>NC_083714.1:50558043-51178673 GCF_033118175.1 Dama dama | reverse complement strand
AGAAAACTGCCTTGAGAAAAAGAGCTATTTTTCCCCACACACAATCCGTTTCTCCTTCCATTTTTTCTATGTTAAAACTGCAGTTGATACAGCCAGCAGAAGCTTCACCAGGGGAAAAGGGCTTTGTCTTTTCCAGGAGAGACAAAGCATTATATTAAAGAGACAATTCTCTGGATGGTGCAGGGACCAAGCCCAGAACCCTTTAGCAAAGATGCTCTATCCCTCTCTGACTTTAGAATTTCCAAACCGGAGGGTAGTAAAGACAGGAATCCATCTGCACAGAGGTCTCCTCCCACAGGAAAAATCTCCTGTCCTCTTGCAATGAACCCACAGGCAGGCACATGTGTCATGTGGTCTGACAGTGCAGATGAGGTGATTTAAGTGGACAATTAGGACCTGTGGCAGGAGGCTCACATTTTAGTGGTTAAAGGAGAAGCCAGGGTGAGAATGTAGACTTGGTGCTCACTGATCGTTATATATAGAGGTCCATTAAGCACAGGGAAACTGGGACTCTAAAACTCCTTTTCCATATTTTGAGGTGGGGAAAAGGTGTTAGTTCTTGCTGGCCTGATGTGTAGTCTGCCCAGGACTGTGGCAATTTCTCTTCTGTTGAGGCCTCTCCATGCCCGGTGCTCTGCTACCTAATCGATTTTCCAGATTCTGACACATGGGATTAGGTAGGTGGGCTCCTATCAGGGCCCTGCACTGGTGATGTGGTTCCTACACTCATGCAAATGTTAGATCACAAATCCAATTTAAACCAGGGTTCCCTTGAGCTGAGAGATAATTTGCCTTTAATCCTCTTCCGGTTGGTTATCATCTAAGCTTCCCCATCTGAGACATGACACTGTGAGAAGTGTCCACAAGTCTTGAGTACACTCAGAAGGAGTCCCCAGCACACACACACACCGCCAGGAACACTGTTTCTAACCATAGACTTTCAGGTCTTGACCCAGACCTTGAACCCAACCCAGATCTTGCTGCCATCTCCCTCACCACCCACCTTGCATTCCCAGACCTGGTCAAGGAAACCATCCATGGCTGGTTCAGGGACGACGCCCTGCTCTGAGGTCTGCCCCTCTGACTGGGGGTTCTGTTCACATGGGGAGTATTTGGCCGCCCCGTCGGTTTGGGGACCATGAGGTAATAGGAGCTTTCCCCTCTCATTCTTCATGCCTTTTGTTATTTTTAATCACCCACCTATCAGGGCCAAATTGCCTTGTCACTGCCTCAGAGCTTGCATGTGACAGAGGGAGCTGCTATTGCTAATGGGTGCCTTCACTTAGGCACGTTTCACTTGCCTCAGTTTGACAGCCACACAATAGCCACCTTCCCGGGAAAGAAAACTGTGATTTAGTGGGGAGAGAATGTGGGGCAACAGCCGGATTTGTCTCTGGGTCTCCAGCGGGCTCTCTTGGCACAGCCTCCTGCCGCAAAGCCCAAGAACGATCGGCCCCCAGGAAGCAGGCCGGGCGGTCTGAAGCCGGGGTTGCTTCAGAGCTGCTGGCAGAGAAGGTGGGGGCTGCTTCCTCTGAATGGGCCATCTCCACAGGAAAAAAGCAAATCTGTTTGTTTTTTCCATTACTTTCTCCATTGCCCAAGTAGCAGCTGAGCAGCCTTTTCTTAACTTGGTAATTGCAGTAACAATGTTATCTGGAAATTACTGTTTGCAGATGTAGCCTGAGTCAGCTCCCTACACCGGAGTCATTCTGAGAGGGCGGAGGAGAAGGGAGCTCAGCGTGGCTTTCCTGGGGTGGGCGGGTGTATGTTGGGGGTGGGGCGCAGATTTCATGCTCCTGAGGCTTACCCCTGGTGGGGATGGGACAGAATTCAGCAGCTCATCACTACGTCCTGCCATCTGAAGGAGCCTATCTAACAAAGGTCGTGAGACCTGTGCCATGCAGGAAAGGCAAATTCAGGCAACAGGCTGGTTATAGGTACCTCTCCATGTGACCATATTTGGAGACAGGGTGATCAAATGAAAATGAGATCATGAAGGTGGGCCCCCATTCGACACAACTGGTGTCCTGACAAGAAGAGGAAATTGGGATGCAGAGATACCTGTATATGGATGGTGATATGAAGAGATAGAAGGATGAGATGTCCATCTACATAAGCCCAGGAGAGAGGCCTGGAACAGATCCTGCCCTTATAGCTCTCAGAAGGGACCAACACTACTCACACCTTGATCTCAAGCGAGTCTCCAGAACTGGGGTACAATGCATGTCTGGTGTTTCAGTCCCCAGCATGTGGGACTGTTACATCAGTCCCAGCAAACGAATACAGGATTATATCCAGGGCCTCCAAATATGTGGATTGGAGGGGAATGGGTATCTTTTCACTCTTTTCACATACTTGCCTAACCACCTAATGACCTGGGGAAACAAGCAGTTGTTGGGGGGTGACACAAACAGGCTTGCTCAAAGAAAAGAGCAACCAAGGTGATGGGAGAGGGGAATCCCAGGGACCAGTTTTCTAAAGTGGAAAATAAGTGAAACTTGGGTCATCTGAGCCTCTTGATTGCCACAGCATCTCCAAAACTAAAATGTAAGCAAACTCCAGGTCACACCTCACCCTGTTTAGGAGGGTCTTCTAGTGAAGTGAGAGTATTGTTCTTTCACTTGGTAATCCTCATTGATTTTACCTCTATTCTTGCCAGTGTTAAAGCTGAGTGTGGCTTCCGGTGACTTCTGATAATGCCATCTGAGGGCAGAGTCTAACTCTTTAAATGAGTAGTATTTATTTTAGAACTGAAAGCATTCTTATAGCATGGATTTGTCCCCCAGAGAGCTTACCATGTCACCCTTTTGGCACACACTCGGCAGACCTCAGACTTAAGAGCTGAGTCACACAGCGTGAGAGGTCAAATGCCAGAGAGTATGATGTCAGTGAAAAGCCCAGCAAAGAATGCAAGATAATCACTGATGCCCAAGGCATGGCCAGCAATGGGGCTTACCATTTTCCCGCCAGGAGTGATTGAGCCCGCTGCTGTAGACATGGTTCTGAGCTGCCCTGCTTGGGCTGCTCCATGCAGGCCATCCCGCCTGCCTTCTCCTCCTCTGCCTGCCCATCTGCAATGACACTCTTCCCCCTGAGCTGCTTGCTTTTCCACTCTTCTTGGGAGACATCACCCACTGCCCTGCCATCTCCATCTTCAGCCCAGACACTTCCCTGAGCTCTGGACTCACAAATCCAGCTCTCTGCTAGACAGTTCCACCATCATCTTTAGCCTCCTCCTCCTCCTGGTTTGTTTCATTTACGCATTCATTTTGTTTTATCTGGGCTTCCCTGGTGGCTCAGAGGTTCTATCTATCTATCGGCCCATCCACTGTTGTGGTTAAATACACATAACAGAAAGTTCACCCTTTTAAAACGAACTATTGAGTGCTTTTTAGTACATTCACAGTGTTGTGCAGCCACCACCATTATCTTGTTGCAGGATATTTTGAGCACTCCAAAAGGAAATCCCATACCCTTTTCCTACCACTGACCCCCCACCCTTCCTTCCCTCCATCCCTAGGCAACCTCTAACCTGCAGCCTAACCTCCAGCCTCTCTTGATTTGCCTAGTCATGATCATACAATAGATGGACTTTTGTGTCTGGTTTCTTTCACTTAGCACAAAGTTTCTGAGGTTCGCCCATGTCGTTGCATGGATTAACACTTCAGCCCCAAGTTTCGCGCTCTGCCTGTCTCCATAGCGTCACCATCCACCCATGTTTTAAAAGTCAGAAAACTGGCAGTTATTTCAAAATTTCTACTCTAGCCTTCAGATCATATATCTTGTCAATCGCTTACTCCTCATGATGGGACCACAGACCATCCTTTCTCTCTGTATCCCGTCTTCTTGACTGACACCTTATCGAAAGCCTTCAGCATCTCTCTCCTGGGCCACAGCAATCTTTCTACAGCATGACTCTGGTCATGTGACTCTACTTTGAGAGTAGCAGTCTTGGGAGGTCTAGAATCTGTAAGGGGGTGTGGCCTTGAGGGAACTGGGGCCTGGGGCCTATGGAGGAGGTTCTTTCACAGGTCTGGAAATGGGCTGGTGGGAGGGAGTGACTGGCACCAGAACGTATTGGGACTTGTGTAGGACCTGAATGGGATCTAGGGTCAGCATCACAGCATGCTCCCAGGGTTCCTGGTGAGAGGAACATCCCTTTGCCTTGGGAATAAGAGCTGTTTATGCAGCATCCAGAGAGCCTTCCGGCTGGGATGGTCAGGTGTTGGTGTGCCACCCTGAGGGATGACTACAAAAGAAGGACTCGAGAGATGAGGCATGCCACATGAGGCGCAGGCCGGGAGGAAAGAGCAGAGCTCGTCGGCGGCACTGCCAACTCCTCTGTCTCTATAACATATGAGCACATCAGAACCCCACGTAACCTCCAGGTTGCCCTCTTGTACTTAAAACAGGACTGTTCATGTGAAAGAAAAGACTGTTGGGCTCATCTATGTGCAGAGTATGCTGATCATGAAAGGCTATTTTAATTGTGTTAGTTGGGATGGACTTCATTCTGCTGAATACATTCCAGCTCTTCTGAAAGTCACTCACTCACCAAAAGGCCCCACTTAGGGAGAGGGCTGCCTGACTTTACCAGCCTGCAGCCCTGGAGCCTTCCCACATCCCTGTCACCAGCTGCTCCCTGCCTCTAGCCACTGTGGGTCCTCCCCAGATGAGCTCTTCCCGAGAGAATTGCTCTTAGCAGACAGAGCCACCTGGCTCTTGGCTGGGAAGCCCCCATCCAATGACTGAGGGACAAAGGTCTTCCATGGGATCAGGCTACAGCCAGGCTCTTTGCTTGGCTGTCTTCTATCCATCTTCTATTTCTTAAAGGTTTTTCCTTAAACACACATTCTTAGGAAAGGCCAGCTTCTACGTATCCTGACATCAAACTACCCCAACTTCATATATGGTGTCTCACACCCATGGGTCTTGTTGATGGGAATTCTTTGGGTCTATTTCATTTTCAACATCTAATCCCTCAGTCTTTTTAGGAGAAAGTGAGGGTTTAATCCATATTTAATATCCTCTCTAGCTCTTCAGAAATGTACACCATCATGCTACAATATCAGAAAAATCTGTTACGTTACTAACAATGGTTTTAATTAATTCTTTGAGTTCTTTATTAGCACTAAATTGAATGAATGCTAAAACAACAACTTTTGTATATTTCCCAAGTATGCAATTATATAGCAAGAAGCCTTTGCTGAAATGTAAAGCATCTTTCCACAGAGTTTAGCTTAATATTTATTAAAACATGGCCACAGACTCCTTTATCACATGCTGACTCTCCACCATCACTTGTTCTCATGATATTGCAGCCCTCTTCCAAGGCTGACGGTACTTCCCATTTTACAGATGCAAGTGATTAGAAACAGAACATTGAAAAGATGTATCACACAGCATGTTGCAGAGGTCTGTGCCAGTACAAAGCATCTTCTATGTTCTATACTAGTGTGAACATCTAGAATGTGCTGAGATTGTTTTTCTCATCCTTAATACAGCTTCTTTTTTTTCCTTTTTGCTTCTGCTTCTTTAAGCAGAGACAAACAAACCCACAAAAAAGTGCCTGTCACTCTGATGCATTGTTTTCCCACTAATTATGCTTTATTTAATTAAAAATAAAAGCCAATGTATATCCTAGGCAAAGAATCTTACTAAGTTGACAGCTTAGAAATGTGAAGCCGCTCTTTGTTTAGGGGCACAAATAATCCTTGAAGACTAAGAGCATAAGTTTACCTACATTGCCCTCCCCTTGTCTGGTAAAGAACAGCTCTGGGAGTCAGGGGTGGGGGGGTGTCATAGAAATAACCTTGTCAATCCTTTCTGCCAACAAGGGTGCTAATTAGAGCCAATTAAGAGCCTGGTTTTTTGTCTGTGGAACATCTGTCCATAGGCATTGAACTCTAACACCCTGACTCATTTTATCAAGCCCCAAAATATCAGAAAGCATTTCATGTTGGTCCCTGCTAATACAGCTTGATTTTCAACTCATAAGAAGTTCTGAATCCTGTTCTTAGTCGGGATCGGCTACTATATTCCTGTACACTCTCACCGTCATTCATACTTACCCTATTTAGAAAGAAAAATCTTCGTGAGGTGTTAAGATGCCCTGGTCAAGAAGAGAAGTGGCAAAGATAAAACCATGGGAGACCCACGCTTCTTGCTTACCCTATATTCTGCTTCATTTTTCTAAAAAGTAATGTATTGTTACCTAGATAAATGGTCTTTGTTTTGTCTCTCTCTTTTTAATCCTGGTGAGGTAAAGGCCAGTGTAAAATAGCTTCTTTTTAATTGAACCTATTCTGTGTATACAGTGGGCCCATAAAAGCGCCTCCATCATTAGCGTTTGGTCATGCAAATGAAGGTGCCCCGCTGTTTCTTTCTCTCTTTATAAAGTGCCCTTTCAATCAATGTTTGGGACAGGACAGGACCCTTGTGACTTGCAGCTTGTTTTATTCTGTGTGGCCAGGAGAGAACTTTCATTCATTCCAGGGTAGCTTTATAACGACACATTATCACAGACGGTGCCTACGCTATTTCTTCCTACTGCCAAGTACGTGGTATATTTTCTGAATTCACTGCAGACTAGGAAATCTGTTCATTTCATCTGGCAAAGATTCCTTTAATTTGGCTGTTTTTTTAGATTCCATTATGAAGCCTTTTGTCCTTTCACTTCAAAGTAAACAAACACACTCATTGATCTTTAGAGGACTATCAAATTTTACTGTAAAACGCATTATTGCCATATCATTTTCTTCAGTTCTCTAATAATGTTATTTCACATTATTCAATTTGTGACCCGTCTCGTGCAGTGAAATGTCATGAGTCTTCTCAGAGTGAGTTAGAGTCTCACAAGAAGTAGAAAAATAAATTTATTTAAAACAAGATGAAGTTCTGACTGCTAACACATTATAAATTGCTCTATTTTAAATGTCTGAACTTGGCACACTTAGAATACAAGGGCATATTTCATTAACGTTTATACAATTTTTCAGGAGACTTTTCCCAATGTTACCACTCATCATCAGATGAGAGAGCTTGTCAAGAAAAATTACAGTTAATAGTAGTTAATGGTGGTGAAATTCAATGGACTTGTTTCTATTTTGTTTTACTTTTGCTGGAAATAATGAAAGTATTACATGCACAACCCTTATGTTGCTTGCAAAAATGCATCCAGTTCCAATGGTAGGTAATAGAAAGCTTTATCTGATTTATAAAACAATCTATGTAAACCTATTTTTATGTCTTATTTGATTCTCACCATTAGCCTGAGCTAGGAAGTAATTCTAAAATGTATCTCACAGCAGCAATTGGATGCACTATGACAAATTAATCTGCATAAATCTATACCTGTGTGTAGGACAGTGGAATGCATGTTTGTGAAAAAGCAATACATTCAGACTGTTGTGTAGGTGGAATCTGGGGAAAAGTCAAACCACCGGGCTTCGCCTCAAATAGCAATGTTCACTTCCCCAGAGGCAACACACATTGTCTATACTAACCACACCATTGAGTCTCCTAGTTCTCCATTGCAGGGAGGCCTTTCCACCCTTTTTGGCCAATCTCAAGTCGCTGAGTTGCATCCCCAACCAGTTGGAGTTGGATATCCCTTTAAAAAAACCACATCGGTTACCCATCTGAAGCCAATCCACTCTGGTATTTCAAGGTAGGCCAACCGGCAGTGTGACATTCGATCAGCAAGCTGCCTGCTTCTCTTTGAGTTAAATATCCCTCATTGCCATGTACCAGATGATGAAGACGTGCTCAGAGGGCACTGGACCTTAATAAATGACAGAGAGCAGCAGCAGTGAAGCCCTGAGCCCTGGTGTGATACTTTTCCATTTATTTCTTCCTTGGCTTTCATCAGAACTCAGTCTCAGAGAAAGAAAAGCAAAATAAGGAATTTATACTCCAAGGCCAGATCTACCCTCGAATGGATTTGCTGGCATAATTTTATCTAATGGCAAACCTAAAAATCTCCCAACTTCTACAAATTGAATTTCTACTTCTCTTTGTAAATGAAAATGTGTGTGTGATGTCGCTTCCATCATGTCTGACTCTTTGCGATCCTATGGACCACAGCCTGCCAGGCTCCCCTGTTCATGGGATTCTCCAGACAAGAATAGTGGAGTGGGTAGCCATTCCCTTCTCCAGGGGATCTTCCTGACCTGGAGATCAAATCCACATCTCTTATGTCACCTGCATTGGCAGGCAGGTTCTTTACCACTAGCGCTACCTGGGAAACCTTGCATTCCTTTTCACATGGCCCCTGGATTTCCGGCCTCATTTCCACCCTATCCTCTTCTCCCTGTGGACAAAGCAAAGTATTGGGTTGGCCAGAAAGTTCATTTGGGTTTTTCTGTACCATTCTCACAGAAAAACCCAAACGTACTTTTTGGCAAACTCAACATAAGGACAGCACGAGAAGGCTCAACTGGCAGTAAGAAGCATCCCTACAAAACTTCACAACTTGACAAGGTAAGCTGGGCCTATGGATCTATGCTCGGTAAATCCTCAAAGAATAACCATGAATCTACATTGGAAGTTTACTGGTGCGCCTTTAATGCCCTTGAAAAAGTAACTTGCTACTCAGATGATGGTTCAATCTGAGATACCAGACTTCAGTGAATAAGCAATCAATGCACAGATTTTGAAAACACTAAAGGTGACTAGATGGCCACTTCCTAGTCCAGTTACCAAGATAATGTAAAGAAGAGCTCTGATGTCTGGACAGTGAGTTTAGCGAGATCACATGTGTGATGGTCACCATCTTGCCTCGCCCACTTCCAACCTGGAAGAGGGCACAGTCTTACAAACAGGAGTATTGTACCACCCTCTCAGAGCACTTTTTATTTTCATCTTTGCTATTTTGGGTGTGTACCTCACCCTTCTATTGCTGGATTTCTTATTTTAACCCTACTAGTATGCTGAGAAACATGGTATTTACAAAAATGTATCTGTGACACGTGTGCATAAAATCAGTAATGATAACGATGCTTGAGAAAATCTAAAGACAGAGAGTTAATTTCTGAAATAATATTTGAATTTCTCCATATTACAAGGTAGGTGTTATAATATCTTCCAAATACAATCACTGTACCATCTCTCTACAAATTTTGCAAGCTACATGTTACTCAGTATCCATCAGGAATAAATACAAGAACAATATATAATTGATGATGGCAGAAAGAACCAACTAATCAGAACTCATCTCTGCTACCCATCAGTATTTTGGGTGCTTTCATATCCAATCAACTAATTATCTACCATCAAGCCTCACACAATGTGCATGAGATAAGACATAATGAAAATTATAAATTGCTTGTATGTTATAGTCATTATTGTAAAATGTGTTCCAAACTAATGTTTATGTCAATAAAGTAATTAAAATGATAATTAAATGGAGTACTGTGTACACAGAAACATCTTGTTTTAAGTGTGTAGCTCAGAAGACCAGAAATACCAATGTAGGGGTTATAACCCCAGTTTAACTACATCGTAAATATTCCCCATAATAGGAGATCTGTTATCAAGAAAGTACTTAAAGTTAAGGACACATTCTTGGCCTCGTTGAAAATATGATTTGGCTGTATGGAAGGGAATACATCAGCTCTGGAGGACTGGTGCTTTTAGAGACAAGCAGAACACAGAAAATAAGGGCAACGTGGGAAATGCTTTCCTTTAGACTCTGGATTGGTGTGATCCAACCTCCCTCCCTACACTGAAAAATAAATTCTCTTTTAATTGTGTTTTTTCTCAATTTAAGGTTATGCAAGTTTGCATTCCCAAAACGCATTCCCACAGAGGGAGGAGGGAAGCCAGCCAGCTGGGGCAGCCACAATTTGAAGTGGACAATCCACCTGCTTAGATTTGAGAGGTGACTTCATTACTGCATTTTCAATAACAGCAGCATTCAGAATGGTCTCAAAAGTCACCAGGATAATAGGACTATTATCTCTCTCGGCAATATCTAATAAAAAGCTCTTAAGCACATCCAGTCCCTGGTTTTATAAAACATGCAGCAAATGATCTCCCAAGAATGTTCGGTGAGTCGGCAGCATTTCTTTCTCTATTCAGCCAGCTTTTCTCCCCATAGTGGGGGAATAGATGATGGGCAGTGTTGGAGTCAGCCACCCCTGAGACAGCTTCTAGCTGCAGGTGGTCTGCAGGGGGAAGGAAAGGCCCCCATCAAAGAAATCTTTAGGAAGAAATTTGGTGAGCTTTCAGAATGCTCTCCATACTGTGAATTCAAAAATAAGGCCTCCATGATTTTTTCATACAAACTGTCATTTCACTAAACTGCCTAAGAGGGCCATTTGATTTTAAACGTCCTCTCTGATCTGGTGGGGCAACTGGAGAAGTGGAGTGAGGGTGGAAAGATAAAAAAGGAGTATTACCACTCAAGGTACATGTCAAAGCTGTATCTAGATATATGATATATGTACAGAGAACTCCACAATGATGTTGTTATCTGGATGGGCACAGCCCAAGTTATGCTGGGCAAAAAAATTCTATGGCCAAGTCATAGAAACCCTTCCCATTCTACACCCCTATCTTAGAAACACAGTGAACATTAGCATATTAAAGGCTCAAAGAATTCTTACAATGAAAAGACTCATTAGGTTTTTTTAACCCGCTGTTTGCCAAATATATTGGATCATAAAACTCCTTTTCTTTCTGAATAACAACTAGTATTCTATGGTAATCCTTTTATACTAATATTTTATGCTAAAGCACTTAGGAAAGGTGAAATCTAGAAATTTCATATCTAAAAGAATTTTACCTTACATAACTGCATAATTGACAGAAAAGTGAGGTTGTTTTCTTTCCCTCTGAATTGATTTGTCTCAAATATTCACATTTACATGGCATAAATAAGACTATACAGCCAAAGTTTCCAAGTGAAGTTGTTTGACACTAAAAAGATTTTTTTAAAGTCACAGTAAAAAAAAAAAACTCTGATTTTTCAATTAGGCGATGAGAATCAATGTGATGAAATTCTCAAAATAATCACCCAGAGCTACATTTATGACTCTCTCACCAAACCTGCCTAGTGGTCACAACTGAACTCAGAAATAGACCTTTTAAGTGGAGAAACCCACTGTGTTCCTGGAAATTATGTGCGAATCAGTCTGAAATTAGTGCTCTACAAATCAAAGACCCAAAATTGACCCTGTATGATCAGCTCAGAAAAACCTTTGATAAAGCTGTTCAAGCTGAATTCCATAGGGAAGTTCAAAACTGTGTTTGGCCAAGTGGTCGGGTGATGGTTTTCCTTTGTTTCGGAGGTTGCTTAGTTTCATGCAGAGGAAGACAAGTTTCCCAGAGAAATCATCTTAGAAGACAAGCAAATTCACAGAACGTCAATCTCTGTGTTGCTGTCAGTTTTCCTGCGTGGTCTGACCCTCTCTCTAACGGAGACTAAACACCTCTGTTGTTAAAAAGCCAAGCCATCAGCACCTGAATGAAAGCATCACAATGAATGCAGGGAGCTCAGCCCTGGCTGCCTTTTCAATGGCATTTTGCTCTATTCTAAATGACGATTCCAGGTAACCTTTCCACATTGTCTGCCAGGGTTCTTTAGAGAATTCTTGATCTGAGCAATGTTACACCACGGCTCTAGTTACTGATCAGTCCATTTCACATTGGCTGTGAATACTCTGCACTCCAAGGATTACATTCCATTCCAAATGTTAGTCATAATAAAAATGGCTCTAATTTTGTCCCTAAATTATTGTTAGATTTTCAGCTCATGGGATGTCCGTGAACCAGGCAAACTGAAGTGAGAAGAAGGGACTGAAGGATTAGGTTCCCATGAGAACAGGAACAAGGTTGTGTTTGATTGACTGCTGTCGAAATAACAGCATTTCTCTAATTATGAATGAGCATTATGGAACCACCTCTGAGGCAGCCTATGGCATCTCCATCTCTACTTGTGTTAGTGAAAGCTGCTGGACTATATATAATTAATATTAATGATGAGTACACTCTATAAACTATGGACCTCGATTTTTTAAAACATATTTTTACCTTTTTATGCTATACAATTGAGCGTCACTTTGCACAATAGATTTGTTTCTGGAAAGTGCATGTAAATTGATGTTTTGAAAATCAAACCATATTGTGAATGCATGAGATGAACTTACTATTTAGAGGAAACCTGCGGTGAATCATTTTCAAAGTGAAGGATTCTTTTTAAGGGTGAAAAATTACCTTTTTTATCTGTTTGGAAATATATGCGAGAATTTTGTGACAGGTTTGCTTCAAGTGGGAAAACATCTTTCTATATGTCCTTTCTTCTCCTCTCCCACGTAAAATTGTGAGCCACAGTCATTCAGTGATAACCATCACTCAGCCAGACTACACTAGGATGGAGTGGGCACGTGGATGTGCATATTCTCAGGTTTTCATTATGAGAGACTGTCATGATTTGTCAACTTTGTCCCTTGCCTTCTTTTGCAGAGGAGGAGCTATTGAAATGCTGTTTCTGAGAAACACTGCTTTGAAACCTTTGTATATATGTACCATTCACGTTATGGAATTAAACTAAGAAAAGAGTTTTATACCATAGGTTCAAACGGGGGAAATTATCTTATGGCTTTAAACTGGACCTGGTTTGACATGCTCTGATGTGCATAATGAACTCTCATTATGTCTCATCACACTTTTGTTTACATGGAATTAAAAGACAACAAATCTGAACTGAACCATGATTTTGATTTTAAGAGTCAAGTTATTTTAGTTTAGATCTAAAAGTTTTAGCAAGAGTAATAGAAGACTGTTCTAGAAAAATACTTCCTATTATTCTATAACTTTGGAACAGGACTTCTAGGAGTTTAATATAAAACTCTATGCAAAAGAATGGTCTTCAGGAACCCTGCTCTTCCACAGAGGTGGTCTCTTAACCAGGATAATTCAGGCAGTCCAGAGGAAAAAAAAAATCACTCTCCAGAACATGGAAATTAATTTACTTGTACTGATACATTTATTTTACCTATAGTTGCAGGTTCTTATAATAATAGCAGTGCCAGTAGACAATACAAGTGATGCTGGATTCTAAATTAGGTTACAGATTGGAAAGATTTCATTGAACCTCCTTTGATTGTGTTTTATACTTAAATTCAGTCACATTCACAATCAAATTGCTAAAGACAATTCTTTGCTCAGAATTGTTATCTTCTAAAACTCTTTTAGATCTTCACTTATTATACCACTTAACTAAATTCCTTATAGTATACTTTTCCTAGCAAGGGAGGAAAAACAATTAGTCTGTTGGGCCTGGAAGAGATGTTCTAAAAAGACACATAAGCAAATATTTTTGAACACTGCCTATCTACTTTATGGTGATATACTCTTAACTCAGTGCTTAGGACTGAGCAAAATAGCACCTCAGTGGATTATTTGTCATAGTTCACTCAGTAATGTGTTTACTAAACTACTGTTACAACTATGTGCTAATGTATTTTGATATACAGTATGTCCTATAATAGTGTGTCTTCTGAAATTTCATTCTTATTTTTAAGACCTATTTAAATGTTACTTTACTTTCCCTCTCAGCAAAAACAAGCTTATTTCTCAAGGGATTCAGAGTCAAGTCTGATCATAATTAAAGGCAGAGTCTGAAATATCTTTTAAGACCAAGGAAACAGATATGCAGCATCAGGAATGATTCGACTAGGCAAGGGGTTAGAGTGCTTATTTCACAGAATGGTGGGGGCTTGTTCATGAAATTTTATTCATTTTTTTCTTGTTGTTGTTATTCAGATGAATCCTTTATGCATGCCAGAAAAAGAGGGAAATCAGAAAAGGATTCTGTGCTACTTGATTAGAACACTGCCAACATGTTGCTCTAATATTTTAGAAATAGTCATTCACAGAGATGTCAACCAAGCAATCCACAATTATGAAATTACCCCAGTGGTGATTTTACCAAAGGTGAGAAGCTATCCTTGGAATCAGAGACAGAAAACATCTTGGGTCAAGTTCTGGTCCTCTGTTATCTCTGAGAAGGTGTTGCATTTACCAAGACAATGGAGTCTGGTAGATTCCAGGATTGGCAGCAAGGTGGCATTTCAGGAGTCTCTTACTGGAGTCAGCCTGACATAGGCTCAAGACATGAAGCCACCATTATTGGCTGGAAGAACTTAGTTTCCATTCATGAACCTTAGTTTCTTCTGGGTAAAATGTGGGTAAGAGTGGTGCCAACATCTCACTGGATTGTGAATATTCAATTAGCTAGTAGACATAAAACACTCAGCAGAGTACCTAGACATCATTAAGTCCTAGCTTTTTTGTTGTTGTTTTTAAATCACAGAGTTAAAAGCACAAGTGTGGCTGTGGTAAGATGCTGTGGTGAGCTCCCAAGAAGAAGAAAGTGCTTAGTTCCCAAAGTGGATGAATTTGACACATTTCCACCATTCTTCATTTTTATCGTTGGGCCTCTGGGACAAGTCAGGGAAATGGAAGGAAGGGCTCCCCAAGTGACTGAAGAGCAGAATGCAGCACAAAGGGCTCTGCCTCAGAGCACACAGTAATAATGAGAGTATTAACTTTAAGCATAATGAATAAAACGTTAATGTCTAATGAGAACTAACTATGTACCAAGCACTATAACAAGCAGTTCAATCATTTAGTGCTATCATGCAGGTGCTATTATCATCCCCATTTTACAGATGAATAAACTGAGTGACAGAAAGGTGAAGTAACTCGGCCAAAGTGAAGTGAAAGTTGTTCAGTCATGTCTGACTCTTTGTGATCCCATGGACTATACAGTTCATGGAATTCTCTAGGCCAGAATACTGGAGTGGGTAGCTATTCCCTTCTCCAGAGGATCTTCCCAACCCAGGGATTGAACCCAGGTATCCCACATTGCAGGCGGATTCTTTACCAATTGAGCTATTAGTGAAATTGGGACTTGAACCCAGGCTCTGGAGCCTGTCCACTTAAATCTCTACATTACATAGATTTCCATGACTAAACTACTTAGACACATACATGTACACACACTCACACATTTTTAGTTCTTCTTATGACACTATCTTTTCAATATGGATTGAGGAATCTAAAAATAAAAGATCTCAAAAAATATTATTTTTTACTCAGAATAGCTGACACCTTCTGGATCCTTATTTGACTATGTACTATTCACTTGAGAACAATTTCTGGTTATCTACTATGCAGCAGGTTGTGTACTAGTTGCTAAGAAAGCACAGGTGAATCCATACCACCCTTGTCCCTAAGGAGCTCAGAGACTTGTGAACCTATTATGTCAGTAGAGCCCAAGGTGCTTTCTGAGGTTCTAGAACCATCTCAAGGGGAATACTGGTAGTGTTTGCTGGGCTTTCTTAGGCATTTCTTGGGTTGTATGAATATCGCAATTCCGTCATCATCCTCCCAGTCTTTGTGGCACACAGACTGACCAAACCAGGCTGAAGAGACACTCAAGGGATGTGAGAGGTTATCTCCCCTCAGGTCTTCAGCCAGAGCCGCCCCTCTGTGGAAGGCGAGAGTTCCTGTTGCTTCACATCCCTCCCCCAACTACCTGATATCGTCCTGTTGCCTCCCATCCTTTCCCCAGCTACCTGTTATCGTCCAACAGGTTGAATATTTGCTCTCTGTTGTGTGGGAAAGAGTCTGCCAACTTTTCAGAGTGAGATCATCACTTCTGGTGGGAAACTGCTCCCTTCAGAGCGTTAAAGAGGTATTTTTTAATGTGTTTCCTAAGAAACACATTCCAATCCTGTTGTAGCATGTCAAAAAAAAGCCCAATCAAATATTTTAAAAGCCTGTTATGGAACCACAGACAGAGCCCACAACTAATTATAAAGCCAGAGTCACCATGAACTGCTTGTCTTGAGAGAGAAATACAAAAGGAAGGATGGAGAATTTCTGGAATTTCAAATTCCTCAATCCCTCATCTGCTTCAGAGGTGAGATGCCCCATATTGCTCGGTTCCTACTGCCCTCACTTTGGGAGCAGCTCTTTATGCCACTGGGCAAATCAGCACCTGCCTGCTGTCTTGATCTGCAAGTCTCTCATGTGCCTGCTCTGTTATTTCCCTCCTCTGCAGAATCCTGGGCCCAGTAGCCTGTGGTTTGACGGTGGCTGCCATTTGGATCATGGGCCACTGAGGTTTGTCTGCGAAGGACCCCCCAGGAGTATCTTTTCTCAGTGTCTTTACATCTTTTCTGTGTCTCTTGGCTTCCTGCCACCCTGAATATCACAACTGTCTATGAATACTATAAATTGAACTGACGTTGATTTAAATTTCATGCAGAAAACTGCTCTGCTTCAAACCACAACCATTTTTTATATTTAAAAGATTCATCAAGATATAACCTCTTTGTGCCACCCCCTCAAACACACAAACACACACACACACACCAGATATAAAGGCAGATTATTTAAATCAAGAAGCTGTCTCTAACAATCTTAAGTGACCTTTCTTCAAAGTTCATGGCAGCAGTGAACTTTTAAATTTCTTGTGACTGTCAGGATCTAATTTTCAAGGTATGGTTACCACAGTAGCAACCTGGAATTTTAATCCAGTTGTAAAGGTCAAGACAGGTCACTGGCTTCAGGTCCTCTTCAACCTCAGAATAAACCAGCCCCCCTCCTCAAAAGCATGAAGATAGGGTAAATCTAACTCCCAAATTCTGTTCTCTAAGACAGTGAGATTGAAAAATGTATGTGATTAAAAACAACAACAACAATATTCAGATTCTTTTTCAAATGCTCAAACTGTCAATGAATCAAATAATGAATGATCCCTTGTGGGTGGAGCATCGAGAAGTGTGCTGGGGACATCTAAGCTAAGCAGAAGAGTGGTCCACATACAACTGGCTTTCAGTCCAGCATCACTCTCTTGTCTGCATTGGGAATTGAGCCTTTGATCCAAACCACATCAACAAAACATTTGTGAGAAGTAGTGGCAGATACTAGCAAAAAGAGAATTCAATTAGGGCCCAAGAAGTGGGACCGAGCCTTGCAACAGTGAGTTGTGTGAGTTTAGGGCCCAAGCTTATGCTATCTGAGCACGACTTTCCTCAGTGATAATGTGAGGTGAGAACTAATGCCGAATGATGGTTGGCAAAGCCCATTCAGGAGTCCCCCAGTGGTGGTGCATTTCATGATGGAGTCTGAGCAATAGCGCATCTCTGTGTTACATCTGTTGAAACAAAGGCTCAGAAAAATGCCAGGTGACTTCATCAAGTCACATGGCAGGAAGAGCAAGAGCTGCAATTTGAGCCACCTGGAAGTGTAGGCCCAGCAGCTGAGGCCCCTCCTCTGTCTTCTGGCTCCCAGAATTGAGTCAAGCCCAAACGTAAAAAAGATAATGCCCTGTGTGGAAACAGAAAATGTCATAGACCCAGAAGAGTATTGTCTGTCTCTGTACTTAATTCGTAATTGTTCAATTGAAACCTTATACAAGTGTGGCAGACAGGGCCTCAGAAAGAAAAGTTTGAGTTTTGTACTCCAAGAATCCTAGAGTGAGACTCTATCTCCAATCATACCTGGCTTTGTCATCTTGAATCAGTCATTGAAAGACTCTGAGATGCAATTTCCTTCTCCATAAAATCAGTTTCCTCTTACAAAGAGGGTGGTGAAGACAGCAGGGGAAGAAACAAGTGAAGTAGAGCAGTGGCACAGCCCAGAGGACTTCAGGCAGGCCTGGTCCCAGCATTATCACCGGCATTGGCTGTCTGTCCGTAGGTGCCTGGGGTGTGTGCTAGACGCCCTCTTTGAGCCTTTGAGAGAGCAATCCTGGGAGTGGAGGTGATGACATCCCACCTCAAGAGATGCTGTGAGGATGACACAGCTAATGCATGGGAAATGTTGGTCCCAGCACCTGGCCCACAGATGGTGCCTGCAAACAATGACTCTAAGGACTTCCCTGGTGGTCCAGTGGTTAAGAATCTGCCTTCTAATGCAGGGGATACAGGTTCAATCCCTGGTCCAGGAACTAAGATCCCACATATGGCGGGTCAACGAAGCCTAGGCACCAAAACTATAGAACTCTGTGCACTGCAATTATAGAACCCTTGTGCTGCAATAAGAAAAGCCCTCATGCTGCCACTAGAGAAGTCCCTGCACACCACAACTAGAGAGAGAACGGACCTGCAGCTGCAACAAAGACCCAACACAGCCACAACCAAAGGTGACTCTTCATGACACAGGCACACAGCTCACATGCAGTTAGTTTGCTTTCCTTCGGTCCATGTTACATGATATATGAGAATGATTTTGGAGAAATATAGAATGACCCTTGCAATTTCTAGATACTATAGATAACTTCTAGAAATTATAAGCACTACATCTTTTTCTGGATTTTTCTCTTGAAAATATAGAAATATTCCACATAGTTATGATATTGAGTTATCTAATAGGGATTTTTAAAAAGTGGGCAACTGTTGCAAAAATGAGGTAACTCCTGAACTTAGGCAGTGGTGGTGACAGGACTGTTGGTTGCTCTGTAAATCATTACCTCCAATGACCTTTGCTCCATCATCACTCTCTCAGGCATCCTAGAACTTCACTGAGGACCGAGTGGTGGATTAGGGGTTGTACTTGGGTGCCAAGATCTCACAGGGCAGCAAAGAAAAACAACTGTGTCCCACTGGGTTTCACAAAGCATATTCCAACCCTGCCGTTCTCTGTCCCAACATTGGCAGCATATTTGCAGATGTCAATCAAATAGTTTTGAGACCTTTTCCTTTTCAGGTCCTCACAGTGCAGTGGAATCATGAACCACAGAAAAAAGGCATTTGTCTGATTTTTCTACTAATTTTGTGGCTGTGATCATGCAAGCACCTGCCATGTTCTACTGACATTGCTACCCACTCATTAGTAAAATGGAAGGGCTTTTCAGCAGCTCTGAGAAGATGTCAAGAGCAGACCACTTAAACAGAATGTTCCTGATACTGTAATTGGGGCAAAGTATGGGGCTGACTGTGAAATGTTTGATAGGATGGAAAAGCAGAATGAATAGCTCAGAAGCAGGGTGGATATCCCTTCTCATCTACTCCAGGTTCAGTTGGGTAGGGTTTTTTTTTTTTTTTTTTCAGGAGGGGTTGTTTGTTTCTTTTTAATTTCTAGGAATGATCCATGGGGCTTTTTGCACTGTGGCTATATTTTCTTCACCTGGTCCTGAAAGACATGTCTATGCTCTGACTGATGAGTTCTGGCCCCACAGCATCTGGAGAATATGGGGACAAGGCAGCACACTCTGATGAAAGGCAGAATCCGTGCTTCCAGGCCCAGTTCTGCCACTCCGTAGCTGGGGGACTCTGGCGAATATCTTTGACTCCCTGAGCCTGGCTTGTTTGCACCTGGCTATCTAATAGGATTGCTGTAACACTCACATGATGTTAATGTATTGTGTGAAAGTGCTATCAAATTCTAAATCACTGGGCATGTGAAAAGTAGGCCTGGTCATGGTATTTTACAATTCAGTAATTGAAAAAAGATTGTGCACATCTGTGCAAGCATCTCATTAGATCAGATGCATTAGAGGGGCTTGATACTCTGGGAGACAGGATGTGCACGGGTGTGTGTGTGTGTGTTTGTGTGTGTGTGTGTGTAAGAGAGAGATCAAAACATTACATTCAATGATTGTTCTTGCTCAGTTGCTCAGTTGTGTCTGACTCTTTGTGACCCCACAGACTGCAGCACACCAGGCTTTCCTGTCCTTTACTATCTCTGGGGATTTGCTCAAACTCATGTCTATTGAGTTGGTGTTGCCATCCAACCATCTCATCCCCTGTCATCCCCTTCTCCTCCTGCCTTCAATCCTTCCCAGCATCAGGGTCTTTTCCAATGAGTTGGCTCTTTGTATCAGGTGGCCAAAGTATTGGAGCTTCAGCTTGAGCATCAGTCCTTCAATGAATAGTCAGAACTGATTCTCTTTAGGATTGACTGGCTTGATCTCCTTGCAGTCCAAGGGACTCTCAAGATTCTTCTCCTGCACCACAGTTTGAAAGCATTAGTTCTTCAGTGCTCAGTCTTATTTATGGTCCAATTCTCACATCTCTGCATGACTACTGGAAAAACCATAGGTTTGACTAGATGGACCTATATTGGAAAAGTGATGTCTCTGTTTCTTAATATACAGTCTAGGTTTGTCACAGCTTTTCTTCCAAGGAGCAAGTGTCTTTTAACTTCATGGCTATAATCACCATCTGCAGTGATTTTGGAGCCCAAGAAAATAAAGTCTGTCATTGTATCCATTCTTTCCCCATCTATTTGCCATGAAGTGATGGAACTGGATGCCATGATCTTAGTTTTTGGAATGTTGAATTTTAAGTCAGTTTTTTCATTCTCTTCTTTCACCTTCAAGAGGTGATTTAGTTCCTCTTCATTTTCTGCCATTAAGATGGTGTCATCTGCATATCTGAGGTTATTGATATTTCTCCCAGCAAGCATGATTCCAGCTTGTGCTTCCTCCAGCACAGTACTTTGCATGATGTATTCTCCATATAAGTTAAATAAGCATGGTGACCATATACTGCCTTGACATACTCCTTTCCCAATTTTGAACCAGTCCATTGTTTCATGTCTAGTTCTGTTGCTTCTTGATCTGTATACAGGTTTCACATGAGGCAGGTAAGGTGGTCTGTTATTCCCATCTCTTTAAGAATTTTCCACAGTTTGTTGTGATCCACACAGCCAAAGGCTTTAGTTTAGTCAATGAAATAGAAGTAGATGTTTTTTCTGGAATTCCCTTGCTTTTTCTATGATCCAAGAGATTTTGGCAATTTGATCTCTGGTTCCTCTGCTTTTTCTAAATTCAGCTTGTACATCTGGAAGTTCTCAGTTCATGTACTGTTGAAGCTTAGCTTGAAGTATTTTGAGCATCATCTTGCTAGCATGTGAAATGAGTGCAATTGTCCAGTAGTTTGAACATTATTTGGCATTGACCTTCTTTGGGATTGGAATGATAACTGACCTTTTCCATTCCTGTGGCCACTGCTGAATTTTCCAAATTTGCTGGCATACTGAGTGCAGCACTTTAACAGCCTCATCTTTTGGGATTTGAAATAGCTCAGCTGGAATTCCATTACTTCCACTAGTTTTCTTCGCAGTAATACTTCATAAGGCCCACTTTGACTTCACATTCCAGGATGTCTGGATCTAGGTAAGTGATCACACTATCGTGGATATCTGGGTCATTAAGATCTTCTTTTTTAATAGTTCTTCTGTGTATTCTTGCCACCCCTTCTTAACCTCTTCTGTTTCTCTTAGGTCCATACCATTTCTGTCCTTTATTGTGCCCAATGTTATTTTTATTTTGGTCTCTTGCTTATTCACTTCAAGCAACTCCCACCAGCCTTATTTGTTTCACTCTCATTTACTGTTGAAAATCTCTAGGAAAACTTAGAAACAGGGTCATCAATTGATAACACTGGGAATAATTTTTAACTTTTTTAAAATAAGGTTGTAAAATAAAGCAACTTTTCAATAAAATAAAGCAATTTCCACATTGGTAAGCATGAAAGGTGATGGACAAAACTGTCATAAAAACCAACCCATTTCAGTTCTGTTCTTTTTACTTTCATATACGAAAATAGATTTCTGGAGAGAAATGTTATTGCCATCACAGGCCACCGAAATCACCCTTGTGGGAATTGCTAGGAGTGGTGAAGTCCCTTACAGGTTGGATCACTCCACCTTACCAAAGGAAGCATCTCCAGGCATGTGACAACATCTGGCTGCTGGCCCTGAGCTGAGGCATCTACAGAGTGTTCCCATGAGCACCCATGAGCGTGTTCTATGTCAGAGAGCCTGACTCAGTGACAATGTTCTGATCTAATCATATCCCTAATAGAAAGCAAATGACAGGGTCCATTTTAGTCCACACTGTGCTTGGGCTTCCCTGGTGGCACAGTGGTAAAGAACCCACCTGCCAATGCAGGAGACACAGGGTTCGATTCCTGGGTCAGGAAGATCCCCTGGAGGAGGAAATGGCTACCCACTCCAGTATTCTTGCCTGGGAAATCCCATGGACAGAGGAGCCTGGTGGGCTACAGTCCATGGGGTCACGAAGACAAATGACTGAGCATGCATCCAAGTGTTCAGTCTACTTTGGTCTGACACCAGGGCAAGATCATAGGTGGATTCCAAGGGGATGGCTTAAGTGCATGTCAAGAGTATGTGCTCTGGAGTCTGTCTGGTTGTGGTTCTGTTATTGTGGCCCATAGGGTGACTCACTCAAAATCCCTGAGTTTTGGTTTCTGCTGCTGTAGAATATAAGGTGCTGACTCCCGTGGATCTGTAAAGAGAGAAAGTTCCTGACCTGTTTGCTGTAGGTGCTCAGTGGGTAGGAGCTGGTTGAGATACTGGTGTTATCCATGGACATTTTCACTAACTTGTGAGCTCATTGGTGGGGAGTGTGCATGGTTTCACTCTGAGTTACCACCCTGCATTGCCCAGAGCCTTACATATAATAGGGGCTCAAAGTATTTTTGTTGTAAGGAATGAAATAGTGAATGAATGAATATAAATATGGATGCAAATCAGGTAGAAAAGACGACATATTTGACTTTTTCCTGAGAGAAAGAGAGATGTTTGTTTCTAATTACAGACATGTTTCAAAATCCACCTGAAACATACAAATCTTGGGCACCTGAACAAAGACACAAAAGCAAATCTGATCTTTCAAGATTTATGCTCCCTGAGCACAAACATCTATGTTTTCAGCTTTTGTAATGAAAGCAGAAATCCACAGCTCCTGTCAAAGGTGCCCCAGTTTTCAGTCTTGGCTCCCGTCAAGCACCAGCAGCTTCAATACTTCTTGACGTGCACATTGCAAATGCCAATATTGCTTGTTGTCACATTAGCCAATATACAGTCCTCAAAATAAAATCCTCTTGATGTCTGATTACTCTTCTTAAGGACCTCATGCTGATTCATTTCAAACTGTGAATTACCTTTAATTCACAGCTTGAACAGGCTGCCAAATTTTGTTTTCTCTGCTCCCAGGTGGCTGTCCCTGATGTGGTGGAGAACTTCCAAAAATACATTAAGTCCTTAGGAAAAGTTGGCATGCTCTAAGATGCAGGGCATACAAGATGGGTTAAATGCAAGAGCTGGCATATGTCTCAGTCTGAAAATTGGAATGGCTGTGACCAGTGACAGTCACCAAGATTACCAGTTTATTGGGAGAGCTTAGTTTGGCTTTTGTAAGCCTTAAACTGATTAGTGGTATTTCTAAATTCCAAGTACCAAATCATCCATTCTAGTTAAGAATTAACCTGATTATGAAAATAACAGGAATTTTCCCCTGCCTCATTACACATTTACTTTGCTCCAGAAATTATATCTAAGTAGAAGACCAATATAGTATACTAACGCATATATATGGAATTAAGTAGAAGATCAAATTAACTATTTAGGAAAGAACATATGAAATTGCTCAAATCTCAAATCAGATTCTCAAAGGAAACATTTTCCATGATGAAAGTTTTTTGTAGAAAGATGGTCAAAATTTTCATGCATGTTTTTTGTGTTTTGGAGTTCTATTGATTAAAAAAATTATTTAAAAATTCATCTAAGAAATTATGTAGCACTTGCTACTGGTCATAGCAAACTAGAAAACATTCTTATAATCTTTCTATTCCCTGTGATAATGAAAGTCTTCATACCATATAGAGAAAAGATGAGAAATAATGCTCTTTCAGTTAAATCAAGCAACTTTAACCAGGTTTGGAATCAACTTCCGCCCTTCAAGTTTGAAGGTTTTTGCCCAGGTACAAAATGCCAAATTTGGTGACCAAATCCCTGACTGCATTAGGTTACATGAGGAGGGACAACTCAGTGGGAAAAGAGAAGGCTTTGAGCATGCAAGAGCCTCTTGATGAAAGTCAAAGAGGAGAGTGAAAAAGTTGGCTTAAAGCTCAACATTCAGAAAACTAAGATCATGGCATCCGGTCCCATCACTTCATGGCAAATAGATGGGGAAACAGGGGAAACAGTAGCTGACTTTATTTTTCTGGGCTCCAAAATCATTGCAGATGGTGATTGCAGCCATGAAATTAAAAGACGCTTACTCCTTGGAAGGAAAGTTATGACCAATCTAGATAGCATATTAAAAAGCAGAGACATTACTTTGCCAACAAAGGTCCGTCTAGTCAAGGCTATGGTTTTTCCAGTGGTCATGTATGGAGAGTTGGACTATAAAGAAAGCTGAACACCGAAGATTTGATGCTTTTGAACTATGGTGTTGGAGAAGACTCTTGAGAGTCCCTTGGACTGCAAGGAGATCCAACCAGTCCATCTGAAAGGAGATCAGTCCTGGGTGTTCACTGGAAGGACTGATGTTGAAGGTGAAACTCCAATACTTTGGCCACCTGATGTAAAGAGCTGACTCATTGGCAAAGACCCTGAAGCTGGGAAAGATTGAGGGCAGGAGGAGAAGTGGACAACAGAGGATGAGATGGTTGGATGGTATCATCGACTCGATGGACATGGGTTTGGGTGGACTCCGGGAGTTGGTGATGGACAGGGAGGCCTGGCGTGCTGTGGTTCATGGGGTCACAGAGAGTCGAACATGACTGAGCAACTGAACTGAACTGAGCATGCAAGCTCTCCCATGAAGAGCAATGTAACTTATTTGGCCCTCCTGTGTACTCATAGCTAACATGTCTGTTCAAGATAAACAGATAGTTTGTCCTCCCACTGAACTGTGTATACTTCATAAGGAGGGATGATATTCTAGTGTCATTTTTCTCATCTGTAAAATGGGAATTATTGGGAGCCCCTCCAGGTTGGCATGGACTTTAGCCCACCAGGTGCCTCTGTCCACGGGATTCTCCAGGCAAGAATACTGGAATGGGTAGCCATTTCCTCCTCCAGGGGATCTTCCTGACCCAGGGATCAAACCTGGGCTTCCTGCAATGCAGGCAGATTCTTTACCATCTGAGCCACCAGGGAAGCCCTGCTAAATATAATAGGGTGGTGTATATAAAAGCACCTGGCATGAGACCTGGCACCTCACCTCACCCATGAGCCAGTGATTACTGTCACAGATGTCTACCATTCTTGTGAGAGTGTAACTTCTTTTCCTCCTATCTGGTGTTACATTCAGGAATTTGTCCATGTGGTATGCATAGCTGTCACCCACAGGTAAACTGGCCACAACTAGACTCTTTGTCAGGCCTTTCATCAACTGTCTGGGTCCATGGCTGGGAAGCTTTCAGACTTGTAGCTAGTGCCATAAATGAAGAAACTGGTTTCATGGCAAGGAAAGAGCAGACTTATGGTTACATCTACCTTTATGTTGGGCTTTTATGGAAACTATCCAGGAATTCTCAACAGCATGACCTAAAACACAGAAGATACCTGATTAAAAGGGGGTCTCCATGATTTCCAGCTGGACAGAATCCAAATGCAAACAACCAAGGATGACAAAGGAAATATCCAAACATCCATATATGGAGCTGCCATCTTCTCACCAGTCCTCACGAAACGAGCTAAAGTCAAGGAAAGACTAGAGGGATACTCTTGAGCTCATGGTTGCTGTCTGAAAATGATTTACAGGAAGAATTTGATCTGTCCCTATTCAGGATGGCTCATAAAAGACCAACAAAGTCATGTATTTTGGTGAAGTTACTGCACTGACAAATAATTGACAAGCTGATAGAGTCAACTAGATGAAGACATCTAACTCAATGAAGAAAATTCAAGTTTTTTGGATTTGATTTCCATTTTCTCCTCCATTGTTCTTTAATGGCGACATAAAGAAACTAGAAGGTAACCCATTGTCTGGGGTGTCCCTTCAATCTTTGAATCTTTTCCCTGAAATAAATGGGTGCTTTAGAGGCAGGACGGACAGGGTATCACTATAGAACTACACAACTCTACAGCCTGAGAAATACAACTTGACCTTCAATAGCCCATGTTCCACTCTTTTGGGGAAAAGAGACCTTTTTTGAAGGAGGCTAGAAACTCCACTGGATTTAGAAGACCTGGGTGAGGTCTGTTCCAAGACTATAATACAACTCTGACTTAAACAGGCCGAGGGAAACAAAACCTCCTGGGTCTTCTTTCCTCCAGAAATTATTAAGGGTTTACATTCAATGCACTTTGAGATTGAGTTGAATTACTAGAGAGTATAACTGTTTACATCTGAATTGTGACAAGCATTTGCATGTATACCAGTATGCATATATATACGTTTGTTATTTTGCCTCATGTCCCTCAAGGGGCTCTATCTCTATACTCTGAAATAAAAATAAATTCCTCCTTGATTTAAACTCAAATCCTCTGAATCTGAGGTCATTGCTTTCCCCCAATGCCATCAGTGTCATGGAACAAAGACTCAGGCCTGGATCTTGAAACTCTCTCCCAGTTGCATGCTCTGGCCTCCTGGGAAGTCAGGGTTCCAGATGGAACAGGTAGGATGTCACCACTTAGATGCACACCCTATAGAAAGCACTGTGTGTCAATGGATTATGCTGGGGTGAGAAGAGCTTCCATTCTCCCAAGGCCAGTGATCCTGTTGCATCACAGAGCCTGGTTAGTTCCGAGCTTGCACTCGGGAAACCCTGTGCTGGTGTTTTCAGTCCTGGTGCTGATCCGTGCAGTCCTTATAAACAACCCAGGCCCAAATGGAAGATCTGCATTTCGTCATTTGGGAAAATGAGGCCAAGATGAGGAAAACAATCAAGTAGCCCAGTAGCAAAGGGACTTTGATTTACAGGGCTCCCATGTCTTCCTACTGCAGTGAGGGCTAGGGGCTTGCCCAGGACATTCGTAAGCCTTAGGAGGGTATCTCTCCTGCAGAAGGGCTGTCTTGGGGCTGCTTCCCACCAACCTCCAGCCACTAACAGTCTCTCTACATGCAGGATGTTCTCAGATGCCTGGAGGATGATCTTGCCAGATGAAAAAGCCTAGAAACTGACTTCAAAAGCACAGTGTAGTAAAATAAGGGAGAATGACCATAATGGCTAAGTTGATAATAATTTGGAAGCTGAAAGTGAAAATACTTATTATAGCTCTGATCTGTCCTGTGTTAAACCTATACCCTACCACAAGAAGGTCATTTATTCCAGCTGGAGTCTGACAAACAATGCTTTGACTTTAGATCAAGCAACTAAAAGAAGAGCAGTTCACTCATTAAACAGACTCAGTGTCTTCCAGCTTTATTGACAATGCCTATAGAGCACATTAGCCCTACTAAATGCACTGTATACCCAGTGCTACCGTCTGGAGATGCAGCCTCTAGCTATAAACCACAATTGACAAGTTTATTTCTGTTAGTTACAAACTACTGAAATACTGCATTTTATGGTCTATATGGAAATCAGCATATTTCACAGCAGGAGCCTAAAACTCTTGCTTTAGGAGCAGAATCATTTGACAATGGAAAAAATATTCTTATATGTTTTCATGTTGGGAAACCTGCACTGATTTCCTGAATGCTTGAGTGCGTGTTTTTTTTGTTTTTGTTTTTGTTTTTTTTTGTGTGTGTGTGAATTATACTCGCTTTGGAATAAGAGTGGAGCAAGTTAGGAGTAGAGGTAAGGAGAATAAGGTTTATTGTCTACTAGGATAACAAGGGGGAGGTCAATGCAAAATGATGACTCGAAAAGCTGGAATGAACAATATCAAAGATGATTTTGGGACTTCCCTGGTGGTCCAATGGTTAAGAATCCATCTTCCAATGCAGGGGACCTAGGTTTGACCCTTAGTTGGGGAACTAAGATCCCACCTGCCATGGGGCAACTAAGCTTGTGTACCACAACTACTAAGTCCATGCAATTTGGAGCCTGTAAGCCACAACTTGAGAGAAATTCAAGCACCACAACAAGGACCCAACACAGCCAAAAAAAAAAAAAAAAAAAAAAAGATTTCAATTACCACATTTTCATGTAATTTGGCCCTTAAATCAAGGTTATAGTTTTATTTTACCCTTGTCTCTTTCTTTTTCCCTGGATTCTTTAAATGGAGAATTCTTGGGTATTGAAATGGAACCTTGACTTATAAGGCACAGATCAGGCCAGAAAACCAAATAAGAGGACTGATGATGAGGTCAGCGTTTTGAGGAATTTAGTACTAAACAGAACCAAGACCATGGAAATGCCACTGACTTTCTCAGAGCCTTGGTCTATTTGGGAGTCATTCCCAGTTGCTTTATGCAATTATTCGTGGTCTTCCAAAAGGTGAGCAATTCACTTCAAGTGTGCCATTAGGCCACTCAAATGACATACATTATTTCATTTTGAAAATTTTCAAGTATGTGACTATTACTCACACAGAAAAGTTGGCTTCCATTTTCTATTATTAGGAATGAAAGAAGTTGTGAGAGAACTACTCCCTTGATACACTCTTGGACAAATGGATATTACAAAATCTACAATAGTTAATCTGAGGAAATTGGTTTCTCCAGGCCCCTCCTTCAGTGAACATTAATAAAAAATGAAGACAGCGTGGAGTGAATTGCAGGGCTCTGGCTTCTGAACTTCAACCTAGTATCATGCAATCTCTTATTCCATCTCTTGCTGGCTGCCCTTGTTTATCTTTAATATACAGTCACCAGATGACCTGTGAACAGCGAGGTCGCAGGCTGACTGGCCAGAACAATGCACTCAAGCCCTCATGTTCAATCAAGGCTACTTAGGCGGCTTCTTTCTCCATCCTACTCAGTGGTGGCCAAATGTTACATAAAGATGTCTGTGGCTGGAGTGACACAATGCTCAAACAAGTAGACAACTGAAGAATCACAGTTCAAACAACTCAAGAATCACAGTTATTTTTGACCCAGCTTGTATCTACAATGCTAGAGAGCCTAATGGTGATTTCATTCATTTTGGCTGTTATGGCTTATTGTGGGAAGTCTCATTCTCCCCTCTAATCACACTCCACATTGTTAAGAGGCAAGTTTCCTGTTTTCAAGGAGCAGCAGAGAGAACAAGATTTGCTCAGCACCAAAGCACATTTTCCTTGCCAAATGCCCCTGAAGAAGCTTGTTTCAGAAACCTGAATACTTGGGACTTGAACAGTACTCACTTTGTAGACGCTCTGCTGGTCGGGTCACTCCACTCTGAAAAGAAAGCGCACAGACATTTACCATCCATGTTTTCTACTGTCAAATAATTCTGAACAATATTGGTCTTGAACATGCAGCCCTTCCAGTTATACTTTTCACAGAATCCGGCCATGTACAACAGATGAATTAAAAAGGAAACCAATTGGATATATCACAATGTGACTTTTTCTTGTTGTTATTTCATGTTTTCATGATATTAGGTAGGAAAGAGAAGAAAGTGAGGGAGGAGAGGAGATAATGGCTTTGGCCAAGGAAGATTTTTTTTCAAAACACTTACTTTGTAAGGCAAATCCTGGAGTCAGATGTTGGGATTCCTATAAGGAAGAACATAGACAATACAAACATTAGTTAAATGATACAAAGGAAACAAAAGGTCTCTTTGTTATTGCTGAAGATATAACTTGACTAATGTTGGCAAATAGGAAACCACTGTTAAGGAGTCCATTAATTAGGCTACTGTCTGTAGCTCTACTTAAAGGATAGACATTTGCCAGCTAAACCTGCTACAACTTGACCACAAGTGCCATTTTATCAGAATTACACATAAGACTGGTATCTGTTTGGAAATGTGTGCAATGTGGGAACAAATGACCCATGTGTGTGAGATTCAAATGTATAATTTCTCACTTAGCTAGGCAACGATGGCTCTCTGGAAGTAAAGGGGACTCGTTTCAAACAAAGGATCATGACTTTGGTAGAGGTATAAATAACACTGTAATTAACAGACTGGCTCAATTGTCCCATTTTATAGAAACAACTCCAATTTTCCACCTTGACGGTGACACATATGCAATAGATGTCTCTTATTTTTACAAGAAGAGTGTTCTTAAAACTTCATTGCAAAGTCACAGATGTATAGGGAGCAATTCCAACTACGCGAGTGGAGCGCATGATCTAAAGAGATTTCAATTTTACTTGAAAGTCACCCTCAATGTGACTTATAAGTGTGTTAAGAAATCTGCACACATCAGGCCTTCTGAGAGCATGGACACATGTGTGGAGGAAGGAGGGAATTTCAAAGGCAAAGCAAGTCTTTCCAACCAGAGACCATGAATTCAAATAAATACAAGAATTAGTTATATAAAGAACATACACACACGCACACATAGACACACAAATATGTCTACATAACTGACTCACTTTGCTGTTCATGTAAAACTAACACAACATTGTAAATCAACTATAATTCAAATAAAAAATTATTTAAAAGAATTATATCAATCTTCTGCAAGTAATCTATTCTTTAAGCTTAATCTTACCACCCTATAGAGTAAAAATAAGATCACAGCATACTGTTATGTAAGAGAAGTGAGCTAGAATGATGATGATGCTGTGTTTAATTTGAAAGTGAGTTTTCCAATCTATGTAGCATGATTCTATTACCCAAGACACTTATCTTCTGGCATGATTACCACACCAGAAGATGAGCAGAAACTCCACAAGACATGGGAAAGGCCTCTCAAGCAAAGGGCTGACACTAAGTCCAGGTAGTTTGCTGCTCAAAGGCTTCTCCACCCAACACTGCCATCCTTTCCCCAGTCTGCTAGACAACTGACTTTTGACTAAAGACCCTAACAGGCTTCACCATTTGATTCCCACCCCTTAGCAAATTATACATGATGAGGAAGGGGAAACATTTCTAAAAACACAGCCACTAGAAACATTGAGATGTGAAACCTGACAGCACAGGGGGCCAAAGCAAATGACACAGCACAGTCAGAACTGAAAATACACCAGAGTCTATGGCCATTTAATACACAGGCAAGCATTCCTAGCCACGCCAATAGCTCCTGAGGACACAATTACAGCATAGTATAATATTACTTGGACTTCCCTGGTGGCTGAGATGGTAAAGAATCTGCCTGCAATGTGGGAGACCTGGGTTCGATCCCTGGGCTGGGAAGATGCCCTCGAGGAGGACATTGCAACCCACTCCAGTATTCTTGCCTGGAGAATCCCATGGACAGAGGGGTTTGATGGGCTACAGTCCATGGGGTCGCAAAGAGTCAGACACAACTGAGTGACAAAGCAAATAATATTACAGCATGCTACAATAACTAAGGGCTTCCCTTGTGGCTCAGCTGGTAAAGAATTCGCCTGCAATGAGGAAGACCTGGGTTCAATCCCTGGGTTGGGAAGATCCCCTGGAGAAAGGGAAGGCTACCCACTCCAGTATTCTGGCCTGGAGAATTCCATGGACTCTATAGTCCATGGGGTTGCAAACAGTTGGACATGACTCAGCAACTGAACTGAACTGACAGATGGAAGGATAGCCTTTTGTTATCCAAGAATTTCAGTTATCCAGAGCATCACATTTCCCAGAGTGCCAAACAAATGAGGAGTTAACCATTTGTCCATAACTATATGCTCATTATTTTTAAAAAAGATTTCATTACAATTGTATAGGACAAGTTTGGTCTTGCATAGCTTCAGGAATCAAACAACAACATTCAGAGTCAAATAAATGATATCTCTGATTATGGCCAGCCTTTATACTGCTCCCAGAAATCTGGACTGAGTTTTTACCCTTCATCTATGTATCATGGACATCAGACCCAAATAGTCAGTTGTTCGAGGCTTCAGAGCAGTGATGCATGAAACAAATTGGAGGGTTATATTTTTGAGTGAATTTGAGTCAACTGTGTTATGTATTCTTGATACAGTTTTTAATGTTTAGCTGGGTAAGACTGTTTCAAACCAGAATTCCAAACCAATGAAACATCTTTAGATACTACCCAAGTTCCTTTGCATACATACCCAATCCTGACTGAAAAATAGCTTGGTCGTGGGAAGAATTTGTATTGTTCATACAGCAATTGTTGATGTACATCATACAATTCTTTTTAAATGTCTGACTTTGATCTGTGCATTTCTTGCATGGACATGTCACACAGATAATTTTAGGAGTAGAATATAACAATGCCAAAATGTTTTCACAAACTTATGTCAGGCTATTTTAAATAATAGCCTTAATCATAAAATCAGAGGCTCCTGTAGGATTTAGATTCTAGAGCAGGGGCTGGCAAACCTCTCCTATAAAGGACCAGTTAGTAAATATTTTAGGCTTTGAGGGGCCTATATTCTCTGTCATAACTATCTAACCCTGCCATTGTAGTGTGATAGCAGTCATCGATAACACGTACTTGAATTGATGTGGTTAGATTCCATGAAAGCTTGATTTATAGACACTGAAATTTGAGTTCCATATCACTCATAGCATCTCATAGCATTCATATTACTAGTAATTTTCATATTCTTTTTCTTTGGAAAATCTTAACCATTTAAAAATCTAAAAAGCCATGGGCTGTCATTTGCCAACTTCTGTCTAAAGGGACTTTCCCCAGGGGACATTACTAGTTCCCTCAATGTGGCATAGAGTTTTTCTATTTTCCATCTGAAAATGTGGCATTTCAATTTGAGATGGATAAGTAAATTTCACTAAGTTGAGGATTTTCAAGCGTATTGGTTTTTGTAAGTTTATAGAATCATAGATTATCTGGCCTGAAAAATCCACTGGGATTACACATAGCACACATGTTCATGCACGCACACACACACAGTACAAATGAGGAAACTGATGCTTAGAAGAACTTGAACAGAACCACACAGCCAGCAAATGGCAGAACCAGGATTAAGAACAGCCAGGTCTGCAGCTCCTAAGACCCTTTCCTCCATGAAAGCTCTGTAGTGAAAGGAAGAAATGGATGCTTTCTGAGAGGGTGGTGTCACCTAGGCCTGGTGCAAGCACAAGGAAAGGACCAGCACCCCAGGCACACATATTTGCTGGGGAACACCCGTGTTTTGGAAGATGGGATCTGAACCGGTGCATCTATAAACTGGTATGATAAACATATCACTAAGACACCCAGAACTAAAGACAGGCTCACTCATTTATTAGCTGAGTGATTCTGAGCACATTACTTGACTGTGTGCCTCAGCTTTCTCCTCTGTAAACTAGGGATAGTCAAATTCAATATAGTGCATGTGTATATGCTAAATCACTTCAGCAGTGTCTGACTCTTTTGCAAACCATGGACTGTAGCCCAACAGGCTCCTCTGTCCATGGAATTTCCCAGGCAAGAATATTAGAGTGCATAGCCACTCCCTTCTCCAGGGGATCTTCCTGACCTAGGGATTGAACCTGGTCTCCTGAACTGCCAGTGGATTCTTTACCACTGAGCCACCAGGAAATCCATCAGTATAGTGAGGATTGAATTATTTACTATGTAGTCAGTGCTCAGAACCAAGTGAGGCACACAACAGCATTATATGCTCTGTTCATGTTGTTATTATTATTTAAAATGTACTTTTCTTTCAAATCAACATTTTGGCAGGAATCAAGGGAAACAAAAGAGTGGGTGGGTAGCCATACTGGTTTCACCATTTTATCCCATTTACATCTAGCTTTATCATGGGGTTGATGGTAGCACAGATAATTGACAGAAAATGCAGATCAGGCCTGATTCCAAATTTTGCACTTACTATAAAAGCCCATTTCAACAACCAGTTCTATTGTAAACACTTGCAAATGTCAAAATTGTGAATTGCATGAATTATCTGCAACATTGGAAAATTACAGCTGAAAACACTGCAATCACTGTACAAGCATTGGATTCAACACCTGAATTGATCGCTTGGCTGTGATGCCAGGGAGGAGGATATCAAACCCAGGGCAGCCTGACCATGGAGAGTTGGACTTCAGGAAGTAATGATACACCCCAGACCCTGCTCACTTAGTTCTGATCCCTTTCAAAGGTGGAAGGGGATGATTAAATGCAGTTTAGGCCAATGTTGCTCTCAAAACAGTGACTCTAAAATTAAAGGATGTGATTGGGTTTCTCTTACAAATAAAGTCCAATATCCTTGGTTGGCATTCAAGGCCTTTCCCAGAGATGCACTTATGTGCCTGGGGTTCACTTGAAACCATAATAGTCTACATCCCACCGTGATCTCTCTAGGTGCCTTGCTCTCCTGTTCTGCACAGAGTGTCCTTCTCTTGGGCCCTTCTCCACCTGTCAAAGTTGTAAGCAGCTTCCAGGTGATGTCACCTCTAAGCACTTGGTCACCGCCCCAGGGAGTATGAGATCCTTCTCAGGGCCTTTATTCTCTATGAAGGCACATGCTACATTGCTTTGTCATTTCATGTTTTTCTTCATCCCTAACTTTATTGTATTTCCTCGGTAAGTGGTTTCTGAATAAATGGATGGATGGGTGGATGGACAGATGGGTGGATGGGTGGGTAGGTAGATGGCTGAACAGATGGATGGATGGGTGGGTGAGTGGGTAGATGAATAGGTAGATGGATGGATGAGTGGATGGATGGATGGGTGGGTGGGTGGATGGAAGGGTGGGTGGATGGATGGATGGATGGGTGGTTAGGTGGATGGGTGAATGGATGGATGGCTGGATGGGTGGGTAGATGAATAGATGAGTGGATGGATGGATGGATAGATGGCTAATTGGATGGGAGAAAGGAAAATGTTATTTTTTCTTTTAAAATGTGTTATTGGAATATCCACATCTACTCAGGCATTTTAAAAAATAATGGTGAGAAAAAATTCTTACTGAGAGCAAGTGAGGAAAAAATTTATATGAAACACTTGACATATATGTTTCATATATTTCATTTATATGAAACACTTGACAGTTCTACACTAGAACTGTAGGAGAAAAGGTTCTGTCAATACGATTTGTTGGTATGTGAAAATTTGTCTGCTTGTGGGCGAGGACTAGAAGTGATACATGAAAGTGAAAACTGATCCATTAGGCTGAAGAGTACTGGGATTTTTAATTAAAACAGTGTGGGATGTTGTTCCATCATCTATTGGGTCTTTCTTAAGGGGTGAGTTCACGCCTCTCTCTGGTCCATCAGCTCTGGGGACAGTAGCTCAGCCAGTGGTGGTGCTCTAGGAATAATGACCTATAAGCCTGCATCTGGTGGACATTGTCTTAAAGATACTCTTTCAATAAATATGCTATTTGTATTAACATCCTGAGGGACACGAAAGAGTCTAGATTTTATGGTGGTAGAACACCAAGGCCATTTCTGTTTTTAAGATTCCAATGGAAAGATTGGTATAACTGACATCATAGCAAGGGAAATGGAGCAAGAAGATCACTGACCTGTCCTGGAATGGAAAGTGTGCTCTGCTCAGAATTTCCGGGAGTATGCATGGCAGTGAGAGGAGTAGGCCAGGGATGGGTCATCTCCTGATGAGGAAAAACAAAGCAACTTTATTCGCAGGAACTTCAAAAAATGAAACACTTTCTTGGCACTAAACATGGTAGGCCCTTTCTATATACTTACTGACTTAATTGGCTTAAATTTTTTCGGGGGAACTTAAAGTCATTCGGTCCATTCCCCTGCTCCACACTGCTGCTTAAAGCCTATCTTTGAGACAAAGGGCCATTCCACATCCACTTGTACATTGCCAGTGATGGGGAGCTCACTACTATTCAAAGCAGCCAGTCTCATGTTCAGACAGCCTGATCACACTATTCTTTCCAGCCGGGAACTAAAAATCTTTCTCCTGAGAAGTTCTACCTCGGGATTGCCCTTTGGAGCCACACAGAACACATCATTTCTTCTTTCTCCTGACAAGCTGTTGGAAGACAGCTTGGTGCCATCTTTTCTCCAGTTGGAGACATTGGAAACTTGTTCATTCATTGATAGGGAACCTTCAACTTCTCTTCTAATGCCTGAATTCTGCATTCTGTCAACTATCTCAGGTGCTCCCAGGAGGGACTCAGGACTGCCTGGGGCTTTTCTGACTCATGGTCTCCTGTTTCAGATGTGATCTTCCAGCTCAGAGAAGGGCAGCACGATCACCACCCTCATCCTGGATGCTCTGATACTCATTTCTCTTGATGTAGCCTAACTGTTAGTGACAGGTTTAGGACCATGCTATTGACACAGTGTGTTTGTGAGCTGAAGTCTTAATGTTGGCACAGCCCCTGCCAGCACTCTCCACTAGCAGAGAGGGTACCTCCTCAGTTATTTTAGACACTCGCTTTGAAAAGAGGTGCTGTTCAAATCTTGCTGGAGTCTTAGGACTCATGGTACTTTCCCCGAATAGTGAGGATAATTAAATCACAAGCTCCATATCCCAGGAGAGATGACAAAGTTTGTGAAGCTGGACGGTGCCAGCCTATGCTGGATTCATCAAACATTTTGGTATATGGACATTAAATCTAAAAATCAATGTAACGATGGAAATAAAGGCAAACTTGGGAGGAGGGGATCAAAGTTTATGAAAGGCCTTTTTAATGAGTCAGTTACATAATACTTTTCCCCAATCTTTATGGGTAACATAATTAGTCATTTCAAAGGTAATATTAATAAGAACTCTCAGGTAGCACTAAACCATGTTTTTTCCCCCCCTTCTATAATTATCCAGTTCAAAAAGAGTCTTTGATGTCTGAAGAGCTGTAATGCAAGGAGATACTTCACAGATTCATTCACAGTGGAACCGCTGAAGCAGAATTTGTAAGTATGATTCAGAGGAGCCCTGACACAGATTGGATTCTACCTGGCACTATTTAAAAGGAGGCAGTAAGTACATTAAAAATGCATACCAGATTTAGAGGGGATGCTTAACCTACTTAAAAGATAGACTATTTCCAAGTGTTTTCGAGTTGTGCATTTGTATGCAGTTGATAACATTCATGACAAATGCTGCTTATGTATTCATCAAAACTAGTCCAAAGTAACTATACACGACAACAGCTTCAAGCTGAATTCTAGTTACTCTGTGTCTTTAAAATACACAATGATTTCTTTGAAAATTTAGATAGTGTTTCCTGAGTAAGACTGGTCTTCTCCAATATTAGTCTCATAATTTAAAAGACACAGGTCCTACTGAGACAGTAAGCCCCAGCTTGGGATAGGAGTATTGTTTCTTCAGCAACCGGGGAGAAAGCTTTGATCAATGAGAAACGTAGTTATCCATCCCTTTCCACCACTGGCTTTAGAAGGTTTATTCAAAGGTATTTCAGACACCTAGATGGATGACTCACTTCTTGAAGGTGTACCTTCTCCCTCAGGTCTGCTATATTTACTTAGTGGCAGAATTTGATCCTGAATTACTGTTGGAGTGTATTTCTCTGCTGGCCAGTCCACATGAAGCTGCATATACTTGCACATTTTCAATGACGACTGAGTCACTGAAATCGTGAGCTTTCATGAAACGGCAAGCTGGCTCCATGGTACCATCGATGCATTTGATTACGACAGGGAGGAGGCAGCTTAAAGGAATATAATTTCCTGAAAGACTATCTTCAGCAAGGAACCTTGGCACAAGCTCTTCTGCTTCTCAAAATGAGTTAGACCTAGAACGTGTGCGAAGCTCACAGCAGGTTTTTCATTGTTATTCTTTTCATTCACACTTGAAGGATATTAATCTATTTTTATGGTCTTGTTATTCCCAAGATAAGAACATACACACCCCCTTATCCAACTGTAGTAATCTGCCTGTTCTTCACGTGGGAATGAGCACCTGCTCCAAAGTGTTGCCAAAGCTTTGACAACATGCTCCAGGGCTGAGCACCTGTACTCAATACCAAGCATCACTGCTCCATTAACCACAAAAATTACACACACACACACACACACACACACACACACACACACGTGAGATTGGTCTGAAACTCCATCTCTGGGCTCCTTTGATCCTCCCTGAGAAAGATAAAGCAGGGATTCATCCCTGCACTAGGCCATCAATGTAGTGGAGGTTCTGAGAGGTGGGGCCTCACACTGGCCAGAAGTGATTGCTGGGAACCAGGTCCATGGCACACACTCTTTCCAAGACACTAGATGCATCCCCCCTTCGTGAGGTCAACTTTGGTTTATGGAGAAAGGACTAAGCAAGCAATGCTATTTTATTTTTTAGTACTTCACAAGCAATAGGGAATTCTATGCAATTTCTAAAAATAAGGCAGATGCTTACCCTCCTGTGATCTGAAGACTCCCTAGTCAAACCCAGAAGAAATCAGAAAAAGGCCCATTTTCCACTAGCAATTATTTTCCAACCAGATCCTCCAGCACTAGGACTTGAGCAAATCCAAAACAGCTTGTGGGGAGCCTTGCTTTGCTGGACTTAGAAACAGAAGCTGGGTGCCCCACTCTCCGAGGGGCAGAAATAGTCAGAATTTCAGACCCTGCTGGTCTCAGTTATGTCCCAGATTCATCCAACACACAGCTGGCTGTTTTTTCAAGTGTCTACTATGTTGGCCAAGCCTTATCTCATTCACCTTTCTATCTCCAGTGCCTAGTACATAGTAACTGGCTATTGTGAGATATTATTATTAGTCTCTGAAGTTTCTATGTGTGAATTATCATTATTATTAACAATAACAAAAATATCAAGATTTACCTAGCCATTACAGTGTGCCAAAGCTCCTTTCTCCTGGGTCCTGGTGTGTACAAGGTTTTTTTGTGCCCTTCATGGCAAATAGATGGGGAATGGAAACAGTGACAGACTTTATTTTCTTGGGCTCCAAAATCACTGCAGATGGTGACTGCAGCCAAGAAATTAAAAGATGCTTGCTCCTTGGAAGAAAAGCTATGGCCAAACTAGACAGCATATTAAAAAGCAGAGACATTACTTTGCTGACAAAGGTTGGTCTAGTCAAAACTATGGTTTTTCCAATAGTCATGTATGGATGTGAGAGTTGGACCATAAAGAAAGCTGAGTGCCGAAGAATTGACACTTTTGAACTATGGTGTTGGAGAAGGCTCTGGAGAGTCCCTTGGATTGCAAGGAGATCAAACCAGTCCATCCTAAAGGAAATCAGTCCTGAATATTCATTGGAAGGACTGATGCTGAAGCTCCAATACTTTGGCCACCTGATGTGAAGACCGGACTCATTAGAAAAGACCCTGATGCTGGGAAAGACTGAAGGCAGGAGGACAAGGAGATCACAGAGGACTACGAGATGGATGGATGGCATCACTGACTGAATGAACATAAGTTGAGCAAGCTCCAGGAGATGGTGAAGGACAGGGAAGCCTGGCATGCTGCAGTCCATGGGGTGGCAAAGAGTTGGACAGGACTGAGCAACTGAATAACCACAACAAGTATGTCAGGCACTTAGTTCCCACAGTTGGCCTTTCTGTACCATAAACTATAGAGGCAGTGATTAGCATCACATTCATTGGGCAGGTAAGGAAACAGATGCAAAGAATTCCCTTTGATGGATTCCCTGCCTTTTGTTCTACTAACTTATACTCTTATGTACCAGTCACCAGGATCCAGAAAGCATTAAAAGTCAAAGTTCTTCCACAAAGAGGTCACTCTGCTTGACATACTAAGCTGTCAGGGAAGAGTTTGCTGTGTGAGGTCCTGGGAAAGGCTCTGGGGAGTGCAAGTGAAGGCAAGGGGAGCAGTGTGTGTGCACGTACATGTGTGTCTCAGTTCAGTTCAGTCACTCAGTCGTGTCCGACTCTTTGTGTCTCATGTGTGTCTATGTGTGTGTAAATAATGACAATAATGATGATGACTTACATTGGGGCTTTGGTTGAAATGAATGCTTTCAGAAAAATTATCTCATTCAATCAATAACTTAAACATATAGAATGCCTGCTTATCAAAATTGCAGGTGACAGTAAACTGTGAGCATTCAAAATTCAGAAAGATCCTGCAAAACTGGCCTGAAGCTGATGAGATGAATTTTAACAGAGGTAGATGAAAACTGCAATTATATTTCACAAACCAAGTATAAAACTGTAAAATGAGAAAGACTTGGCTGTAATTCATGGGCTAAAACCCCAAAGATTTTAGTTTACCCTTAAGTCAATTTGAGGGATTTGGCAGTCAAAAGAACCAAGGCCAGCTCAGGTGATATGTAGGTTAGCATGATGCCCATAATGTGGAAGGTAACTGTTGGTTATACCATAACAGTACATTGTACAAGACAGAGTTTACCATCCTAGATGCCCCATAACAGCAGGGGAACTGGAATACTGCAAGCTCTTCAAAGGGACCATCAGAGCTTTGAAAGCTCATCACATTTATGAATGTCCTTCAAGAGAATGAGGAAAGCTTAGTCTACAGGAAAGGGAAGTTGAGAGAAGGTCTGAGTGGTGCATTCAGATACCTGAAGCGTGGTCACACAGAAGAGATCTGGAACCCACTCTGTGGACCAAGAGGTTACTATCAGCCCTATGGATCGAAGTTACCAGGGAAATAATTTTAGCTGTAACTAAGGAAGAATTTCCAATCAGGTGAGCTTTCCAACCATAGAGCCTACTGCTTCAGAAGGCAATGAGTGACCCATCTCTAAAGGCAAGACAGTCCCTGCCTAGGGTACCAGAAAAGGGATTCCTAGAAAGTTGGGGGGCTGGGCGGGGTTCATGGACTAACTGCATTGCTTTATATAATTGTGGGATTCTATTTTTTCTCTCTGTAAAAGCAATGATATTGATGAGATGATACAAAACTGAATCTGGAGCAGTAGGATCTTTTACATGACATGTAAACATGACTGACCAAACTGGCTAAGGAAATTCATCACGGTCTTGGGGGCAGTGGGTAAGTGCTGGGGGAGCCTACTATCTCACAGTGAGACAGCGAACAACCCAATTCATCTGATTATTTGCTCAGCTCTAGGGAAGTCCGGAGACGGCAATGGCACCCCACTCCAGTACTCTTGCTTTGAAAATCCCATGGATGGAGGAGTCTGGTAGGCTTCAGTCCATGGGGTCGTTAAGAGTCGGACACGACTGAGCGACTTCACTTTCATTTTTCACTTTCATGCACTGGAGAAGGAAATGGCAACCCACTCCAGTATTCTTGCCTGGAGAATCCCAGGGACAGGGGAGCCTGGTGGGCTTCCCTCTATGGGGTCGCACAGAGTCGGACACGACTGAAGTGACTTAGCAGTAGCAGTAGCAAGGAAGTCCACCACCCTTATGGCAGAAAGTGAAGATGAACTGAAAAGCCTCTTGATGAAAGTGAAAGAGGAGAGTGAAAAAGTTGGCTTAAAGCTCAACATTAAGAAAACTAAGATCAGGGCATCCAGTCCCATCACTTCATGGGAAGTAGATAGGGAGACAGTGGAAACAGTGTCAAGACTTTATTTTTTTGGGCTCCAAAATCACTGCAGATGGTGACTGCAGCCATGAAATTAAAAGACGCTTACTCCTTGGAAGGAAAGTTATGACCAACCTAGACAGCATATTAAAAAGCAAAGACATTACTTTGCCAACAAAGGTCCATCTAGTCAAGGCTACGATTTTCCCAGTGGTCATGTATGGATGTGAGAGTTGGACTGTGAGGAAAGTTGAGTGCCGAAAAATTGATGCTTTTGAACTATGGTGTTGGAGAAGACTCTTGAGAGTCCCTTGGACTGCAAGGAGATCCAACCAGTCCATCCTAAAGGAGATCAGTCCTGGGTGTTCATTGGAAGGACTGATGCTGAAGCTGAAACTCCAATACTTTGGCCACCTGATGTGAAGAGCTGACTCATTGGAAAAGCCCCTGATATTGGGAGGGATTGGGGGCAGGAGGAGAAGGGGACGACAGAGGATGAGATGGCTGGATGGCATCACCAACTCGATGGGCATCAGTTTGAGTGAACTCCGGGAGTTGGTGATGGACAGGGAGGCCTGGCGTGCTGCAATTCATGGGGTCGCAAAGAGTAGGACACGACTGAGCGACTGAACTGAACTGAACTGAACTGAACTGAGGGAAGTCCAACAATGGTGGAACCATAGACTTTCCTGGGCTTCATAACTAACACTCCTACCAAACCTCTCCTGTAGTCTCAAAACCCTGTTCCACTTAATTTAGTGAATATTCTTGTTTGGAATGCTCTTAAGACAGCCTCCTGAGTTTGTATCTCTGATGTCTATGCAAGTTATGGTCAGGAAGAAGTAGAAAATCAACTGTTACGTTAAACAACTTCCCAACCATGAGCTAACACACAAAATGCAATCCACTAGGAAAACAAACAAACAAAAAAAGGCTAATTCTTTTTAAAGTTTCTAACAGTAAGATATGATTTCACGGACATGGTATAAAAACTCTGACAATATTCCTTCAAATAAATAATTGACTGTTTTATTCAAAACTCTTTAGTACTGGCAGTTGTCTCAGGGAATCTGGAAATCTTTTTCATCAGCCCTAGGAGTGTACATGCAAAACATCTAGCTCACACAGGCTGCCTTTGTCCTGGCAGCCCTCAAACCAGGGTTCCACTAAAAAAGAGCCTGCTTCTAATTTACAATTGGGGAGCAGTCATCAGTGACCCCACAGCTTCACCATGTGCTCATTCAATCAATCAATTCATCTTCTTGCCATTGCCAGATGCAATCAATTCCATTTCATCTGCTGAATACAAAGGGGATGTGGATGGCCATAGGCAGGGCCTATACATGCAAATTCTTTTGGACCAGTTACTCCTCAGGCACTCCACATTTAAATGCTACAAAGAAACACCACCAAAGGCAGAAAAAGGGGGCAAGACCACCATAGTGACATACTGGGCAGAGTTCAACCAGATCCATCAAATTCTGCATATTTTAGCAAGAGCAACCTGAGGCCACAGCTCATGCAACTAATTGGATGAGCCCCCAACAGATGATGGCTTTGAAAATATTAATCCTTATCAGGACATTTGTCTCAGTCAGTTGAACCCATCAGAACAGAAAATGGGCCACCCCACTAGGAAATGTGGTTAGATCGAAATTGCCTTCTTTGGTAAAGTCAGTATTAGCACTAATTCAAGAGTAAGAAATGTAAGAACTGGCCATCAAGAAATGTTTTGGGAAGATCAGAAGAAGGAAACCTTGGTGGAGAGCTTTTGCTCAAGAGTCCAGTGCAGGGATTAGAGGAATCTATATTACCCAAAGGCCATTTCTTAGCTTTTTTTTCACCCGTGAACCTGTTTTTCATATTTGTAAGCTAATTTGGAAATTTGTAAGCTACTCTTTTCAAAACTATTTTTTAACCTCATTGTCAAATGTTTAGCTCTTCTTTTTCAAATTATTTTACCAAGTGACCATCATTTAAAATATACTGGTTTGATTGTGTCTATGTGTGTATATCCATCCTGCTGCAGATGACATTATTTCATTCTTTTTTTTATGATTGAGTAGTATTTCATTATGCATGTATGTGTGTGTATACATATATATATATGCAAATTTTCTTTATACATGCCTCCAACCCTGGACATTTAAGTTGCTTCCATCTCCGGCCTATCTTAATAGTGCTGCAATGAATATTGGGGTCTATGTATATTTTCAAATTATGGTTTTGTCCAGATATATGCCTAGCAGTGGGATTGCTGGATCATATAGTAACTCTATTACCTTTTTAAGGTATTTTCATACTGTTCCCCATAATGGCTGCACCTAATTACATTCCCTTTACTCCTACATTCTCTCCGGCATTTATTATTTGTAGACTTTTTGATCATGGCCATTCTGACTGGTATGAGGTGATACTCATTGTTGTTTTGATTTGCATTTCTCTAATAATAAGCAATGTTCAGCATCTTTTCATGTGCCTATTGGCCATCTGCATGTCTTCTTTGAAGAAATGTCTATTTAGATCTTCTGTCCATTTTTTGATTGGGTTATTTTTTAATATTAAGCTGTTTGGAGATTAATCCATAGTTGATTGCATCATTCACAAATATTTTCTCCCATTCTGTATGTTGTCTTTTTGTTTTGTTTATGGAATACTACTTATCCATAAAAAAGAATGAAATAATGCCATTTGCAGCAACGTGGATAGACCTAGAAATTATCATACTAGGTGAAGTGAGTCAGACAGATTAAAGACAAATATCATATGACATCACTTATATTTGGAAACTTAAAAAATGATACAAATAAACTTATTTACAAAATGGAAACAGACTCTCAGACATAGAAAACAAACTTATGGTTACCAAAGGGGAAAGGTTGGGCAAGGGATAAATTAGGTATTTGGGAGTAACATATACTCAACAACAAACTGTGGAAAATTCTGAAAGAGATGGGAATACCAGACCACCTGACCTGCCTCCTGAGAAATCTGTATGCAGGTCAAGAAGCAACATTAGAACTGGACATGGAACAATGGACTGGTTCCAAATTGGGAAAGGAGTATGTCAGGGCTGTATATTGTTACTTTGCTTATTTAACTTATATGCAGAGTACATCATGTGAAAAGCCAGGCTGAATGAAGCACAAGATGGAATCAAGATTTCTGGGGAAATATCAATAACCTCAGATACACAGATGATACCACCCTTATGGCAGAAAGTGAAGAGGAACTAAAGAGCCTCTTGATGAAAGTGAAAGAGGAGAGTGAAAAAGCTGGCTTAAAACTCAAGATTCAGAAAACTAAGATCATGCCATCCAGACCCATCACTTTATGGCAAATAGATGGGAAAACAATGGAAACAGTGACAGACTTTATTTACTTGGGCTCCAAAATCACTGCAGATGGTGACTTCAGCCATGAAATTAAAAGACACTTTTTCCTTGGAAGAAAAGCTATGACAAACGTAGACAGTGTATTAAAAAGCAGAGACATTACTTTGCCAACAAAGGTCCGTCTAGTCAAAGCTATGATTTTTCCAGTAGTCATGTATGGATGTGAGAGTTGGACCATAAAGAAGGCTAAGTGCCGAAGAATTGATGTGTTCAAACTGTGGTGTTGGAGAAGGAGAGTCCCTTGGACTGCAAGGAGATCAAACTAGTCAGTCCTAAAGGAAATCAGTCCTGAATATTCATTGGAAGGACTGATGCTGAAGCTGAAGCTGAAGCTCCAACACTTTGGCCACCTGATACCAAGATCTGACTCATTAGAAAAGACCCTGATGCTAGGAAAGACTGAAGGCAGGAGGAGAAGGGGATGACAGAGGACGGGATGGTTGGATAGCATCACGAACTCAATGGACATAAATTTTAGCAAATTCCAGGAGATGGTGAAAGACAAGGAAGCCTGCTGTGCTGCAAAGCTTGGTGTGCTCTTTAGATAAACAACAAGGATCTACTGAATAGCACAGGGAATTATATTCAGTATATTGTAATAGCCAGTAATGGAAATAATCTGAAAAAAGAATATATATATGCATATATACATGTATATATATATATGTATTTTTATATATAAATATATATAACTGAATCACTTTGCTATACACATGAAAGTAATACAACATTGTAAATAAATTATGCTTCAATAAAAAAATAAATTTAAATATACTGGCTTGAAACAATTTCCCAGGCTTTCCTAATGTTACAAACTTTTTTTTTGTCTTTTTTTTCAGAGCCACTTTACTGGGTGGAATGGCATACTATATCCTCATAGCATGAGATATTTCTTTATGGTTAACCTCCAGTTTGCACCTTCCCTCGCTTCTCCCCTAGCACCATCCTGAATGATCTACATTTTATTTCATTCATTCTAAAAATATCTAGCAGAGTGTCTACTCTCTAGGCTTCTCTGATGGCTGGGCAGCTAGAGCTAGACAAGGTCCAGGCTCAGGGTGTGCATGGACTCTTGATAGTTAGAATCTTTATAATCAGAATCAGTGTAAGATAATGACAATTATTAGTTATCATTCAAAGTGAAAGTGTGTTAGCTGCTCAGTTGTGTCTGACCCTTTGCGACCCCATGCACTATAGCCCACCAAGCTCCTCTGTCTATGGATCTCCAAGCAAGAATACTGGAGTGGAGAATTCCCTTCTCCATTCCCTTCTCCATATTCCCTTCTCCCCATTCCCTCTCCACATTTCCTTCTCCAGGCCATCTTTCCAACCCAGGGATCGAACTCCAGTCTCCTGCATTGAAGACAGATTCAAAAGTGGAACTAAAATTAACTTGTCAGAGTTTTTCTATTTTTTTTTAAGAGTAACATGCAATATGTTACCATCTTCCAAAAATTACCAAAGTGATTTTCTGATCTCTCACTGCTGGACAAATACACAGTGTACATGCAGCAACAGAGCAGTCATTTAGAATGCCAGCTTATGCTATAAGAGAAAGGCACTGGAGAATGACAATTCCAGGCAAATGGAATAGATACAGAAGGATAAATTTCTCTCAATCAAAGACTTACACAAGGCATTAGTATTCCATTTCTGAGGGCTGCTGTAGCTTTTCAAACATTATAGCTTTCTTTAGTTTACACTTATATTAAGAAAAATGATAATGAGGAGTTCATGACAAGTGCTTTGAAAATGAACAAAGCTTCAGTTGCTGAGGAAAAAAGAAGTAATATCGATTTTCATGGAAAGAGGCCTCCAGTGAATGACTTGGCTGTACCTTTGCTCTCTCATTATTTCTGAGCTCAGTAAAAATAAAGCAGCAGACCACTAACACAGCTGAAACTTCAGCCAATATGATTTGCATGAAATTGTCTATTTCAGTCTGAGAACTATAGAATCGCAGTGCCAGGGGGCCGAAAGAGAACCGGTTTGTCCCATTCACATGACATTAACTCACAAATTGATCACAAGGTGTCAGTCTAACTGAACACCACCAGGCCCAACTTCCCGCCACATACACTCCCGCAATAAACAGAAAAATAAACCAACAGAGTCTTCAAACTCTTTGCAATAGCCTGAATTTAACATCAAAACCACAACTAAGCCCCAGTGAAACTGATTGAGAGAGCCCCCTTGGAATATTCCAGGCCCGAGAGGCTGAGTATTCCTGAATGCCTGGACAGCCTCTCCTCTCTCCAGATTAATTTTTTCTGCAATTACTTCAAATAATGGGAAATAAATAGCTTCTTTATTCCACATAGAAGTGCCACAAGTGAGAGTCCTATCTTTTTCTAAAGGCATGTCTGACTAATGGAGGAAGAGGACATTCTCACCTCAGTATAAAACGCACCAGGAGCAGGTGGTATGGGAGGAAAACCCTGCCCCATAGGCTTGCTATAAAGCTTAAGTCCTGTGTTCAAATCAGCCAGGAAGGTTTCTCTCTGCCTCAGGAGAAACAGCCACTTGCCAAACTGCATAAGCAAGGAAAAGCTACTGACACGACACGTCTTTGGAAATCATATCACGTAGCAAAGAGATAATTCACACCAAGCATTTGCTAAGCAGAAATCCAATCCAATACTTGCATTTCACACCCTAGTCATTTTTTAAAAAATAAAAAGTTAACAATTGCACTTGAAGTCTATCATCAAAGTGTCTTTTATTAAGTGTTTCCCATTGAACTCTTTGAGGTGTCCACACCTGTACTCTCATTTGTTCACCACGAGGAGAAGATGCCTAATGACACCGCGGGAATCCATTGCCCATGGATATCTCTAAATCCTCTTTAAACCTGTATGTGTTTTCCACCTAGACCATCTCTTGGGATCACCAGGTCGACACTTTATTCCCTGTTATAAATTTAGTAAAGCATCACAGAGAAGGTTGGAAGCTGGGAATGCCAAGCCCTTTCCCGGAGAGGGTACAGCGAGGGAAAGTCATATTGGGCTCAAGGTAAATAAATAGCAGGTGGAGGACTCTCCCCCATAAATTGTCTCTCTTAGGCCTTGGCTTCAGACTGTGGTGTGTAATCAATTTGTATCTCTTGTCCAAAGCCGATGGTCAATGGTTTTATAGCGGGCTCTAGTCACATCTTTCTTCCCCATGCTAAGGTAGCTTGCCCTGCTCTTCCGCTTACAGCTGCTCCCCTCACCTCTCCCTCATTTGCTTTGAGAAAGGAAAGAAATGAGCAAAATCATTTTTCAAAAGTCCTGGTCAGGAGTCTGCAAGCTACCCACAGAGACTGTTGTATGGCTGACAGAAATGAACATGGCAGGGTCTCTGGGCTAATTAAACAAATGTGACAATTTGAAAAAGCTGTGAAGTGCCTTGTGAAGCACAGAACGGTCAAAAATGAAAAAGAAAAGAGAAACTCTGCACTGTATTGATGACATGAAAGGGGCTTACATATTTAATAACTAAGAAAACCATCACAGGGGCAATTTAAACTCCTCAGCAAAACCAGACTGGGAGTCCGTGAAGGCTTGAAGCATGGAATTCATCATCACACTTGGAAAATATTTGAACTTGCTGAACAACAATAGGAAGAATCACAGTAAAATCCACTAGACTCTTCCGTGTATCTAGGGGATAGAATGAACCAAATTTCATTTACATTATCATAGTTAATCCACTCAAGAATCTGAGGAAGGCATTTTTCTTTTCTCACTTAACAGATCCAACTCCTGAGTCTCAGAGAAGAGGATTTGCTGGCATAAAGTCACATGACCAGCATGTGCCATGTCAAGGATCAGCATCCAGGGGTCTGGCTTTGCATACTGAACTATTTTCACCACCATCCTGCTCCATAAGGATGGGCCCTCTAAAAGGGAATGTTGTAGAATGTGCGGCAGGAACCAGGCTTTCTTAGCTTCCTGTATGCCAAGGACACCTGGGTGGTTTGAGGAAGTATCTTATAATCTTTTGGAAAGAACTGCCCTTACTCATGCCACTTTCTCAAGTCATTGTCATATGTGAGAGCTGTGCAACCTGAATGGCAAGTCGAAGAAAACAAGTTCATCTCTAAGGAACCTGGATTCATTAAATGTGCCTTGTCACCAGAATACAGTGCCATGAATGGCTGTTCACAGGACTTAGACAATATCAAGATTAATAATCCAGTTCTAGGGCATTTTCATTTCATGGGCACAATAAAGGACAGAAACAGTGTGGACCTAACAGAAGCAGAAAATATTAAGAAGAGGTGGCAATAATACACAGAAGAACCATACAAAAAAGCTCTTAATGACGCAGATAGCCATAATGGTGTGATCACTCACCTAGAGTCAGACATCCTGAAATGCGAAGTCAAGTGGGCCTTAGGAAGCATCACTACAAACAAAGCTAGTGGAAGTGATGGAATTCTAGCTGAGCTATTTCAAACCCTAAAAGATGATGCTGTTAAAGTGCTGCACTCAATATGCCAGAAAATTTGGAAAGCAGCAGTGGCCAAACAGGACTGGAAAAGGTCAGTTTTCATTCCAATCCCAAAGAAAGGCAATACCAAAAAATGTACAAACTACTGCACAATTGTACTCATCTCACATGCTAGCAAAGTAATGCTCAAAATTCTCCCAGGCTTCAACAGTATGTGAACTGAGAACTTCCAGATGTTCAACTGGATTTAGAAAAGGCAGAGGAACCAGAGATCAAATTGCCAACATCCGCTGGATCATAGAACAAGCAAGAGAATTCCAGAAAAAAAAATAAAACATCTATTTCTGCTTCACAGGCTATGCTAAAGCCTTAGACTGCGTGGAACACAACAAACTGTGGAGAATTCTTAAAAAGATGGGAATACCAGACCACCTTACCTGCCTCCTGAGAAATCTGTATGCAGGTCAAGAAGCAACAGTTAGAACTGGACATGGCACAATGGACTGGTTCCAAATTGGGAAAGGAGTACGTCAAGGCTGTATATTGTCACCCTGTTTATTTAACTTATGCAGAGTACATCATGCGAAATGCCAGGCTGGATGAAGCACAAGCTGGAATCAAGACTGCTGGGAGAAATATCAATAAACTCCAATATGCAGATGACACCACCCCTATGCCAGAAAGTGAAGAGAAACTAAAGAGCTTCTTGATGAAGGTGAAAAAGGAGAGTGAGAAAGCTAGCTTAAAACTCAAGATTCAGAAAACAAAGATCATGGCATCCGGTCCCATCACTTCATGGCAAATAGACAGGGAAACAATGGAAACAGTGACAGACTTTATTTTCTTGGGCTCAAAAATCACTGCAGATGGTGGTTGCAGTCATGATATTAAAAGACACTTGCTCCTTGGAAGAAAAGCTATGACAAACTTAAACAGCATATTAAAAAGCAGAGACATTACTTTACCAACAAAGGTCCATATAGTCAAAGATACGGTTTTTCCAGTAGTTATGTATGGATGTGAGAGTTGGTCCATAAAGAAAGCTGAGCACTGAAGAATTGATGCTTTGAATTGTGGTGTTGGAGAAGACTCTCAAGAGTCCCTTGGACTGCAAGGAGATCAAACCAGTCCATCCTAAAGGAAATCAGTCCTGAATATTCACTGGAAGGACTGATGCTGAAGCTGAAGCTCCAATACTTTGGCCACCTGATGTGAAGAACTGACTCACTGGAAAAGACCCTGATGCTGGGAAAGATTGAGGGCAGGAGGAGAAGGGGATGGCAGAGGATGAGATGGTTGGACGGCATCACCGACTCAATGGACATAAGTTTGAGCAAGCTCTGGGAGTTGGTAATGGACAGGGAAGCCTGACGTGCTGCAGTCCATGGGGTTGCAAAGAGTTGGACATGACTCGGCGACTGAATTAAGGGTCTCTGATAGGATTCCATCAAGTCATGGGTCATCTACAGTCTCTGGAGCTGTCCAAGTGCTGATGTGGTCCTTTCATTAAGCATGTACCTTAGATGAGTATCTCAAGAGATGGACAAGCTGGAGAGGGTAGGAAAGGGAGCATGAAAGAGAGGGAGGGAAAGGAGCAAGCCAATATGAAACAAGTTCTGGATTTTGATAGTAGTGCTTTGGGGGGGAGGGCCCTTCCAAAGGCTCCTGTCTTCTTTCCTTCCCAGAGCCTTGGGATGAAGGCAGCATCATTCCCATTGAAGTTGCTTGAGGACTGCACTGGGGCTGGGCACTTCCCTGCACTGCCCACAAAGCCAAGCGTACATGCCTGAAATGTCCCTCATCTCTCTTTGGCAAGAAACTTTGCCTTATCTCTTTCTACCCACTTAGCCTGATTTTTGGTTCTTTTTTATGTAGTAGGGGCACTGCTCAGAACTAGAGTAACATTTGACCAATATATTCTACAAAAGTCTCAGGTGGAAATAAATTATTCAGATATACTCTAAACAAGGCAAAAGGTACATAGTTAAAAAGGTAAAACTGGACTTGGTTTTATTTAATGGTGAGACTCAGAATGAAGACCTAAAGCAGATCTTAAGAGATAATCTAGGGACAGTTTTGTTCACCAGAACTTTCTGTAATGATGCAAATACTATTTTGTATTCTCCAATGACAACCACTGGCCACATGTGGCTTCTGAGCATGTGCGGTGTGCCTAATGGACTGAGAAACTATACTTTTATTAAAACGTAGCTAAATTTAAATAACCAACCACATGTGGCTATTAGTATACTGAACAACTCAAAACAGTCAACACTTCAATTTTACAGTTGGAAATTGTGAAGCATGTAATGGTTAAGAGACTTGCCAAGCGTCATAAAATAAGACAGTGGAAGCAGGGTCAGGAGAGCTTTGAGGTCCCTTGATGCCCAGTCCAGTGTCATTGCCACCTAGCTTTCGTCTCATTCCCAGTTCTCCCAAAGACAGGTGCTATGCAGTCTTTTACTCTGTAACACAGACCAGACTCTGACAATAGAAGAGTGGAGCCTCCGTATCAGACCATCATTCACTTTTGGATAGTAAGTACTGGATGTGTGAGGCTGTGATGGGTGTCCTGCATTAAAGAGCAGGAAAGAAGCTACAGAGTTTGCAGGTAGACAAGCTTTTCAGGTTTCCTCCAGTCCCAACAGGTCCTGAGAAGTTGAGAGCAAACTGAATTAAAAAACAATGGCTGTCTGAGACCCAGACAGCCATGCTGCTTTTGTCTGCCCTCGTTGTAGATTGGCCTCCATTCTTTATTTTGTGATTCAGCCACTTCTAGTTAACCTAGTACCAGGAGAGAGCTGGGTGAGTCTTGGTGTTAGCATATTCATCCTCGGGATGGAGGACTTTGGGGCTCTGCTGTGTTTGACACCATTTTGGCTGTGAGGCTGAGAGTGTTTAATGGAAGTGACACAAAGGCTTCCAGCAACAACATGGTCGGGGAAACTCACTCTGGAGGAAAGAGCACATCTCATGGAAGCTTGTTTCTTGTGAGCACAATAATAATAACAACAGTGAATGGTACCATGTCTCCTCTCTCTGGGTGTAGGAGCATATGCCCCACCTTGGCCTTTCATCAATGCCTCGTTTAAAGTGATAATGCCAACATTATTGAACTTTGAAGAGCAATAGTAAAAATAGTCTCGAGCAACGGTATTAAACAATGATTGGAAATAGAAAAACTTAGCACAAAAAGGGGGGCTAAATATATTATTTGGATAAATAAGAAATGGGGTCATTATAATGCTTAATATTTGTATAAATATTCTACTCACTAAATACTATTATATGCTTATTAACGTAAAATATCTTCCTAGAAAATCAAATTATTATTTTATCATCTGTGGATGGAAATAACACTATGAAGTGATTTTCTCTAACCATTTATCTACAAATTTAAGTCATTCAACAAACACAGAGCACCTGTTCTATGTACTTTTTACACACCTACACGTATTACCTTTGTGTGCATATGTCTGTGTGTGGGGGGGGGAGGGGATACTTGGCTAGGGCAAAGGGACAGAGAGATGAGTTTGACACTGACTGTACTCTAAGGGACTTCACATTATACCATGAGAGGCAGCTCCCCCAACACACAAAGGTGACAGATGTAGATGCAGAAAAAGTGCTGAGGGGACCCAGGAGATGAAGAGAGAGATTCCTTTCATTCAGATAGTGTTAGAGCTTCAGAGAGGAAGTGACCTCTGTGTTGGGTCTTAGGTGCTGTGAGCAGTAGTTCGTCAGGCAGACAAAAGTGGATGGGGTTCCAGGCAGAGGGAGGGGCCAACACAGAGGCCCATGGAACAGGGGGATGGCATATCTGATGAAAGGAAACAAGTCTATGGAGGATGGAGAAAAGGGAACATTACTGGGAAAAGTGGCAAGAGATGAGGTAGGTCTGAATGATGCCATAAAGGATGGGCCTGGACTGCCAAGATCAGGATTTGGGAGTTTATCCTCTAGGCACTATGGAAGCATAATATCTCTGCTTAAATACATTTGGTGACAGAGACCTCACCTCCCTTCAATCCTTAGATCCACCAGTTAGAGCAGGGAGAGGGGGAGGAGCTAACATTAATTGAGCTTCACATATAGCACCTCATTCAACCCTCTCACTAATCCTGAAAATTAGGCAGCAGCATTCCAATATTGTTAATTATATTCAAGAATGCTTAAGTTACCCAAGAATGTTCAGCTGGAGAGAAGAGCCAAGCTCCACTTTCTCAACCATGATGTCTCTCTAGAACATTCTTCCTTTTATTGCTCAACTACTTATACCCCTGTACCTGCCCCTCAGGAGTTCCATCATTTGATGTTTCCCAGTCTAAATCCAGCCTCTGAGTCTCACTTCCACATGGTAAGTCCCAAAGGCAGCTACAGTCTTCTCCCTCTTCTAGTTCAATTTCCTTGTGGTTATCTTATCTTGTCAGTGATTCTGATTGTGAATCCACTCACTATTCTGCTTAGCCTTTGCTAAATGTATTTTAGTTCAGCAGCATCCCTCTGAAAAACTTTTTAATGAAAGTAATGTAAATTACAGAAGTTGAGAAAATTTAGAAAAGAAAAAACTCACCCAAAATCCAATCACTCTAACACAATAAGAGCTATTATGTCAGAGTTTTTATTCTTTAGTTTCTTTTATTCATAGTTTTATATATCTATAAAATTTAAGCACACAAAATGTTATATTCTGGTTATTTAACATTTAACATTATATCATAAGGTTTTTCCCATGTTATATCATCCTCAAAGCAATCTTTTTAATGGTTAATTCTTTTTCTGAGTTTATAACTCAGAATTTGCCTAACTATTCCCCTACTGTTGGATATATGGGCTTTCCTGGTGGCTCAGTGTAAATAATCTGCCTGTCAATGCAGGAGATGTGGGTTTGATCTGATCCCTGGTCCACAAAGATCCCCTGGAGAAGGAAATGACAATCCACTCCAGTATACTTGCCTGGGACAAAATGAGGACAGAGGCCTGGCAGGCTACAGCCCTTGGAGTCGAAAAAAGAGTTGGATGCAACTCAGCAACTAAACAACAACACATCGCATATATGGTTGGTTTGGTTTAGTCACTAAGTCATGTCTGACTCTTGCGAACCCATGGAATGTAGGCCACCAGGCTCCTCTGTCCATAGAATTTTCCAGGCAAGAATACTGGAGTTGGTTACCATTTCCTTATCCACATTGGATATATAGTAGCATTTTTTACTATTACAAATAATACTGTAATAATCATATAGTTGTTTAGGGATTTGAATTTTCCCCATGGCATACATTCCCCAAAATGGGATGATAAATTATTAATGTCCCTCTAAAAACAAGGTGGCCAACCTAAATAAATGGGGAAGAATACCATATTCATGAATCAAAAGGTACAAGGTAAAGATGTCAGTTCTTCCCAAATTGACCTACAGATTCTTTGTAAATGTAGACAACATGTTTCTAAATTCATATGTAAAGGAAAGGAAACTATAATAGCCAAACCATTTAAGAAAAAGAACAAAATTGGAGGATTCACATTACCCTATTTTAAGAGTACATCATGAGAAATGCTGGGCTGGAGGAAGCACAAGCTTGAATCAAGATTGCTGGGAGAAATATCAAGAACCTCAGATATACAGATGACACCACCCTTCTGGCAGAAAGTGAAGAATTAAAGAGCCTATTGATGAAAGTGAAAAAGCAGAGTGAAAAGGTTGGCTTAAAGCTCAACATTCAGAAAACTAAGATCATGGCATCCGGTCCCATCACTTCATGGCAAATAGATGGAGGAACAGTGGAAACAGTGGCTGGCTTTATTTTTCTGGGCTCCAAAATCACTGCACATGGTGATTGCAGCCATGAAATTAAAAGACACTTACTCTTTGAAAGGAAAGTTATGACCAACCTAGATAGCATATTAAAAAGCAGAGACATTACTTTGCCAACAAAGGTCCATCTAGTCAAGGCTATGGTTTTTCCAGTGGTCATATATGGATGTGAGAGTTGGACTATGAAGAACGTTGAGTGCAGAATAATTGATGCTTTTGAACTGTGGTGTTGGAGAAGACTTTTGAGAGTCCCTTGGACTGCAAGGAGATCCAACCAGTCCATCCTAAAGGAGACCAGCCCTGGGTGTTCATTGGAAGGACTGATGTTGAAGCTGAAATTCCAATACTTTGGCCACCTGATGCGAAGAGCTGACTCATTGGAAAAGACCCTGATGCTGGGAAAGATTGAAGGCAGGAGGAGAAGGGGACGACAGAGGATGAGATGGTTGGACGGCATCACTGACTCAATGGACATGAGTTTGGGTAGGCTCCGGGTGTTAGTGTTGGACACGGAGGCCTGGCGTGCTGCGGTTCATGGGGTCACAAAGAGTCAGACATGACTGGGTGACTGAACTGAACTGAACTGAAGAATAACTATAAAGCTGCAATATTCAAGACATTATGGTATTGGTGAAAGGCCAGGGACATGGGCCAATAGAAGAGACCACAGAGCCTAGAAATAGATCCATATAAATAAGGTCAATCTACCTCTGACAAAAAATCAAAATCAACTCAAGAGTGAAAGATAGTCTTTTCAAAAAATGGTGCTATAACACAATGAACAAAATAAGATTCAACCTACACCTCACACCACATACCAACATTAATTCAAAACAGATGAAAGTCCCAGAATATTGGAAATAAAAGCACAAATAAACAAATGAGACCTAATGAAACTTAAAAGCTTTTGCACAACAAAGGAAACTATAAGTAAGGTGAAAAGACAGCCCTCAGATTGGGAGAAAATAATAGCAAACGAAGCAACAGACAAAGGATTAATATCAAAAATATACAAGCAACTCCTGAAGCTCAATTCCAGAAAAATAAATGACCCAATCAAAAAATAGGCCAAAGAACTAAACAGACATTTCTCCAAAGAAGACATACAGATGGCTAACAAACACATGAAAAGATGCTCAATGTCACTCATTATCAGAGAAATGCAAATCAAAACCACAATGAGGTACCATTACACGCCAGTCAGGATGGCTGCTATCCAAAAGTCTACAAGCAATAAATGCTGGAGAGGGTGTGGAGAAAAGGGAACCCTCTTACACTGTTGGTGGGAATGCAAACTAGTACAACCGCTAAGGAGAACAGTGTGGAGATTTCTTAAAAAACTGGAAATAGAACTGCCATATGACCCAGCAATCCCACTTCTGGGCATACACACTGAGGAAACCAGATCTGAAAGAGACACGTGCACCCCAATGTTCATCGCAGCACTGTTTATAATAGCCAGGACATGGAAGCAACCTAGATACCCATCAGCAGATGTATGGATAAGGAAGCTGTGGTACATATACACATGGAATATTACTCAGCCATTAAAAAGAATTCATTTGAATCAGTTCTAATGAGATGGATGAAACTGGAGCCCATTATACAGAGTGAAGTAAGCCAGAAAGATAAAGACCAATACAGTATACTAATGCATATATATGGAATTTAGAAAGATGGTAATGATAACCATATATGCAAAACAGAAAAAGAGACACAGATGTACAGAACAGACTTTTGGACTCTGTGGGAGAAGGCGAGGGTGGGATGTTTAGAGAGAACAGCATCGAAACATGTATATTATCTATGGTGAAACAGATCACCAGCCCAGGCTGGATGCGTGAGACAAGTGCTCGGGCCTGGTGCACTGGGAAGACCCAGAGGAATCGGGTGGAGAGGGAGGTGGGAGGGGGGATCGGGATGGGGAATACATGTAACTCCAAGGCTGATTCATGTCAATGTATGACAAAAACCACTACAATATTGTAAAGTAATTAGCCTCCAACTAATAAAAATAAATGGAAAAAAAAAAACAGATGAAAGACATAAATATAAAAAATAACACTCTAAAACTCTTAGAATAAAACATGGAAGAAAATTTCTATTACCTTGGGTTAAATAACAAGTTTATAGTCTTGACACCAAAAATCACAATTCATTAAAGAAAAACATCATAAATTTGGCATCATCAAATTAAGAACTTTTGCTCTTATTTTAAAGGCCCCATCAAGGGAATGAAAAGACAAGCCACAAACTGGGGGAAATGTTTGCAAATAGCATATTTGACCAAAGATTTACATCCAGAATATATAAAGAACTTCAAAATTCAGCAGAAACATAAAAAAAAAAAAAAACCTGATTTTTAAAATGAGCAAAAGATGGAGAAGGAGATGGCTACCCATTCCAGTGTTCTTGCTTGGGAAATCCCACAAACAAAGGAGCCTGATGGGCTACAATCCATGTGGTCACAAAGAGTTGACACAGCTTAGCAACTAAACAACAGCAACATAATAATAAATAATAAAAAGTAAAATAAGGAAAAAAGAAAATGATGGAACCTGTATAGGCAAATGAAGATAAAAGGCTATCAGCAGAAAAAGGGTTATGAGATGTTTTATACAAACTTCATAGTAACCACAAAACATAAATATAGAGCAGAGACATGAAGCATAAAAAAAGAGGAAACTGGAAAAAAAAAAAAAAAAAAACATTGTAGAAAACCACCAAGCCAAAATGGCAGATAGAAACATATGGAAAAGTAAAAAATGGATATTTAGAACCAGAAAACAAAAGATAAAATGGCAATACCAAGTCCTTATCTATTATTCATCACTCTAAATGAAAATGAATTGAATCAAAAGATTCAGGGTGGCTGAATGGATTAAAACACAAGATCCATATGCTGTATGTTGCTTCCAGGAAATTCACTTCAGTTGTAGAGACTGTGAAGGGATGGATGATGATACTCGTGGGTATAGCCATACTCATACCAGAAAAAACAGACTTTGAGCCAAAAAAAAGAAACAAGAGACAAAGATGGATGGTACATAATGATAAAGTGGATAATTTATCAAGAATACATAACAGTTATTAATATATATGCACATAGCATAGGTGTACCAAAATGTATAAAGCAATTATTAACAGTCTTAAAGGGAAATATTGACAACAACACAATAATAGTAGGGAATGTTAACATTCCACCGACATACATCAATGTATAAATCACCCAGATAGAAAGTTAACAAAGAAAATAGAGGCCATAAATGAAACATTATACCAGATGGATTTGAAAGGTTTCTACAGAATATTCCATCCAAATGTAGCAGAATATGCATTCTTCTCAAGTTCACATGGATCTTTCTCAAGGGGAGACCATATGTTGGGACACGAAACACATCTCAATATATTTAAGAAGTCTGAAATGATATCAAGCATCTCTTCTGATCACAGTGGTATGATACTAGAGATCAACTACAAGAAGAAAGATGGAAAAACCACAAATATGTTGACACTGAAAACACTCTGCTGAACAACTACTGAGTCAATGAAGAAATCAGAGAAATCAAAAAATACCTGAAGATAAATGAAACTGAAAATACGACATACCACAATGTATAGAATGCAGCAAAAGCAGTAATAAGAGGGAAGTTTATAGCAATACAGGTCTACCTCAACGAACAAGGAAAATCTCAAATAAACAATCTAAACCAACCCCTAGAGGAATTAAACAATAACAAACGAGCCCACTGTCAGTAGGAAGGAATCAGTAAAGATTAGAGTGGAGATGCATGAAATAAAGACTGAAAAGACAAAAGATCAATGAAACTAACAGCTGGTTCTTCTAAAAAGATAAACTAAATTGACAAACCTTTAGCCAGACTCACTAAGAACAAAATAAAGAATGCTATGATAAATAAAATCAGAAATGAAAGAAGAGAAAAAACACTGGATACCATAGAAATACAAAGAATTTAAGAGAATATTATGAACAGCCATATACCAGCAAATTGGACAACCTAGAAGTGATGGCTTTTCTGGTATCTCAGCTGGTAAAGAATCCACCTGCAATGCAGGAGACCCTGGTTCAATTCCTGGGTTAGGAAGATCCCCTGGAGAAAGGATAGGCTACCCACTCCAGTATTCTTGGGCTTCCCTGGTGGCTCAGATGGTAAAGAATCTACCTGCAATGTGGGAGACCTGGGTTCATTCCCTGGGTTGGGAAGATCCCCTGGAGGAGGGCATGATAACCCACTACAGTATTCTTCCCTGGAGAATCCCCATGGACAGAGGAGCCGGGTGGGCTATAGTCCATAGTGTCGCAGAGAGCGGGACACGACTGAGCGACTAAGACCAGCACAGAAGAGATGGATGAGTTCTTAGAATTAGACAACCTTAGAATTTGGCCAATTCTACCAAATATTCAAAAAAATTTAATACCTATCTTTCACGAACTCTTACAAAAAACTGAAGAGAAGGGAACGCTTCCTAACTCATTTTGTGAGGCCAACATTACCCTGACTCCAAAACCAGACAAACACAACACAAAAAAGAAAATTACAGGCCAGTATCTCTGAGAGCATAGATGCAAAAATCCTCAACAAAATATTAACAAACAGAATCCAACAATGCGTTAAAAAGATTGTACACTATGATCAAGTGTTATTTATTCCAGGGGTACAAGGATGTTTCAACATCCATAAATCAATCCATGTGATACCGAAATTTAGTAGTGAGCATGCTGTTGTGTATAAAGAAATACAAATAATATGATATAGTGCTATAAGCCAATGTTACCACAATAAAAATTAATTTTAAAAGTGGGCAAAAGGATTGAATGAAAAATATACAAAAATAAAAATAAGCACATGAAAGGATGCTCAACATCATTTGTCATTTGTGAAATGCAATGTAAAACCACAATGATCTGCCACTATATACCTATTTGTAAGGCTTACATAAAAAAATGACAACAAGATCAAGCAATGGTTAACAAGGATGTGAACAACTGTGTCTCATATAAACAGCCACTCTGGAATTGGTACAGCCATTCTGATAAACAATTCAGCACTTTTTATAAGGTTAAACATGCACTTGACCCAGCAGTCCCATTCTTAGGTGTATAACAAGATAGGTGAAAACATATGTTCACACAAATATCTGGACATGATTATTGATAGCAATATTATTAATAATCACAAAAAACTAGAAACAACCCAAAGATTCTCCAATGCATGAAAGGATAAACTGTGGTACATCCACGTAATGGATTCTCACTCAAAGTAATGAACAATTGCTACGTGCAACAACTTGAGTGAATTTCAAAGTTATATGCTGACTGAAAGGCTCACTATGGAAAGATTACATACTGCATGATTCTGTTTATATGACACTCTGGCAAAGACAACACTGTAGGGACAGAGAACAATAGATCAAAGGTTGCTAAAGGAGGAGACTCTGATTGTACAAGGGTGATGTGAAGGAATTCTCTGGGATATTGGAATTGTTTGTATTAATATTCTGGTAAAGGTGGTGATTACAGGAATCTGCGCAAAATTTTAAACTCAAAGAAGGGTAACTAAAAAATAAAAGGTAAATTTTACTGAATTTAATATTTTTTTAACATGCTGGCCAGAAATCAATACCACATGCCAAATGTGATCTATGTAGAACAGAGCCAAGGGGCCTTGTCTCCTTCATATTTCTAGGTGTTCTAGATGAGAGGCCAGCCAGCTTCCCCTCATAGGCCAAATCTGGTCCCCTGCCTGTTTTTGTTGATAAAGTTTTATTGCCACACCATCACAAGCATTACTGTCTATGGATGTTTTCATGCCAAAATAGAATTGAGCAGTCTAGACTGAGATCATATGACCTACAAAGCCAAATATATTTATAATCTGGCCCTTTACAGGAAAACTCCTCTTTACAGGAAAAGCCCTGCTCTAGATATGTCTTCCGTTAATACATTTTTAAAAGTTAAAGTTAAAGTGAAGTCACTCAGTCGTGTCTGACTCTCTGTGACCCCATGGACTGTAGCCTACCAGGCTCCTCTGTCCATGGGATTTTCCAGGCAATAGTACTGGAGTGGATTGCCATTTCCTTCTCCAGGGGATCTTCCCGACCCAGGGATCAAACCCAGGTCTCCCACATTGTGGACAGACGCTTTACCGTCTGAGCCATCAGGGAAGTCTATACATTTTTAGATAGCAATGTATGTTACTGCTAAACTTTTTCTGGTCTAAGAACATTGGTGGACTCAAGCAAATTACTATATAGTTATAATCTATGAAATTTCATTCTATTAGAATTAATCCATCTAGTAAGCTGTTTTCCTGAATTTGACCCGTAGCATTATCATCAATCTCACCTAGCTTCATTGCTATCCACTGGGTCAGGGTCTGAACCCTGTAATAATCACTTAAAATCTACTCTTTCAGCCCTCAATCCTCACGGTGAAAGGCAAAATACAAAAACAGTTAACAACATGGATTCTGAAGCCAGAATGCTTGGGTTGAGATCTTACTAGTTAGCTGTTGAAAAGTCATTTAAGCCCAAACTATTTCCATTTCATTACCTGTATGAGGGGGTGATAACAGTATTTGTTCATTGGTATGATTTTTATATGAGTTACAAATCCTTAGAACAGTGCCAAGTGCCAAAAAACCTGTTATTTAACTGCTTGATATTATTACTACTGTGCACATTCCATTCAGACCAACCTGAGTTCCAATCCTGTTTCATCTGCTTAGTAGCTATACGATTATGTGATCTGGAGCAATTTATTCAACTTCTTTGAGGCCTCGAGGCTGCCCATTAATCAGTGGTCTCTGAGTAATGAGCTAAACACTGCTGGAGAAAAATCACACAATCTACAAATTGGAACCTGTACAAATCTTATGTCTTCAGGATCACCTGAATCCTTGAGGTTGCCTCATAATGTATCATTTAGCTAGCTCCCACTCTCCCTTTCAATGACTATTTCAAACCTCCAATCTCCTCAAACTTCTGAACTTTTCCCTGACTGCCTCCTACCCCTGCCAGCTTATCAGGAGACAGGCTGGAAATGAAAAATGTAAAAATTCCCACACAGTTACTTCTAATATTGATATTTTATGTGTTTTTAATCTTTCTGAATTTGGAAATAATATTGCTGTATGGTGTGAGGAAAGGATTCAAGGTTAAGGTAGAATAAAGATGTTTAGAATATCATTTTCCTACCTCAGAATGGTATGACTTTTCATTCATTTAATTATTCTTTGGTATCTCTCCTAGTACTTAGTGTATTCCTATAACTCTGGCACATTTCTTGTAAATGAACACATAAGATATAAATGAAGTATTTTTGCCCATTATTTCTTAGAGTTAGTTGTGTGCTATGTCACTTCAGTCATGTCTGACTCTTTGCAGCCCCATGGACTGTAGTCCGCCAGGCTCCTCTGTCCATGGGATTCTCCAGGTAAGAATACTGGAGTGGGTTGTCACGCCCTTCTCCAGGGAGGGGATCTTCATGACCCAGGGACCAAACTCACGTTTCCTAAGTTTCCCACATTGGCAGGCAAGTTCTTTACCAACAGCGCCACTTGGTTGCTTTACATATAAAGATGATTTCTATATATTTATTTTGCGTACTGAAACTGTGCAAAATTGTATTGTTCATAACAATAGTTTTGGTTAATTCTCTTGGGGTTTTCAGGAAAATAATATATATAATATACAAATAATCATTTTACACATTCTCTATTTTAATACCTCTTATTTCTTTAGTTTGTTTAATCACCTTGGCTAACCTCCAGAACAATATTAAATAATAAGGATGACAAAGAATATCTAGTCTTTTTCTTAACTATAATGGGAATGTCTCCAGACTTTCTCTGTGAAATGTGACACTAGATTTTGAGTTGAGTCGTATATATTTTATCATATTAATGATGTTTCCATCTAAAGACATTATATTAATGGATTTCTTAATATTGAACCAGCTTTATATTCCTGGAATAAAATCCACTAGTTCATGGTACATATCCTTTAAAACACTATCTGATTCTCTTTGTTAATATTTCATTAAAGAAATGTGCATCAAGTTTCACAAGTGATATCATTCTGTAATTTTCTTTTGCATATGCTGTTTTTGTCAGATTTTGGTATCAATATTATGTATTAGTTTAGCTTTTCTAAGAAAAATACTTTGCAAATGTTTCTTATTCTATGTTCTGGAACAGCTGAGCCACATTATACCTTAATGGTTTGGTTGAATTTCTCTATGAAATCTGGGAGTGACGATTTGATTTCAGTAATGGGCAGGACTAGTCTCCATTTCATTGATAGTGATAACTCTATTTAGATTTTCTCTCTTTTGAAGTCAATTTCAGTCGATTATGATTATATTTCACTAGAAAAATCATCCATCTCATCTATCTCACCTAGATGCTTACATTTATTTGTACATAGGTGAGTAAATTGTTATTCATGATTATTTACTTTTCTCTGTATCTGGGAGGTTATTTTTCTTTCTTTTCTTGTTTCATGTTTTGTGCTTTTGATATTTTTTTTCTTGATAAGGATACCAAATTATTTATTGCTGTTACTCTTTTTTAGGGAAAAATACAAATCTTAAGTGTACTAATTCTAATGATTTTCTGTTTGCAATCCATTACTTCGCAGTTCTTTATTTATGCACTTTTTAAATAGCATCTTTAAGCTCTTGTATCACTGCTGTGGCTCTTGTCTTTTAGATAAAACTGCTTCATTTTCAAACAGTTCATGCTACTTTACTGGTCACAGCTTCAAAATTTGTCCTGTAGCAACATTTTTTCTGCTACATAGTTTTGCATAGCTCTTGTAGTGATTCTTTTTTGATTATTAGTAATTTTTTTAGTAACAGGCATTCTTCCTGGATCAGTTATTTGCAGGATGTGTTTGTGGCAGTGGGGGGCATAGTTTAATACCAGACTAGCAGATATTCACTTCTGAATTCCAGGGTGTGTGACCAAGTGCTTGGGCCTTTACTTCTGCCTTATCATGAGACATCAGCTCTGCAGGCTGCTTTCCAGCAGCATCTAGCTCTTCCACCTTATCTCAGCAACAAAGTGTTTTCCACAAATGTGGGTTAATTGTGTAACTTCTCATTCAATTTTGCCTTTCCTACTTCTCAATATCTGCATGTCTCAGAGTTGGTCCACAGAACTTCCCATCAAAAACCTTTAAGCCCACTCCCATTATTGCAATATCATTTTTGTCTTCTGTGGTGTGCCACTGAAAATCAGTGCCTCGTCACCCATCTATGACCATGGAATCATCTCTTGGATTCTTCCCTGTTTGATCTTTACAAAATTGTGACTTTGGCTTATGGATGTCTTCTAGTTAGAGCAATTATGGAATTTCCATTGCTTTTTCTCATTCTCCGTAATACTTTTTGGTGATCAAAAAGAGAGTGGGGCAAGTCATGCTTGATGCTTTCATTACAACTCTAAGATGCCTATCAAACTGATTTTGAGAGGCTACTTTATCCATGCATTTTTCAGAGACACTGGTTTTACCTTTACACAGATGCAAACAGAGCGGTTAAACTCCTTGTATTACAATAGTTTTCCCAACCCAATCCCACTAACACAGCTAGGACAAAAAGACTGGTTCTTAAACAACAGTTGGAAGCTATTACTTCTTTCAGATAAGCCTAGACTGCTTTTTGGCAAACTAATACATCATTTCATTACCATCCCAGTACATCCCAGATAGAGAAAGCAGGTGTAAATTCTACATGTGGCTTAAATTCTCACCTGCTTTCATTCAATTCAATAGAAAATAATAAATCACCATATTCAGAAAAAGAAACAGGTCGACAGAAAACAGGCTTATTTTTATAGCATACCCAAAATATATACAAACTCATATATTTACTCAGCTATTTTAAAGGGCCTACTCTTGCTCACTCCCTGGACAGCTAAATGCTGAGTTGCTAAGTTACTGGTATTTGACATCATCTCTTCCCTGACATGTCCTGGGTTTGACAGGTTCCCATGATTCACTGGGCCAGTCACGTCGTTACTCATGTTACTCATTTACCCAACAACGTCTGGATAATCATTTAAAATTCACATCATACACTAGCTGCAAACCCTCAGATTCCACATGAAAATATTTTTTCTGCTTGACAGGCTCTAAGAGCATTTGGAAGCCCACTGGATGGCTTACCTATATTGTTCACATAGTAGTTGTTATAATTAAATTTATCATCTTTCTTCTGGGTTGGTTTGTACATAAGAAAAGAAAAAATGATTACTGGGAGGCAAATAATGGGTAATATCTCTTATGGGCCAATTTGGTTCCATGAATAGCTCACCTCACACATGCATAGTATGTATTAAGTCCATTAGTGCTTTGAATTAGCTTCAGAAAAGGTAATACTCCACATAATTTACCCAGTCAAGGGCATTTTCACCTGCTGACAAATTTACATATTTCCCAGTATCATTAGGTAAGAGCTAGTCATCAGAATAGCAGAGGTGCAATCAGTAGTTAGTTCATTTATTTGACTTCATCAATGTTAACATTAATTATAGTCTAAATTATATTTAGCAATTGTTGTCTTTCTTAGATAGAAAACTATATTACTATTTCAAGAAACTATAATTTTGAAAGTCCACAGCAGAATAGGATAGATGCTTTTTGAATCATCCTGGAAGGATTAGTATTTAAGATGGCTATATAGAAAATCATTTGCATGATTCCAATTTGAATATTATTTATACATTAATTTGACAGGATATAAAATCAATTGCCTAATTATTGGTTAAATTTATCAAAGAAATTCTACTGAAATGTGCTTGATTATGCTGCATAGTTATGATAATATAATCAAATTTCCTTTCAGACATAATTGTCTGACCAATTTTGCTTCCAGATCCAATTTTCCCCCTCATTCTTAAGATGGGCTTTTTCACTGTTTCCCCTTTAAAAGTAAAAAAATAGCAAGGACTGTACATGGTCATCCTGTAATTATTTGGTAAGTCCTTTCCACGCTAAAACTGTGTACTTAAACACAGACCTAATAAGCAGAACTGCGATAACTTAGAATGCTGTAAACACAGATCATGCTGCAATCAAAAAGAGGTGCCCATGTTGGTGTTTACAAACCTGATCCATATGGCAGGGAGAGATCTGTAAGATGCTACAGTTTATCAAATCAAGTTCCCTAAATCCTAGCTAGCAAATTCAGCATCCCTCATAAACAGTGAATTACCCATACAGATGTTTGCTTATGAAATTATCAACTATGGAAGGTACTCTGCTAGGAAACACAATCTGTTCAGTGTCAGATCAAAGAGAAGTGCTGTATCTGCATTTTTGACTCTGGAAAGGATTTAATTGATAGTCTGTTGATATTTTTAAGTAAATTCTTGCTAAGAACAAATAAATCATACCACTGCAGAACAAATAATCATTGAGCATGCATCTCAGCTAGTAGCATTTAGTGCGTACTGCTCTTCTTGGCTTAACTCTGCCAGAAATGATTACTCCAGGACCCATAAAACCCTGCAGAGCTAGAAAAGAAGCTGCTGCCGCCACCCAGATTATTACATACGAGCAGCTTAGAAATCCCTCATATGATAAATGAATTGTAACTGCAGAATGCCATCACTAGGGCCAGAGTTGTTATTATTTTTCATTTCTGTTTGTACTCGAGGGTAGCTTGACTCTAAAGAGAAAATGGCATGCTGATGGAAACAGGTATGCAGGCTTGACTGCGCTGCGCAGACTGCTGCCTTTAAGTTTCTGATCTGTAAAATTTATAATAAGCAATAATATACTTGACAAGGAGCAAAGCCATCTGAATTTCCACAGCTTGTCTTATGGGAGAAGGGCAGGTGGCAGGAAAGGGCAGGTGGTGGGAAGGTGTTGTGGGCTGGTGTATTCTGGTTTGTTGGAGAAACTATGTGGAATTATTTTGGCATAATTGAATGTATACGAATTAAGGAAGCAACAGAAGCTGAAATGAACTGGCGGTTGATGGCATTTTAATGTCAATCATAAAATAGACTGGCGCTTATGAAATAAGGATGGGTTCAGGTAAGCCAACAGGAACAGAAAGCAGAAGGAATGGACAGCATGAGGGTCACTGAAGCCAGTTGTTTGCCCTGGGAACAAATTACTCAACTTCTCTGGGTATCTATAATAAGTAACTAATAACACAATCTTTCAGCTTTGTTGTGAAAAGTAAATGACATGATGTACTGAAGAACTCTAAATGCATAAAGTGGCACAGTACTATTAATATTTTTAATTAGTAGCAGTAATTTGTTATTGCTACAATTGTATTATCTGAAATGAGATTTGAAAATATTCAGGATGGTGGGAAGAAAGAACTCATTTCTAAGACTGGCTTGAATTATGTTAGTTTGCTGAGATCCCCAGTTAGAGTTGCTGGAAGTAAGTCTGCCAAGCCACCCAGGCCATTTGTTTTGAATCCAGAGTTTCTCATTGTTGGTTTGTGACAGGGCAGTGGACAGTTAAGTGCAAAGTGAAGACCACATTCTCCTTCTGCCATATTCTAGCCTTACCCACAGAGGCAGGTCATGTATAATCTCTCTTTGGCCCCAATTTACTGAAATAATTAGGGACTACCGTGTTTCCTGTGATCAAAACCTTCCCTGGTGGCTCAGACAGTAAAGTGTCTGCCTACAATGCAGGAGACCCAGGTTCGATCCCTGGTGGGGAAGATCCTCTGGAGAAAGAAATGGCAACCCACTCCAGTACCCTTGCCTGGAAAATCCCATGGGAGGAGCTTGGTAGGCTACAGTCCATGGTGTCTCAAAGAGTCAGACACGACTGAGCGACTTGACTTTACTTCACTGTGTTTCCTGTGATCAAAAGAAGAGAATGAGGTTCAAATACTCTGAAAGGCAGTCACGTGCTAGGACACAAAGTCACCGTATCAGGGCGAGTGGGCCCTGGAAGACCAGACAACGTGGGCTCTGGGGTAGAATGAGAAGCAGCAGCAGTGTGGGAAGAGGAGAAGGAAAGTGGGTCTGAAGGGGAGAAATGGTGAGAGGAACTTTCAAAGGAAGCCCACTAGTTTGAATTTGAAGAAGAGTTTTGAAAAGGGAGGTGGGGCGCCAAAATCTAATACATTAGGCCAAAGTATTTCCATTGCCTGAGTACTGAGGGGCTGAGAGCAGGGAGATGCCAGTTGTGTCACACTTGGTTAGTAAAAGTCTGACCAGTGTGAGATGAAGTGGCTTGGCCTGATGGGCTGTAGAGGGTAAAAAGGGGGACTCAAGGAGGTGGGGAAATTAGGCGAGTGGACAGACGCGCTCTCTTCACATCACACACACCAATAGTGTGCACACTTTACAGACACTTTCACAGTAGGGGGGAGGGCAGTTGGGAGGGTGCAGAATGATGCCCTGTTTCCCAAACGAGGAAAGTGAAAAGCCCTACAGTTAGGAAGTGATATCATGTCAGGACCAAGTGGAAGCAAGATCTTATCTGGGGCTAGAGTGCCTTCCTCTACAGATCCCCCTTCACTGAGACAGAGAGAGAGAGAGAGAGAGCATGAACTCGCTCTGGACTCTGCTTAGGTAGAAAAGTGCTGAGGGGGTCAGAGAGAAGAGGAGAGACAGAGAAAAGTTATCTCCCCACCCTGGCTAGAAGGAGGCAGACTGGGAGCAAGGTGACCACCAGACTTATTGTGGAATTGTCCACAGGGCTCCAAGGCCTGCAAACAGGCACGTGAACTTGCCAGAACAAAAAATGCTCAGTAAGCACTCTGTTGTGCCAAGTAATGTGGTTTATAAAAATTTAAGAATAAGTCATAAAATCTGAGACATAAACTTCAGAAAGCTGATTTTCATTCCAAGCATGGGGATTGAAATGTGTCATTCTTCAATAAAGGAAAGCCTACTCATTAATGGTATTGTCAATAAAACAAAACAAAACAAAAAAACCCCCAGAATTCTACACAATCTATAGCCCTTCAAAAAAATAAAAAAGCCATTCCTCTAGATTCTCTTTCAAGAACAACAGAAAGTCTTTTGTTACTTTCTCAAAGCGTGCTATCTTTTATGAGCTTATTAAGGCAACTACTTCTTTTCTTTCCGTGTTTAAGTGACATTCTATTGTTTCTCTAAGTGGCTCTTCCAGCAGACTGGAGTTGTCAGGCTCTGCCAGGTGTCCAGCTGTCTTCCCTAGCTCAGTCATGTATGGGCCACCTAGGCACCAGGGCTGGGCTACTCTGAAGTGGAGGATCTCAACTGTCACAAATGACGTGGTGATTGTGAAATGGGTCTGACATTCTTTGGGGAGTTCAGAAAAGACCACGGCCTTAATTTGGAAAAGCAAGACTCCTGTAGGGACTAGAGGGAGAGGTTTATTTCAGCATCACCTTTTTTAAAAAAGGCAGGTGGCCAGGACCCTCACAGTCTGGTGTATTGGGTACATCAGAGCCATCTACACCTGAGGCAGGGAGCAAGTGTCTGGGTTCCCAGGGTGCATCACACTGTGGATTTCACAGCAGCTGCCCACGTTCCCTGCCCCCCCGACCCAGATCCTAAGAACAAATGCCGTCAGACTCTTCTCTTTAACAGTCAACGACAACGATCGATCATGGGCTGAAAAAAGGCGCACGAATATTCACAGTAGGGGAAATCAGATGGCCAGTCAGCTAGATGACAAACAGGTTTCTGCTCTTTTTATTCCTTTGGGTGTATTTCCACAGGGTTTGCTTCCAGCACTAAGGCACTTAGCAGGGGGTGTGTCGGGGGAGCAGAGGGGACTTGGGTAAGTGACTAAAGGGGATGCAGCATTTTCACTGGCACAAAGGTCGTTTTTTTTTTTTTTCCCCACAGTAGAAAGCCAGCACAGTTTTCTCTGGGCCACACTGACCATTTCTCATAATAAGGAGCATTTATATACAGCTAGACAGCTTATAGGGGAATTAGGAGAGGCATTATTGTCCTCTTTTACAGACAAGGAAGGGAGATTCAAAAAGATGAAGTTATCTGTTCAAATCACAGAAGGGACAACTGCTGGAGACAGAACTCACTCCACAACTCCTATTCTTCGTCACCTTAGAATGTCAGCAGCCAGAGATGGGGGGAAGATACATGCTTCTGCCTTGGCTTTGGTTTTTCCTTTTGGTTTAATCACGTATTTTGGGAGAGGTCATTGCCACCTTTTGCAGCTCTGTGCTGCCTCCATGCCATTCTCATGAACCAAGTCACCCCCATGAGGAACATTTCCTACGACTTGCCATCATTCTCAACTCTCTCCTCATCTCCTCCCCTCCACCCTGCCAAATCTCATCCACTCATTACAGGCCACGATCTCCATGACCCAGTCCCATCAATGATGTAATGTGGGGCAGCAATGAGGCTGACCTGAGATCCCAGAGAACAGAAAGGCAAAGGTTGCGGGTAGGATGCTTGGATAAGGAACACTTCCCAAAGGAGGTGGGGAGTCTCTGTTCAAGACCTCAAAAGAAAGAGCCAGAATGATGCGAGAAGGGGGCAGATCAGGAGACTAGCTTGACTAGAGAGGGAGAAGAGGTGAGAAATGAGACAGGCGGTGTAAACAGAAGAGTCTTGAAGTGCAATGCAAGGATTTCCCCATCATGACACTCCTGGAAACAGAAGAGGAATTACTTTGAGCAGCTTAAGCAGATATATTATTTCATTATTCAAAGGCAGAGAAATAGAGGTTTAAACTCACCCGCAAGATTTCTTCAACACAGCTTGGGTCACTGGGAAGGCTTACCTAAAACAAAATAAACAAACAAAAAAAAGAAAATGAAGCATAATCTAGTTATTCTCAGCAAAGCAGACGGTGTAATATTTTACCCTGTGGGAAAAATTGTAAAGAAAGTAAATAAAGCAGTAGATGTGGATCTTCCTCCCTATTAAATACAATGCAGTAAATATCAGCAAATGACCAATTTTGTTTTCCTTTAATGAAGCAGTAAGACCACAGTGTAAGATGCGGAGACAGTCTTGTTCTATCACCAAGTTGCTCTGAGATGTGGAGCCATCCTCCCCCATCACCTGGGCTTCTTTTTGTTCATCCTTCCAAAGAAAGAGCTCACCTTTCTGGTCTTTGAGGCCTCTTCCACTCTCTGACATAGTAGTTCACCATATTATTCATAACCACAGATTTGTAAAAGAGGGCACCTATATGAAATAGTTTTGTGACTAAATTAAGTCCCCTTTTAACTCAGGAGTTCAATCAGATGCCTACAATTCTTGTTCAAAACACTAAGGCCAAAACTCTTGTGTAAATTGCACACTTGCCCTGGCACTCAGAATCTCACAAATATCCACACTGAATGCCATGGGTTTTTTTCTCTGTGTGACTCACACCTTCCTAATCAATCAAAATTCAAGCAACTAGCAGAACTGTACTGAGGACTTACTCCACATCTGGCACATGCATTTTCCTCCAGGAGCTCCATAGTCAGTGAAAGCAAGAAGCCAAATGCTAAAGAATGACATCAAATCAATAGCTGGGCGTGATGAGGGACCTGAGAGTGGGACCACTACCTGGAGGAAAGCCTACGGGGCATGCTGTCACCTGTGCAGGTATGGGCATTCCCCCAAACCTTCCGAACTCTCTTCTTCACACCTTTTACCCACTCCAGGTTTTGATCACCTCCACTTCCCCCCAGTTCCAGTAGAGAGAACATTTGGTCTCTTTCATTCACTGCCTTGGAAGGTGAAAGGCCAGTCCTGTAAAGCGAGCAGTGCCACAGGGGCTACAGGTTCCAGGTCTCTCACAAGGGCAATTAAGTCCCAATCCCCTAGTTACTCTGATAGATTCAAGTCTAAATACAACTATATTTGGGGAAATGGGGGAAAGAATATGGCATCAGTCGCCCTCAATCTTAAAAAAATACAATCATCAGTAAATATTAAATAAGCATAACAGTCACTTCTGTACATACTGATACAGTAATTTCAACCAGTGTGTATTCTTCTTCTTTATATAAAAGTTGCTGCTCCAAGCACCAGAAAATCCCTAGTGAGGATTAGAGAGTCACCAACAATGAGGGGGCCATCCAGCCCGGGTCAACTGGTATGGTTCCAGTGTACATGTGTTATTCTGGTATCCCCTTTCATCCTCAAAAATGTCCCTATTCGGATGATAAATTATATAGTCATCCTTCCAAGAACACAAATACTTGAGCACTGAGTAGAAAGAATAGTAGAAGGAAAGGCTGACAAACTGGCCAGGAAGACATTGTAAAGAACTTTAAATACAGGTTTTTGATAAGCAATCACAGGTGGTTTGATCTAGCAGAGTTGATTCATTCATTCATTCAGCAAATATTTTTTTAAGGGCCAGGGACTGTGCCACCAGGCTCGTGTTCGACAAAGATACAATGGGAAAAAGCAAAAGGAGACACAGTTTTTCCCCTCGTGGTGTTTGCAGACTCAGGAGGAAGAGAGGTGTGAAGAATCACAGTTAACAGACCACTATAACCAGTCCTGCAAAATGAAACGTTCTGTGTCCAAATAAGTGTAGACCAACTTCCCTCTTGGCAATCCATGATGCAGATTAAAGGCTCTGAGACATCTATCATATCAGTTTAAAGCAGCATATTCCCAACTTTCTTGACATTGAATTGTTGGGGTTTTAGTTCTCATTTTTTTTTCAATTAACAAAGATTACCATTCCATAGAATGGGTGTTTGCAGAATATATGCTAGAAGAGACTGGTCTAACATATTACAGGATTATAGAACTCAACTAATGATTCATAACAGCAAATAAACTCTCATTTCATCTCTCAAGGCTCCAGCAACTGTATTTTCTAAGACAGTTGTTGAACTAACGTATATCTTCCTGAAACACAATGGTCAAAATGATCATAGCCAAGACTTAAATTTTCAGTATAGTTGTTGTACTGAATCAGCTGGGCTGCCCAGGCTAAACATACATGGCTCAGTTTCACAAAAAAAAAGTCTTAGTTTTTTCTTTTTCCATGCAAACACACAAATGTTAACTTTGGAATAAAAATGGGAAAAAATATCAGGAACATGCAGACACAGCAAGAACATTTGCCTGTGTGTCTAAAGAGTTGGATGGGAGGCCTGGCCCTATCCCTCGGGGACAGGACTTTATCACCTAACCCTCTGAGTTCCAGTTTGCCCAACTATAAAAATAAACTTGAGTAAAATAAAAGAATGATAATAATCATACCAGCTGTTTTCAAATCTCACAGGGTTTCTGCGAGCAGCAAATGAAATATAAGGTATGCGAACTTGCTTTGTAACCGGGAAAGACCCATGTAGTATGTAGGGTTATGAGCCCCTGCCCTGCTGGTCTCCTAACTGCGTCTTCTGAAGCCCAGTCTTCTTGTCTGCTCAAGGTAAGATCTGACTCACTCTTGCCAACTGCAAATATCATCTCTACACCTGGTATTATAAATATCCATTTCCTTATGGGGAAATGCTGTCAAAATACAAAGAGTTGTGGACTCTGGGGAAGAATTCTGCAGACACAGGCAGGCAAAGAAATATGCATCCATACCGAGTGTTCAGATTTTTTTTCTTTTTTAGAAAATACTGGAATCCAGCATTGACATGGAGTCACCAGTCCCACAAATTCATCTAGCCCTGCCCTGAGGATCTTTTCACCGCCAAGACCACTCATTTGAGCTGTAAGTGTTTCCCCACCCCCGCCCCCGCAAATGCTTTTGAATTAACCAGCGAGCATTTCCTCTGTGCCTAGAAGAGTGCTGGGCGAGGGGGGTCAGCGACACAAAGAACTATCAGACTTGGCCACTTTCTCTCAGAGGTAAACGTCTAGATGGGACAGGAAAACAAACAATTAGAGACCCACTGGGATGTACATTGTAAGGTGGTGGTGACAAGGGTAATAGGATCACATTCATTCACCCGTCCGCCTATTCATCAGTTCTCCCATTTATTTCTTTAGACAACAAATCCTGATTGAGCTCACACTGTGCTCAGGATGGTTCCAGGGGAGGATTTAAAGACACCAAAGGCAACGTAATTTCTTCCTTTGCAGCTCCACGTAACTTGGGGGAGACAAACAGTTACAGGGGAAACAGACAATACGGAACAGGAGGTCTGACTTGGAGAGTACCTACCGGGTTCACGGACAGAGCCACGTCCGACAGGAGCTCCCAGCCGCCGAGGTCCCTGCTGTAGTCCTCGCCCCACAAGGGGGTGAGAGGCCAAGGATCAGACATGGCCGAGCAATGCCGGGGCCACTCTGCGCTCTGGACGGAAGCTGGGCTCAGGCTGAGGGCTCGGCCCCAGCTGCCCGTTGCTCTCTCTGCCTGTCTGTCTGTCTCTCACACCCCTCCTCCTCTCGCAGGAACTGTGGAGGAGTCACTCGGACAGGTGTGACAGGAGACAGGAGGAGAACTAGTGGGGACACTGGGATTAGAACTGCCGCCTGATGAGTTGCCAAGCAGCCGCTTAATTCCAGAGCCACCTTCCCTCCCTTTCAATGCACTCTTGAGTATTCAGATAGTCCACAAAGCGCAAGTTAGCCACTCAGAGCCTGCGTCCCTGTGCATCCCCCTCTCCGCCCCCTCCTCCAGGAGCAGAAAGCAAGCGGCATGCCGCCCGGGAGGCTGTGTTCTCACTCCTGGCCCCAGACGACCCTCTCTCTCAGGCTGGGCACGGATGTTGTCCTCTGAGGGCCAGGAGTGGCGGGCGTCCGCGTCGGGCAGGTGTGAGTTGACTGAGAGCCCTCCCAAGTGCCTACCCTCTCGGCGTGTAACAGTGCAGGCGGCCACCGCATGTAGCCACAGGCAGACCACGCGCAGATCATCTGCCTGGTGATCAAGACATATCCTAGGAAATAATCAAGGTACCTTTAAATCATCAAATATTCAATTAACTGAAGCAACAATAAATGAATTGCATAGGATATTTTAATCATTCTGGAATTAATCAGTTTGGAGCATACTTCTTGGCGATTAGGGTAATACAAGATATCAAAAATACCCTGATTGTGGCATTGAGAGACACTAATAGAAAACACGAAGATTCATGTGAAACATTAAAAGAGTCATGATCATCACATAGTTAACTGGGGGGAGTGTGATGCGTGTCTCTGAGCACATTATTATTAAGGGATTGCGAGGGAAGAGAGGTCAGTTTTTCTAAAATCATCCTTTTGCCATCAAAATGCCCTATTCTACCCACATTTCACCTTGACAAAGACTTCTCCCAGTGAAAGTCACAAATCTCACGTTTAATTGCCAGTGAATGCCTGGATTCTCCCAACAAGTGCAAGTGACACTGAGTGACACATCACTAACACCAAAATCCATGCTACTGGCTCAGTTAAACAATATTCACGACTGACACTGCTGGCAGCTTCCAAACTAATTCCATTTGTATTTTCAATAACAAATTGGCACATTCATCCCCGTGATTGACAGACGTCCCCTGACAGGGCATTACTAACAAAATGCAAACAGGTTATGATATTCTACTAGGAAATGAGTTTCCCATCTTTTTTAAATGTTTAACCCTCATGATCGGTCATTTGTGCAAACAAGGAGCAGCAGCCTCTGAAGTTCCTATTTGCACATGATTTGAAATTTCCTTATCTCTCTTCCCCATCCAGGGAGTCCCTGATAAGTTCAGGTTAAGACCTTTCTGTCCCTGGTTTCCTGTCGCATCTTAACCTGGCCCTGTTCTAGTTTGTATGCATGAGTCTCTGGTTAAACGGGAACAGTTCATATTCCATAAACTGCAGACAGAAATCCTCAAGTGATAGAACTTTAATCAAAACAAAAAAGATTTCACAATAGTGACTTGGTCCAGCCAATCAGCTCATCTTCCCATTTCATTTTAATATAGCAAAATTCCTGGGTGTCCAAGGAGTTGGTGTTTAAAATACTGCTTCCAGCTAATTTTAAAGGGCATCCCATGGTCAAAATACCCCATGTAAAGCAAGCTAATATTCACTATTCCCTCTAAGAAGAGAAGCAAGAAAAAGTAGAGCATGAAGATTAAAGGAATTTATGACTTAACATTTTAAGCCAAGTACAGAAAGTGACCCTGTGTCTAGAACCTTACATGGAACTAAAACTGAAAAGGAGGACTCAGTGATCACATTTTATTTATTTGAGCAAATCAATAGGATCATTTACCATATTTTCTAGGGGTGTAAACAGCATGGGCTTTGAAGCTGGACAGACTTGAATTTTAATCCCAGCTCTGATACTTGCTCTGTGAACTTGGGCAAGACACTTGAACTCCTTTGAGCCTCTGTTTCTCTGTCTATATAAGGGGAATAAAATTCCACTTCAAGGACCGTCATAAGGTTGAGATGAAGTGAGGCATATAAAAGTACCTTAGCCTGGCAGTAGGTGCATCTGAAGCTCCATCAGCACCTTTTATTCTAAGTTCCCTCTAAGGCTCTTGGAAAGTCAGCACCCGGAGCCTTGGGACCACTGAGTACCTAGTTTAGTCCCCTTGGAAACTGGCCCTCATGACATCTTATGAATGCCACTAATTGTGAAATCCTACTTGGGGGCCCAGTGTATAACGAGCCTCAGGCTGCTGCTCCATCTGGTGGCTCTTACTGAAGGTGACAAAGGAGGGTGGAGATGGGACTTGAGGGGGTAAGACAACAGAAAGCCAAGAGGGAGTGGGGGCGGGGTGGGGAAGGGGAAGGGTGGGCTTCATTAGGTATGGGCAACAGCAGAATGCATATGCAGAAAGGCCCATCATCAGCCCGGCGACCTAACGGCAGATGGAATTTAAAGTGAAGAGTGCTTAATTCAGTGGGCTCTGAATAGCCATTAGCTCACTGTTCATTTATTTGGTCTAATAACTAGTTTCTATAGAAGAGTGAGGTAGAAACGGGGAGGGGAGTGACAGTCTTAAAGAAAAATAAGGTACACATCTAGAAAGATTACACTAGGAAACCAAGAGCCCGTCTGGAAGATGCTGGCTGCCTGAGCCCCAGTTCCCCCAGGATGCCCTGCCTCTAGTCACCTGAGCTGGCCAGGGAGGTCGCTCTGTTGGCTGTCGCTGCTCCTACACACATGCTGGGCTGTGCCGGGTGGGCTCCCCAGGGACAGAGCCCCTCCTCCCCCATTCTCCAGGCCTCCTCCAGACGCCTTAATCTCGCTGCTCTCACTCAAGCTGCACGCTCCTCCTCCTCTCATTGCTGGCTTCCCACATTCTGACCCCATTTGCCTGCCCCTTCTTGCCTGTGCTCTTCTTAGCCTTCTGTTTGCTCTCCGTGTCTGCCCTACAACCCAGAGACCTTCCAGCCATGGTCCCTGCCTTCTGAAATTCCTAGGCATGCCCAGGACTCCTCAGGGCTCGCAAGATGCCCACTTCTGGCCAGTCCAGGTCCTGGCGCTGAAACCAAGGACCATTTATGGTTAAAGTCTTGAAATCCCTACTTAGGGCACTCCTATTAACATTACTGGCTATCTTGTGTGCAGGTCCATGATCTCTTCTAGTAAAAGAAGATACTGTAAAAAATACAGATGTGCAGAGTAGAGTCATGTAAGGCAATTTCTGAACCCCTATCCTTGGCCATTGTAAACAAAGCTAATAACACATGATCTAAATATATCAAAAAGATGCATCAGGAAGCAAATTCACTTTTGAATTTTGTCAACTAAAGAGTGAATGTTGAGGTTTTCAGAGTTTTCTTATGCTCCTGACAGCTCCTGGAACAGAGTAAGCTCTCATACTTCGGAGCAATTGCTAATAACTATGATCTTAAAAAGTCATGAAAAGGAAAACATCCTGATGGTCAGGAAATACTTCCCTGTCCAAGTTCTACAACTAATTAGATGTTTGATTAGGGACAGTTCATTTCCTCACTCTCCAGGTGACACAACCATGGCATGGGATCCGTTACAAGATTCAGTGCCTTGTACTTCACAAAACTAATAGGAGGTCTACATATGATTACCCCTTCTTGTTCTGAAAGGGCATTACAGAAGCAACAGCCAAAAGGTAGGAAGGATATAAGTTCCAAAAGTTACATATCTGTCATACACGATATGACAACAAACTTATGCCACCATCAAACAAACTCACACATACATTTCTATTTTGCCACAGAATAACAGCACCTTCACCTTGGACCAGTTGCCAAGCAAGATGACCCTCTCAGGTATATTTTGGGTTCTATGATTTTATTCACCTTCTATTTTGTCCTGTTCTATTACATGTATTTTACTCTATGTAGTATCCACTTCCCAATTCCAGTGATTTTTCTCACTGAAGCTAATTGTCAAAACCTGGGTGCATTTCCTCTTCTCTTGCTGAAAGTTTTCAAATTCATGGAGGATTCAAACTAATTTTTGTACTAATACAAACATGAGAAAGCAGGCAAGTCTTATGTAACATGACAGGCAGCATACCTGTACCATAGGCCTCATCTGTGAAACTCGTTTCACACCTCAGTCATCCTAAGATGAAACTGAACCAGAAGACCATTTATTGTCCCTTGTGTGAGGAGTCCACATTCCATATGGCACAACATCTGATCCATCTTGCATGATGCATTTCAAAGCCACCCATGAATTCTTAGGAGTAGCCAGGGAGGAAGTAAGCCAAGCAGGCAAGTGTGGTGTCCCAGGAACCTGGAGAAGAAAGTGCTTCAAAGAAAAAGAAGCCCTTCAGTGAGATAAGGATGCAGAATGGACTGTTGGGTTTGGTATGATCTAGACCATTGGCCACACTGGGCAGAGCTGTTTCAGTCGCATGCTGCAGACATGAAGCTGACTGGAGCGTGCTGAGAAGGGAGTGGGAGGGGTGGATGCAGAGAGGGGAGAAACAATTCCTGCTGTGACAGGGAGCAGAGAGATGGGGTGATAGGATGTGGTGATGCAGTGTTAAGGTTCTTCTTTGTTTTGTAAGAGGGATGATATTAAGGCCTATTTATATACCAATGGGTGTAACTCAGTGGAGAGGCAAAAAGTATCGCAAAAGAAAAAAAATGCATGATTGTCAAAGCAAGTCCTTGAGCAGGAGCCAACAGACTAGGACACAACTGGAGAGGCTGGCCTGAAAGAAGAGCGTGGACACTTCTTCCATTGTAACAGGAGGGAAGGCAGAAAGCCTTAGGTACAGAAGCAGTTGGCTTGGAGAAATTAAAGCTGAGAAGATGAGGGGGTACTTGTCTGATTGTATCTATTTTGCTTCATGAAGTATGTGGCAAGGTCATCAGTGGAGAACGGGGTGGTTATTGGAAACATGAGGAGAAAGGTAAGGTGGAAAATGGTTCTGTTGGAAAACAGGAACAGGGTATGCTGGGAAAGTATAATAGAACTCTCTGGCAATGTTTAGGGCAAGAAAGAGCGAGCTATCAGTGAAACACTGAAGGAGATGCTGTATGCCCTCGGTTTGGTGATAAAGGAATGAGGAAGTGGGGGAAAGGAGAGAATTGGAGGCCAAGTAGCCCCTGGAGATTTAGAAGGAGGTGACACTCTGCTCCCCACTATTAGCCACTGCACTTTGCAACACTGATTAGCTAATTAACCACAGTTCACAGTCCTCCAACTGCTCTCATCTATAAGGGTTTCATTCTGAATGGAACAAGCAGAGCACCCAGGAGCAGGAGAAATGATTTTCCGGGATCCCACAGTGTTGAATCTCCACACTACCCAGAAGCCTGGATGAAGGGAAGCCCTGGGCCAAAGATGGCCCCAGGTCTGAGGAACACCTCTCTAGGGATTAGATGAATTCAACTCTGTCTCCAAGGAAGTAGAGAATTTGATTAAACTGTATCCTCCTGACAGAGATCATTCTCAGATAACATAGGAAGGAGTTTCCGAATTGTTTAAAGAGCTGTTTTTAAGTACTCACATATTTTGTCTTTAAGCAAACGTTTACCCATTTACTATGTTAGCATGAAACATTTTAAAATACGATTATCTTCTCTAATACATCTTGGATTGACAAGTTCTTCTAAGGATTTATGGTTTCTAACAAATACAAGACTTCCTTACCAGGGGGGTGGGGGATGGGGGTCAGAGGGGGGCAACGAAGTAGGAGCTCAGGTTTTTCTGGTAGCTTCTGAAGACATTGCTGCAGGAATATGATGGGGTTTTAAATTACGTGCTATAACTCCATTTAGAAAAGAACCTTTTAAATATGTATCCTTGGCTCTTATTTTCTGAGAATCTTTCAGAAATGAAAGGTCTTCCCTTGACATTCACAATCCCTCACCTTAAAGAAATGCCTCTGTCTTCTAAATACACGGCTAATGACTTAAATGTCCCCTTTAAAACAAGAAATCCAGATTTCAGTCTGATTTTGCTCTAGCTACATTTTCCTTAAAGCAACATCAGTGGAATAGACTTTATAAATTGTACCAATACATGTCCTCAATAAAAAGGTGACAACAGAATACACTTGATAGAAAGTGGCTCCACTTTCAGACTAACCTCTAAAGAACTTGGCGCCTTCTTGACTCTCTAAATCCTGCACTTAGGATTGTCTTAATTGCCAATGGATGACACCGTGATGCCACAGAAACAGACCTACAATTGCTCTTCTCTGACAGTGATGATCTGAGAGAACAAGCCCTGTGCACACGAAGTGAATCCTCGCCAGCTCCCCTATTATTTATAACTCTAATTAAAACACTTTTATCTATTAATGCCAAGTGACACTACTAAATATATTCAGGGAAGTTCACATTTTTTCTAGACTTCTGAAATCTCTCAGATCTGTGGTTTAACTGCTCACTAAAATGAAACGATAGCTAAGAATAACTCCCTTCCATTAGATTTATAAATCTCATTAATTAATTCTACATCTCCAATGGTGTAGAGACCAAACTCAACTGCAAGATCTAATTAAAGAGAAGTAAAAAAAATGTTAAGAAACAACACTGAGATTGAAACACAGAAGTAACTGTTTAGCCTCAAATTAATGAGGCGCTATGCTAAGCAAGCATGTCCATTAATCCCTAATGAGGATTTTAAACACATTAAAACTTCCTAATACAAAATGTTTGCCTTCCTTTTATCCAATAACAAATAAGCCAATAATTTTCTGGCTCTAAATGACACTATTAACTGTCACGGCATGTTTTATTTGACAAACCCTCCATTCAAATACTGTAAAACCAATTAATTTGCCTGCTGTGAAATGTGTTTCTTGATAGCTTTTATGTGATTTTTTTTCTTCTCAAAGAAATGTAAATAGGAGGTCAATGTAGGCGCCTGGTTTTGCTTTAAAAAAAATATGCCACCATAGCTATAGGTTGTCTCTCCAGTTTGCAATTCAAATGAGTTAAAAGACAACCTCCATTCTCAGGTCACAATCCCAGATTGGTCTCCTGATAAGGAAACCTTGTCAGAGTAATCTGATTACCAGGAGAGTGTCATATTTGAGAATGGACAGTCGGCAAAATCACTACTTTGTTCAATAATAAATAATGATTCATGACCCTGGCCCTTACCAACCTGGCATGGTTACCTGTCTCCAGCTTTATCCAGCCTCCCCTCAAATACACCTGCATGTGTGTCCAGGAAATAGCTCTCTAAAACTGGAGTTTATTCCTGATGCTTTTATTTGAAAACACCACGATTTGTTATACTTCTTTGCTGACAGAAAAATCAATAGAGCAAATACAAGAAGTTCCCATTTCTTAAACTTCCCCTGGGCCTTAGTTAGTATCTCCAGTTAGCTTGAGAGATGACCTCAGGGTCCCTTCTGCCCAACATTTATGGGACACTCTGAAACTCTTGGCTCATGGAAGGGCATGGCAGTTTTCCAGAAGATCACTCTGCAAACACAGACCCTTGATATCATGTCACTGTCCACTGAAGATCAGAGACGGAATGATACATGGTGTCCCAAGTTTTATGGAGCCAAACAGTTTACACCAATTAACATGAGAAGCATATGCAGGGCCCCCATGATCCTAGCTGGTCTCGCTTCCACATGAAAATCAGGGACTGATGATTTCTTAGCTGTGAAAGTAGGCAGGATAAACAGACATCTGGCAGGTGTCTATGATTCCAGGTACAATGAAAACACTTTACTGATACAAATAAAATACATCCAGTGAAATAACCACACTTAGTCCTGACCAGGATCAATGTGTTGCAGTATGTCCAAACGTGGTGCTTGGAAAATCTGTTCACATTAAGAAAATTGTCCTAAATGAAAACTATACATCGCATCCACACTATGCACAGTACAATGCACTAAGTGTTATGGGAAATTTGGTAGATAATAAAGAATAAATGTCCCAAAGGGAACATCTACTCAAAAATAGACAGGACATACATACCAAAAGTGAGTCATGATAGTATAAGCTAGCACATATTTTCTGATCCCTAAATCAGGCACATGCACAGAAGGGGAATTTTAATTTGGGGATGACATGGCTTAGATGGCCAAATATGGGAAAGTCCAGACTATCTAATAAGAGGAGGATGAAAATGATTATATCAAATCAGGACTCTCCTAGAAATCCCAGACCAAGCAGTGATACTACTTTTAAAAGACAGATGAATGGTTTTGACAATAACTGTAACAGGAAGTTGCAGGAGAAGAAACTGCCCATGGCTCTGGGGAAGTCAGGCAAGGAAGTGGGACCTGACCTTAACTTTGAATAAGAGAAGAGATGTATATAGTGACTATGGCACTGTATAACTTTGGGCTAGTCACAGCTTCTTAGCTATAAAATCAAGGGGTTGGCCTAGAACCTAGGCTCTAAAGCAACTCCAATCTGTTAAAATGAGTTTCAATCTATGGTCCAAAGCAAATTAATTTCAAAACTTCTACTTATGTTCACCAGTTGATCTCTAGTTAAAAGAAATCTCCAATCAAAAGCTATAATTTTTACAGGTACAGAGCCTGCGTCATGATCTACAGAAGTACAAATGTCAAGTCATTTTGGCAAATATCTTCAACATGGAAGCAGATAACACACTTTAGGACTTCAGTGGAAACGTTAAAATGTCGACAGTACCATATTTCATATCAGGGAGACTGCAATGACAATTAGATGTCATTTTCAAAAATAACACGTTGGCCCCAAAGACAGAGTGCCTCAATTATATGAGGGCTTCTTGTTGAGTTAGAAGTTCTTGCTGAATGGTAGTGAAAAGATAATCTATACTTGGCTAAGTTCATATACTTGAAGCCAAAGCATGTAGTAATGGCTCTGGTTGAAAAGCTTTTGAAAAGTCCCATAATAGTTCCTACATCTTCCATTTTTAATCAAGATTTGGGAATGTGCTGGGACCACCAGACATCAAGTGTGCTTGCAACCTTTTCAACTGTCAGACCAGACAGATTTTTATCTTCTGCGAATCAACCCAAAGCCTCAAAGGGGCAGTGCCAGAGTATGAATCCATTTCACTAGACAGTCACTGAAATTATAATTCAAAGTTCAACTTACTTTCGCATTTTCTACTGCAATACTTTTGGCAGCCCAGGGCAGAAAGCCGAAACCTGGTTTCCAATGGAGACCACTTCCAGTGGTTTCTAAATGTTGGCAGCAAGAATTCCTTCTTGTCAAATAGATCAGCAGTCACTGGCTTTCATTAATTTACTTTCAATGACTGCAGCTCACTCTCAGGAAGCCTTTCTTTACCTAAGGATGTTGACCTGCTGTTGGACCCCATCAGAAACAGACACGAAGAGACACTGATATATTAGGAGGTTGAGAAATTCCCTCCAGTGGCCTTTGTGGACTCCTCAACTTCCATTTATTCTCACGGAGGCCATGAGCACAAAAAACAAGATTTGTGGTGAAGACATATAGCTGGAATCTATAAAAGCTCCCAACACAAGATAAATAAATCCACTGATATATATTACACCATAAAGTGTTATTTGAAGATCTTTAGAATCACTTTGAAGGTCTTTCTTCATTCAAATGAATTATCATAAAGAAGAGGGACTTTTTAAATTTAAAATGATATACCAATTTAAATGATACAATTATGAATACTTCTTGTGTATTTAGTTGGGTACCTGAAGGGCTCTGGGCTGAGGGCTGGCTATAAATAAAAATGGATTATGATCACACTAATCTTGAAATTATCTAGCTGAGCACTTAGGTATACTTCTAAAACACATTTCATTAATTTCTAAATGTTTTGTCTTTGTTTTACAAACTGTGCTCAAAAGGAAAGCATGACACCTTATCAGGGCGCTACAAGGCTTTTAGGCAGCATCTAACATCTATTTTGTCAAGATAAGCTTCACAATTAGCATTTGCAACATTCTCAGTTTCTCTTCTCTCTAAATGATAATCTAAGCCCAAGTGAGATCTTCTAAATCCTTAATGTGAGTATATTAACCCCTTAATTCAAAACTCTAAGAACAGCACCCTTGTGGCATATGAAAACAAAAGGGATGAGGCCATTTATGTGAGGGTGATATTAAGAATATGTTTTACTATTATTGCTACTAAGACCAAGGCTCATACACATAAAAATTCCTCGGAAATTTGATCCTTGCTGGATTACAAAGTCCTTTCACATCATCTCTGCTGCCCATCTCCACCCTGTATCATTTGTTCCTCATGACAATCCTATGAAAGTAGGCAAAGACAATACAATGAGGGGGTCTTCCTTGGTGGTCCAGTGGCTAAGACTCCAAGTTCCCAATGCAGGAGGCCTGGGTTCCATCCCTGGTCAGGGAACTAGATCCCACATGGAGCAACCAAAGATCCTGTATGCTGGAAGTAAAGATCCCATGTGCTACAACTGAGACTGGTGCAGCCAAATAAACATATAAACAGGTAATTAAATAAAAAAAAAAAAGATACAACGAGCTTCATTTCAAAGATGAAAAAACATCCCATGACTTCAAAAGGTTATATGACTTGTCTGAGGTTTTATGACCACTTAGCAGTGAAGGCTAGCCCCTGGATTTTCAGCTTCCCAGTCCAGTGTGTCTTTCACTATTTCATGTTCCTAGTCTGTAAATACAGACTTACTCACAGAGCACCCACTAGAGCCTGAGGAATTCAGAAGCCAAGTACGTGAAACACAGTGAAGGTTCTCTTCTAAGATGAGATGATACTCATCTCTGTTACAGGGCAAATAATGTCATCACCAATTCCAAACTGACTACCAACCTACAAGGCAAAAATCCCCTAGGGGTCTAAAACGAGATGTCCAAAATGGCACATTGAATAGTGAAGGGAAGACAAAGAGCATCTTGAAGGAACGCCACCTGTTCCATCATGACTCAGAGTCTGGGTTTTGAAGAGCACCTGCTACAACAGAGGATGAGATGGTTGAATGGTATCACCGACTCAATGGACATGAGTTTGAGCAAGCTCCAGGAGATGGTGAAGGACAGGGAAGCCTGGCGTGTTGCAGTCCATGGGGTCGCAGGGTCAGACACGGCTTGGCCACCAAACAACAACAACGTCACTAGTAGGCCAGCTCCTTCCTCTAGCCAGGTCTCCAACCTCACTAAGCACTCAGGACTCAGGTTCAAGAGTGAGTCAACACCTCACTCCTCTGGTAATTGTTTCCTCCTTTAGCTTTTGCTTCTTGGCCATTTTACATCCAACTGAAGGAAGTTCCTACAGGTTCACTGGCTGTCCAGATATGCCATGAAAACTGGCTTCCCACACACACCTGAATCAGTGTTGATTTGAGGAGTCATGGATCGGTGGGAAAATGAGCTTATTGGCTCCATGTCAAGGCTGGAATGAAGAAAGACACTTGCTCATTCAACACAACATACCCTTCCCCTTTTATTGTTCTACTCAAGGAATGGAGAGATAGCCAAATAGAGCTGGCAAGGGCAACCTTTCCATCCTGAGAAATTTGGTTACTTAGAGATGGACACGCTGAAAAAAGCCTGCTCCTGATAGCCATTACAGGTAGACAGAGGTCTTTGGTCCAAAGCATTAAAGCTCTGACCATGATCTATTAAATTTGCTGGAGGGCAGAGAGGAGAGGGACCAGGTAAGAAATTAAATAACTATGATAAATGTGCCATCCGTCCCATGCAAAGCTAATGCTACTGGTTCCTTTTCAATGGAACACTTTCCAGTTGCTTGTCCAATAATGGATACATTCATCTTCCAATAGACTCTTGACAGAGAAAGGGCCCTGGAGGTTATACACTCCAAACTCTAATGTGCAGCCCATTTAAAAGGAGGGGGACAAATGAAGTACAGAGAGGTGAAAGGACATGCCCAAGCTCACACAGCCATGCAAATGGAAGGCTTGAGACTGACTCTGGTCTATCGGGCTGAAAAGGTCAAGGTTTTGTTGTCATATTATACAACCACTGCTGACATAGTTCCCAAGACAGGGGACTCATTTCATGATTCTATTTGATTTAAATCAATTTATTTCAATTCAATGAAGCAACTCAAGAAGCTCTGAGCTGCTTCTACTGGAAGATCTATCCACACAGTCCCCTCTGTATTCTGTTGGGCAGTGAGGGGAGGGGAGTTGTGCCTTACCTCTGAAAATGGTATCTAAATGGAGCAGCTCTTCAAAAAGTTTAAATAGTGTGATGACATAATGATTATTAAGACTGTGATGAAAAGGTGTCTGAGAAAGCAGTGGACAAGCAAGAACAGAAGAGGGAGGAAAAGTCTGACACCTTTAAGATAGGCTTGCTCTCCAGGCATCCAGCAGTGCAGAATCCCCTCTACCCTCACCCCCTACCACCTGCCATCACCACCAACAGGTTCATCATCAGGAAGTCAGAATCCAGCTTTGCCTTGAGCCAGGTATGTTAAAACATACAATAGGCTGGATGGAGCTCCTAATTAGATTCTTTGGCTCTAGAGCACAGTGAGGTTCACTGGGACATATGGGTCATGGTCACTGCCTTGGTGTCCATAGCACCGTGTTCAGTCTAAACAACTGAGCCAGTCCAAGCAAGGAGATGAGGAAATACAAAGCAGGCAAACTGGAAATATTGAGAAGAGAAGGCTAGATGAATAAATCTGTTTTGTAAATTATGACTTAAATGTAGAGAATAACAGTAGTTGTTCATTTCTAGAGAGACATGCATTGGAGCAAATGCCCCCACCTCTGTAAATGATCCATCCTGACTCCTTTCTAGTGGCATTTATTTCAAAAGTGAAATTGGGCACATTAAGTGGTATTTCCGAAAGATTAGGCAACTTTTTAAAATCTCCTTCCTTTCTTTTCCTTGTCTACCAAATTTCACTAATGCAGTCTTAACACCCAGCCCTTAAATGGAAGAGTCACATCAATTGGGAAATGATCAGTTTCAATGGGATTCCCTAGTTACACATTGGGTATATGCCATCATCCAAACCCTGGCCTAATAGCAACCTCCAAGCTTAGTCCATTCAGACTCTAGAATGAACACTTGGTGGCAGCTGCCCCCTAAGGCACACTGAATGCTACCTGCAGATCACCTGAGCATTGACATTTTACATCATTATTTTCACAATGCTTACTATACTTAGTTTGAGGTAAGGTGCAAAAATGCAAATTATGTGTCAACAACACTTTTGGTTGTTATAGTCTTACTGTTAAAATGATCATATAAATGGCTATTGTTGAGTGCTTAACAATGGGTCAGACCTGTCTGGTCTACTTAATCTCCATGACAATACTATGATGTAGGAATCATTATCCCTATTTTATAAATGATGAAAGTGAGGTTCAGAGAGGATAAATAATTTGCCAAGGGTTGCACAGTTCAGATGTGATAAAGTCAGGTTAGAAAACTGTGTCTCTATGACTTCAAACCTGTGTTCTTAACCATTGTATAAGAAGACTGATTCCCAATTGTATTATCAAAAAGTAAGGGATATAGTGCCCCCTATTAAAAAATATGAGTTCTGCTATTTTCACTCTGCAAAATTCTTTTGTTGTGCCAATATAACATAATGTAGTGAACATGAAATACAAGTTGGAGTTCAATGAGCCCAATTTTTCCATTGTTCTGATGAGCCTAAGGTTATATATACATGGCTCTGTAGGATAAACAAGATAATACGGTTATTTCTTTGCTTTCACAACTACTATGGCCAATACAACCACCTCAATTTAATCTATATAAAGTACAATGTGTAGCTCAATGAGCTATTTCGTAAGACCTCAAAGAGAAACTGATTAAAATGGCTAGGAGAGAATTTGGTGCCATTTTCTTTCATATAACAAATTAAGTCAAACCAGAAGGTAAGATTATGTAGAGACTGCTGAATAAGGACAAGCAATTCAGGAGTGAGAGTTTAAAAAAGATTTAATTGACCTGCTGTGGCTTTCTGTATTTGAAACTTTGGTGTTTGTCTTGGCAAATGTGAAACATGTATGTGATAATGTATTATCGAGAATAAATATGCATCAGTCCACAATTGACCCACTCTAGTGTTCTTGTCTGGAGAATCCCAGGGATGGGGGAGCCTGGTGGGCTGCCATCTATGGGGTCGCACAGAGTCGTATATGACTGAAGCGACTTAGCAGCAGCAGCAGCAGCAGCAGTCCACAATTGATCATTTAAATGGATCCTCAAGAGAATTTCAAAGCCTAATTTTTCAAAGGCTGCCTTTCTCACATGTTCCCTCTAATGGGTTCACTACTAATTGTTTAATCCATTTGACTCTAATCAGAGAAAATATACTCTTTCCAGTATTATTATCACCCAAAACTTTCAAAGTGAAGAGATCTTGTAGTCCAATCATGTTTGAAATGCTTCTTTGACCTTGACCATGGCCAGGCTAACCCTCGGCCAACCAGTTTCACTCTTTGGTCAATTCAAAATACCAATAGACTTATATTTCCATCTCTGTTTCTGGAGTTCTAGGTTGGACAACAAGTATATCTCATAATGGTCCTGCCTAATTCTACCCATAAATGGGAACTTTTTAATTGTATGGGTTAGTATGGGAGGAGAAGGGTAGCCAAGAGAACCCTGCAGGTGAGGTCAGAGGGCCCTGGTCCTAGTCTTCTCTCTAGAACTCTCTCAACTTTTTCACCTATGAAATGAACAGACCGGAAGAGCGAGTATCTCCAAATTTTCAGAGCCTCCCAAACTAACGTTGTGATTGGTGATCAAATAGATTAATGATACCGATAATCAGTAAGACTGTAAGTAATTTTATAATAATCTACAAGTAATGATATCTTTTAGGAGGGCATGTTATGCTTTCATCCAGAACGCTCCATAAAGGCTAGGCTATTAAACTTTTATTTTGTCAAGGCAACTTTTCAGAGCCTCAAAATATGCCATTTGAACCATCCCTCACTATTTATTCAGGTAGTTGGGAGCCATTTTTCATCAAGTGTCATTTATCTGGCTGTGTGTCTTGTGTGAAACACCTCTGTTCTCTGGGCCAATGTCTCCTTACTACAAAATGAAGGGGTCTGATTCACTCTGCAGTCTATTCTGGCTTTTATATTATATAGGGGCTTATATAATTATGATTCTTAAAGCCTCCTGAAGTTTTATGGTGAAATCATCACCTTTGGCAATAACCAGTATGACTGTCCTAATTCAGGGGACACAGACCCTCTTAGAACAGTGGTACGATCAACCAGTGGGGAAAAAAATGGGACCATAGAAAATTCAAACCCACCATCCTTTTCCTGGATTGAGTTCCCACTCATTTTCTGGGGTCTAGATAAGGGTTGTGAGAGTATATTTGGAATTTCTGAGATAAGGCACATGTACATAGTTTATGAAATTGACAGACTGCATGTCTGTAGGGGAACATGTTTTTAGGATGCATTTCAAAGCAGTTTAAAACAAAATAACAATCATTTCAAGAGAAGACAGAAGATCATATTCTTCAGCAATTCTGGTGGGAAATATACCATCCCAGCTCCTAAATTCATCAAGAAATTAATGCCTTCCACTAGTGTCATTTCCCTCCCTAGAACAGATTCAAGTGGGCGTCACTGAATTCAGCCTCTTTTGTAAATATTCAGGAAATTGTATACATGGGCATAATAATCTGGGCAAACACACACAGGCCACACAGGCAAGGCTTGAGAACGATGCTCAGAAACGATGTTTTAGTATGTTGGGGGAAAAAAAAAAAAAACAACCAGAGTAAACAAAGCAGCTTAAAACCTGAAACAGATGTAAATCAGTTTTTAAAAACCCAAGCGAGTAATAGGTGAGTTGTTTACTCTGAGAGGCCCTCCAGGGCTGGGTCACCACAATCCTGGCCCCCAGACTGCAGGAGCTGATGGGACACACCCAGAGCAGAGCAGCCGCTGAAACAAAGAGGGCCTCATTGCCATGCCAAGCACAACACCCTTCAGATGTGATGAGAAACGTGACTGAATGACAAACGGGGCCTGGGGAAATTTCAAAATATGACCACCCAAGCATACAGAAGAGGGGGGCGAGGACAGGGGTAGGACGGTGGCAAGGTGGGCTGACTTGGCACAGAGAAAGCCGGTTTAGGCCCTAAATAAAAATAGCGATGGCCCCTGGGACCTGGAATCACACAGATTTCATATGAATAGGGATCTGCACAGACACAGTTCTTGAGACATGGCTTTGTGGAACTCCTGAAAACAGAAAACCTAATAGAATGATTGCTCTCATGCTTCATTTTTCTTGCATTAGGCCATTTAGTATGCATTTTTACACATTGTTCTATACAGCTTTCAAGTGAGAATGAAAGCCATCACCGCCTGTGGATAATGCTGACAAAAGATAAACAACCGCTGAAGTCTCCCCCAACTCCGCCTCACCCAAAATGAGTCTTCTGTGAGGTCTAAGCCAATTAGAATGTGCAGCCGGATGTACCGGAGCTGGGCTTAGTAGGCAGAGATAGATCCACTTTTAGATAACACCGATGATAATCTAGCCATCCAATAAGAGGGCTCACATTAGGACCGGGAAGCTGAAAATGAACCAAGTCCCCTTAACTAACATAAGGACTTTCTTCTTCCACCAAATGTGCTCCTGTATTTTTAAAAGTGTCTGGTTCAGTTGTGAAAGGACAAGATATTAACAACTGAGAAAGAGACTTTGCAAATTCCTCTGCTCAGATCAATACGACTCCCCAGCTCTGGAGTCTCCTTATTGATGACAACCTTTTTCATTGTAGTGATTAGAGATTCAGCAGCTTTAATCACCTTCAACATGACAACTACACGCAGCTATATCTGTGTGATTTACAGCAATTGACACCATGTTCAAAATCAGTGATGATGAGGTTGGTTTTTTGGTGTTAGTGATTTTCTGATCTATTTCAACCAAATAGCAAATGATGCACATTAAGTCACTGTTGCAATGTTGAGACAAGGAGGCGAAAGGAAATCTGAATTGGATTTTTGACACTCCTGTGCTAATGAATTGAGACTAGAATGAAGAACAAGGTCAATGTGAACTTTCAATTTTCCTAGTCTTACAAGTGCCTATGTCCTGCTTCTGAACTATTGGCTGTTGTGACCAATCTATGATACATTATTGTTACAGGAAGTTTTTTTTTGTTCCATAATAACACATATTTATGAAATTTAGGAGACATGTTCCAGTTTGGAGTCATGATAAAACTGGCGTTGCCTGTCCAAAAATTAAATATCACATCTCAAGGAGGCAACTTAGATTGCTCAAACACACACACACACACACACACACACACACACACAGGGTCATAGTATTGATTGTTGTTCAAAAAATCAGTTTAGAAAGCTGACTAACTTTTGACACCATTCCAAACCACTGCCCAAAGTCCTTCCCATCACACAAGTACTGGGCATAAAACTAAGAAATGCGATGACAAAGAGACCACCTTAACAAAGAGGTTAAAAATCTAATTCTATCCAACTGTTGTGACTAGACACTCAGGTTTTGGTCATCCATACATTCTTTTCATTCATTTATTCAGTAAACATTTGTAAGTAATAACTACCCTGTAGTAAGCATCTATTATGTGGAGGTATTTGATATATACATATATGTTTGTGTAGGTGTGCTATAATGTTCATAAAACCCATGATACAGGAATTTAGAGAGGGGATTAGGCTTAGACCAGGTAACTGGCCCATGAGTAGAAAGACATGAGATTAGAACCCAGTCTGTTGGTCTCCACCACTTCAGGCCCACTGTTTCTCCAATTGCAGTCCAGGTATGGCACTAGACAATGTTATGACTTTCAAAGATATATAAAACACAGATCATATCATTTATGGTCATTGTTATAGGTTGAATTGTGCCCCTTCCCCAGTTCATGTTGGAGTCTTAATTGCCAGGACCTCAGAATGTGACTTTATTTGGAGATAGGGTCTTTTCGGATATAATCAAGCTAAAACCAGGTCAATTACTGAGGGCCCTGATCCAATATGACTAATGTCCTTATAAGAGGAAAATTTGGACAAAGACATGCATAGAGGGAAGACTATGAAGACACAGGGAGAAGACAGTCAATCACAAGCCCAGAAGAGAGGCCTGGAACAGACCGTGCCCTCATGGCCCCCAGACAGAGGACCCACACCTTGATCTTGGACTTCCAGCCTCCAGAACTGGGGGACAAAACATTTCTGCTGTTTCAGTCGCCAGTCTGTGGGATTTCCTTACAGCTGCCTGAGCAAATTAATTCAGTCATATAGCCTAGGTGGTGGGATAAGATGCCTAGGTGAAGGCCTGCACTACAAGGCAGTCTATGGAACATGACCAAAGAGAGGCATGAACAATATTTTAATGGCAGGAGGGATAGAGTTAATGGCTGGGGGAGGCGGGAGGGGACAACAGCACTGCAGGGTTAATTTCCCATATTTACAGATTAAAACGACAACAATAGAAATAATAACAGCAATAACCATAATGATAATAATGATAACAAATCACAGCCACATTTACGAAATACTTAATATGTGCTCAGCACTGTGCTAAATGCTACACAAGGATTATCTCATTTAATCCTCACAGCAACCTTGTGATGTGAGTTCTAGCATTATCCCTATGTGCCACTGGGCATCTGCGGGGCTGCAGAACTGGGAAGCGGGGGGACAATTCTGTTTCCCATACAGCGGTGATACAGAGAGCATCTCTACTTCTAGATCAAGCCCACACTTAGGGCCTCCCCCTGTCCTTAACCTCTGTGCTCCCCAAAAAGGTTCTACTGTATTGGTCACAGACTTACATCTCTTATGTGTGGTCCATGTTCATTTTGACATTGGGCTCACAAACCAGTACTAATTATTTTTTTTTTTACAGCTGACCTGCCTTCCTTATAGCAGGGAGGGTATGTAGAGATTCTCCTTAGAGAGCCAGTGCCTTAGAGCTAGGCGTGCAGACCACAAAGTCAAAATAATAAATAGATGTTGATTGCTAGAAGGGCCTGAGGTACAGTGTGCATGTGGCACATGAAGCCTGGGAGTCCCACATTGTGTACAAGTGGGTCTCTGGCTACACAAGTCCATAAACATCTCCCCTGCAGCCCACTCCTCACCCCCCTCCACCAACTCATCTTCTTTTCCCTCCCTCGCAAGCACACAAGCTCCAGATCATCAAATGTGTACTTGGCTGTGAATACTCATTTTTAAATTTACCAACTGTGTTATGAAACTAACAGATGGTCATGACAATAACAGAAACCTATAGCTATGCTGACCATATCTTTCCAAACAAAAACGTAGAAATTATCATCTGAAAGTTCTTTGTTGTGTGTGTCTGTGAGGGAGTGAGAGAGAGAGGAGAGAAATAGAGGTAAGGGTGGAGGGAGGGAGTTGAGTATATTTGCCTTGTAATTCTTACAAACTTCATTCAGTTATGATATAATGTAAAATTCATATAAAATATATTTCATTCAATCAAACCTCTTCTATAAACTGGGCACTTTGCTAGGTACCAAGACTTTGAGAGTTTGCGGAATGGCTTCATAACCTGGGATCCGTGAATGGGCTTAAGGTGGTCTGAAATCTCATGCTAAATTGTGTGTGTGTGCGTGCACACATGCCTATTTTCTGGCCAGAGACTCTGTCATTTTGATCACACTTTCAAAATAGATTGCAATTCATCAAAAGTTAAAAACTTCTGGTTTGTGGGACTACTGGGCAGAATATCTGAAATTAGGTCAGTCTTGACAAATTGAGGGCATATCTATTGTATATCATCCACAGCACGAGACACGCACTGGGCTCCTGACCCACAGACACAGAAAACTCCAGCATTTATCAGACTTGTCTTGTGACTGGGAAGGCCCTTACCAGTGCCTTGCACCCAGCACACAAGTGAAACGATGCGGAACCAGGTGAGGACAGGAGCCAAAAGGTGGAACGTGGGTGTGGCAGAGTCCCTATTTCAGTGTTACTGACATAAACCATCAAAATGTCCCAAAGATCACCTAAATTTCACTCCCAGGATGCATCTTACCCTAGAAGTGGAATAAATATTCGGATATTGGATTCAGATAAATAAAGATTCCTAAAACCGTATGGGTGACTGGGAAAGACAGTGATAAAACCCCTGCCTAAAAGCTAATCTTACCAGGCAGAGGAACCGCCAGTGAAAAGACAAGTAGGGCCAGCTTCACAAACGAGTGTGTGTGTGTGTGTGTGTGTGTGTGTGTGTTTGCCCTATCTCTGTCTGCTGTGGGGCCAGGTCCAAGAGAAGCCAAAGCATAGGCAGCTGAATCCAGTCAAAGATCTGATTGTTTCTCAAATGTATATGTTGAGCTCCAAGCGAAAGCCGCACCAGATCGAGCCCTGCTGATGGCCTGTGGCTTTGTGTGTGTCCCCCACTTATGTCTCTCAGAGAGGGATGGCCCAGGCCTGGAGACAGTGGGCTGCCGGGGAGTGGCTTCTGCATGTGTAATTAGTCATGGTGCACCTGTACTTAACTGCATTAACAATGAACACAATTACACACACAATTGTGGAATTGCCCCCACTATTTGAATAATTAGTAAGCTAACAACATGATTTGCAGGTGCAATTGAGCAATTATGTATGGTTCCAAAGTGGAATATGCATATTTAGAGGCTTGGATGAGGCCCATTACTAAATCTTGTTCCAAATGGTCAAATTAATTTTATTATTAGAATGAATAGCACTCGGCGAAAGGTATCTAATCCTTAAGCACTCCAGCACTAGGTGCTTGGAAAGGGTGCATCTTCTCAAGGGATTCAGCTGCAGGGTTCAGCAAACACAGTTGGCCCTGCAGGAACACTGCCAGCCTGCACCCTCTCCCCCAGCCCTGCCTGCCCCAATCGGGGAGCCCTTCCCAACAGTTTTTGCCTCTCCTTTAAAACACTGCTACTAATTCACTTACTCCCTGTGGCTTTCCCTAACAGAACCCTCTCTCTCTCGAGTCTTGGGTTGGGTGACCCAGCCCAGGCCTAGAGGCTGAACAAAGACATCACTTCACCTGCCTCCTGCAAGGAAAAGGCCAGAAAATGCCATGGCAGTGCCAGGTGATACCCACAGCCAGGCCCCAGTGAGCAGGGCAAAGCCAGGAGTGACAACACTGTCAGATGCTGGCAGTCATGGCTGGCACCTTCCTAGTTCTCTGACATGAGGCACAATGTCCTCCATCTATCCTGCTCTCTTATCACCCTCAGTCTAAGTGAGTGACTCGCTGGCCACTGAAAAGGACATTCACTAAAGGTGTGGGTTTCAGACATGCACCATGGCAAAACCAATTGGGCCCATTACTGTGGACTGCTCAGGAAGAGAGTGTAGATGCTAGAGTGTGCTGGACACCCATGGAGAGACCAGGGCAGCTACTGCTGCTGCAACCACTTCACGGAGCCCACTCTGTTCTCAAGTGGCCCAGTGCTTGACTCTCCTGTTACCTCACAGATACTTTCAGGAGAAGCTACAAATCCTGGTCAAATCTGTACACAGTTCATCAGTACGGCCCAGTGTGATGGCATCTAAAAAGAAACAGAAGAAAAACCCCCCTATGTTCTAATTTGAATTTTTGGAGATCCTCTGCAAACGAAGGCAGTTCTTCCTTCTAGAGACAGGTTAAAAAGTCACATCTGTTAAATGTCTATCAACAGAGGAATGGATAAAGAAGATGTGGTCCATATACATGATGGAATATTACTTAGCCATAAAAAATGAACAAAGTAGTGCCATTTGCAGAGATGTGGATGGACTTAGAGACTGTCATACAGAGTGAAGTAAGTCAGAAAGAGAAAAAATAGCATATATTAATGCATACATATTGGATCTAGAAAAAATGGTACAGATGAACCTATTTGGAGAGCAGAAATAGAGACACAGATATAGAGAACAAACATATGGATACCAAGGGCAGAAGGGGGATGGAATGGATTGGGAGATTGGGACTGACATGTATACACTACTATGTATGAATAGATAACTAATAAGAACCTACTGTATAGCACAGGGAACTCTACTCAATACTCTATGGTGACCTAAATGGGAAGGAATTCCAAAAAAAGAGGAGATATATGCATATATATTGCTTATTTGCTTTGCTGTATGGCAGAAACTAATACAACACTGTAAAGCAACTACACTCCAATAAAAACACCAAAATGTCACATCTGGAGATGGTTATTACCTTCTAGAATGAGCATCAGTCATCTGCAGGAGATGTGTGCTTAGCGCTATACGTAGCAGAGGTCAGAAGAAACAGGAGGCATGGACCTGCTCTTTGTCCTTTGTTTAACTACCAAGAGGGTTTGGGTTATGTTTTGCTTTTGTGTTTGTTTTCTGAATGCCAATTTTTCTTTTTCAAGCACTGAGGGGAAAATGTCAATAGCTTCATACTTCTGTCATCTAGCCAATAAGATTCAAATAGAAAGACATTCAGATCAAAGATGGGAAGAACCTTTTTTTTTTCTCCCCACAGTGTTCTCTCCTCCATAGCATGGCAAATCAGAAATTAAGGCTGGAACAAGGATCATTTCTAAAGATTTTGGTATGCTAAAAAGTGTCAATCCACTATTCCTCATTTGTACTTTGGCTAATTTTTACAGACTGGGGAAGTGGAGACAGAAGATAAGCTCTAAATCTAAAGATTTTGGTATGCTAAAAAATGTCAATCCACTTTTCCTCATTTGTACTTTGGCTAATTTTTACAGACTGGGGAAGTGGAGACAGAAGATAAGCTCTGTGTGCTAAGCTCTTTCCATCAAGACTCCAGGAAAATTATTATTTTGGGATACTGGCATTTTTCAGCCACCTCAATGCCATTTTTTTTTTACTGTTCAGCTGCATGAAAAATTACCTAACTGGTTGGAATAGATTTCTTGACCCACATATAGCTACATTAAATGGTGTAATTTAATGCAATCTAACTAAATTAGCACCAATTAGACAGGCTAAATTAAAGGGCATGTCACTAATAAATTTTATGCTAAACATATTACTGATGATAAGCTCACTAAAATGCATAATGAAATAAAATATTTTTTAGCTTAGTTCAGTCCCAATCATATCTGAAAGTCTTTAGTATGAAATATATCAAGCAAAACCCTTAACTTCCTTACAGAGAAGTGGAAAAATAATGCTCTGCTCTATTAACTGAGACTCCAATTTGTTTTTATGTTTGTTATTATGATTTGAAAATATTATTTCCAAAACATTTCTCCTCAGGTGGAGTCAGTGTCCTAACCTCTAAAAGGTGGTAACATTGATTGCTCTCTGAACTTATTCTAGGGTAGAGATAAGGTATAGTTTCAGACAGTATTAGAAAAAACACAAGCTTTTTAAAAATACTAGTTCTAGTTGGTCTCAATTCTGCCAATTGGTGGATCTGCTTTGTGGCAGAACCCAAAATGGTCTCCGAAAGGTCTATCCCTGTCCAATTCTCTGAACATTAATTTCTATGGCAAAAGATGTGATTAGGTCAAGAATCTTGAGAGAAGGAGCTTATCCTGGATTATCTGGGTGGGCCCTAAATATCAATACAATCACATGTAACCTTACAAGAGAGAGGCAGGAGGAGTTTGGGGACAGACACAGACAGAAGAGTAGAATACATACAAACACAGAAGAGAAGTTGCTAATGGAGATGGAGGCAGAGATTGGAGTTATGGGGCCATAAGCCAAAGACTGTCAGCAGCCAGCTGGAAAGACAAGGAATGATTCTCCCCTGGAGCCCCCAGAGGGCCCTGCAGATACCTTCAGATTTTACTCCTAATCTCTAGAACTCTTAGAGAATAAATTTCTGTTTTAAGCCACTCAGTTTGGGGTAACTTCTTACAGCAGCCATCAGAAACTAATACAACATTGGACCTCACTTTGCTCAGCTAGAAAATGGGGTTAGCTAACCTCACAGATTCAATGTGATAAGCTTCCAAATGAGTAAGACTATAAAAGGCTAGCACTTACATAGCACTTAGCATGTGCTACTGAGGACAGCAATAGACACATTAGCACAGGGGTCATAACTATTCCAGCCTGTCAGTTTCAGTAGTTCTAATTTTATAAGCTATTTTCAGATAATGCAAAAGAAATGCATCCCATGTAGAACTGATTGGCATAACTTGCAGGAATTTGTGAACTGAAAGAAATGAACAACTCTTTCCTGGCCACGTTAATCAACTTTTATAACAAATGCCTTCCTTGATATCAACCATATCTAAAAGAACAAAGAAGGTTCCACTACACAATAGAACTTTTTACTGAAGGCGGATCTATTTGCATGAATAATCACTCAAAATAAGGATGTGTTGATTGTTCATAATTACAATGAATCAAGCCAAAAAGCTGAACCAACCAATTGATAAAAAATACTCTACAGGTTCCAGTCCAATAAAATCCAACTCACTCTTTCCAATAGCTCAAAAGGCCCCCAAAGTTCATTACATGATGAAACAGTTACTGATTTTTTTTTCCTGCCATTTGGCTTAAGAACAAGAAATAGCACTGGGTAATTGCTCTGCGGAGAGCAGCCTGACCAGTTAGTAATCGACTGCACTTCCAACCTACTGGTCTGAGGCCAAAGAAATGAAATTTCCCCCCAGGCAAAATGACTATGTTCCCCTAAACATAACAGAGAAGGAAAGAGGAATTCCAGGATTGTACAGGTTGCTCTTTGACTATCTGGTTGTTCTTTTTAAAACAATAGCTATCAGTATTCCAATAGCAGTTGCTAACTATATAGTCTACCTGTATTTGTACAGATTTAAATCTGATGGGAAAGACAAGAAAGGTTAATGAATAAGGGAGGATAAGAAGTCAGCAAACTGGGAAGGAAGAGGGAAAAGTAGACAAAGAGAGAAGACCATTAAAGTGTTTGTCACTATGTACAGGAAAACTGTATGGGTCAACAGTGCATTAGACACAAATCTCTCCAGACTCTTATTTTCTTCCACATCAGTCTGTCCTCATACAAGGAGAAAATACTATCTATCTCATGCTAAAAGACAACCATCAGAGCTCAAATAAGTGCTCAGTTGTGGCTGGTGATTGTATATGAGGTTCTTGACATGTCTCTTCCTCCTAAATAATTTTTATAACTTTTAAGTCATTATGTCAATTGTCTTTGATAATATTCCTCTTAAGTTTTTTGGCTGCATTAATTCATTTTTGGAGAAAGCTGGGACATATATCACTAATAGTAAGTGAGCTAAAAAACGAGAGGATATAGGCAGTAATCCTGACTCACCATTTCTGACCAGTATGTGTTGCTGGTTGTGTCTGCAATAACTCAAGATGTGTCCAGCATCTTCATTTGAAGAGAAAGCTCTGAAATAGAGGTTTTCTCCCCAAAGCTCAAAACCATCTATGTGAAATAACTTATTGAAAGTTAAGTTATTTCCTTCAATATTTCCTTCATGGAGGTCACTCATCTCCCACACTTTAACCTTTCCCAAGATGAACGACTTCTAACTGTGATTTCCAGAGAAAAACCTAGCTTCCTGTGAATTTGGGGGCCTCCTCATTCCTGCTTTCTATATATTTTTAGTAAGGAGGAATATTGGAGAGCTAACATCCTTTCCTAGATGGTTTTCACCCTGCACAAAGAGAAAAAAACTACCTTCTGACTTATTTTCCACCAGAAAATCTCCCTGCACCTGAAATGTGAGCTAATTTCACCAACCCTTTGACAACAGACTTTTTTTCAACAGCAGCTTTACATCTCTATAGCATACTCATCATTTGCATTTGTCATTCTGATTAATTCTCTTCCCAATTTTGCATATTTCAGGAATGAATCTTATTTACTACTCAGGAGGCTATCCTCTTCATAAGTGCTTGTGAAATTGCCCTGGCCCTCAATTTGGTTATAAGAGGCTAGTTAATAAGAGCTGGAAATGGCCTTCATTGGAGGGTCACTTTCTCCTCAGAAAGATTTGAGAAAAAAAATGTAACCACAATTAAATGTATAGTTACTGTTACTTTCATAGTTTACCACATGAATTACTTCTTTTTAAAAACAAGATATATAATCTTATTTTATCTTATGACAAAAAGGGCATGGTATTTATATAAAATTTAGGAAATACAGGTAATGAAAAAGAAGACTTTATAGACCTCCATCTAGAAATTACTAGAATTAACATCTTGGCATATGGTCTTCTAGTGTTTTTTTTTAACATACATATTTTTAAAACATATAATGATTATACCATACACAACAATTGCTCCTTAATCAATGGATGGATGATTAGATACTACACTCTGTCTTATGTTGGTTTGGAATCCACAGTACAAACAAATGTAAGCTAAAATGTATAAGGCATCTTTTTTCTCAGTCACAATTTTAAGCCTAGATATCTCTTATTTCTTCATTGCCTTCAACTGTTTGGAAATTCGTGATAAAGAAATCATCACATAGCTTTCATTAGAGGATAAAAAGATTATATCCCAAACAGACTTTTGGAAAGGTTTTTTGATGTAAATTTTAAAGTAACCAAATGTTATACCTGAAATTCATAGGGTGCTCAGGTGAAAAGAAAAACCTTGAAAATGAAAACCACTCTTCTATAATAATCACATGGTATTTTCAACAGCCAATGTTAAACTCATCAAAAACAGCATTTTGCCATTCTTTCCTCTTGGATTCTACATTTCAAACATTCAAGCTGCTTTCAGATGCCTCTATAATCCTTTCTTCATGGCTACACACTGTGATGCATAAAGGATGAGAAATCAAAGTTGTCAGCCATCTGAGAATTTTTAATGTATCAAGCATTGCCTTCTAAATACATTTCTATTTCATTTCAAAAACAAAACATGAGTGATTTAGTCTAAAAAAGTCAGTCTGGTTCATTAACCTATAACTGTACCAAAGCAAGAGTCAATTACATTGCCACATCAGATGTGTGTTGAGATAATTATCCTGAAAAGAAGATGTAAGGATGCCCATAAAAGCAGTGAAATGTGACCTATTAAATCAGGCTGTAACCTATTATGGGTCAAAAAACACATTTGCAGGGCCAGCAGTCCCCTGCCTACATCCAGTCTTGCATGAATTCTGCAGGTGTCTTTTGCAAGTAAACTTTCAATCTTTCTTTTATCAAATTGAGGTCGTCTTCCTATCTTCACAACTCCCAGATATCCAGGACACATGTATGGGCTTCAGAGAACTAACTGCCTACTTAAAATTACCTCCCTTGAAATTTATTAGAAAAACCCAAGATAACAAGAGGCCAAGATCCTGCTGTATTAAATAAGCAGGAAGTCATTTGGGTTCACTTTCCTGTAAGTTCTCCTCTTGTAATATTTTGTAACATTGATTTCCATCTCCAAATGCAACATCTGTTACAGCTAGAGAGCAAATGAGTCAGCAACCAGATTGACTGTAGATCACCTGGTGTGAAAGGAGGAAAAAATATTTACTACTGTCTTTACTTGGATTACTGCCAGTCACAACACAGACAAAATGGTGAAGGGGCTCAAAGGTGGCTTCTATTCTGGGAATTCAATGGGTTGGTGGAACGTTCATTACCACAGTTCAATATGGAAATGAGGAGTCATCTTCTTGGAACTACAGATGGAAAAGAGGAGAAAGTAGTGACAAGGGGAGATGCAAGTCTTGGTCCTGTTTGTGGCAAATCATTAGGTCCTTCTATTACTTTGTATTTGAAAACTGATATTTCCTTCTCTTAGATGACACAAACAAGCCATTTAGTCCCATGCACACTGTACTCCTGTTCTGCCATGTCCATAAAATCACCCACACTGGCGGAGAACTCAACATAGAGTTGTAGTCACAGCTAAGGTTACTGATGGTATAATAAGGGGAAAGACACAAGTGGCATATGGAGAAATCCATGTGCAGGCTTCTTTATGTTCTTTCCTTTCCACAAAGGGCCACATAGAGTAAATTCTGTCCCAACAGTGAAAATGTGGTCACAGGCCTGTGATGCCTCTGCTGAGGGCAGCCCATTGGAGACTTGGCACTCTGCCTAACCTGTACCTGAATTCCAGACTCCCAGAAAGAAAGTAGGTATTCAACATAAATCACATTGTTTGCAGGAACAGTCTAGGCCCAATGAGCCAACTTTTTCAGTTAGGGAATGTCTTCAAAGCCAAGTTCCCAGAGGTCAGCCAAGAGCCAACCTAGCAGGCAGGCTCTTCTAAAGATTCCAGTTTCAATACTGCAATGTTCAGTAGTTTTTGTATGAATACACTTGCAATGAAATGCATTTATACTGTATGAACTGCAAATAATCGCAGTGTGCAAACCAGAAGGCATCCCAAGCAGGCCAAGGGAGTCTCTGTGTTAAAATATGTTTTAAAATCGATCCTCATGAGTGGCTCACCCCATTCAGCCCCCTCAAATGTTCCATTCAAGACTTCTTTGAGGCCTTTCCAGACTATAGGAGCCTTGGTCATCCCTTCAACTTCTCACTGGATCACAGATGACCTTAGTAATATCACTTATGATACAACTGAAATTTGCATGGGATTCCACCATTCATGGGCTTCCCAGGTGGCTCAGTGGTAAAGAATCTGCCTGGCAATGCAGGAGACACAAGAGATGTGGGTTCAGTCTATTCTTGCCTGGAGAATTCCATGGACAGAGGTGCCTGGTGGGCTATAGTCCATGGGGCCACAAAAAGTTGGACACATCTGAGCACACACACACATACCACCATTCATCCTTCTCTTCATTATATTTTCTCCACTTGGGGTGCCTTTTGCCCTTGAAACCACATACTTCCCTCCAACTTCACAATTAGAAATGTCACAGATATTTTAAAGTTCAGATCATATCATTTTCCACTTCTGAGGTCTCCCCCAAAAACCCTGGATGGAGTTCATCTGTACCTCTCATAGCAGTTTCTAGCTTGACTTATAGTGGTTTGTGTACATATCTTGCCACACAAATGATTTTCCCTTCTAATCCACAAGCTGGATGAAGGCAGGGTCCAGTCCAATCAGGATAAGTTTCTGTTCTCTCAGGCCTCCCCCCACCACATATTACTGACATCTAATCCAGTACTCGCACAGAGTAGGCACTGCCCAAGTGTATGCTAGATGGATGGATGAGCAAATAACTTGGAAAGGCTTTGAACTGGCCTGGATGAATTTTGTTTTGATAACTGGACTCATAAAGAAGGGACACATTCACAGGGAAAGCACTGCCTGAAGCAGCAGAGATGACAGTGTTCTAAAAATATTTTTACCTGAATGTAAAATGGACTTCTTTGGAATGAACTTCCCATTTGGACAGCTAAAAATCTCGGGATCTTTCCTGTAAGTCAGCCCCAAATTTCATATCAGAGTAATGAGAAGGGGCCTAGGTTTGGAAGCTGTTAAATCAATTTCAAGACCAGAGTCAGAGGAACATGGTTTTCCAAGTGACTCCAACATGCAGCATGCCTGGTGTGCTCCCCAAATGTTCAGAGCATCTGTTCTGGATTCCCACTGAACCGACAGTCCCAGAGGGGAATGGGAGCCACATCCAGGGTGGAAGGGCAGTTCCCTGTGTACTAAGAAATGGCTCTACATCTCTGACCAAATTACCCAGGGACACATTTGGACATAAAGCAGCAGGCGTTAAAAAACTGTTTAAAGTTTATCCATAGGCAACAAGAATACATCACTGTCAGCACTGCCTGACACCCTGTCACCTTAGTCTCTTCTGTTACAGATTTGTGTTCTGGCCATTCATGAAAACCAGTCACCATCGCTGCCTTTTCTCCCCAGGTATTCAGAAGAGCCCCTGCACATGGAAGGTGCATCTTACTTTCCACAAAGCAAGTCCACATCATCAAGGGTTTTATGGCACACCTTTGTACAATTAAAAAGAAGCCTAATTAATGTTTTGTAGTATGAGTTTTCACCAATCAAGTTTCCTTCCAGCAGGGTGCCCGCTCCACTTTGTTGAAAGAGATGAGAAGAAGCAGAGTCTCCATGCACAGGCTGCCCACGTGCCAGGTCCACGTGATATGCACTCCAGCTGCACGCACACCAAGCTCCTTGGCCTCTCTGGAGCTCAACTTTCTCATGTGTAAGTGGAGGAGGAAATGGCAACCCACTCCAGTATTGTTGCCTGGAGAATTCTATCAACAGAGGAGCCTGATGGGCTACGGTCCATAGGGTCACAAAGAGTTAGACACCCCTGACCATGGAAGCAGGTGGGAGGGCACACCACCTCTTTCAAAGGGCTGTAGAGGAGAATTCAAGAAGAAAGTCTGGGATAAAAAAGAAGTGAGCTGCAAGCAAGATCTGATTCCTAAGTCTGTGTTGTCTGAGAAGAATCACATGACACTGAATAAAAATAAACAAAATGGGACTTTCCTAGAGGTCCAGTGGTTAAGAACCCACCTTCCAATGCAGGGGACTCGGGTTCAATCCCTGGTTGGGGAACTAAGATGCCACATGCTATGGAGCCACTAAGCCTGTAGAGAAGCCTGAGCACTACAACGGAGACACAGTGCAGTCAGAAAAATAATAATCTGAGAGAACAGCATCGAAACATGTATATTATCAAGTGTGAAACAGATCGCCAGGCCAGTTTGGATGCATGAGACAAGTGCTCGGGGCTGGTGCACTGGGAAGACCCAGAGGGATGGGATGGGGAGGGAGGTGGGAGGGGGGATCAGGATGGGGAACACATGTAAATCCATGGCTGATTCATGTCAATGTATGGCAAAAACCACTACAATATTTGTAAAGTAATTAGCCTCCAACTGATAAAAATAAATGAAAAAAATGAAAAAAAATTAAATATAAATAAAATAGGGAGAATAATGACTACCACATGGGGTATTAAAATAATAAAAGTAAACAAAAACATATCCCTGTAACTTTTCACCAAAGCAAACACATCTTGGTCAGTGTACCCAAAATGCTGCTCTTTTGTCTTCTCCCAGTCTCTACATGAGACAACAACTTTTCTTTGCAATTTATTCTTCCTGCGATATCTACGGAAAGGCCTTATCTGTAGCCTAAGCCATTAGTCCTCTCAAACTGAAAGGCTCTACAGACCACAGTGACTTAGAAATGTGTGTGTGTGTGTGTGTGTGCGTGTGCACACATGCAAGCACGCACACAATTTTGTTCCACCTGGAAAGAGAACTCACCCATCAACAAGATACTCTATGAAATTCTCAGTAAGGGCAGCAGTTGGGACAGCAGCCTTGCACCTCTGAGGACCTGTGAGTATGGTTCTGGAGGGGTGAATTAATGAAGACCTTAATCTCAGCTCCTAGTTTGAGGAGGAGGGCCAGCTGCATATACCTAGGACACAAGTCCCAGATGCAGGGGCCACAAGGCTTTACTGGTTTAGTCTGGGCAGTCCAGGTGAGGAGATAGCTGTAGTCTTCATGATGGATGCACTAACAGCCATAGGAACAGAGAGAGGCGGGGCCAGGGAAGACAGGAAGGAACAGCTGGGGTGGCGCTGGGAAGGGAACAGAGTAAACTTCAGGAAGGAGACCAGGAGATGGCTTTTGTGCAGTGAGTAAGAGTTCACCAAGCAGGAGAGTAGGGCTTCCCTGGTAGCTCAGTTGGTAAAGAATCCACCTGCAATGCAGGAGACTCCAGTTCAATTCCTGGGTCGGGAAGATCCTCTGGAGAAGGGATAGGCTACCCACTCCAGTATTCTTGGGCTTCCCTTGTGGCTTAGCTGGTAAAGAATGTGCCTGCCATGCAGGAGACCTGGGTTCGACACCTGGGTTGGGAAGATACCCTGGAGAAGGGAAAGGCTACCCACTCCAGTATTCCGGCCTGGAGAATTCCATGGACTGTATAGTTCATGGGGTCACAAAGAGTTGGACATGACTGAGTGACTTTCACTCACTCACTCACTCAAGCAGGAGAGTGGGGAGAGCCCAAGTGCAATGTTCCAAGCAGAAGGAACAACCCAAATGAGGCGTGTGGCCTGAGAGAGGCACCAGCCAGTGTGTTAATAGCCAGCCTCCTAAGGACCCTGGCCATTAGCAGATAAGCATTCCGATTATGTTATCAAATCTCATTATATTGGAGCCATACTTTACAATCATTCTTTCTATACAATGGGCATGGTTATCATGACTCACTTCACAGAAGCCCTCGAAAGAAAATGAAATACAGTTGCCTTGAATGATATCTGCAAATGTAAAAGACTATATAGCTGTGTAGTATCACTCATTAAAAAGGCATTCAATATCCTTCACCTACATTACAAGCCAAGTTGTGAAAATCAAGCTGTCTTATTTCATTAAGAATAAGCAACTTAGCTGGTAATGCCAATAATCACCCTCTATCAAGATGGCTGTGATTTGTTTGTCAGCCTTTTTTAAGTTCTCAGCAAATTCATTTGTTCAGCATGTGGTTGCAAGGATATAGGGAATCACAGGCTTTGGAATGCCTCTCTCCATTTAGACAGGGCTTTAGGATGCTAGAGGCCTTTGTTGGTGAGCCTCTACGTCTAAATCTCTCAACTGAAAACTCTCTTCTGAGTCCAGCATTGGAGGTGTTTTGTTTGCTTCTTCACAGTAGAAATCTTCCTGGGATGGTCACATTGATGCCATTTGTTACGTCATAGTCATGCTTTCCTCCATGATGTAGTTTTCCCAAAGTCCTTTTACTTAAGAACTTATAAATGCTTAGCTTTTATAACTACCTCTTAATTGACTACAATCATTGAATCTACATCATCTGTGTTAATACAAATTGGACCTTATGATAAATCATCACTTTTCATTTTGGCCTTGAAAATCCACTTTCCTTTCTGAATGCCTTTTTTAAAACACCAAGTACAATAAAGGAATCATTTCTATAATTAATGTTGGCAATAATTTTATCACCTACATAATAATCATCTGAGAAGTTATATTCAGATAGCATTTGGGATATCTATGGCTGTGGTCCTTAAAATCAGATACTAGTTACTTTCTCTCCTGCTTTTTGCCCTTTGGCCAAAACTAACGAAATGAACAAAAACAGAACCCAAACAAAAATGTGATGACCAAGGAAAGATAATGCTACTCATAATCAAAGGGGAATCGGCACGTCAGTACTTTTGGCATTTCTGAGCACTGGAAAATTCTGAGAACACTAAGTAAAGAAGAAAGCTGACAATGATTAGGATCACAGAATTAGAGAAACCTTGGGCAGAATCACCCTAAATAAATAACCCTTGACAGATCAGAACCCTCCCAGCTTCTGAGGAAGGAAATCTACAACCTCACATAGCAATCCTTGGCAATGTTATAAAGGGCCCTAGATGGTAAGGCATTCAATGTTACTCTAGACAGAACTCTAATATGCTATGCCAAAAGGGGTTCTATAAACCCCAATCCATCTACTTTTGGAAAGCAACTAAGGTATATTTTGTTTATGCAGAGATAAAACTCTTTACCCACAATAAGGAAGTAAGGGACTTTGGAAAAATATTCCTCTGGTGTGTCTGGGTCCACCTCTCTTGCCAACAAAGATGGCATCAGGCATTTCACAATCCACAGTAACATGCACCACAATATAATAGAGTGAATCTAATGGAAAAGAATGATATTACCCCTAAGGAGCCTTGGAGATCTAGGTAGGCAGTTAAGCCTACCACTGCTACTGAAGAGACTGGAAGCTTCATCTTGGAAGAAGGAAAAGGTGAGAAGAAAAAAGAAAGTAAGAGGAGAGAAATGGGACAAGAGATTGAGAAAAGCAAAGAATCCAGAGTAGTAAAGCAATACTATAGGGCAATAACTCAGAAGCCCCAGAACTTGGGTCAGCACCTCACCCTGCTTCTCTCAACTGCCAGGATCACTGGAAATGTCACTCAGTCAAAGAGATTGATTCCAGTTAGGAATTCAGGAACAACTGTTTCAAAAGGCTTTGTCAATGGGAAGCAAAATTTCCCTTTGAGTATAGTCATTCAGAAATAGCAAATTTGAACTTCAAGATGAAATAACAGGACTGTATCACAAGGTCTTCTGACATCTGCATTTCTGAAACTGTCACAAACACCTTTTGTACATGCCAAGTGGACCCATAGTTTCTATAAGGCATGTGTGTATGTAGGTACACATACAAAAAGAGACTTTGCAAAAGGAGATGAAAGGTAGATTTTAAAAATAAAAGCAGATTCTCACAAAAAGAAACAAAACCAAGTCAGCAAAATTATACTATGCCATCGACAGAAAAAAATGAACATAATTCTTATCACTGCTACTATTAAGGCTGTATTCTTGAACTCACTCCCTGTTCTGATCTTGAACAAATAGGCAAATAAATCCGCATGTCCAGAGTTCAATTATTTAGACAACTTATTTTATGGCAAAACCCAGAATTCATCAAAACTGGCATCTTTTAATGCTAATTCTAATTAGAACAAGCATTGCATTTTGTATGCTTTCCAATTATGCATGAGAAAAGTCAGCATAAGTGTCGTCTCTTATCATAATTATCTGTTTCTAATTTCAATTTTGGCTATGACTTTGCACTCAGTGATGTAAATGTAACTGTTCCTGTCAGATGAAGATTAATTTGATTTAAGCCCTCTTTGTTCTAATTATATATTCTATTTCTGCTCACTATGCAACTTTCTTTCTAAGCCACATCTGTATTTTATCACAACAATGGGGAATTCCTTTAGTATTTAAAAGGCAACCATAAGACTTCTTTTTGGCATCATTATGACAATTTTCATTAAGCCTTTGCCAAAGGATTTAATATTTCAGCTGACTAATCTACAGACTAATGTAATTATTATTTGAATATTAAAGCATGAACTTTTCTGAAATGAAGTCTTTAAAAGTTATTGCTCTAATTACTCCCTCCACTCCAAGGAAAACCTTCTGGCTGTTAGTTTATTCCCTGAGCAAATTCCTTTATTGGGTGACACCTTGCATGCCATGCTTCTAACTGGCATCACTATAGACAGGGTGGTAAAAATTAAAATTAATCACTTGGGTATCAAAGCTATGTATCTGGAGATCCGGAACCTGAGCATCACTGCATTCATCCTCAATTTCTGTTACTAATTTCCTGCTTTGCTCTTTCATAAGCATAATCAGGTGGAAAGAAATGGAAGAGAGCAAATTTGACCTGTCATAAGGTCTTCTCATTCATTCAAATTAGAAACCGTTTGGGGTGTGGCATCATAAAAGAAGGACTTCCCTCATGGCTCAGTGGTAAAGAATCTGCCTGGCAATGTAGGAGACACAGGAGACTCAGGTCGAACCCTGGGTCAAGAAGATCCCCTGGAGAAGCAAATGACAACCCACTCCAGCATTCTTGCCTGGGAACCCCATGGACAGAGGAGCCTGGCAGGCTACGGTCCATGGGGTCGCAAAGAGACAGACATGACTGAGCAACTAAACAACAACAATCATAAAAGAAACACCAGTTGTCGGATTCAGTGACAGGCTTGAATTTTAACCCTCCATGAACACGTTCTATACTTATCTCAGGGACCAGGATTTGGGGTTTGGGGTTTTACTGCCCGAGAAAATCCCAGGAGGTAAAACATGCAGTTTTAGAAAGCCTCTTAACCTTCTTCATCAGAGGGCAGACTGAAAACCACAATCACAGAAAACTAATCAATCTAACCATATGGACCACAGCCTTGTCTAACTCAATGAAACTATGAGACATGCCATGTAGGGCCACCCAAGACAAACAGGTCATGGTGGAGAGGTCTGACAAAATGTGGTCCACTCGAGAAGGGAATGGCAAGCCGCTTCAGTATCCTTGCCTTGAGAATCCCATGAACAGTATGAAAAGGTAAAAAGATAGGACAGTGAAACATGAACTCCTCAGGTCGGTAGGTGCCCAATATTACTGGAGATCAGTGGAGAAATAAGTCCAGAAAGAATGAAGAGACAGAGCCAAAGCAAAAACAACACCCAGTTGTGAATATGACTGGTGATGGAAGCAAGGTCCGATGATGTAAAGAGCAATATTGCATAGGAACTTGGAATGTTAGGTCCATGAATCAAGGCAAATTGGAACTGGTCAAACAGGAGATGGCAAGAGTGAACATCGACATTTTAGGAATCAGCAAACTAAAATGCACTGGAATGGGTGAATTTAACTCAGATGACCATTATATCTACCACTGTGGGCAAGAATTCCTTAGAAGAAATGGAGTAGCCATCATAGTCAACAAAAGAGTCCAAAATGCAGTACTTGGATGCAATCTCAAAAATGACAGAATGGTCTCCATTCATTTCCAAGGCAAACCATTCTACATCACACACATCCAAGGCTATGCCCCGACCAGTAATGCTGAAAAAGCTGAAGTTGAATGGTTCTAGGAAGACCTACAAGACCTTCCAGAACTAATACCCAAAAAAGATGTCCTTTTCATTATAGGAGACTGGAATGCAAAAGTAAGAAGTCAAGAAGCATCTGAAATAATGGGTAAATTTGGCCTTGGAGTACAGAATGAGGCAGGGCAAAGGCTAATAGAGTTCTGCCAAGAGAATGCACTGGTCACAGCAAACACCTTCTTCCAACAACAAAAGAGAAGACTCTACACATGGACATCACCAGATGGTCAACACTGAAATCAGATTGATTATATTCTTTGCAGCCAAAATGGAGAAGTTCTATACAGTCAGCAAAAACAAGACAAGGAGCTGACTGTGGCTCAGACCATGAACCCCTTATTGCCAAATTCAGACTTAAATTGAAGAAAGTAGGGAAAACCAATAGACCATTCAGTTATGACCTAAATCAAATCTCTTATGATTATACAGTGGAAGTGAGAAATAGGTTTAAGGGACTAGATCTGAGAGAAAGAGTGCCTGAATCACTATGGACAGAGGTTAGTGACATTGAATAGGAGGCAGGGATTAAGACCATCCCCAATAAAAAGAAATGCAAAAAGGCAAAATGGCTGTCTGAGGAGGCATTACAAATAGCTGAGAAGAGAAGAGAAATTAAAGACAAAGGAGAAAAGGAAAGATATACCCATTTGAATGCAGAGTTCCAAAGAATAGCAAGGAGAGATCAGAAAGCCTTCCTCAGTGATCATGCAAAGAAATATAGTAAAATAATAAAACGGGAAAGACTAGTGATTTCTTCAAGAAAATTAGAGATATCAAGGGAATATTTCATGCAAAGATGGGCACAATAAAGGACAGAAATGGTATGGACCTAACAGAAGCAGAAGGTATTAAGAAGAGGTGGCAAAAACACACAGAAGAACTGTACAAAAAGTATCTTGATCCCAGCAATCCCACTTCTGGGCATACACACTGAGGAAACCAGATCTGAAAGAGACACGTGCACCCCAATGTTCATCGCAGCACTGTTTATAATAGCCAGGACATGGAAGCAACCTAGATGTCCATCAGCAGATGAATGGATAAGGAAGCTGTGGTACATATACACCATGGAATATTACTCAGCTGTTAAAAAGAATTCATTTGAATCAGTCCTAATGAGATGGATGAAGCTGGAGCCCCTTATACAGAGTGAAGTAAGCCAGAAAGATAAAGAACATTACAGCATACTAACACATATATATGGAATTTAGAAAGATGGTAACGATAACCCTATATGCAAAACAGAAAAAGAGACACAGAAATATAGAACAGACTTTTGAACTCTGTGGGAGAAGGTGAGGGTGGGATGCTTCAAAAGAACAGCATGTATACTATCTATGGTGAAACAGATCACCAGCCCAGGTGGGATGCATGAGACAAGTGCTCGGGCCTGGTGCACTGGGAAGACCCAGAGGAATTGGGTGGAGAGGGAGGTGGGAGGGGGGATCGGGATGGGGAATATGTGTAAATCTATGGCTGATTCATATCAATGTATGACAAAACCCACTGAAATGTTGTGAAGTAATTAGCCTCCAACTAATAAAAAAAAATGAAAAAAAATATATCTTGATGACCCAGATAATCGTGACAGTATGATCACTCACGCAGAGCCAAACATCCTGGAGTGTGAAGTCTAGTGGGCCTTAGAAAGCATCACTATGAGCAAAGCTAGTGGAGGTGATGGAATTCCAGTTGAGCTATTTCAAATCCTAAAAGATGATGCTGTGGCAGTGCTGCACCCAATATGCCAGCAAATTTGAAAAACTCAGCAGTGGCCACAGGACTGGAAAAGGTCAGTTTTCATTCCAATCCCTAAGAAAGGTAATGCCAAAGAATGCTCAAACTACCACACAATTGCACTCATCTCACACACTACCAAAGTAATGCTTAAAATTCTCTAAGCAAGGCTTCAACAATATGTGAACCATGAACTTCCAAATGTTCAAGCTGGTTTTAGAAAAGGCAGAGGATCCAGAGATAAAATTGCCAACATCCACTGGATCATCAATAAAGCAAGAGAGTTCCAGAAAAATATCTATTTCTGCTCTATTGACTATGATGCCAAAACCTTTGACTGTGTGGATTACAACAAACTGTGGGAAATTCTGAAAGAGATGGGAATACCAGACCATCTGACCTGCCTCTTGAGAAACCTATATGCAGGTGAGGAAGCAACAGTTAGAACTGGACATGGAACAACAGACTCATTCCAAATAGGGAAAGGAGTACGTCAAGGCTGTATATTGTTACCCTGCTTATTTAAGTTCTATGCAGAGTACATCATGAGAAATGCTGGGCTGGAGGAAGCACAAGCTGGAATCAAGATTGCTGGGAGAAATATCAGTAACCTCAGATATGCAGATGACACCACCTTTACAGCATGAAGTGAAGGAGAACTAAAAAGACTCTTGATGAAAGTGAAAGAGGAGAGTGAAAAAGTTGGCTTAAAGCTCAACATTCAGAAAACTGAGATCATGGCATCAGGTCAAATCACTTCACTGCAAATAATTGGGAAACAGTGGAAACAGTGGCAGACGTTATTTTGGGGGGCTCCAAAATCACTGCAGATGGTGACTGAAGCCATGAAATAAAAAGATGCTTACTCCTTAGAAGAAAAGTTATGACCAACCTAGAGAGCATATTAAAAAGCAGAGACATCACTTTGCTAACAAAGGTCCATTTAGTCAAGGCTATGGTTTTTCCAGTGGTCATGTATGGATGTGAGAGCTCAACTCTAAAGAAAGCTGAGCACCAAAGAATGGATGCTTTTGAACTGTGGTGTTGGAGAAGACTCTTGAGAGTCCCTTAGACTGCAAGGAGATCCAACCATCCATCCTAAAGGAACTCAGGCCTGAATTGTCATTGGAAGGATTGATGTTGAAGCTGAAACTCCAGTACTTTGGCCACCTGATGTGAAGAACTGACTCATTTGAAAAGACCCTGATGCTGGGAAAGACTGAAGGCAGGAGGAGAAGGGGAAGACAGAGGATGAGATGGTTGAATGGCATCACCGACTCAATGGACATGAGTTTGAGTAAACTCTGGTGGCTGGTGATGGACAGGGAGGTCTGGCGTGCTGCAGTCCATTGGGGCCGCAAAGAGTCAGACATGACTGAGCGACTGAACTGAACTGAACTGAAAACATGCAGTATAATTCAATTCAGCAAACATTTTTTGACTGCTCAATACACTACCAAGTACTAGAAAAAATTTTGCCAGGAAAATACAGGCAAATCTACATGCCTTGAGCCTGTAAAATGCTTTGAGATTCTCAATACCCCAGAAGATTTTTGAAAATTAATATCTGTTGTTTTGATTGTACATGGTACATTTATTTGAAAATATAAAGTAATTCAGCAAAGCATGTTCAGATTTCAAGTAAGCTATCCAGAAAAGCTTCATCAGCCTGGGGTGTGAAGGTCAATGACTTCATGTCACATGCATTTCTATGTAATATTTTACAAGTTCAGTCTTGTTCTGTCACAAAATGTAAGGCTACTTGAGAAGATAAACAGAATGACATCAAAAAACAGAAGAAATATAGACAGTGGGATTAGATCAAGATTAAGTAACCTACATGCTTTCTACAAAAGTCCAGATACTCACTCCAGGGGCTCAAAAAGGAGGAGCTGTTTCCTGGCAGCCAGAATAAAGAGGGGCTCCCAAGAGGCTGGGAGATGCAGAAGACGCTGACATGAGAACCAGCCAATTAGATACTCAAGATGAACCTTTTCTTTACACAGAGAAACTTTCTTTCCTGACTCTTCAACAGCTCATGCCTAAGTGGCACCATGATATGCTAAACTGTACCATGAGGTTCTTAATTGGCAGACAAAGGTGTCAGGAGGTAATGAAGTCTAAACTTGCAGAGAACCATATGACTCACTTTCTCAGTCATATACTAATTCATTCAATGGTTTGTCATCTATTCATCAAACATGGCTAAGTTCTCCTGTGCAGCAGACACTACGCTGAGCACTGGGGTAAACACAATGGAAGATCCAGGTTTTGTTCCCACTCCATGAAGACAGTGATAGTATCTGCTGCGTTCACTGTGATGTTCCCAACACTCAGTACAGAGCCTGGCATAGAATTAGGGCTCCATAAACACGTGTGGAAGAAATCAGTGAATGAGTTAAGAGAGTCAGTGAATCACAGGAAGCTGAACTAACATCAGGGCTTGAACGGAACTGGAAATAGCAAGAGTGAATTCTTTCACTCGAGGAAATAATGGAAGAGGCATTGGGACTTTATTTTGACAGACAGTTGAAGGGTGTACAGTCACAATCATTCAGTTTATTTATAACTCTGTGTCCCCATCTCCACCTAATATAGATACAGAGGAGTAAGCTATGAGTATGATGACTTTTTCTCCAAACAGCAAAATACCAAAAAATATTGATAGTTTAAAAATATTTTAAAAAATAATACAGAGAAGGAGAAATATTATATGGCATCCCTTATATGTGGACTCTAGAAAGAAATGGTACAAATGAACTTACTTGCAAAACAGAAAAAGACTTACAGGCTTAGAGAACAAACTTACAGTTGCCAGGGGGGAAGGGATAGTTAAGGAGTTTGGATGGACATGTACACACTGCTCTATTTAAAATGGATAACTAACAAGGATCTACTGTACAGCATAGGGAACTCTGCTCAATGTTACGTGGCAACCTGGATGCAAGGGGAGTTTGGGGGAGAATGGATACATGCATATGTTTGGCTGATTCCATTTGTTGTTCACCTGAAGCTATTACAACATTGTTAACTGGCTGTACTTTAATACAAAATAAAAAGTTAAAAAAAATACTGCAATCCCTAATGTTTCCAAATAGCTAAATATTTCAAATGTAGTTGAAGCTCTAACCACCCACACTTTTTCTCCTTAGGAAGTATTTATTTCTGTGATTTTAGAAAAACAATCAAAGCCAATTTATTTGAAAGTACAAGAGCAATAAAATATTTTTTAAAAAATTTCTTATGGGCACCTGTTATGGGCTTGACCCTGAGGATACAAGAGGGAACACAGCAGGTACCACCCACACTTTTGTCCTAACATTGCTCTTGATTATCATCACAAATCCAGGAAGGGGCAAGGAGATATAAAGCTGTTTTCAGATCAAGTAACTGAGGCCAGAACACACAGTGTTATTCAAATGTAAGACTATGCTTTACATTTTTCTTCTAAGGCTGCATGGATGGAGGAAGAAACATAGAAACATCCAGAAGCAGAAGAGTTACACTGAAATCTTCTCTTGGCAAATAGAGGATCTTAGGTTCTATAACTGTAGGCTTGGCACTGCGTGTCAGCTTAATATAGGCATATCGAAAAAGTCTGAATATTTATATTTGGAAGACATGATTTCAAACTTTAATAAGAGCTGCATATGCTATTTACTGTATTGACAAACTCGCCAATGGTGCATTGCTTAAGGCACTTTGAAAATGCTCTAAGTGTTCATTCAAGTCGGTGAAGGATATAAACTCTCAGGGTGCACTCTACACATCAGAGTATTTTACTCTTTGACACACAGAAAATTTCCAATTTATTTTCAGGGATTTTGCTTCTTCTCAACAATGCTAACAGCCGGCCCTGTCATTGTGTGGTAATTAATAGAGTCCGTCCAGCTGTGAGTATGCAGTTGGCACTTAAAGCCTCTCTCCCTGTTGATAGGTGACAATGACTGAAGGCCATCTTTCTCCCTGAGGACATACTGAGAGACTCTGTTGAAAGCCAGAGGAAATGTTTGTGAATTCTGTCAGAAAAGAAGGAAGAAAGGCGACATCTCTGATTCACTCTTTATGCTGCTTTCTGTAATTAGGTAGTAGTGGTGGGAATTAGAATTCTTTCAGAGAAGGCCCATCAGAACTCCACTTTGGCTTCTGAAGCAGTTCCATTCAAGGCTGCCTCCCAGTCCTCAAGAGGTGTGTCACTGTTTTCATTCTAAACCCTGGCTTGGGGAGGGCCTAGTTTGGTTATTAAACCTGGTATATTAGATAGGTCTCAGCTTGGGAGTGAGTGACTTTTCCAATCAGATGAAAATTCCAACTATTGTGTATTGGAATGAAGAAAATCACAGATGGCCTAGTTTCCATGTTTTGTTTTTTAACCTTAATACGCTATTTATTATTATGGAAAGGGCAAAATTGGCTGTGGGGCAGATTGTTTGGTTAGAAAAATGAATAAGCTCTTTCAGGTGAATTTTCCACCCTCTCTGCTCTCTACCTGTGGCTCAAAGCACTGACGTCAAGAAATCCTCTTTCAGAAACACGGGGGAGCTCTGCAGCTTGCATTAGTCAGCTGCTTCATGGGTTCTTTCATGAGGTGCCTGAGAATCGATGAAATTGCTGGATTCACTTGGTGGGACAATTATTTCTCACCCAAGACAGAGCGTGGCTTGGGTTTCTCATAATCACAGGATGTAGGGGAAGTGAAGTGAGACCCAGAATCAATGTCCCTGAAGCGACTGGAATCTATTTATGATGGATATAGGGAGGATCGGGGCTGTTTCCTTGAACAAAACTATCTGTAGGATAATGTAATGATCCTTCCATCCTCAAACCATAATGAAAAATGTCTCCACCGTTGATCTCCCCTTCTGTGATTTGGAATCAACGCTGTGCACACTGCATTCTGTGATTACAATAATGTCAGCTAAGAACGATGGCAGAAAATGTTACTTTCAGAACCACATTGCTTTTCCAAACACATTGCGCCCTCATTGTCATGCTGTGTTCATTCCTTCTTATCTCAGTAACAATCCTTGAACTCTGTTCACAATATTTCTTGAGGAGCCAAAATCCTTCATTCTTTCTGGTTTGGGTTTCAATGTGGCTTTTGGTCATAGTTCAAAAGAGATAAAATAGGCCCCAGAACCCATAAAGTCATGCAAATAATTAAGTCCAGTATAAAAACTTTTGAAAGTTCCTGAAGGAGAATGGGTTATAATTTTGTAAATATCTTCAAGGATCATGTGAGCCAAGACAAAGACTCTTCCACAGAAATGTACTTTTTTGGAAGGGCTCTCTTCACATGACAAACCAGCTGTCTGACATTTCCAGGAATAACGTCCAGTGACCCAGTGACACCAAGGGAAACAAGGCAAACAACTGGTCTGCTTTCTCTGGGACTATCTAGAATAGCATTGAAAATGCAGAACATACCCAGGACATACCCTTCCTGCCCAGACATACCCTCCTTCCCTGGCAGCAGGGGCTGAATCACTGCCTGGGCCTAGGCTCAAGTGGCAAAAATAAAAAAGTATAGGATGTTCCTATTTTTGAGAGACACCCTGTCCACAAAGGTTTCTGAATGGCAAAGATTCAGCCTTATACACTGGAACATCTCCAAATGCATCAGTTAATAGCTAACAGAGAATTAAGGGAAAATATTTTGGAATAAACATTTAGAAACTCCTGACAATCTTTAAATTGCCAAAAGAGCAAAACTTTCCAGGTGATGCTAAAAGTCTGCAAATAACAAATGCTGGGGCGGGGTTGGAGAAAAGGGAACCTTCCTATACTGTTGGTGGGAATGTAAATTGGTGCAGCCACTATGTATGTGTGCCTATGTGCTAAGTTGCTTCAGTCTAGTCTATAGGCTCCTCTGTTCATGGGGATTCTCCAGCCAAGAATACTGGAGTGGGTTGTCATTTCCTTCTCTAGGGGATCTTCCTGACCCAGGGATTGGACCCACATCTCCTGCAGCTCCTGCATTGCAGGCAGGTTCTTTACTGCAGAGCCGCCCTGGGAGCTGGGAAAACAGTATGAAGGTGCCTTAAAAACCTAGAAATACAGCTACCATATGACCCAGCAATACCACTCCTGAGCATATACACTGAGAAAACTCTAATTCAAAAAGATACATGTATCCCAGTGTTCACAGCAGCACTATTTACAAGAACTAAGACATAGAAGCAAACCTAAATTCCCATTGACAGATGAATGGATAAAATAGATGTGGTTTCTATATGTACAATGGAATATTCAGTCAGTTCAGTTCAGTTCAGTCGCTCAGTCGTGTCTGACTCTTTGCGGCCCCATGGACTGTAGCACACCAGGCCTCCCTGTCCATCACCAACTACCGGAGTTTACTTAAACTCATGTCCATTGAGTCGGTGATGCCATCCAACCATCTCATCCTCTGTCGTCCCCTTCTCCTCTTGCCTTCAGTCTTTCCCAGCATCAGGGTCTTTTCCAATGAGTCTGTTCTTTGCATCAGCTGGCCAAAGTATTGGAGTTTCAGCTTCAGCATCAGTCGTTCCAATGAATATCCAGGACTGATTTCCTTTAGGATGTACTGGCTGGATCTCTTGCAGTCCACTCAGCAATAAAAATGTTCATAACCCCTGATCCAATAATTCCACTTCTAGAATTTTATCCTCTAGGAAAAAAAAGCCAGACCTGCATAATACTGCTTACTGAAGTTCTATTTACAATGCTGAATAACGGAAACCTGAAGCAGGAGACCTGGGTTTAATCCCTGGGTCTGGAAGATCCCCTTGAGAATGGAATAGCTACCCATTCCAGTATTCTTGCCTGGAGGACCCCATGGACAGAGGAGCCTGGCAGTCTATATATAGTCCATGGGGTCGCAAAGTGTTGGACATGACTGAGTGACTAAACAACAACCATGTTAGGAGCATGACATAGTAATCTATATATGTGCTTCGCCATGTCCGACTCTTTGTGGCCTCATGGAATGTAGCCTGCCAGGCTCCTCTGCCCATGGAATTCTTCAGACAAGAATACTGGAGTATTGGAATAATAATAATTATTCCAAGAATAATGAAATACTGGATTGCCATTCCCTTCTCCAGGGGATCTTCCCATCCCAGGTATCAAACCTGCATCTCTTGTGTCTCCTGCATTAGCAGGTGAATTCCTTGCCACTGGCACCACCTGGGAAGCCCGAAGCTATATATTAATATATTGTTTCTACTTAATATTTCATGTTTTCTACTTAATATTGCATGTATAATTTTCTACTTAATATTCCATTCATGATGGAAATGTTTATGGCATAGATTGCTGTGATGGTTCCATGGTGTATACTAAACCCTAAACTCATCAAGTTGCATACATTAAATATGGACTGCTTTCAATGTGTCAATAAAATGGTTGAAAAATTTTAGTTTAAATAATTGAATATAGTACTGGCCACGCCAAAAAGTTATATCCTGAGGCAATATTGTCATAGAATAAAATTCCCTACATTCGCAGAATGGAATTGGAGGGGACAGACTTCTACAGTTCGATTTCTTCCTGTTATTCTTCCCTTTTGGAGGACAAGAACTCAAGTCTTCAGACCCTTTCATTGAACACTATGTACTTATGCAATGGCTCCCTGACATTTCTAAACATTCACTGTGACCAGGGTCAGTGGGTCAAATGGAATGATGAGAAGTTGAGTTCATTCCTTGTATTTAGTATCTCAGTTTCACATGAGGGGCACCCCAGGTGGCTCAGTGATAATGAATCTGCCTGCCAGTGCAGGAGACACAGGAGACGTGAGTTTAATCCCTGGGTCAGGAAGATCCCCTGGAGAAGGGAATGGCAACCTGCTCCAATATTCTTGCCTGGAAAACCCCATGGACTGGTGGGCTACTGTCCATGGCATCGCAAAATTTTGGATGCAAAGCTGTCACATGAGCCCTCAAAATATTCATTCTCAGCCATCTAGATCTAATCAGCCAGAAAGCAAGGAAGCTTTCACCACAAAACATTTGTTTCACTGATTTTATATTTAAAATTCAAAATTATACTTTTGGTCACTATCCCCAGGCAGGTTTCAATACTATTCAGACATGGTGAGTAAGTACTCAGATTCACTAATATCAAGATAACATAGGAAAATAAGTTAATCTTTTAATTGTCTTCTTTTTTATTTCCAACAGTTCTTTATTAATTATAAAGGACACAAATAACCACTATCACATTAAATGTTAACATCCCAGAGGCATCAAACTCCGAAGACTCATACTTCACCAGCTAAGAGGCAAGCATAAGTAACTCACACGTGATCCCAGTTCAAGGTACATGGCACAATGAGGAGAGGTATTTACTATACTCATCTAACTGTTCTTGCTGTCTGCCAACTTTAGCCAGCTCTGTTCTTTGGCCAAGGAAGCTCTATTTAAATGGTATATAAAACCATATAAACCATATGGTATGGTATATAAACCATATAAAACACAGCTAACCTTTTGTGCTAAGTACTTCACAAGGTTTATTCTGTGTAATCCTTACTGATCCTCTAAGGTAGGTGTTATTATTATCCCCATTTTACAGATAATAAAAATAAGACTCAGGGTAATTAAATATCTTGCCCACAGGAGTATGAGGCAGCCCCTGGATGTAAATGCAGGTTGTTATACTCCAAAGCCTAGTATATTCTAACCCTCTTACACTGCTCCTCACTGATACAGGCCTGCTCTTTCAATATTTTGTCAAGCCCAGTACCTCAAACTTGTAAATAATCACTAATCGTAAACCTTATATCTAGTCGATATTCCAACTTCAGCTGTTTTGCTTTACTAATTTTGCTTGAAGGAGCAAAGGGCTCAGATGACCAATGGCATGTTTGTTTCAGGGAAAGTATTTGGGAATTCCAAGCAAAATTTAAGAAATGTCCCATAAGATGGCTTGGTAGACACAAGCGGACAGAGAGATGGATATATACATATATATGTGTGTGTGTGTACATGAGCTTCCCTTGTGGCTCAGATGGTAAGGAATTTGCCTACAATGAAGGAGACCCAGGTTTGACCCCTGGGTCAGGAAAAAGAGATCTTGGAGAAGGAAATGGCAATCCACTCCAGTACTCTTGCCTGGAGAATTCCATGGACAGACGAGCCTGGCAGGCTATAGTCCATGGGGTCACAAAGAGTATGATATTATATATTATTTATAAAATATCAATTAATAATATATAATATTTTATATATAACCACCAATATAATAATATTAATATACTTAATAATATATTATATATAAGTATTATTTTACATAAACATATACCAATGAATATAAACATATACATGGATATTTCACTATATGATATTTTTAACAATGCTTACATATTTTGGATACTGTTGTTAGAAAAGTCTAAATACTTCCTTTGCTTAAAGAATAAGATGCTGTCACTGTGGTACTGTGATCTTACTTCAGACTATCTGCAGATGTGCAATGACTTCCTCTGTCTTTTATGTTTTCTGTCAAGAAATTTGGCCCACAGAGTCAAAAATCAAACAACATCCAATCCCAGCTCACTGTAGAAGCTATCACCCCCATCAGTTTGTGATTTAGTGTAACTTGAACAGGAACCTCTCAGTTATTTTGTTAAGGAACAAATACCCTGGGATCCACAGCTAGGAGGTCAGACCCAAGGCTCTGATTAAGATAGATTGGGAAAAACAGAAATGTTTTTCTGTAACTAAATATCATAATTAAGCACAGACAAAGCCTTGAACTGCCTCAGTATCATTCCAAACAGAACTGAAAAAAGTAGTTTCAGTCATGATCAAGACAGGAGTAAATATATAACATGGAAAGAAGTGATTGAAAATGAGAGTTTCTGGTGTGAGTTCAGGTAAAACAAGAACCTGATGCCAAGATGGAAAGCGATCAGGAAGTTTCAAATATTAATCTATCCCCTTAACTTGCTCTGACAACTGCAAAAATGTAATCACCACTACAATCAACATGAAAAACCCCATCTACAAGCTTGAACCCAATCAGCATGTCCATGTCTTCATCAGATTTAGCCACAGCCCATAAAAATGCTATGGGGACAGCCCTGTTATTTCATCATAATTCTTTGTATATTTCTCTTAGCCCTCCAAATAGATTATGATTTCTGGGATGAGGGGGACAGGGGTTAACATATTATTCCTCCTGTATTCCTTAATGGTTCATTTAAATTGAACCGTTTCTCAATAGGAAAGAAAAGGGCTTCTACTCATGAGAATTTACCACTTTTCAGCCCTTTTACACAACCACTTCAATGAAGGCTAATGGTTCCCTCAACAATGTATAACCTATACACTAAGGCTGAATGGATTTTCTAACAGGATTCCATCCTACTGGTTCTGGGAAAGGAAATGGGGGAGGGACAGAGCAGAAAGAAGGGTCAAAGTTGACTCATTCCATTAGTTGGAATCAAGAAATGTCAGATGTTTGGATCCATACAAGGAGCCCATAAACAGCCCTTGGATCCTCAAGGCAAACAAATAAAACTTCTCCCCATCCCCCGCCCCTTTTTTCCCTCCTTTTTCCACCACCACAAGAATTGATATTTTGTGATTTCCAGTCGCTTCAGAGATAAACCTCAATTTTTTAGGGCGTTATCTTGAGGAGTAGGAGAGGTTTAAAACCCAGAAAATAAGATCAAGAGTATTCTGGTCCCAAGACTGTTACCATGAAACTCCTTCTGAGATCTCCAGGGGTTTTGATTTTACAATGGCTATTTCTAAAGAACGGGTATACACATGAGGGCAATTCTCAGGTCAAGGGCATGACCCTGATGGTCTTTGCTACAGGGAAATTTATAAAGAAGAAAAAAACCAGATACCAGCTCGCATTTCCCAGAAAAAAAAAAAATACTTTTTAGAGATCTGGAAAACTAAATCAATTCCCCAAAGTTTCTTAGGACTCTAAGAAGCCAAACACAATTATTGGTAATTAAATGTTGAATTAATGCTTATTAAAGTTAGCTTATTAGATTAATAGAGATAAAAAAAAGTCTTAATGGTATGGCTGCTAGTGTGTATTGCATATTATATGTAGGATAATGAGGGCTCGTATAATCAATGTGTATTGTACATTAGTGCTCTTTTATAGGATTTGGAAGATCATTTGACTAGGTCCAGTGATTTTGGAAGCTTACAGCTGTGTTTTCTGCTTTCCTGGTCTACTCTTGATCACAGCCCTGATTGACTGAAAGGGAAGATCTTGACCAGAAACAGAAGGCCCGTATCGCAATATTCCTTCAGGTGCGGAAAAAAAAGGAAAAAAAAATTGGTAAAATATAGGGCCATTTTGGAGTTTACACTATGTACATTTTAGCTAGAAACATTTAGGAAGATTGGAAGATGATGACTTTTCCAGAAAGAGTGGGAAAGATGTTTGAAAGTCTTAAGTGGCAGACCAGGTAGGAACAGCTTCCATGGAATTTAGAGCAAACCTTCAACATGGTGTCAGCAATCTAGGAAAAAGATTTTCAGTTCAGGGCGTTGTATAGACCCTCAGAGTCCACTAGCTATCCCAGTCATAATCAACAATGACAAGGGGCCCTCTGCCACCTGGTAAAATGCAGGATACACATTGGCATTCCAGGAGACCAAAACAGACACAGCACTGTCTTCCCTCAAAAGACCAATGTTGATGCTTTGCCAACCAAAGAAATCAGAAAAGCTATCACAGGAAAAAAAAAAAGTCAGACTAATGAGATAAATAAAGATGTGCCACAGCATATAACACCAGGCACATATGTGACAAAATCAGCTGGGCCCTGTGACTGGGAGGTGGCTTCCTAAGTCCATTTAGGTTATTGACTCACAAGTTTCCTCCAGCAATATATAATTGTGCATACAATTTACTCCACAGTGTATAATTTTCTGAGTCAAAACACAAGCTTAAAAATAGCCGCAGAACTACCAGAGCAGTTACAATTCTCGGATTCTTTTGAAGAATTTAAACTAGCATTATCAACACTCGGAGGCAGTTATTTTTGTAAAACAAGAAATAAAGGACATGTTTCATGATTTCCAGACAAGGAAAAAAAGATTATGCATACTATGAAACTGTGGACTTGAGTGATTCTGGTAGAGTTTAATTTCATCCTATTTCCTCCCCCACAGACCAACAGCTATGGCACCACATCACCCCCCAGGTCTTAGCGCTGAAAAAGGAGAAGTGAGCCTTACTAATGGCTGCTCAAGCGCTCCCGACTCTGGCCTTTGCATCTGGGCACAGGGGGTGAGGTGTCCTGGGAAAGGAGAAGCATCGGCTGCGACGGGACTCTGGGAGGAGAGAGGGGATTTGAATGTTGTTAAAAGGTACAGTTTTTAAGAAATGGAGTCGATGTCTACAAATCCTCTTCTTAATGAAGAAATCATTGAGAAGTTCTTGGCAGAATGTCAAATCCTGCATTTAAGAAGACAATTAAAACAGTATAATGCAAAAACTATAATTAGAAACATATCTGTGCAAGTAACACACTACTTTTCTTCTCTGCCATTAAAAGAAAAATGGGAATTTTTGCCAATGGTCATTAGGGTCTTCACAAGATAATGTTGCCTTACTGAGGAGATGGTTTTAGCTGCCACAAAGGTTAAATTAAAAAACGGCAAATGCCCCAAAAGGGCTATGTCCTTACATCACTGTTTAAATTTTCACATAACATAATTAAATCAGGGGCGTGTTGTGGCTCGTTCAATACTAATGTGACCATGACATTCTCTCACTTGAAATACAGTTTTTTTTTTAATTGGGATGCTATTCAGGAATAAAACTAGATGTGCAAACTCCATAGTTGTTAAACAAGTTGTTTGATCCCCCAGTGGTTTGACTAAATTGCCCCCTTCAGCCTGCCTTCCTCACTCTACCCCCTTCCCCTATTCTCTTTCTTCTACCTATAAACACTGAGAAAGCTCATCCTTGGTTCAAGGAACTGTGCTGAGTACTGGACATATGGAGATCGGTGCACAGTCTAGCAGTGGATAAAGGCTAGAACTCACAAAGTCCATATAATGACTTGTTGGCTCTGTTGTATTTGGAAGGCGGCTATGAATTAGTGGAGAAGAAGGAGTGAGAAAAGTACACTCAGGGGCCTGGACAGTGAACAAACAGATCATGGCAGAATCCAAGAGGGCTCGTTAAGAAGGTGAGGGTTGTCTGCGTCACAATTAGTTAGACATATGGCCACCCAAAACGAGATGGTGGCTTCTGTATTTAGAAGCTTCTGTGTCCACCGGTACCCACATACACAGTGACGTTCAAGTCACATGCGCTGTCTCCCAGAGCCGGCTCAGTACCTTCTCATGCTCTAATGTGTCTTCTCCTAGAGGAAGGCTGACCCGGCCACACACTGTCTGCTACAGTCAGTAGGGCATCTTAGAGCTGTGCAGAAATGCACCACGAGTCTAGGAATCCCAGTACCACACTTTCACATTCCCGGGGCAATTTTATTTGACAAATACCATGAGAGCATAGAGGGAAAGATTTCACTGTCATATATATTGGAATGCAGCTAATGAATTAGCTGTTCAGAAGAGTTGCACATGACTGGGTGACTGAACAACAAAAACAAGATGGGGGAAAGGACCCAAATGGCTATCCAGCTAATTTATTAGCTGCACATCACTTCAAATCCAGCATTGTGAACTGGCCACATGTGACCAAAGCAAGTCGGTAACTGCATCAAAAATGTCGGTGAGACTAGCAGTTCTGTACAGAAACTGGCTCGTTCCTTGAAATATTAGGCAACAGTACTAGTGCAGAATTTTAAACATGTCTGTGCTGTAAACATGATATCTTTATGTACTTTCAATTATGATCTGTAAACACTCGAGAATTGGGAAATATGCATAAATTGTTATACTCAGTTCAAAGAATGGAAATGAATCCTGTAAATGCTTGCCACCAAAAGAGGAGTCAAGGGTATGCTGCTTTATGGAGGCAGACTGATATACAGATATCTCCAGTTCAAGTTGCTCAAGGTCTCTCAGGGAGATGAGACATAGACATTAAGAATCTGAAAAAAATATATATGCATATATACACACACACACACACACACACACACACACACACATATAGTATAACTGGATCACTTTGCTGTACATTTGAAACTAACATAATATTATAAATCAACAATATTTCAATTAAATAAACAAAAGAATAACAAGGCAGGTTATGACATGTGGCCTAATAGTGAGTGCTAATAACAAAAACAGAAACAACAGCTACCATTTGCTAAGTGCTTCTTGTGTGCCAGGTACTGGGTTCAGTCCTCTACCTCCATTATCTCATTTTTAATTGTTACAAAACCTCTATGAGGCACTCATTATTTCTAGTTTGCAGCTGGGAAAAGTATGACTTAGAGATGTCCATTGCCTTTCCCAATGTGATACAGTAAGTACTTTGTAAAACCCAGATTTAAATCCTAATCCGGGGCAAGCAGAAGACAACTGGAAGTGCAAGAAGGGAGTCTGGGAGAGAGGGCACAGGTCAACCACCTGGTTAAGAGAATTGACACACGGAGAATGAATAAATCTGATGGCTGAGTTTGCTCACAGTCAAAACACTGAACTGATCCACCAGGCTGGGGCAAGGAAAGACAGTGGATGACAGATGGGAAGGGGAGATGAGAACAAGCAACATACAATGTCAAGGAAAGAGTTCTCGAAAGAAGGGCGGGAAATGTTCTCCCCTCAAAAAAGAAAATCAAGAAAGATGAGATAACAGAAAGGATCACTCTGAATGAATATTAGAGGTGTGAGATCCAGCACTGTGGTGAAGAAAGTGCCCACAATGTAAGGAGGGGAGGTGACAGGAGTGAAGGGAGGAAACAGAAAGATTTTGGCTCAGATTCTGTATCAGTATCTTAATTGCTACACTCTTAATCACTTAACCTTCTCAAACATCAGTTTTCTCATCTGTAAAAGAGGCTTCAATGCCAGCTACCTTGTAGACGCTGTGAGAAAATGAGGAAGGCAAGTGTGCTGCATGGGGTTGTAGAGCATTGAGTCTGGGTTCAGGGCAAGTGGGGTCACGGTGCCAGCTTGGTCACTCCCACCCATGTGGCCTCGGGCCACTCCTCAGATGTTCCAGGTTTTATAAAGTAACTAGCCTGCCCAAAGTAGGTGCTCAAGGATTGTGGAACAGATGTCAGTATAATTATTAATGAAATTAAAATCTGCAATTAAACTAAAGTCTACTCTCAAAAAAGGTCAACAAAATATGCAATAAAAACAGACTTGTCAAGCAACATAAATTTCACTACCTTGAACAATTCTCAAGCAGCAGAATGATTACTTTGTGCATAATCTCAAACATGAAAGGCCAATACACATGCAATTCTATTTAGGAGAACAGGAAAATGAAGATGTGTTTGTGGCTGAACTTTGGGCTGGGGTTTCCCCTTTTAAAATTCTATGAAGCACAGCTTTTACAGTTCCTCTGAAAATTAGAACAAAAATGGGAGAAACTTTTCCCAAGCCTAAAGGATATTATTCTTGGCAATAAAGAACCATGAAATTAATGAGCTGTCTACTAAAGATCTACCATTAAAAATGTATATGAGAAAACCGGTCTATGCAAACTCCATTCCCTCCACTTGTAAACGCTATCCTGGGAGTTAAACTCAGCACTTAGGAAAGTTCCATTAACTGTTGCAAACTGCCCAGATCTCAGTCAACTGTGAAAGAGGCATTTGTTCTTCCCTCCCCCCGCCCAGCCTCCAATGGGAAACACGCTTTTCCAGAAACGTCCACCGCTGTCTCCAAACAGGGTCCCAGGTGCTCCCATCTGCTGACTGGGATGCTCCCTGACCCACCCACCCCAAAACCCTCCCTCTCCAAGGCACAGCACCCATCCTCTGCAAAGGATGGATGGGGGCCCATACTATTAGGCCCCATTCACTGCTTAGACTGGAAAATGAGGAAATGCTAATGAAATTGCTTTTATGGGCTGACATTCATGGATGGCAGAAAGGGACGTTTTGGAATGAGTCCAGGATTTGCTCTTCCGGAGAACTTCAGCTCCCGGCCAAAGCTCGGTGGCCAAGTGCACACGTGGGCACACCCATACCTGCACGCACAGTCCATAAAGGTCACCAAGCACTTGTTAACCTTGATGGGAAAAGAGAAACCTCAGGATTTCCCCCCAACAACACTCTGAGCCTCTTGTAAATCATATTCATATTCATACACTTAAGCATTAATTTACATACTTAATTCCTGACAGGCTGACAACCGGAGCCCTTCTCCCCCTCAGTGTAAAGTGAGAAGTAAATTGTTATTCAGTGTATCCGTTACAGTGGTAGTGGCACTAACTGTATTTTATATAATGTGCTATCTGCACAAAGGCAGATAAGAATTTGATTTAACATCCAATTAAAAGCCGTCATTGAAAAATTACTTCAAATAAGCCTTTTATTTTCTTTAATCAGTCTTCAATTCAAGCCTTCCTTGGACCTACTGAACCAAGCATCAGGACTCATGAATTTTGATTAAAAAATTTGAGCCCATTTCTAACTTAAGCAGATTTTTTTTTGTTGCACTGTTTGATAGAAATTTAATAAATCTATGAATCCTAGCCAGCATCATTTATCATCTTTTTTTCCGCAAGACTGGCCTATTATACCTAGGCAGTAAATTATGAGGGAACCAGCAAACCAAAACTTTTCAGCCCGTTACTGAAGAAGAGATATAATCACTTGCATTGAACCATATAATTATAGTAGAATATGAAGCTCTGAAACATTAGGTCCTGTTTTGAATATGTAATGTCCATGATTTGAAAGCCTAAAAGATTTCTAGCTGATCTAATATAACTCAGTTTAGCATCATATTAAAGTATTGGTTGTTGATCAAAATAACAGCAAGAAAACAACAACAACAACAAAAAACCCTGCAAACAACACAATATTCCCAGGCAGAAATATTTGGGATGTGACCCTGGGCTATGAAAGGCAAATGGAAAACCAAAACCCTTCAACTTCATGCTTTATAGTTCATGTCTTATATATAAAGGTTCAAACTGTGTCCCTTTCCCTGGCTCTCTGAGCTAACAGATTGGTTTTTGGCATATATGCTCAAGGTTGTACTTGCATCCTTCATACAGTTTTAGTGGACTTAATGTATATTCAAAAATTACTAAAATTAAAAAATATATATACATATATATATATATATATTAACCTTCTTCTGGGAATCAGGAACCACACTGGGCTTTGAGATATAGCAATAAGCAAGACAGGCAATTCAAAAAAGTGACACCTGGGACTTCTGTGGTGGTTTGGTGGTTAAGACTCTGTATTTCCACTGCAGTGGGCACTAGTTTGATCCCTGTTGAGAAACTAAACATACTGTGTGGTGTGGCAAAAAAAAAAAAAAAAACACAAGTGACACCTATAATGTGTGGTAAGTGCTTTGTGAGGATACCGGCAAGTCAAAGATCAAGGGAGACTTCCTTGCAAGTGTCATTTCAGCTAGGTCTTGAAGGGTGAGCAGGAGTTCATGAGGAATAGCCTACTTTCCTGCCAACATAAGTTTTCTCAATGCCTTTGTCTCTGCATGTGAATCAGGAAGGCTTCATGCAGAACCACAGGATCACAGTGAAATACGTACTTGAACGAGCTTTGTATTTTTCTAAGTGAAAGTCGCTCAGTCATGTCCGACTCCTTGTGACCCCATGGACTGTAGTCCATGGAATTCTCTAGGCCAGAATACTGGAGTGGGTAGCCTTTCCCTTCTCCAGGGAATCTTCCCAACCCAGGGATCGAACCCAGGTCTGCCACATTGCAGGCAGATTCTTTACCAACTGAGCTATCAGGGAAGCATTCTCTAACAGAAATAATAAAATGTCTAAAGCTTCTCTTGCTTCCAGGAACCCCACTCCTGCCTCTGTCTGCCTCTCTGCCAGCATACCAATGACTACACAGGCTAAATTTCCTTCTTTCCAAACTCAGCCAATCCTTTCACATTTCTGTGCTTTGGTACAATCTATTTCTACCTACTAGGACATCATTCCCCACCAATTTCTACCAGTGAGTTGGCCCTCAGACTTCAAGAAGCAAATCCAGTCTGAGAAACCATCCCTGATGGCAGAGTCCCTCATTGCTTGAGTTCCCACAGCATCCTGGCCATTTCTCTGTTACAGGGCATGGTATTGTCATGACTCATTTATTTGTCTGTCTTCTACATGTGACAGAAGATATCAGGAATGCAGAATGAATGAATGAATGAAGTAAATCGATAAAATGCCTTAAACCTCTTACTATGCTGTTTGTATGTCAGTGGTAATTTCTTTGTAGAAGGGAAAACACTAGCCTAAATCCTTTAGGCAGGGGTTTAATGTGCTCCAACAGATAAACGGCATTGATCCTTTCAGCAAAACCAACACTCAGATTGATACAATGAAAGTAAGAGAAGGGATTCTGTCTGGCTTTGCAAACTGTGTTCTCTTATTCATCTTCCAAAACACTCTGAGTATAAAGGAAGGCGAATGATGCTATGAAATATTCATTTTTTAAAGGCTTGAGAGAGAAAAGGTTAGTCCATAGCTGTGTGAAAACTAAGTGTCATCTTATAAACACAAGCAGGTATCCAAAGGAGAAAAAGAATTTTCAGTGAAAAACCTATCTGGGATTCAAGATTAATGAAGAATATACATAGAGAGAAGACTATGCTCCTCGTCTGCCTGTAGCACCATCACACGCTACTAACAAAGAAGCCATTTCTACTAATATTTCTTCACTTTTAGCTTTGGCTACTATTATTTTACATTGACAAGCGATACAGTGCATGCTTTTTTCCCTGCCAATAAAACAGCTTGACTGTCAGCTTATATCTACTGGTTCTTAGTGCATATATAGGCGGGCTACAGTCCATGGGGTCGTGAAGAGTCAGACAAAACTTAGCAACTGAACAACAACAATTGTTATAGACACTGCAGGCCTTAGGATTTAAAGAGATGAGAACAGTAAACATAAGAGTCATATAAAGGCACTGGTGCAGGAAGTCTGGGTTAAGTTTCAAAATACTTTTAAAAACATTTGCCAAAGTCTTTGTTTCATTTTTAACCAATGGACATTTCAAGTAAAATAAAGTTGATATGTTGCTGATCCATTTTAAATTAACTCATCAAAATGTTTTACAAGAAGCCATGAAGCACTTGACTTCTAAAAGAAATCCAGGGCAGGGGAGGGAGGGCGGTCCATGGAGCAAGTGGTGAGTGGAAATTAGAAAATGTCTTCCACTTCCCCATATATGCCTATGGAACATCAGATGCTCACATGTGGTCAGCCATTCACTGTCTGGAATACGATAGATGGATAACAATTTTAGAACTTGTAGGTCTGGGGAGATCAGTTAGTCCAAATCTTCAGACAGTCCAGCATTTTATTTATTTGTTTGTTTATTTTTTGGCAGTGCCATGTGGCATATGGGATCTTAGTTACCTGATCAAGGATTGAACCTGTGCCTCTGGTGTTGGAAGCATGGAAACTTAACCACTGGACCATCAGGGAAATCCCAAGACACTCCAATGTTTTAGAGAGGAAGACACAGACAGGAAATGACTGGTTCAAGGTCATAGAGTGATGAGAAACATGCCAACATGGAAACCTAGGAGTGCTGATCATTAGTTGATCTATAATACAAAAGGACATTGATAAAGGAATATTTACCAGAGCAATAATCTGCCAAGAGCCCATCTAAGTAAGGCAGGGAGCTGGGCACAAAGATCACCCCTTGCCATGCCATATAGAGACAGCTTGGGAAATCCCAGCTTGTCTTTTATTTACTTAGCCGAAGTCCTCCATGTTAAAGGATCCAGAATCTTCATTGAATCCTCCCTTCACCAGTGAGGGGCACTCCTACTTTACAGACAAGAAACCAGAAGGTGATCATAACAAGTCTGGGGGTAAAAAGGGAAGCTGAGCCAGCTTAAAGCCAAACAGCTATAGAGACTCCCCTTCCATATCTTTCTACTTTGGACCTGATGCAAAAACAAAACAGAAACACAAAGGAAACACTAAGGTGACTCTTCCATACAACAACACCTTTTTTTGTAAATATTCAAAAGTGCTTAGAATATTAGCAAATGCCATGTTTCCATTGGGGCACTGTTACCTTGCAAAGGGGTGGCGCATACTAGGAGAAAAGCACTGAGAGCTTCAAGTGATAATTCTGAAGCAATCGGATGACATGGGATAATGTTCACGATACTACTTTAAGAGGAGCTAAACAAGGTGCAAGGCTGATTGCAATGAAAATCCCAATTCTTGTCTCCTAGATGCACATACATGTACAAATAAGCCACCAGGTCAATATTTCCGGGTGGCAAAATTATGCCTTAACTTTGTTTTCTTCTATATACCTTGTATACATGCAGAGTACTTAACATTATATAATAATAAAGTTTTATCAGGAAAAACAGGTAAGACACTTGGTTACAAGCCAAGTTCTAGCCCTAACCCCACCTCTTACTGGATTCTTAGGCTGTTTCTATATAGAAATCCCAGTAAAATGAAAAGAACGTAATAAAACCACATATTTACAGATTCCTTTCTATACATTTCTTATGAACACGTTCATTTATGCTTCTACACCCTCTTTTAAAAGTCTTTCAAACTAATCCATTCTCTATTTAGAGGCTCAGGTGGCTCAGCTGTTAAAGAATCTGCCTGCAATGTGGAAGACCTGGGTTCAATCCCTGGGAGATCCCCTGGAGAAGGGCAAGGCTATCCACTCCAGTATTCTGGCCTGGGGAATTCCATGGACTGTGTAGTCCATTGGGTCACAATGAGTCGGATACAGATGAGCGACTTTCACTTCAACTCTTTTAAAAGTCTTTCAGGCTAATCCATTCTATATTTAGTGGGTTTTTTTCCCCATTCTTTGCCAGGATGCCACACCCCTAATCACTTAGGAATCTACTTGTGATAGAAACCATTTAAGGACTCCATTTTCAATCATATAATTAATATGCCCTCCTGTGATCCCCAAACGAAGTCCTTTTTATAGATCACATTAGAGCTTCTGCGTTTTCTACATGGGTATATCCTCAGTGTTCTTTGTTGTTGGGTGAGTAGATTTGTTTAGGAGAAGAAAGAACTCAGGGACCTCCAGTAAAATGCAGAGAGCAGAAAGAGGAAGAAAAGAGGAAATTCATCATGTGCACCCCCCTGACACATTCACAAACACACCCACCCCTCACCCACAGTTCAAAGGGTCATTACTAAATGTAAGTTTTTACTGTTTAACAAGACATGGAGAGTGAAACATCCACACATAGGAAAACACTGCCAGATATTCATATGCATATTATCACAGAAGTCTTGAAGTTAATACATTGGAACATATGGAGCTACAGTCTTGATTGTAACTCATGTGCACAAAGAGAAATGCATCATCTCTGATGGATTGCATTCATTTCTTTAAATAAGCAGGAAAAAGGTAGAGATACTGGAAAAACAAATTTTAATATTCTAATATGTACCAACCCTTTGACCTCTTTGAAAAATGATAAACTATAACCACTATATGATTTAGCCCTGCTCCACTCCAAGTGCAGTGTTACTGTGTTTTAACAAAATGCAAGACAGAATGAAATAAAAAACACAGACTTGTTAAAATTCCAAAGAGCTAAATGCAGGACTGAAAGGCAGAATAACTAAAGAAAGGATAGTTATATACAAAAATAGCCAAAGAGCCTCAAATAGAACGGGGTATCAGACAATCTTAGATAATATTTCTGTCCTCATTCTTTCAGGAATAATTATTTTACCAGCTCTTTGGTTTTTCTTACCATCAAAGATAACACAGTGTAATGCTTGCTTTAATGCCTAAGATGTATGTGGTTCCCACACAAGCCACTTGCTCTGATCTGTCAAGCCACTGCAGAATTCAACAGTCTATTCTTATCTGAACCTCCCCCTAAAGAGTTTGGGTCATCTAATTTATAGCTGTAGGCACACACTGAGATTTTCTTCAGAGTCAGGTTCTAGTGCTCCCACTTGCTTGCTCTGCGACTTTGGATCCACGTTGACTCACCCACCAGACACAGTAGGTGCTCTCAGAGGGTTTTTCCCATTGTCATACCTGTTTCTCTGTATATATTCAAAAGGTCTGAAGTCACACAAAAATATAAAGGCAAATAACTTATAGAAAATCAGGCTCACAAGAGACTGTTTGGGTAGGTGGGGCTTCCCTGGTGGCTCAGCTGTAAAGAATCCACCTGCCAATGCAGGAGATGTGGATTCGATCCATGGGTCAGGAAGATCCCCTGAAGGAGGAAATGGCAACCCTCTCCAGTATTCTTACCTGGGAAATCCCATGGACAGAGGAGCCTGGTGGGCTGCTGTCCAGGGGGTCACAAAAGAGTCAGACATGACTTAGCTACCAAACAGCAACAACATTTTGGTAGACAGTTTTCATTACCTTCATTATTTGGTGGAAGTAGAAGGGAAAAGAGCCTCTTTTCATTGGTAAACACTGAGCTGAACTTTTAAAATCTTCTTAATTTCTGAAATGGTTTTGGTGAACATGTTCAACATCAAGACAATGGGCAACCAAGAGAAGGGCCTGTCCTCAGTAGCTATCATCTGTGTCATTTTGGGATTCAACAGGGAAAGATGGAGTAGGAGTTTCCTTGATGTAGTGAAGAGATCACAAGGTGGGAAGTTGACATGGACTTGGGCTTGAATTCTGGTTCCATGCTTACTTCATGGCTTTGGGAATACTGGCTGATCACTCAGTGGAAATATAATACTCAGTCCTACTTCCTAGGGTGTTGGGAGGTTCTAATGAGATGGCAGGCATGCAGGCCTAACAGAGTGCCAAGCACATAGTCGATACTCAGTAACTTTATTCCTACTCTCTTCCATTTTCAGTGGCTCATCTCAAAGTATGACGATCCCCATCACCCCTCCTCCAAACTTGGGCCAATCTCCTGAGCTGAGATCAGGTAAGATGTCAAGGTCAAGAGCCAAAGAAGGGCCTATTACAGAAAATGACTCCACAGACACCCTCTGGGAGCAGAGTGGTTACAGAGCACCCTTCCTGTGAGAGCCTCGTGTGGCCTAGGATGTCCCCATGAGGTGAACAGAGGCTTCTAGTCCCACCCTGTTTTATTTCTATAAGATGATGCCATGCAAGGATATTTACTAGTCTTACTGAGAACATCCCTGTTGTTAGAACTGAGGCCACGCATGATAATAGCTGGGTAGGTGTTGGTCTCCCTCCCTTCAGATTATAGACAATATACCACACAGCTACATAACTGGCTACTTTTATTTCCCTGAACAAATTAGCATTTGGTCAGGCCCACTGTCAAATTAAGACATTTCCCTGTGCTTGGTGAGACTGAAAGCCACAATTTCCAAGCATTAATTATATCTGTTGGTGGGTGGTGCCTCTACTGGTTAAAACCATGGCAACACTCCAAAGGGGAAAGAAAACAACCTACAGGCAAAAACACACAAGTCATGGCATCTCTGGAAGTATGACTTTTGCTTTCATCAAATTGGATTTTTGCTCATTGGTAGTGTTCTGTTTCATTTTCAGAAAAATCCCTGTATGCACCCCTCCATGTCAGGGATCATAGATAAGCCTACTGAACCCCTCCCCCACCTGCAGAGTACCAGCTCAGTTCCTTAGATGAAATAACCATTCATTTGAATATTTACAAAAAATGAAAGAAAAGTATACTAGGCTTCAGAAACATAGTATTTTATGGCAGAAAGATCCTACAGTATTTAGTACCTAAGGTGACAGTGCTAGGGACTTGAGAGTTGTGTCACAAATATTTTGTTGACTAAGTTCATAACAGTTTCACCTGTCCATAATCAAACGTCCTAAGTGGATAATGTAAAGCACGTGGGCAGTATGTGGCATGAGTGGTGAAAATAAGCTAACATTTGACTATTTTATTCTTGCCAGTTCATTGATGGGAAGAAATAGTGAGGCTACCTCCAGATGAAACCTTGTAGGGAAAAGAATAATTATTATAATTGTTTGAGGTCGACCACTGTCATTGATGGAAAGTTAACTGCATGTCTAAACCAGGGTCAGTAATAACCTCTTGACCAAAGATCAGATCATGCTTCCTCAGTTTAAATCACATCTTTTACCACTATAATTTTAGTCCTGTAACTCTTGATAAATTATCTAAATCATCTATACTTAAGTTTCCTCATTTTACTGTAAGTGTCATAATTGTGTATTAATTTAATTGATATAAGGATTAAGTGAGTTAATAAATGTAAAGTGCTTAAAATGGAAAAAAAAACAAATCATTTCTAATCTGGTGCTATCTAGACATAAGGAGAAAGGAAGCCACAAACATGTGATTCAGTATTGTTTGAATACAAGAGTGGTCTGCTTATTGGCTTCTTCCTGCCTTTGGTGACAGGTAATTAACCTGGATAAGCATGCACCCTTTGCTCTAAACACATTCTTCATCTCAAACAGAAACTTCCAAATAAATAATCCTTGAGAGTTTTAAAAAAATAGTATGGGGGGTCATCTTCTTCAGCCCTCCAACTAATGCTAAGAGGCTGGTGGGGCAGATATCAGACTGTCCCATTTTATATGAGACAGAAGATCAAAATGCTGAAATGATTGACTCCAAATCACAGTAATAAAAAAAATGAGCACCTGGGGCTCATTGCACCCTGGGGCTTTTGAATCTGTATTCAAACTGCCTTCTAAACCCTTCCTTTCTAAAGAGAAACAGGGCTTTCTGTTCAGAAGTAAGTGCTATGTCCCAAATGCTTCCTTTCTTCTGTTACTTCAAAGAAAAGGTGGAGGTTATGCTCTGAAGAAAAATTCTACTTCTTAGCTGCTTGGGGGTGTGGAATAAACAGTGAACCAGTGGTCTGATTTCAAGTCAAGGCCAGTCCCACACTCTCAGAGACTAAATCTTCCCAATCCTATTAAAGCAACCCATTTGGTTGGATTCAAATGTCGGCCATCTTGGTTTAGGTCCTTTGGGACTGCTCCTTCACCAGAAACCAGCTGGGAAGGTGTACAGGCAACTTGGCTCAGCACGGCCAAGTCCTGACGGGTACACATATGCAGAGAAATGCTGCTCTGGAAGGCACCTGGAGAAGCTCAGGGACAGATCCTTTGGCGTCTTTGGGGGTAGAGAAGCATCAGGGAAATTCAGGCCACTGGAGGACCTGGATGCCACACCTGGAGGTGATTGTTTCACTGAAATGACTTGTTGGAAAGAGCTGATTTCTAGCAGAGTGGCCTCTGGGGTCCCACCCATACGTGGGCAGACAATCCTCTTGGCTGCTGAACTCCTCATCTTGGAGTCAGGTGTTTCAGCATTATCTGGGGTGCCAGTGACACAAACAGAGTTTCTCCCATAGCCTCCCTTCCTGAGGGCACACCACCATCAGAAAGTCACGTTTTTTGGCAGTGTGGGGCTCAGTTCTCACTTAACTGAATTTCCTATTTCATCTGGTTTTTGGTGAAGGACCAGTCCAAAAGGACCTAAACCAAGGTAGCAACATTTTTGTTTTGTTTTCTATATTTTTTAAATTGAAGTATAATTTATTTACAATGTTGTGTTAGCTTCAGATATACAGCAAAGAGATTCAGTTGTGTCATACACACACACCCCCTTTTACAGATTCTTTTCCCTTATAGGTTATTACAAGATATTGAGTATAGTTTCCCATGCTACATACTAGGTCCTTGTTGGTTATCTGTTTTGTATATAGTAATGTGTATCTGTTAATCTCAAACTCCTAAAACCTGAACTGGTGTTAAGTCTCAAGAATAGTTTCACTTGTTTGTTTGCTGGTGGCAAAGCTAACATACCCCATTGGCTTTAGATGTTTTTTTCTTTCAGCCTAGCTAATACTGGCCAGCCAACTCCAGATGTTTTGAAAAATGCAATTCTGACATCAACATATCACAACACATGTGCGTCTTGTAAATGTGTACTTTTTTGCCTTTTGGGGAGAGGGCACAGGGGAGTAGGCTGGTTTCCTGAAATAAAACATAATCTAAATCTTCCCTGAATTTGGCTTATTTATTTCCTTAACCCACTACAATAGCCTGAGGTCAGTTAACAAAGGCATTTTGTCCTCAAAGTTGCCATAACCATCTTAAAAAATAACAAAGCAAAAAACCCCCAAAAACAAAAAACAAAGCACCTTTCAGTCACTGGGCCCTTGGGCCACAGGCAAAGGGGTCTGCCAAGCTCCGAGATACTCCTGAATTTCATCTGAGACCCACAGACAGACAGGGAAACTCACCACCTAGGAGTCTAAGGAGCTTCGAACATCCTTTGAGCTGGTAACAGGAATTCTCAAGGCAACTTTGGAGGTTGCATTTGTCTTATGAAATGAAGTTCTGTGAATTCAATGAAAATGAATCACAGAGGATTTGCAAATGAGAGGGAAGCCATCAGGGATTATTGCTTAACAAAATAAGGTCACCCTTTTATTACTTCTGAATGTTTCCTCATACTTAAAATATTCAGTACTGGGGGGTGTTGACTTTTCTGAAGATCTTGAAGTATGTTAGCAGATGTATTAGCAATGTTATTAACAATAATTTCATGCCAAGAATATGCTAGCACTCACACAAATGCGTAGAGCATTCCTACAAGGCAATTACCATTGATGGCAAGAATTATTATCCCTGTTTTACAGCTGGTGAAAAGGAAACCTAGAGATACCAAGTAATTTGTCCATGTGTACACTGGCTGTGACATAGGCAGAGCAAAGTGGAGAGTTGAGATGATATGTCCCCAAGTCAAGCCAATAAAAACCAGTGATTGAAAACTGCCTCCATCCCTGCCATCACCTGGAATCAGCCAGGATCAGTCTGTGTGTGGATTAAATGTACTGGATAATTGTTCTCATTCCCCCTTCAAGCCCTCATCACTTCTCCCTAGAACCAGTGCAATAGCTTACTGGTCTGTTTTCCCATCTTCAGGCCCCTCTAGTCCCAGTCCCACCTGCCACCAAAATTCAAACAAAGCCTGAGCACGCTGGTCTCCTTCTCACAAACCTCTACAGAAAAGACTACAAGCTCTGGAGGGGACATTGAGACCTCCGCCATCTACTCCATACTGCCTCATCTCCTTTCACATGCTCCTCTGGACACCATGCCTGTCCACCTCGTCATGCTCTGTCATTGTTCCTCCAATGACAAATGGCCTTGCTCCATATTCTACCCATCAATAGGAATCACACCCTCCAAGCCCTCGCCCCAATCATGCTCTTCCTCAGTCCCTCAGTCAGAAGTCTCTGCTTCCCCAAGCTTGCAAGCCCAAGATATCCCTTCAACCTTTATTTTATACACACATCCTATTGGCTTGCTTACATTTCTGTTCTCACCCCTTTTCTGATCCACCCATGAAACTGTAAATTCCTGGCGAGCAAAAACAATGTCTAATTCATCTCCATGTTTCAGTTGGGTTAGCGCAGAGCCTAGAACACAGGAAACACACAATAACCCTGTGTGTGTGCACACAGCCAAAGATACAAAGGTGCTCTCAGTCATAAGACACAAAACCGAGCATACCCAAAATAACGCAAACCTTCTTAAATCATGAAATCCTGATTCCTTCTAAAAGCTTAAAACTGCTCATTGAATGAAATCTGCATGTATTTTGTCTGTCTTAGCTCCTAAGGAAAAAACATTGTTAAGTTCTGTATTGAATTTTACAATCTTTGTCCATTCCCCAAATCATTGATTTACTCAACGACTGGATATTTTTTCCATTTATCAGATTTCTTGAGCTGCATGGAACTAGGCTTAGAGGCACTTAGGAATAAAGTGCTTATAAGTTACTGTCAAAAAGGATTTCACAATTGGATCTGCATTTGTAAGCACACCATTAAAATATGCTTTAACATGACCAGAACATTTTCAAACAGCTGGCATATTCATCTAAAAACATAATTAGTTTTCAATAAAAGTTGCTTTTTATTACTCAGGAAAAGTTCTCCGGTGACTTTTAAGGATCTGCCAAGTGAAATTTCAAAATGAAAATAGATTATCCCTCCTGGCCAGGGGCCAAGTGGAATGAAACGCAAACACACAAATTTGTGCCAAGTCCTAGACGCGCTGGACCAAAGCAAAGTGAGGAAGTGCCCGCCTGGGTGTAGTGTTACAGAAACCCGCCCATTGTCCTTCCCAGCTCCCCAGAAAAGTGTCCACTTGGGGCCTCTGGCCTGTGGACTGCGCCAGTTTTATACCCTCTCTTCTTGCTGGCAGGAAATGAAAATGGGTTCAGGAGACGGCAGAGATGCCATTAACAAGAAGCCAGGTCTGGGGAAGGCTACAGTCTGGAGATTTGTTGTTAAATAGCCTAAAACAAAGGAAAATGGCCAGTCAACCTGGCGATGTGATGAGAGCAACTCTGTTTGGAACGAGAATCAGCTTCCATTCTTAGCTAGCTGTGCATCATCAAACGATTAAGAGAAGGCATTTGGTGATTTTGCTGTATCCGTGTTTCCAACCTGCAGTACCTTAGAGCAGCGTTTTGGTTTTGTTTTTTACTAGTGAGGCAAACAGACCCAAGAGCCTTGTAGGTGACCATCTCTGTGGGCAGAAGTGTTGGCCAGCCCCAAGCTTCTCCAGTCCCTCTGACATCCAGAGGTTCTGTCTTCAAGCCCAACTACCTCTGCCCTCTGGATAGTATTTGGTAAGTCTTTCTAGGTCTGTGTCTTGCAACTTCTTCCCTGTTCCAACAGCTCTTCTATAGCACTCTACCAGAAACACGGACACCGTCAACTGTCAAAAAACCTACAGAACATTATCTCTTCCTATAGGAATTCTGCTGATCCTTGAATTGAAAAGGTGAGAAATATCTGCAACAGAAATTTCAGCCCTGGGACACTTGGAGGCTGTAAACACAGCTACCAAAGAACCACCTAAGCTTTCTATGTTGGAAACTGTTTCCACGCTGAAGCAAAATGAGGGGCTGAGAGTTCAAAAGCGAGCCCTGAGGTTGCAGTGAAAAGCATGCAGAGTTGGAAATCAAAGTATCTGTATTTGAATCTGAACTTTGTTGTTTCTTGGGAGTGATTTTCAGTATTTTCCAAGCTCCATTTTTTTTTTTTTTGACCTATAAAGTGGGAATGAAAATGCCAACCTCGGGGGACAGTGGTGGAATCCAAGGGATAATGCTTCGTAAACTATAAAGTGCTATGTCATTATGGACCCATTTTCCCCTTTGTCCATTCATCTTAATTTCCAAATGTTCTAATGTCAAAGCCAATTTCTCATTTAAGGGACTGCAATTTAGCATTCATAGTCATTTGGAGCAGAAACTACCAATTCTTCTAAGTGTTATGGTCTCAAACGTAATGTGCGCAACTGGCAAACAAAGTCTTATCTGGAACCACTGACCTGACTCTCAGATGCTTAGGTGGTCACTTTTATAGGACCATTTGTCTACTGATATATTTCTATTGTTAAATGGATCTTAAAATTTACTAACTATGTATGTTTGAAGTGTTGGGCAAAAGAGCTCAATTCCTACCACTCAGATATCATAAACTGCGAACAAAAATGCCTCTTTCTCTATCTCAATTTACAAACTCTCAGCAGTTAGTTAGGTAATTCCAGACAGATGATTTAAAGGAAAAAGGTGCAGATCTCCAACCTCCATCTTATTACGCCTGAGTAGGGTTAATTACCTACTGGTCATTATTAATTTTAAATGAATACTAGACAAACATCTTAATCTGACTATAAAGCCTTCCTCCTACCTTTGAGGCCACACTGGGAACTCTGCTAACCTGTCCTACAGGGGGACCATGTGTACCCTCAGGAATTGTACTTCCTGTGTGTCTCCTCTCATGACACCATCTCAGTCATGGCAGGTGCTCAGGTCCACTCAGACTTCTGGCCAGAGTTATGCTATATCTGAACTGGTGTCCCAGGCCAGGTTGCAAAGTCTTCTAGGGGAAACTGAAGAAGGAAGCCAGTCAGCTTTGTAAGGTAAGTTGCTAGGATTCCCTACACTGATAGGAAACTTTCCCTCAGTGGTGAGGCTGTTTTGCCTGCTTGGGACACTGAATACCCTCAGATTCTGGGAATCTGAAATTTTGAAAGTCACTAAGTAGAGTGGGCCTGTGAGACCAGAACCCAGTAAAAGCCTTGGGCATTAAGTTTCAGAATGGCTGTCCTGGGCCCGTCTCACATGTGTTGTTGCATTTTTGCTGCTAGGGACAGAGCATTTGTGTTGCCCCTCATGGGAGAAAAACAGCATAGGAAGCCTGAATATGGATTTCTTCAGTGTCTTACTGATGTATCTTTTCCCTACAGACCTGGCCTTGATGTGCTTTGAGAATAAATATGAGCCATGAATATGACTATATGCTAAGTCCTAAGAGCCCTTCTAGCAAGCCAGTGACCCCTGGCTGATCTCAAAAACCCCTGAAACCATCCCCATGTGGCCATTACTGAGGACAACTGGCCTGTTGCCCTTCAGACACTGGATTATTTTTACATAAAATTCTTCAAAAATACATTTGCTGCTAGTTCTGCATCATAGTCTAGACAGCATACCCTTAGCTATCTTGAAAAGCCAAGAAAGCAAATTAAAGTGACTCAGATACTCTGTTTACAAAGGTTTCAATATGACAAATAAAACAATTCTGAGTTGCTCAAGTTCTTCTAACTAATTACCTTTTGGGGCAAAAAGCTATTAGAAATTACAGATGTCTAGACTAATTCCATTGATTATTACAAAGGGAAAGAAACCATTCAGTAAGTGATCATTTGTGTTGAATAAGAAAAACAAAAAACATAGGAAAATGAAGGAAAAGGGAGAACTGTACTGAAAGTTTATCAGTGCTGCACATCATGTCACAAAAATGAAAATGTCCTGAAGAGACCAGCCATTGCCATTTCTTAGTGAGCCAAGTTTTCTTAGGATGCAGGCTCCATCTCTGCTTGTCTGAGGAGGGGACAGAACACCCTTTAAAAGACTGTTCTAAGTTTCTGAGGCTTTCCCAGAGATCTCTGGAGCCTGATTCTGCTTTTTTTTATTGAAAGGGAAATCATTTGCTAAAGGAATATCCAATCTTCCAGACCCAGGATCTGTATCCATAAATCCTCAGGAAAGGACCCCAGCAGACACCCACAGCCAACTCCACCTCCAGGGAGAGGGCAACATCTTGGTGGGCAGAGCTGAGAAGGCCAGGCCACGTGGGGGTGACACTGGTCCCAGGCTCCCTGGGGTAGAGCTTTGGGACTGGCATCTGTGCTCCTCACTGCAATCTAAGGGTCTCTCCTGGGACTGATGGAGCTGTTGGTGAGTATGGCTAGAGCAGCTGCCTTCCGGTGCTGTGGAAGGGTCCAATGCCACCCATGGCTCAGCAAGTCCAGTAGGCTGTTGACTCAAGCTATTGGGTGCTGGCTGTGCCTATCTCCTCACTTGATTCATGAAAACCTCTCTCAGGGCCCAGCCATTGTCTAGGGCCAGGATCATAATAACATTTAGTGGTGGCCCATTAACAACTAAACACACACACATACACATTAAAAATAAAACGTGGCTCCCAATAATAACAGTGCAAATTCAAATGCTGTATTAACTCCTGCCACTTCTGTTGCCTCATTGCCTCCCATGACTACTCTACTCTTATGAACCAGTTCAGTATTAATACCTTTAGTGTTCCTCCCAATATTTATTGAGCATGATACTCTTGAAATCTGTGACAGTGAAACTAGTTGTCTTCTGTTCTTGACCACATTCATTCTTAAGGTTTGGAAAACTGTACTCAAATGTAGGTGGCATCACTCATTAATTTTGTGGCATCACTCACTAATTTTGTGGCCTTGAGCAAGCCATTTAACCACTCTGTTACTCAGTGTCTGCATTTTAAAATGGGGTCACAAGACCTCTCAGGCAATGTCATTGGAAAGATGAAGGATAATGTAGGTAGAGCCCATCAAAATCTCTCAATCAATGACAGTGGCTACAGATGTTGTTGATAGTATTATTTTTTGAAATTATTTTAACATTCCTCCTACAGTGATGATGCAATTTATGCCATGATATCAACCTTTGTCACAGCCTCCAGAGTATGAATGCAAAGTACTCTCTCAGAGGAGGAGCAAAGTAGTGGGCCTTTGGGTACCAGACCCCAAATCTACATTTTTTTTGGCACACGGCTTGTGGGGTCTCAGTTGCCTGACCAGGGATTGAATCTGGGCCAAGGCAGTGAAAGCCTGGAATCCTAACCACTAGGCCACCAGGGAACTAGACCCCAGACCTGTACCATGGGCTCATTTGTTACCAGGATCTAAACATGAGAAGAGCCTAGATCCAAAGTCTGCCCCAGCAAAGAATCACAGCAATCCTTCTAGCAAGGCCATCCTTTTAAACAATGCAGCAGATGATGCTGGTGTGTATAAAGGCCCATGGAAATCAAGAGGATGTGGGATGCTTTCATTTGCCTTTGTCCATATTCCAGGATGATTTACAATTAGTCTTTTTTTTTCCTGGGAATGGGGTAGAAAGAGTGGCTGACCTTGAGCTTGGTACTTGGTCAGACTTACCCCACCCTTCTCAGCTGTTTGGTAATTAACATGGCTGTGTAATTAACATGAGGCAATGGGTCCCTTTCCTCCTACCCCGCCTTCACCAAAAAAAAAAAAAAAAAAAAAAAAAAAGGTGTTCACACCTGAATACAATTTTGGTTACAGAACAATAAAGGACAGGTGACAGGCCCAGCTGGAAGGCCTCTTTTTCATTTTCCTGTGGCCACAAATCAGACATCTCGGGCTCACAGCAGGACAGGCTCCACTGGCAGTAATTGGCACCATCTGTAGCTGTCAGAGCACTGGCTGGCATTCCAGCATTCCATCTTTCCAGTCAAGGCATTCATCACTCGTCCAAAACTCAGCCAGCTGACACTGAAAGATTAACTTGCATTGATTTGCTTGGCTAAACTCGCCTGAGCTTCAGTTGGTACCGAGCGTTCCTGTTTAATCGCCAGCCCCATCACAAGATGTTTACAAGGTGATTGTCTATGGAAGGTTTGTTTGTTTGTTTGTTTGTTTTTTTCCATTCCCCATCTTCTGCCTAATGTGTTCTCAATAATTAGACTTTGGGAAATGGTGAATTAAAACAGAGACACGTGAGCATGGCATACAATTCCTGCCAAATGCCAGGGCCCGTGGGCTGTATAATTAGAAAGATTCTCTCCTTATCTCTCAGTTGCATTAAATTCCTCCTTCATCCCAGTGTTTGTAGGTGGCATAGAAGATGTTTCTACCTGAAGTTCTGCCAGAGGAGATGAAGGGGTCAGTCCTCTCAGGGGTAACTTGCAGACTATGAGGTTGGCCCACCTCTGCCTCTCCACTCCCCAGCCCCCAAACACTTGCTGGCCCCCGTCCCTGGGCTGGGCCCAGCACTAGACCTGGGGGCCACAGACAGGCATGAACCACAGGCCCTTCTCAAGCCCTCACCGTGTGATGGAGTGGAATTCGAGTTAACCAGGGCTGTGCACACTGGGCTGTGTGAAATGGCAGGGAGGTGATGAGAGCTCTCTAGTCCTGAAGCTTGAGAAGCAGCAGCACCTATCACAGAGCAGACTGTTTCCTGGATGGGAGAGCTGAATGATGAACATTGAAAGGGAATTAACAAGACCATGAAACTCAAGAAAGGAAGGAGTTCCTCAGAGCGACACAGTGGAGGAAAGCATTGAACATTACACAGAATGGTGTCTTTGAGGCTCTGGAGGACATAGTTTAGCATGACGGGAATGAAGGGTGCTTATGGGGAAATGGCGCCCAGCGGGTGGAAGGGTGGGGTTGTGTGGCATTTGTGCTAAACCAAGGAGTCTGAACGCCAAAGAATTGATGCTTTTGAACATAAAGAAGGCTGGACACCAAAGAATTGATGCTTTTGAACTATGGTGTTGGAGAAGACTCTTGAGAGTGACTTGGATGGCAAGGAGATCAAACCAGTCCATCTTAAGGGAAATCAGTCCTGAATATTCATTGGAAGGACTGATGCTGAATATGAAGCTCCAACACTTTGGTCACTTAATGTGAAGGACTGACTCATTAGAAAAGACTCTGATGCTGGGAAAGACTGAAGGCAGGAGGAGAAGGGGACAACAGAGGATGAGATGGCTGGATAGCATCACTAACTTGATGGACATGAGTTTGAGCAAGCTCTGGGAGTTGGTGATGGACAGGGAAGCCTGGTGTGCTGCAGTCCACGGGCTTGCAAAGACTGAGCAACTGACATGATGCAAAGACACAACTGAGCAACTGAAATGACTTAGTCTGAATTGCATCATATCCAGTGTTGGAGAATCTCTGAAGGGGTTTTCAACAGGGGGTCAATGTGCTCAGCTCTGCGGCCGTATGGAAGGTCAACAAGGGAGAAGAGGCTGGAGGCAGAGAACCATATGACAAAGAAGTGGCCGTGTTCCCAGCAGGAAGGGCACAGGGAGATGAAGATCAGCTCGATCACCTGTAATGATGGACCTTTAAAGAAGAGCTCATGGAGGTGGGAAGAGGTAGGAGGTCTAGAAGCTGTTGCAGCTTTCATTCACACAAGCCTGAGTGAAGGCAAGGCCAGTCCTCAACTTGAAGAATAAGGCACAAGGAGTCAGCCATTGTGAGTCCCAATGTCACATGGCTTGGGCACATGTCACAGAGCCCACCTTACTGGCAACACCTCCCACCATGCTCAAGTGCAAAACTTCTACTCTTCTAAGCACGTTAGAGAAGATTCTTTAGAGTCACTTGGACTGCAAGGAGATCAAACCAGTCAATCCTAAAGGAAATCAACCCTGAATATTCATTGGAAGGATTGATGCTAAAGCTGAAACTTCAATATTTTGGCCACCTGATGTGAAAGTGTAAGTCACTCAGTTGTGTCCGACTCTTTGCAACCCCACGGACTATACAGTCTTTGGAATTCTCTAGGCCAGAATACTGGAGTGGGTAGCCTTTCCCTTCTCCAGGGGATCTTCCCAACCCAGGGATTGAACCCAGGTATCCCGCATTGCAGGCAGATTCTTTACCAGCTGAGCCACAAGGGAAGCCCAAGAATACTGGGGTGGGTAGCCTATCCCTTCTCCAGGGGATCTTCCTGACCCAGGAATCGAACTGGGGTCTCCTGCATTGCGGGCGGATTCTTTACCAACTGAGCTATCAGGGAAGCCAAATATACCAAGATTGAGAGATGGAATTCTCCAGGCCAGAATACTGGAGTGGGTAGCCTTTCCCTTCTCTAGGGATCGAATCCAGGTCTCCCACATTGCAGGCAAATTCTTGACCAGCTGAGCCATAAGATGTGAAGAGCCAACTCATTGGAAAAGACCCTGATGCTGGGAAAGATTGAAGGCAGGAGGAGAAGGGGATGACAGAGGATGAGATGGTTGGGTGGTATCACTGACTTGATGGACAAGAGTCTGAGCAAGTTCTGGGAAATGGTGAAGGACAGTGAAGCCTGGTGTACTGCAATCCATGGGGTTGCAAAGAGTCCGACATGACTGAGCAACTGAAGAACAACAAAGCACATCGTGTGCTACTTCCTAAATAAAACCTTTCTTTTCTGTTCCTTCAGCTCACATAATGTCCATCACGTACAAGCCCTCCTTCCTCAGTGCTGCCTACCAGTCCTTCAGGATTCAGAGTAGCACTCAACACAGAGTAGGACATTCCCAGCTACTTGCTGCTCTGGGTGAACTGTATCCCCCACAAGATACATTAAAGTCCTCACCCTGAGTTCCCCTGAATATGACTGATCCAATTTGGAAACAGGGCCATTGAAGATACACTTAATGAGGTTTAGATGAAGTCATAGTGGAACAAGGTGGGCCCTAAATTCGATACGATGGAGAATTTTACAAGAAGAGAAATACAGACACAGACACGCAGAGAGAGACAGACCACCACGTGACAATGGAGGTTGAGATTGGATGGAGGTCAAGCTGGAAGTGCCGACGGTTAGTAGTCAAGGAACACGTGGAGGCAACAGAAGCTGGAAGAGGCAAGGAAGGACCCTCTCCTGGAGTCCTCGGTGTGAGTGTTTCTGCCATCACCTTGACTTTGGACAGCCAGCCTCCAGTACTGTGAGGTGATACATTTTTGTTTTTGATGTCACTTGGCTTGTGGTTCATTTTTACAGTAGCCCTAGCAAACGAATAAACTTGTGAAGTGAAACAATCAAATAAAATAATGCCTGTTCCATGAACTTAACTTTTCTCTTCAAGCCTGAAATGATCAATTTTTAAAACCCCCAAATGATTCATCAGTTCACAGTCTTTCCTTGCTCTCCATTGCTGGTCTTAGGTGAATGGTACTCTCCTCATAGGGGGCTGACATAGACAACCTATATCCTGGGACCATAATAATAATGGCTCTCAGTTATTAGCAGATTCCATGTGACAACAGTTGGATGAATATTCTCTCATATGATCCTTACATGTGACTTTAAATGCATTCATCTCATTTGCACTTAATGATGACACCATGAGGCAACATCCAATATGTCCACTTTACATGTGAGCAAACAGTGGCCCAGAGAAGGGCTTTCTCCAATGCCATGTAGCAAATAAGTGGTAAAGTCAGTTAGGTCCCACTCCACAGCCTGTGCTTTTCACTGCCATGTTCAAGTTGCCATTTGTCTATACAGAATTATTTTTCACTTTGCCCAATTTTATTTGGTTTTATGCTATATCCTGTGTGAAGGATTCCTTTATATTGTGAAACATATTTGCTTTGATCATACAATATACTCTCAAAGTCACCCTCCACCAAATGAGATGAAATCTCTTGACATTATAGGTTTTAAGCCTGTAATGTCAAGAGGAAATTCAACGTGTTGTTACCCTGGTAGATTGGAACCAACTCAGCTTCCTGAGGCATGGGAAGTATCCCAGGGTCCTGAGAGAGGCTATATACATATGGATATAAATATAAATATATTAATATAGATTTTTCCCCATCTGAGCATCCCAGAAAACGCACATTTCAAGAGAATAATCCTAGATCCATTTCAGAAAAAAAAAAAAACAAAACACCCCACAATTCCCAAGACCTCCCTTGGAAAGCAAAGCAAGTGATAAATTGCAAGTCTCACTTAAATTGCCACCCTCTTACTTGACAATGTAAATAAAATGTTCTTCTGTGAATGAAGATGTAGGAGTCAGAATAGCATGACAAATATCTGTTTATATAGTTATTATCAAAATATTACTAACAAATATTCTTCCATCATCTTTTGGGGAGTAATTGATGGCAACATGAATGTTTAATTTGATACATCAGATAAAAAGCAATGAGGAATAGCTCATATGTTGCTCTTCCTGCCACTATTATCATTGTTACTCGTAAGAAACATTTACAGAGCATTGACCATAGACACTTATTAAGCTCAAAGGGGAAAAAACAAAGAACCGACAAGAGTTGCAAACAAAAGATTAAATAGATGTGTATATAGGAATATGGATAGATAACTGATGAAAAGACAGGAAGAAGGGGGCAAGGAGATGGTGCCCATGGGTATGGATTTGTGGCTTCCAAAAATTCCCAGGAATGAGAGCTCCTTTTCTGTGAGTTGCCCAGCAACAACCTCTCCCCATCAAAAAGAAATAAGCACTCTTCCTTTGAAATAGAACTCAGCAGCCATTTCAGGCAGGAGGATTATTGTGGATGGGATGTATGCTGTCTATCACTCTCACTGGCGAACCAAGCCAAAGATGGTGGTGGGAGAGAAAGTGGAGTTGAAGGGAAGAGTTAGATAAAAAGACTACAGAGAAGAGGGAAAGTGCAGGAGGGGAAGAGGATGAGGTGAAGAAAAGAGGCAGGGAGAGAACATAGAGGCAATGGTCTAAGCCATCTAACTGGGCACAATGAGTGTTCTGTAGCATTCCATATGCTCACTGCCAAGCATTGCTCCTTGCAGTTCATCTGTATTTCTTACCAATGAGCATCTATTATGCACCAGGCGCTCAGCTAGGTGCTCACATATGCTGTTTCATAGCTATTGTCATTATTGGTATTGAGAAAATAACAAATCTAGGTGATAATGAAGACACTAATGATGACCCCAACCCTGTGATGTAGGTGCATTCCATCATTCTCAGATGCATAGGTACTTAAAGAGCAAATAAATGGCTTGTTTTGGTTTTGTGTCCCCACAACCACTTGGTGGGGCAAGGGTTACTGTCGCTATTTGAAAGAGGAGTAAACAGAAATGATCCTTCAATGAAGTCTCAAAATGATATCCACTTTGTTTCTGTCCACTGTTATGACTTGAGGGTCTCAGATGCAATCCACTAAGCCCTGGTGTTCTTTAGTTCTATAAGGGACAGCCAGGCAGTTCTCACCATCCCCACTCCTTTAACTAGTGCTTGTCTGAGCTTCCTTTCTTAGTGAGCTGAGGAGCCACAAAATTTTACCTACAAGGTAATGAATTTAAGCCCATGTTTTGGATACTGTTAAGCCAAAGGAATCATCTCACTGTGATGAACGACTCATGGTTTTAAGCATAAAGAGGGAAGAAAGCTCCTCAAAGCATTGCCTGGTGGCAGATCTTCTACTGTCTACTCATAGTTCCCATCTTCCTCTTGAAGGTCAGGAACATGAGCCACCTTTAGAACTTTGCAGACCAACAGAAAGAGGTGAAGCCACTCTTCTATTGGGACACACAAATGTGACACTGTGATTTTCCCCTGGGTCCCCACCACCAAAACTCATATATACTGATCCAAGCAGCCTAGGTCTACTGGCCCCCAAAACTACTGTGGACTCACCATGTTCATCATTTTAGGTGACAGCAAAGAAGCCAATCATGACATCATGTCAACTTCAACCCTGGGTTGTCAACTTGCTCTGTCCATTCTTGGACACATGAGTGTTCAATTTCCCAATCAGACAGGGTGCCTGGTCAATCCTAGGACACTGTATGCAATTACTTGATATGTGTAACTAAAAACACAGATGGTTTCTTTATCCATTTACTCAGTGGAACCTAACTGAACTCCTACTGTGCTCATTCTCTCTGCTGGTTGCCTAGGCACAGAGATGACCAAGACATGTTAGAGGTCAGAGTCTCTACATGTGTGCTGTTGTAAAATAAAACAATCCTTATCAACATATAAATACCAACAGATGCTCTAGAGAGGAAGGATATAAGATTTTAAGTTTGCTGAATTACAGCTTTTATATTTGATGACTAATAACAATGGCTGGGCATGCTGCAGTTCATAGGGTCGCAGAGTTGGACAAAACTGAGTGACTGAACAACAATTTTTATCTATGTAAACAAAAAACACTTCTCAATGAATTTTCACATCTTTGATTCATATGATCCCTAACATTACCCCATGAGATAGGGAGTTATAGTATCTTCACCTCTAGATGAAGATGTTCCTTCAGCCTTGAGGTTAAGTGTCTTGTCGAAGGCTGTCCAGCTGACAGACCCAAGGATTGGGCCTCAAACCCATACTTCTCTTCATCAATCTCCTGCTCTTCTCAGGTCACCTGATTGCCTCCATTTTAATCACCCTAAAAAGAAACCCTGTAGTTTTTAAGCAATCATTCCTCATTTTCCCTACTCCCAGCCCCTGGCAACCTCTAATCTGTTTTCTGTCTCCATGGATCTGTCTATTCTGGGCAATTCATATAAATGATATAATACAATACATGACCTTTTATGTCTGGCTCCTTTCACTTAGCATAACGTTATAAAAGTTCATCCACATTATAGGAAGAATCAGTACTTTGTTACTTTTCATGACTAAATAATATCCCATTGTATGGGCAAAGCACATTTGTTCATCCATTAATTCATTGATAGACATCTGGGCTGCTTTCAGTGTTTGGCTATCATGAATAATGCTGTTTGAAGATTTGTGTACAAGTTTCTGTGTGGATGTATTTTCAGTTCTCTTGGATACATACCTAGGAGTGGAATTTCTAGGTCAAATGGTAAGTTGATATTTAACTTTTTGCAGAACTGTCAAACTGTTTCTCTGTTTTTGCCTAGTACTTAATACTTTTCTTATTAATTCTATGGTAGCAAAGTGTTTCATTGTGTAATCAAAGAATGCATGCTGCAAGACCTTCACAGTGCAGACAACATCTAAAATCAAATAGACTGTCTAAAATGAAAGTCTTCCACAGACAACTTCAGTGGTGAGACCTGGACAATAAAGACGATCTGTCCAGAAGATGAGCTCTTGGAGGGGTGATGTGGCCACAGTTTGAATCCTGGTTCATAGGAAATGGATTGAACAATTTCATGCCTAGGCTATCAAACAGTGAATTCATCCATCTAGATTCCAGAGTCTATACAAGGACAGATACTGACTGCAACCAAAATATCACAGATTCTCTTTGGACATAAGTGTTTGCATGATCCTTGGCCTCTTTAAACACATACATATAGACTGTGTTGGGAGATGTGCAAGAGCCTTCTCTGTGGTCTGCTCTCTATCATCAGAAGATGGGGCCTAGTCTGGTAGCATCAGGGAAAAGCTGTACTTAAAAGCAGCCCGTGTATGCGTGTGTGTGCGTGCGTGCATGCACGTACATGTACTCATACACATGCATAAGCTTGGAGGGACTGGGGAGATACATATACATGCTGAGCTTTAGGCTTTCTTGGTGGAATACTTACTGAACTTGTTCTCCAGAAACTGAATTCAGTAATAGAAAAGGTACTAGAAGAACATGGTTATTGAAATCCATTTTCACACATCTGGGTAATTATCCCAGATCCCTTGCTGTTCAACAAACCTAACACATCCTTTCCCATCTCAGCACTTCTATCAGTGCCACTATGCTAGCATAGACTGGTTTTCTCCACCCTCTACTGCTCAAGGTCACTGAGAAGCCTCCTGAAGGTCACCACCATGGTGAAGGCATCTCAGGTTTCTGCTGTTTTCTGTCTTCACTCTTTACCCTGCATGCTCATGCTACTCTCCCCTGATTTTTCTCTGATACCTGTCTTCATCTTCAGTCTCCCTCACTCCACCCAGACTCTGAACTAATTTGAGGGAAGGAATTTTGACTTACTTACCTCTCATCCCAGCTTACAGCCATTCAGTAATATTCACTCTTACATTTATTCACTTTTTTAAAGCACTATGTGTCAAGCACTGGGATGGTTAATTTTATGTGTCAGCTTGGCTGGGAACATAGTAGTGAACAAGACACATGAAGCTCCTGACCATAGATAACTGAGGTTCCAATTGTGATCAATGGCTGTCCACATAGAGACTTTGGATTTAGACGGTGATATTCTGAGGGAAGGAGACTGTAAACAGATCACTGACATAAAATTTTGGTTCTTAATAACCTTCTTATATTAGGGCCATGGTACATAGTGTTTCATTTCGAAGAGTCTGCATGAAGATGCTTCATGAACACCAAGTTGCAAATAGTAGGCAAACCACAGTCCCTGGAGCCATCTGACAGAACCCAACTGAACTAGCATTATTTTAAAATCAAACCCAACTATGTCAAATCAATAAAAATAAACTTTAGTTCAAATTTGAGTTTCAAAGTTTTTTATCTTAAAGAATATGCATCACAACTAAAGCCACGAAGTAGAGATGCAAATATTAGTCTAAGGAGGAAGACATAATCTAAGGGAGCATGTTTAAATAATTAGGGAGCAATTATACATAAAGACACAGACCCTGAATCTTCCTTTTAAAATTGGTGTTCTGGATATTTTATCTTCCTAGTACCATAGCAATTACTCAAAAGTTTACATATTTCTTCAATCCAGATACAACATGTCAACAACTGCCGTTAAATGCATCATAGAAATGGAATGTTCCTGCAGAAGGTTTCATTAAGTCTAACATGATTTACAGGACTTCAGACACATTGTGGGGAGATTCTCTATCATAGCCGCAGGTACTCCTGGGATAGCCTGACCCACTTGAAATTGTTTTAGCTCCACTATTACCTGGGTCACAACTGATAGCAGCATATATCAATTACATTGTAGTCATTTAAAACATGCTTCCGTGCATCCAGTCACCCAAAGAGTCACCTCTTTGCATTTTCATACCCTGGAAGCACCACTGTAACAGAGCTCCTTGAACAGGCTAAGATGAACTCATTTACCTAAATAAGGCCCTTAAAAGACAGGCTACTAGGAAATATGCCCCCCTGAAGACTGCAAATGTTCTCTTCCTGCCATTTCTGAAGAGGGAGATTTTTCAATCTTTTTCCTGCTTTCTTCTCAGCCCCTTCTATTTGAGAACTGACTACCTCACATTGATTCCTGGACTAGCGTCAATAACTAGGCAGCCTTTTCAAGTTTATTTATGCTGATGGATAGAAGGGATCATTTAGATGTCTATAATTAATTAGGCTGACTTTAGTGGTTTCTGGAATGTAATTTATTGTTAGAAATTTTGTGTATCTAGTGCAATAGGAAGCACTGGAAATTCTATACTAGAAGCAATTCCTATGAAATCTACTGCTAATTATTTAAGATTAGGGCAAACTGTGCATCCTTCGCTGCAAGGCTGATCTCCCCCATCACTGACAGTGCTGGTTCCAGGACACAGGGGGTTTAGGAAATTCTCTTACCAAGGTTTACATTATCCTATCAAGGGAAAGAACTAAACTTGATGCATTTTTTTATTCACCAAAATGCCACGTCTAGCTCACTCAAAACTCAAAACTCTCCATGTTACTTATAGTCAAATACAGGGTGCTTACAGATGGCCTGCTAGATGCTTCACGACCTGCTGTCAAACCAGCCTCCGCCTTCCTGTTGCCCCCTCGAGTGCCTGCTCCACCCCTGTGGCTTGCTTCTATTTCTTGCACACATAGCCTTGCATGTGCTGTACCCCTTGTCTGGTAGGCTCTTCCCACACAGAGTCCCATGTGCTCAAGGCTCATCTTTCAGGGCCTCTACTTTTTGTTGTTGTTTAGTTGCTAAGTCGTGGACGACTATTTGTGACCCCATGGACTGTAGTCAGCCAGGCTCCTCCATCCATGGCATTTCCCATGCAAGAATACTGGAGTGGGTTGCCATTTCCTCCTCCAGGGGATCTTCCCACCCAGGGATTGAACCTGCATCTCCCGCATTGACAGGTGGGTTCTTTACTGCTGCTGCTTAGTCGCTTCAATCATGGCCAACTCTGTGAGACCTTATGGACTGTAGCCTGCCAGACTCCTCTGTCCATGGGATTCTCCAAGCAAGAGTACTGGAGGGGGTTGTCATGTCCTCCTCCAGGGTATCTTCCTGATCCAGGGATCGAACCCTGATCGCCTGCATTGCAGGCAGATTTTTTACTGCTGAGACACCAGGGAAGCCCCCACTAGATGGGGAAATGGTGGGAACAGTGGCTGACTTTATTTTGGGGGGCTCCAAAATCACTGCAGATGGTGACTGCAGCCATGAAATTAAAAGATGCTTACTCCTTGGAAGAAAAGTTATGACCAACCTAGAAAGCATATTAAAAAGCAGAGACATTACTTTGTCAACAAAGGTCCGTCTAGTCAAGGCTATGGTTTTTCTCCAGTGGTCATGTATGGATGTGAGAGTTGGACTATAAAGAAAGCTGAGCACTGAAGAATTGATGCTTTTGAACTGTGGTGTTGTAGAAGACTCTTGAGAGTCCCTTGGACTGCAAGGAGATCCAACCAGTCCATCCTAAAGGAGATCAGTCCTGGGTGTTCATTGGGAGGACTGATGCTGAAGCTGAAAGTGCAATACTTTGGCCACCTCATGCGAAGAGCTGACTCATTTGAAAAGACACTGATGCTGGGAAAGGTTGAGGGCAGGAGGAGAAGGGGACGACAGAGGATGAGAAGGTTGGATGGCATCACTGACTCAATGGGCATGGGTTTGGGTAAACTCTGGGAGTTGGTGATGGACAGGGAGGCCTGGCATGCTGCGGTTCATGGGGTTGCAAAGATTCGGACACAACTGAGCAAAAGAACTGGAACTGGAACTGGGGCCACTCCCCAACATCCTCACTCCTTTCCTGTTTTCCATTGCACTTATCATCATCCTGAATACTCTATAGTTTGCATAAGTATTTTATTTTCTTCTCCCATCCACACACCTCCGTGGAATGTAAGGTGGATGAGGGCAGGGATTCAGCTTGTTTTATTCATCATTTTATCTCCAGTGCCTAGAAAAGTGACAGGCACACAGCAGGTCCACAATAAAGACTGCTGACTTAATGAATGGATGAAAATGAACATGTAACAGTTCCTCTCTTCAAATGACACCAATCTGTTAAAATGTCAAATTCATGAAAAAACTATGTGTTATAGCTAATTTTATTTTTTTTTAATTGAGGAAGGGGTTTTCCATTTCATTTTGACCATTGTTCATCTTACAGGGCAGGATTCTAAACCGAAGAGGCTGTCTAGGTAGAGAAGCATTCGATCTTTCAAGTTTTGCATTAATAATAAACACAGACCCTATTCTTTCAAATCCTATGATTACTTCTTACATCTGTGAGTTGAAAAAGACTAGAATAAAATCTCTGGTGAAGTAATATGAACCCACTCTTCTAGGTGAGGATGAGGCAGGTATAACCAAGTGCTTGAAACCATTACTCATCTTCATGTCTATGGTAGGTGGATCATGGTGGGGAGATGCTTCTTAGCAATGACCATGGACTCTAGTTCAGTGGACAGCTGAGTGACCACCACCACCTCCACAAAAATCCAGAAGTGTAGATGGGGTGGGGAGGGAAGAAGGGTGGGTATAAGACCAAATGGCAGAATGCTCTTGAACTTGTCCCACGCAAGACATTCAGAAGACAACATAGAGAGCATTTCTCTAGCAAGAGACCTGTGTTAAATGACACAAAATGGGCCTAGCACTTACCATTCCTTAAGCAGCAGCAGTGGCTCAATCCAATTGATGAAGTGCTTGCATTTAAAGTTATTAATTGCGATAATGGCTTGAACTCAATAAAAGGGATACATTGGATAAAAAGGAAAGCTGAACAATATTGTCTTCATTAGCATAAAATCTTCCAGGTTCCCCACTGCACTTTCCAAGGGGAATGGAGAGACGCCTCAATTTTAACCAAATTTTTATGGTTTTACAGCAGCCGTGGTTATGCATGAATTTCAGAATACATTTGCTTGAAAATTCATTATATGAAACATTTATCCCATGAATAAATTAGAGACTCTGAAATACAGTGCAATAAAACTTTTGCTGCTAGAAGAATTTTTATGGGTGAAATAATGTGAAAATTAGTAACATCAAATATGATTCCCCTTAACCTAGACTAGTCCCACACACAATTATTTTGACATGGTCTGTCATACATAATAATGTAGATTTTCAAATAATGCCATAGAAAAGACTTGTAACAATTCTTAACAGAATTTAGAAATACATGATGAATCACTAGGTAAGGAAAATGGCAGTTTACCCATTTGACAGAATGATTTTTTTCCCCTGAAGCCAAATAGAAGATTTTTTGTTCTCTCTTAGAGATTTTGTTAACTATGACACATTCAAGCAAGGGTAAAACTATTCTATATGGAATCAACATCTTCATTCCTTGTTTACTCAGTCACTCTTGACTTTGCTGTCTAAACTTGGCATGTTAAGCATTTTAACGATTATATTTGACTATACTTGGCACAATTAAACAAACATTAATGCTTGTAACTTCATCAGGTGTAATTTGTTACTGAAAAAGGAGGTTTCTAAATAATTAAACAAGATATAAAAACAGCAATCAGTATGAAGAATACTAAAATGAGCCCTGTCATTATTTTCAAGATAGATAATAATTATAGGTCAGCAAGCCAACTGACCTAAAACCTCCATCCTGCCATCCTATGGAACTGTGAAGATCTCACAGATGTAAAAACACAAAAACTTCCTCTGGTGAATATGGCATATGCCTAGAAGATAAAACTGATTATTTAAATAGAATTTAGCAGGGGAAAAGACACATAAAATAAACCCACTGTGCAAATGATCAATGTGGAAATAATGCACACTCCCAAAACAATTTTCCAAAATTCAAGACATATTTTATTTCCCCAAATACTCTATTGGAGCATTTCTGCTGGATAATGAAAGTTTTGGAGATGATAGCGGTGCTGGTTACAAACAGTGCAAATGTACTTAATGCCAAGGATTTGTGCATCAAAAAAGGATTAAAATGGTCAACTTGATGCTTTTATAAAGGACAGAAATGGTAGGGATCTAAAAGAAGCAGAAGATATTAAGAAGAGGTGGCAAGAATACACAGAAGAACGTACAAAAAAGATCTTCATGACCCAGATAATCACGATGGTATGATCACTCACCTAGACACAGACATTCTGGAATGTGAAGTCAAGTAGGCCTTAGGAAGCATCACTATGAACAAAGCTAGTGGATGTGATGGAATTCCAGTTGAGCTATTTCAAATCCTGAAAGATGATGCTGTGAAAGTGCTGCACTCAATAGGCCAGCAAATTTGGAAAACTCAGCAGTGGCCACAGGACTGGAAAAGGTCAGTTTTCATTCCAATCCCAAAGAAAGGCAATGCAAAAGAATGCTCAAACTACCGCACAATTGCACTCATGTCACATGCTAGTAAAGTAATGCTCAAAATTCTGCAAGCCAGGCTTCAGCAATATGTGAACCGTGAACTTCCAAATGTTCAAGCTGGTTTTAGAAAAGGCAGAAGAACCAGAGATCAAATTGCCAACATCCGCTGGATCTTCGAAAAATCAAGAGACTTCCAGAAAAACGTCTATTTCTGCTTTATTCACTATGCCAAAGCCTTTGTGTGGATCACAAGAAACTGTGGAAAATTCTTCAGGAGATGGGAATACCAGACCACCTGACCTGCCTCTTGAGAAACCTGTATGCAGCTCAGGAAGCAACAGTTAGAACTAGACATGGAACAACAGACTGGTTCCAAATAGGAAAAGGAGTACGTCAAGGCTGTATATTGTCACCCTGCTTATTTAACTTATATGCAGAGTACATCATGAGAAATGCTGGGCTGGAGGAAGCACAAGCTGGAATCAAGATTGCCAGGAGAAATATCAATAACCTCAGATATGCAGATGACACCACCCTTATGGCAGAAAGTGAAGAAGAACTAAAGAGCCTATTGATGACAGTGAAAGAGGAGAGTGAAAAAGTTGGCTTAAAGCTCAACATTCAGAAAACTAAGATCATGGCAGCCAGTCCCATCATTTCATGGGAAATAGATGGGAAACAGTGGAAACAGTGTCAGACTTTCTTTTTCTGGGCTCCAAAATCACTGCAGATGGTGACCACAGCCATGAAATTAAAAGATGCTTACTCCTTGGAAGAAAAGTTATGACCAACCTAGAAAGCATATTAAAAAGCAGAGACATTACTTTGTCAACAAAGGTCTGTCTAGTCAAGGCTATGGTTTTTCCAGTGGTCATGTATGGATGTGAGAGTTGGACTATAAAGAAAGCCGAGCACTGAAGAATTGATGCTTTTGAACTGTGGTGTTGTAGAAGACTCTTGAGAGTCCCTTGGACTGCAAGGAGATCCAACCAGTCCATCCTAAAGGAGATCAGTCCTGGGTGTTCATTGGAAGGACTGATGTTGAAGCTGAAACTCCAATACTTTGGCCACCTCATGCGAAGAGCTGACTCATTTGAAAAGACACTGATGCTGGGAAAGGTTGAGGGCAGGAGGAGAAGGGGACGACAGAGGATGAGATGGTTGGATGGTATCACCAACTCAATGGACATGGGTTTGCGTGGACTCTGGGAGTTGGTGATGGACAGGGAGGCCTGGCATGCTGTGGTTTATGGGGTCACAAAGAGTTGGACATGGGTGAGTGACTGAACTGAACTGAACTAATTACCACAATGAAAAAGTTTTAAATGCTATGCTATTTATAAAGCCATAAGAATTTAAATGTTTCCATTCATCTAAGCAGGAAGATAGAAAGAACCCTGGGAAAATTATAAATGTTGCTCTCAGATCTATATTGCCTGTATGATGGATGGAAACTGCTATCGAGGGAGGCAGAGAGGAAGGGTAGTGGGAATCATCCATTTTCCAAGAGATCCATTTTATCACTGCATATGTTTTAAGAGCCTTATTTGTCTTCAGTTCTGTGGTGCCATTTTTCTCATCCAAGTCACTGATGCAATGCGAATAACTTGATCAAGCTCATCATAGGTTAAATGCCAATTTCTAATCTAGAATCTTCCCTTTAAATCGTGACCAGCCTTAGAAAATTTATTTAATTGGGTCTCCATTTCCAAATCTGTTGTCTAAGGAATCCTTTCAGTTCAAATAATCTACGACTGTTGTAGAGTCTCTGATCATCATGACAATGACATATTTGAGATTGAGTATTTATAGATAATCAATCCAGTCTCCTATCAGGCTTTGACAATTTATATTAAGCTTATCACTGACTCACGGCCATTAAGTATCTTAGGAAAGTCCTCTAGAGAGGGGCTGTCTTAAAAGCTTTCCTTCAAGCAGTTCAAGTATTCTAATTCCTATTTTACAGGAGAGGCAATTGAAGCAAGATAGGTAATGATGCCTTCTGAGGTCAGGGAACATGCAGACTGTGGAATGGGTATTAGAATGCAGTTCTCCAGGCGACTATTACGTTACCATTTCTGGTATGCTGCTCTGCATAGCTATGTGTGCACGTGCAAGCACATGTGTGTGTATGTGTGTGTGTGTGTGTGTGTGTGTGTGTGTGCATGTGCCTGTGTCTGACAGTTTCAACAGCAAAGTCATTACAAGAAGCCATTACTCTACTATATACCTTATACACCAATATTTACTGAGTGATTAGAGCATGCCACATACTATCCATGTGACTCTATATGATTATATAATTTTAGCCTTACACCAACTCTATGAGATAGCTACAGTATAGTTTTGCAGAGGTGGTACATAATAGATTGTGTTTTTCCCTGGGAGGTGCTCACATTAAAAACACCAATTCATGCAGTCAGGAAATAGACATTTATTGAGTGTCAGCCACTGTGCTAGATTCCAAGGATATATGGAGGCATGTTTGAAAATAGTCACTGTACTCATTCTAACCCTATCTTTTCACATTCAAGTTAAGAGCTGTCAGTTAAGTGACTCTAGCACATTTGGCTAAGGATCCACTTAACCCAAAATTGGATTAACCATAAAAGCTGACTCGTAAAATCTTGGTCTGAAGTGGTCTGGTTTGCATCATACTTCTAGACTTCTCTTTCAAACTGAAGTAGCTGTGATATATTCATTTAGATTAGAAGAAAGGCAAAGAGTTAACCTGCAAGAGATCTGCTTATTGCTTGTGCATTTCCAACTGAGTTTACTTGATCAAAGTATATAAGAAAGTGATTACTTGTAAAATTCACTCTTCACTTGGACTACAATGGTGTATATGAGTAGTTGTCTCTAATGGAGTGACATGAGGCAATGTAAGTCTTCATTTTCACTTATTTTTATTCCATGGCATAGCTTTATAGGATGCTGTAAATATCGCTATGTTAAAATATACAGTTCAGGCTCTAATCCATGTAAATTTACAGACAAGCTCATCTATAATACAGGAGTTGCCTCCTTATCCATGATTTTGCTTTCTGGGGTTTCAGTTACCCTCAGTCAACCACAGACCCATAATATTAAACAGAAAATTCCAGAAAAAAAAATTCACTAGTTTTGAATTGCACGCCATTCTGAGGAGCATGATGAAGTCTCATGCCATGCTGCTCCAAACCCACCCATGATGGGAAGCATCCTTCTGGCCAGTGTGTGCCTGCCATTAGTCCCTTAGTAGTCAGCTCAGGTATCAGATTGATTGTCATGGTTTCACAGTGCTTGTGTTCAAGTCACCCTTATTTTACTTAACTATGGCCCCAAACTGCAAGAGGAGGGATGCTGGCAATTCGGATATTTTCTTATTGTGCCTAATCCATAAACTACATGTTGTCTTAGGTATGTATGTAGAGGAACAAGCATAGTATATATAGGTTTCAGTACTATGTGAGTTCTCAGGCATCCACTGGGGGTCTTGGATTGTACCTTCCTGCAGATAAGGTGGAAACACTGTATTCTGAGGATTTTTTAAGGATATAATTGCCAGAATATTTTGCAATGACCAGGCATGCATGAAAAATAAAAAATAAAATATTGGAGTGCCAACAATTCAGTTCAGTTCAGTTTCTCAGTCATGTCCGACTCTTTGCGACCCCGTGAACTGCAGCACTCCAGGCCTCCCTGTCCATCACTAACTCCCAGAGTACACGCAAACCCATGTCCATTGAATCGGTGATACCATCCAACCATCTCATCCTCTGTCATCCCCTTCTCCTCCTCCCCTCAATCTTTCCCAGCATCAGGGTCTTTTTTAAATGAGTTAGCCCTTCACATGAGGTAGCCAAAGTATTGGAGATTCAGCTTGAGCATCAGTCCTTCCAATGAACAACCAGGACTGATCTCCTTTAGGATGGACTGGCTGGATCTCCTTGCAGTCCAAGGGACTCTCAAGAGTCTTCTACAACACCACAGTTCAAAAGCATCAATTCTTCGGTGCTCAGTTTTCTTTATAGTCCAACTCTCACATCCATACATGACCACTGGAAAAACCATAGCCTTGTCTAGATGGACCTTTGTTGGCAGAGTAATGTCTCTGCTTTTTAATATGCTTTCTAGGTTGGTCATAACTTTTCTTCCAAGGAGTAAGCATCTTTTAATTTCATGGCTGCGGTCACCATCTGCAGTGATTTTGGAGCCCAAAAAAATAAAGTCAGCCACTGTTTCCACTGTTTCCCATTTATTTGCCATGAAGTGATGGGACTGGCTGCCATGATCTTAGTTTTCTGAATGTTGAGCTTTAAGCCAACTTTTTTACTCTCCTCTTTCACTTCATCAATAGGCTCTTTAGTTCTTCTTCACTTTCTGCCATAAGGGTGGTGTTATCTGCATATTAGAGGTTATTGATATTTCTCCTGGCAATCTTGATTCCAGCTTGTGCTTCCTCCAGCCCAGCATTTCTCATGATGTACTCTGCATATAAGTTAAATAAGCAGGGTGACAATATACAGCCTTGACATACTCCTTTTCCTATTTGGAACCAGTCTGTTGTTCCACGTCCAGTTCTAACTGTTGCTTCCTGAGCTGCATACAGGTTTCTCAAGAAGCAGGTCAGGTGTATTCCCATCTCTTGAAGAATTTTCCAGTTTCTTGTGATCCACACAGTCAAAGGCTTTGGCATAGTCAATGAGGCAGAAATAGTTGTTTTTCTGGAAGTATCTTATTTTTTCAATGATCCAGCGGATGTTGGCAATTTGATCTCTGGTTCCTCTGCGTTTTCTATATTCAGCTTGAACATCTGGGATTTCATGGTTCATGTGTTGCTGAAGCCTGGCTTGGAGAATTTTGAGTATTACTTTACTAGCATGTGAGATGAGTGCAATTGTGCGGTAGTTTGAGCATTCTTTTGCATTGCCTTTCTTTGGGATTGGAATGAAAACTGACCTTTTCCAGTCCTGTGGCCACTGCTGAGTTTTCCAAATTTGCTGGCCTATTGAGTGCAGCACTTTCACAGCATCATCTTTTAGGAGTTGAAATAGCTCAACTGGAATTCCATCACCTCCACTAGCTTTGTTCATAGTGATGCTTCCTAATGCCCACTTTACTTCACATTCCAGGATGTCTGTGTCTAGGTGAGTGATCATACCATCGTGATTAACTGGGTCATGAAGATCTTTTTTGTACAGTTCTTCTGTGTATTCTTGCCACCTCTTCTTAATATCTTCTGCTTCTGTTAGGTCCCTACCATTTCTGTCCTTTATTGAGCCCATCTTTGCATGAAATGTTCCCTTGGTATCTCTAATTTTCTTGAAGAGATCCCTAGTCTTTCCCATTCTGTTGTTTTCCTCTATTTCTTTGCATTGATCACTGAGGAAGGCTTTCTGATCTCTCCTTGCTATTCTTTGGAACTCTGCATTCAAATGGGTATATCTTTCATTTTCTCCTTTGCTTTTTGCATCTCTTCTTTTCACAGCTATTTGTAAGGCCTCCTGAGACAGCCATTTTGCTTTTTTGAATTTCTTTTTCTTAGCGATGGTCTTGATCCCTGTCTCCTGTACAATGTCATGACCCTCCGTCCATAGTTCATCAGGCACAGTGCCAACAATGATATCCAACAAATGCAGCTGTAAATTAATACACCTTAAAAGATTTGGGGTCCTGCACAGTAATTCTGAAAACATGGTTTATTCTTGTTATTTTTTAAGTTTACTTTATGTTTTTAATCATTTGAAATCCCAGCCCCTGACACCATCACCATTAAAATTTGAGAGACAATCCTTTAGGCATCTCTTTTTATGTTAGGTCTTCTTGGAAGAAATGACTGGCATTGCAAAGTCCTAATGGTGACATTGTATCCATACTGAAACACAATGAAAACACCATGCCATTGGCTGGAAGTTGAGTTGAATGGGTATGGTGCAGTGTAAAGAAACACTGGTATTGAAACTGGATAGATTTGGGTTCAAATCCATTATTCTGTGACCTCAGGCCAAATAACTTCATACCTGCAGCCTTGGTTTTGACATTAATAAAATTAACATACTGATTTTTTTTTCTGTACTTGCTTCAAAGAATCACAAAAATTAAATGACATGAAGCATACAAAAACCTACCACACATTGAGGCACACACGACATACTCAATAAATGTAATTTACCTTCCTTTCCCCGAATGACCAAAAAGAAAAAAAAGTCTGTTATTTCAAATTCTGTAATGGTATACTCTTTGTAAGGCAATAAATATGCCAAATTATGTGATAGAATTCCCAAACACAAAAGTGCCAAAGAGATTTCATTTTGGAGAACTAAAGCAGATTAATATGTTAATGATTACAATACATGAATTCTAGTCTCTAGAAAAGATAAAACTTTATTAAAAGATATCTTTGTACCAATATGGAAAGCACAACCATTTTAATTCCTCAAAGAAATGGATTGAGAGTAATGTCTGAGGTCACCTTATTATTATTACTAGAAATAAGAATTAGATTGTCTCTCTGTAGTTTTTTTAATGCATTCTGAGATTCTTCTAGGCTCTTCCAGTTTGCAAATTGGACCTATTGGTATGAATCTAAAACCAAACTTAAAGCTAGAACACTACAATATTGAAAGTAATTAGCCTCCAACTAATAAAAATAATTGGAAAAAATAAAATAAAATAATAATAATAGTAAAAAAAATATTCTTCTCTTTAAAAAAATAAAGGTAGAACAGATCAAAACTTTCTAAATTCAATGAAAACAAATCACTCCAGCCAACATCTCCAAAGCCCTTACTATGGATGCAAGTGACTCTCGTAGGCTCTGTGGACACAAGCAAAGACAAGACATAATCTCTGCCCTCAAGGAGGTGACAGACTACTGAGAGAGGCAGCTTGGCTCTAAAACCAGACAGACGAAAGAATGTTATCTATCCTAAAATAAGAATCTTCTGTCTATGTGTAAATCAGACATCTACATTTGTAGACAGTTACTGTTTAAACTGGCTGATGAATTTTCCCCACTACACTTAAGATTGAGTTTCATTCATGCACTGTGGAAGAGCCTTGCAAATGGGCAGTGAAGCAGAAATAGAAATACAGAGAGCCATATTCTTTTCAAATGAGTTCTCCCATTTTATTCTTTCTATGCTAAAAGCTATTCATGGGTTACAAGCTAGATCTGACATCAATACACCCCATGGTCCTAACCTGAAGATCTTCAGTCTGGAAAATGAAACGCACAGCTATTTAAACGTGTCTGGGTCAACTCAGTTAAAGTGCAGGCATTACAGTCATGGGAGTTCTGCTTATGTTGTGTGTGCCATTAACAAGTGACAACATGTGAGTTTCTCAAAGTAAGCTGATCTTATTGTGATATGGACCTTCTATGATAAGAGGAATGCTGATGGACATGACAGTGGGCAATTGTTCACAGAAACCAGGAACATCTTCTCACCTATGCTTCTACTGCTCCATATGCCAAGGTTAAGCACTTGTTTCCTTGTTGGATGGACAGGGTCCAAGGAAGAGATAAAGCCAAGATCGCCTCAGGGAGCACTCACCTCTGAAGTTGCGACTGTGGGGCAGGGCTCTGAGAAACAAAGTTTCCTGAGTTCATTGGAGGATGTGGGTGCTTCTGATGTTGACATTAAGAGTGTGACATCAGAAGCCAGATACTTTATAAACCAAATGAACCGATGAAGGGGGTGGAGAAACCCAGTTGTTGGCTGGAGGATTAAAATGTCCATCGACAGCTTGAGTCCATAAATACTGTATGAGCTGATACACAGTGCCCCTCCCAGACACAGAGAACCATGTGATTGCAGGGCTGAAACTGTGGTCACCTCACTGAAATCCTCTGGACTCTCTTATCAAAGAGCTCTCGAGTTCACGTCCTTTCCGCGATAAGGAACTCAAGCTTCCTGTGCCTCAAGCTGAGGCTTCCATTTCCGGACACTCAGACAAAATTGGCCTCCCTGGAGCTTTCCACAGATGATTGGGATTCCATCCCTCAGAACCACCCAAAACAAGCTTACTTCCTCCTTGCTTCCATTCAACACTTTCAGCTGTAGGCTGAAAGCTCTTCTGTTGCCCTGGGTCCTCTGATTCTGCTTCATGTGATAAAACTTGGAGCCCTCCCCTTCCTCCTAACTCATTCCAGTTTGTGGTCCCATTAATTGTGGGGCACCCAGACCTCAGTGAAACTCTCACGTCACAGTTTTAAAAGTACAGTGCCAACTGCAGTGATCACTGTCCTTCTGCAAGATTCTTTCTACTCACCAATTATGAGGCTGCTGTTTTGATCACAATAAAGCACAATATCCCATAAAAACCATGAAGCTGACTGCCTTTACCACGAAGTCATGCCTGTTACACCTTGACCTTCTGCTACTTACTTGGATCCCATTTAATTTTAGTGGATTTAATGTACAAATATTTATGAAATACCTACATTGCAAAGGAAGGATACTGTTAGGGATCGGGACTACCTTGATGAATATGAAAAAGGACCTACTCAGAGAACACAAACTCTAGAAGGAAAGACAGAGGTGCTACCATAAAAAACTAAGGTGTTATATATGTTATGACTAAAATATTCAAGAAGGTCTAAAGAAGAAAGCATCATCAGCTCTGCTTAGGAGCTGTGGGGACACTAAAAATGGCCCAGAAGAAGGAGGAACTATTGTCAAGGACTTTAAAAGGTTAATAGAATTTTCTTGTTGATATTTAGCAGAAAACCACTAAATTCTGTAAAGCAATTATCCTTCAAATAAAAAAAAATAAATAAAGTGGCAAAAAAAGGTTAAGAGAATTTTGATAGAAAGTTATTCCAATGAAAGTAAATTTGTGCCAAAGCACAGAGGTGTGAAAGCATTTAGTGAGCCCAAAGACACTGCAGGTGGGAGCAAAGGCTCGTGGGTGGATGGAACTAAAGTTGGTGGCTGAGGGTCTGGATGACTTTGGACTTCATTCTGCAGGAAACACCATTCCATCCAGGTTTTTGAGCAGAGAATTAAACTATGAGACATGTTTTTGAAAAAAATCATCAATTAAAGAATATGAAAAATGACTTAGATGGAAGAGAAATTAGAAAACTGCTAGCAGGGCCACTGGTCAGATAGGCTGTTGAAGTCATTCAGACAAGAGGGGAGGAGGCCTGGGCTGAAGAACTAATGGAAGTGAGGGTGGCTGGGGGCGGAGCCATGGGGGTAAATTGATGGGCATGAAATGATCGGGTGTTGAGGGGAGGGTTTAGAGCCTGGAGGCCTGTGGAGATGGTGGTCCTCCAGGACACAGAAATGGGGAAATTTTCATTATAAGAGAAAATGGAGCTATATTTTTTCCAACTTATATAAGGTTCCATTAATAATTATAGCTCATTCTCTAATTGTAACTGTTAAGAATAAAATAGTTTTTTTTTTTTTTTTACCATGTGTGAAGCATCCAGGTGAAAATACAACATGTAGTTGGAAATTTGAGTGTGGACAGGTGATCTGAGTAGGGTATCATAAACCTGGGTGACAGGGAGAGGACCATATAGTTCACCCTGGTGAATTCTATCACATTAGACTCACCATGGACATCCCACCTATCCAGTGGATCAGTCATTACAAAGCAAGAGATTCACCCACAAACAGCTATGAAGCCAAAACTAAATGTCAAAATCCATGACTTACCTAGGATAAACCTACAGTTTTACTTTCCAGGGTGAATGTACCTCAAAGGCTGCACACAAGTCATGAGTGTCATTTTCCCTGGGACCTGAATCCAGCCATAATATAGGAAACAGGTTTCATTTTAAAGGAACCATTTGGCATGGCACATATTCTCTGTTTATGGATGGGAGGAGCAGTTCCTGTTTAGTGATGAATACAGGGCAAAAAAGTACACCATTCCCTAAACTATTCTGGTCGAAGCTTGGCATTACTTTGTTTTCAGGGCCTGTGATATGAAAAGAACTTTGGTATATAATTTGCTCCTGAACTAGGCAATTATAGTAGATATTAGAGTAGAAAAATAGCATATTGTTAAAGGCAACAAGAAATGCTGACAGCAGGACAGAGAGGTCTAAACGCCTTGACACCATATGTTGATTAAATACTTTTATATGTACTTTTGTTTGTTCTGGTCCTCTTAGTCTCTGTCTCCCCCTGACTGGTTTTACCATAAGATAAAACAACCAAATCAAATACAATATATAAATACTGGCAGCTTTCAAGCTCACTTTTTATCCTGAACCTAAAAGGCAGAGAACTTCGGTGAGTTTCCTGGCTGTTCCCAGTTGAGTCTGGAGCGGTTTGTTTACCTAAGATGGAATCTTGGGCAAACAGTTCACTACGGCTCTACAAACAAGCTAAAATTATGACCTGATGTCATTGTTTCTCACAATCCGAAGCTTTGATGCAGGCTGTTTGCCCTTGCCAGTGTAATCGGATATGAAGCCACTCTTGTTTAAGATGAGTTAGGAAGATTTGTCATTCATTGGGTGGGTTTGGGTAATTCTGCTGTTTAGGTTTTACTGTGTCCAAGTGATTCAGAAGAATCCTTGGCAAGGGAATAACAAATGAGCCTGGTCTTGAGACACCAGCAAGGGCTTTCGTGGGAGACCCCTAACAATGTTAAATATTCCTTCACCAGGTGAAATGAACCACCTGTGCCCCTACTGAAACACTGAAGGGAAAGAGCATTAAGACTGGAAAACAAAAACAGGACTTCCCTGAAAGTCCAGTGGTTAAGACTCCACGCTTCCACTGCAGGTGGCATAGGTTCCATCCCTGGCTGGGGAACTAAGATTCCATGTGTCGAATAGCACGGCCTCCCCCCAAAAGGAGATAGGAAAAGCAAGAACAAAGGAGGGATTGGTTTGGCAGAATTTAAAAGAAAAAATATCACTTACAGAAAAATGTGCCTGGAAATGGTGCTTCTTTCTTCTGTTCCCCCACCAATGTTTCTTTAATACCAGTTCTACATTTATGTCACATTGTGCCCAGTTCTCAATAATGCACACCATTCTAATGGAGCTGCTGTGACTCAATATTTCTGACAAGGATCAAATAAAATTTCCTATTCTGAGCAATACATTCCAACAGCTTTAAGTATGAGAAAATTTAGTTAGGAGGTTTGGCTTTTTTTTTTTTTTTAGGTTTGGCTTTTTAAAAGTGAACTATAGTTATGATAGAGTCCATTAACCAACTCTAAATTAAAGTAGAATTGAAATAAAATTATAGAACATGTATAAAAGAACATGTGACATCCACATGGATACCAAATGAATCCATTATACTAAGTACTTTTCCAGTAATAGCAAATGAATTCATAATGATGGCACACTTAAGATCAAATGAAACCTAAAAATATAAACGTCAAAATATCTACACATGGTTTCTTCTCATAATTTACCTTTTCATTGCACAACAAATACAAAGTCAAAATGCTTCCATGTTGAGGAGTTTAGTCTAACACTTCTCACTTGTGAATTGGGTTTGATGATTGTAAATGGAGTTTTATGTAAATCAGAAAGACAAATGATAAATTTCATGGGTTTGTCATGGCAAAGATGGCAAATTTCACAGTAAGTCACAAACTAACTTACAGAAACACAACCACAAATAAAATCAATTTAACTGCTAAGTAAATTACTCTTTGGGGTTATAAATGAGTGCATGAGTGTGTCACAAGGTAATTCCATATGAAGCACTGAAAACTATATTCTAAAGCAACAAGTCTAGAAAAAAAAATCGTCTTCAGGAAAATAGTGATCTCCTCTGGGTAAGCATACTGATCATTTCAAAATATTGTTGCTATAAAAAAAAAAGAAAATCTCAAATCATGGATAATCATTGCAGATAATGTGTTCTATTTTCAATGCTGAGTCCCTTTGGATTAGCTTTTTCATTCAGGTTTTATATGGATTCTCTGAAAGTTCTGTCATTTATCATGGCAATAACTAATAGAGCAATGAACACATTTTTCTTTTCCTTGAAGGAGTGGATGTCAGACAGATGGAGGGACCTACACAGATTTTAAAGTCTCATGAAAAAAAGAGCATGTGAAATGCTAAAGGTGGCCAGTGTTCACCCAGGCATTGAAAGACAGGTCAAACATTTTCCACATGTAAGCTCAGACTCATCAAAACGCTTACTAGCCCATCACTGAAAACACAATTTTGTCTGCCCATCCAAACACCATTTTTTCCTAAACCTAGGAGGTCCATTTTAATATTATGAATATGATATAATTGTTGCTGCCAGCATTACAGATCTTCATACAGCTGAGTGGAATTCACTGAGGCAATTTATCATAATGGTGTAGGCACATGGGCACAACAGACACACACACACACACACACACACACACACCCTATCATGATATCTACAAAAGAACGGCTTTCATAGAATTCAAAGGACAAAGGTCCTACATGACTAACTGAAATTTTATTAGGGGAATTCTAGTTAATCTGGAACTTTCTAATCTCTAAGAGCTAGAAAAATTTCTAGCCACAGAAAAAACATTTTTGATAGGACATTTGCTTGCCAATTAAATCCTTAGGACTACAGCAACAGAGTAGGGCTAAATACAGATAATATAATTTGGCCTGTTGTTTGCACAGCAGTAAATTAGAATCTTGAAAAATAATTGAGTCCACAGATGTTCTTTCTAAACAACAACAGAAAAATTTTTCAATGCTCTTCTGTACTTATATTCCAAAACACCCCTTGTGAGCTTCTTCCTGGAAGCCTCGGCAAAAGGCCAAGGTCAGAATATGGGGAAGAAGGGAGCAGGGAAGGGGAGTCTGCAGAGGCAGTGGGGCTTCAGAAGCAAGACAGGAGTGGGGGCTGGGTGAGGAACATGGTGGTCCCTAAGAATGGCATCTCTCCACTTCCACAGCACACCCCTCTTTGGATCAACAGGGGCTCAAAGACTCTCTTGGGGAACTCCATCACTTCAGGTTCCTGGTATATTTAATTAAGCTAAGTAGAACGAGCACCTACCCTGGGTGACAGCCTGCTTGCCTGGCCCTGTTGCAGAGAAGGCTAGTTTGAACAGAGCATCAGGAAGTAGAGATTTGGCAATTTTGCAGTTCATCTGTTCAATCAAAGTGGCCAAGGTAGATTATTTTTTGTCTGAATTATCAAGTTTGGCTGTCTCTGTTGATGAAATGACCCAGAATTATGCCAAATCTCCATTTCACCAGTCTCCATGACCCAAATATGTCACCAATCTTTTGAGGATCATATCACTTACCCTGACACTTTCCCCATTTGTTAAATAAGATGAACAGCACCTGACATCACATCTCATTTAGAAAGCAATATGTAACCTTCAGGTGAAATGCATAAATTACTGTGTATTTAAGCGTTAACAGAAAATACAATGACAAAGACCAATACAAACAAAATTTGATATTAAAACCTTGAGATGCTATTGGCTATATTTAGTCTTTATTTTGCCCTCCCTTAGAAATACTGTCTGATTTTGCAGTGCTCTTGGTGAGTAAGCTGCTTTCCAAAGGAAACATATGGCAAGTGAAAATGCAAAGGCAGGAACCCACCAGTTTCCTAGCAGTAGTGTCTATTCTGGCAGCTTGTCTTAAGGACAAATTGTGGCTTTCACTGTGTTAAATTTCTAAAACTGCTTTTTCCCCCTGAAAGACCCAAACACAGACCCAGTGTGAAAGTTCATCATGATCTACCAAGAGTCGTGACTTTCCCTATCACTTGGACTTTATTCTGACTTTGTTACGATAGCACTTGGCCTCCAGATACAGCCTTCCCAGCTCTTCCAAGTATCAGTGCCACCCAGATAGCATTATAGATGCCTTTTTCAAATCCCGCTCCTACATTTTCCTTGACTGTTCTACACATGATTAGTCATTATCGTAGCAGCTTACTCTAAGCCAAAGATATAAATATGTCTGGAATCTGACTGGCAGGGGTGTCATAAAACAGTGCAAACTGAGTGTGTGTGTGTGTGTGTGTGTGTGTGTGCGTGCGTGCACACACATGCACTCACACATATGCGTGTGTACACACACAGATGCATGAGCTTGCTTTCTACCTCTCCCCAGGGAGAAGCAGAAATATATTTTTCTCCTGATAAAAAGCTAGAATTGATTCCCATCAATCAATCAAGCCCTGTCTTCCCCTATCCATCTCTTCCCACGGCACCAGTCAGCAAACTCCTGAAATGTTTACTCGAATTATGGCCTAGCTACTCCATCAGAAACAGTAGCATTATATTGACTTGAAATGTGGCATATCAAAAGCTGAGGCCCATATAATATTACACGCTCCAAAACCCCCTGGGAAAAAGATTTTCTCACTCTCATCAATTGCTGTCAATTGATCTCTCTTATTGCAAAATAAACTGTAAGACTCCATAAAAACACATATCTGCTTTCCTTGGTTTTAAAGAAATTCAGTCCTACATCAAGTATACAATCTAGGTTAACATACTAGGCAGAAGAAATACTGGAATTCAAAGGACATTCACTGTTTCAGCTGCACATTTCATTTTATTTATATCCTAAGAGGGAGGCGCACATCTGTAAACATTTTCAAAGTTTTGAGCACAATGCAGAGAGACTGCCTACATTATCATCTATGCAGGGCACGCAGTCTAACATTTGTTTATGCAAACCATATAATTGGAAACTCTGTCCATTTTCTGCTTGTGCTAAGTATTCTGTGTATAAATACTTTTTCATAGTAGCTAAATAGGGTTTTTATTTAGGTCTTATCACCTTCATATTACATATTCATTGATTTCTAAACTGCCTTAAACAGTTCTGTAGCTGGGAAACATTATGAATTCAGTTTTGGCACCTTGGTATTAAATTTGCATAGCAGGTCACGCGTCGCTTGACATACATGCAAAATTGCACTGCGGCTATTTTATTACAAGCCACAAAAGATATTCAGAAACTGCATATAGCATCAAAAATAAATTAAAATGGATCAAAGACCCAATAGGAAGCCCAATTTTTTATTGTTTTGTGATGTCTAAAGCCATTTAGATGTTCTAGTCAATAAACAAAAGTTAGACTAACAATTTTTAGTCCTCCTGGTTTTATATTCTAATTACCAAAGGTTAACACGTATTTTTTTTATCACATCAGAACCAACTTTAGTTGTAGTTAAGAGTTAAATATTAAATCCCCTGTACTATGATGCCTACAATTACATGTCTACTCTAGATACACACGTGTGTGTTTGTTACTATAATAAAATTATGTTTCATCACAACACATTCAGCATTTGTACTTCTGAGGGGATTTGGCATTTATTAAAAGTGTATCAATATCCCTTTATTACCTGTCCTGGTATTTTATGTTCAAATATATTAGCAAAACATTTTTCTAGGCTAAAACTATGACACATATTACAAAAGAGCTGTAGTTGTATCATTTCTAGACGTTCTGAAATCATGCTCAGTAGACAAAAAAACTGAAGATCTGGGTTGGACTCTGGTCTATCAGAGACACAACACTCCCACCAGGTCCTTGTGAACCCAAGGACTTCAACTACTCAGGTATGAAGACTACTCATCATATTGGCAAACTTTGTAATTGTAAATATACTTAAACTGACTCATTTTAAAAAGGAACTATAGATAAGATAAATGTCTCCTGTTGGAGAGGAGGAGAGAGACTGAAAAATGGGAGGAGAAGAAGGCTTTGCAAGCAGGAGAAAGTGGTATGAACAATGGTAGAGAGAAAAAAATGTGCCAGAGGAGTTTGGGGGTTGGTGGATCTGGAAGCTGTAGAAAATGTAGTGGCAAGACATAAACACAAGAGCTGTAATTCCCAACTTTATTCATTCATCTGGGACAGTAGCTCTCAGTCTAGAATGATGACCCTCTACAATTAAGAGAAGCTCGTTCAACTGAACTTTATTACAACCCTGAGCTGGCCATTGAATCAAAAGATATTATTTAAATGGGGTACCACAAATTTTGGTACATCAAAATCTATGTCATAATTTCGCCCATAAAATTGTTCATTCATTCACAAATCTTTTAATCCAAGGCCAAGGCTTTTGAGCACAGATCACAGGCTGGGCTTCCACCACATACTTCTCACATAAACAAAATCTACAGTGCATCCTCAACAATTTCTCCTTTGAGATTTTTTAAAAATGAACTAAGAACTTAAAAACACGTAAGAGGCAATCTCAGTGCAAAATCTTTTACATTGTTATAATTTTTCCTCAATCTTTAGTGACTGTCTCCTCAATGCCTATTTTGATTGCAGTTTTTTAATCAATTGAACTTGACTGATGTGACAGATTGAAACTTGTGGGAATGTAGGGATGGAGGGAGTATGTTTTGCATGTGGGATGGGCATGAATCTTTGGGGGCCAGAGATTGGACTGTGGCAGATGCCCCAAAAGATGTCCCTCTCAATCCCCAGAACCTTTGAACATGTGACCTTCTGTTGCAAAAGGGACTTTGCAGATGTGGTTAAGGATCTTGAGATGAGGAGACTGTTCTGGACTATCCCATGCCAATAAAATCACTAGTCCTCTAAGGTGGAAGCGGGAGGCAGAAGAGTCACTGTAAGAGAAGGCCACGTGACACCACGAGCAGAGACAGAGTGGGGCATGTGACTATGGGAGCGGAGGTCAGAGAGAGAAAGATTTGAAGTTAGTGCACTGCTGGCCTGGAAGATAGAGGAAGGGGTTATAAGCCAGCAAATACAAGTAGCCTCTAGAAGCTAAAAAAGGCAAGAACCAAAATTTCCCCTAAAGCCTCCAGCAGGAACAGAGCCCTGTTGGCATGTTTATTTTAGCCTGATAATTCCCATCTCAGATTTCTGATCCCCAGAATTCTAAGAGAATAAATGAGTTGTTCTAAGGCACTAAGTTTGTGGTCATTTGTGACAGCAGCAATAAGAAACTAATAAAACTGAGTTTTTCCAGAATATTCAACTTCATTTCACACTCATTTTTCTTTGGTTTGTGCAGTCCTGAATTAAATGACAGAATTACAATACTAGGTACAGCTGGCATTAACAGGACTGGGAACAACAAAGACAATGAACTCCCGTTTGCCAGACAATTCAACTGGCAGGAGCAGAAGCAGCAGGTGTACCTCAAGTTGCCTCGGGTCATTAGTGCAGAGTCAGGGTAGGAAATTCCCCACAGGGCATAGCATACTGGCTAATCTCACAAGTTCTCAACTGGGTGAGGGCAAGTGAAGGTAGCTGCTTCCCTGGTATTTAGTATTGGAACAAAGGTTCTTCCCATTCCTACTCCTTCCCTGCTCTTAAAAGCACAACATTGCCATATCTTTGAGTAGCAAAGTAAATATGCAAAAATATGTTTAAAGTTTGAATTTGGAATGAGGAATTTTGATGGATTCCTTAGCATGGTTGTAGATCACTGCTAGAATGGTATACATTTGGGAGTGAACTGGAGCTGTGTCTATAAAGATATACAGTTGTTGTTGTTCAGTCACCAAGTCATGTCTGACTCTTTGGTACCCCATAGACTGTAGCTTGCCACGCTCCTCTGTCCATGGGATTTCCCAGGCAAGAATACTGGAGGGCATTGCCATTTCCTTCCCCAGAGGGATCTTCCCAACTCTGGAATGGAACCTGTGCCTCCTGCATTGGCAGGCAGATTCTTTACCTCTGGGTCACTGGGGAAACCCATGATGATATACAAAGAGACACATTAAAAACTCTTGAAAACCTTCAAAAGCCCTAGTCCCTGGCCCTTGGACAGAAGCAGGTGAGCATCATTCCAAAATGATGTAATGTTTTCCTGGAGTTTGTTCTAATGAGATGTGGTGGAAAATTTGGCATTATAAGACAGCTAAGCCACAATGGCTGTGAAAAGAAGGGAAGAGAAAAGCAAAGGAGAAAATGAAAGGTATACCAATTTGAATGCAGAGTTCCAAAGAATAGCAAGGAGAGATCAGAAAGCCTTCCTCACTGATCAATGCAAAGAAATAGATGAAAACAATAGAATGGGAAAGACTAGAGATCTCTTCAAGAAAATTAGAGATACCAAGGGAACATTTCATGCAAAGATGGGCTCAATAAAGGACAGAAATGGTAGGGACCTAACAGAAGCAGAAGATATTAAGAAGAGGTGGCAAGAATACACAGAAGAACTGTACAAAAAAGATCTTCACGACCCAGATAATCATGATGGTGTGATCACTTCACCTAGACCCAGACATCCCAGAATATGAAATCAAGTGGGCCTTAGGAAGCACCACTACGAACAAAGCCAGTGGAGGTGATGGAATTCCAGTTGAGCTATTTCAACTCCTAAAAGATAATGCTGTGAAAGTGCTGCACTCAATAGGCCAGCAAATTTGGAAAACTCAGCAGTGGCCACAGGACTGGAAAAGGTCAGTTTTCATTCCAATCCCAAAGAAAGGCAATGCCAAAGAATGCTCAAACTACCGCACAAATGCACTCATCTCACACGCTAGTAAAGTAATGCTCAAAATTCTCCAAGCCAGGCTTCAGCAACATGTGAACGGTGAAATCCCAGATGTTCAAGCTGGATATAGAAAATGCAGAGGAACCGGAGATCAAATTGCCAACATCTGCTGGATCTTTGAAAAAACAAGAGAGTTCCAGAAAAACATCTATTTCTGCTTTATTGACTATGCCAAAGCCTTTGACTGTGTGGATCACAAGAAACTGTGGAAAATTCTTCAAGAGATGGGAATACCAGACCACCTGACCTGCCTCTTGAGAAACCTGTATGCAGCTCAGGAAGCAGACTGGTTCCAAATAGGAAAAGGAGTATGTCAAGGCTGTATATTGTCACCCTGCTTATTTAACTTATATGCAGAGTACATCATGAGAAATGCTGGGCTGGAGAAAGCACAAGCTGGAATCAAGATTGCTGGGAGAAATATCAATAACCTCTAATATGCAGATGACACCACTCTTATGGCAGAAAGTGAAGAAGAACTAAAGAGCCTATTGATGAAGTGAAAGAGGAGAGTGAAAAAGTTGACTTAAAGCTCAACATTAAGAAAACTAAGATATGGCATCCGGTCCCATCACTTCATGGCAAATAGATGGGAAACAGTGGAAACAGTGTCAGACTTTCTTTTTCTGGGCTCCAAAATCACTGCAGATGGTGACCGCAGCCATGAAATTAAAAGACGCTTACTCCTTGGAAGGAAAGTTATGACCAACCTAGTCAGCATATTAAAAAGCAGAGACATTACTTTGTCAGCAAAGGTCCATCTAATCAAGGCTATGGTTTTTCCAGCGGTCATGTATGGATGAGAAAGCTGAACGCTGAAGAATTGATGCTTTTGAACTATGGTGTTGGAGAAGACTCTTGAGAGTCCCTTGGACTGCAAGGAGATCCAACCAATCCATCCTAAAGGATATCAGTCCTGGCTGTTCATTGGTAGGACTGATTTTGAAGCTGAAACTCCAGTACTTTGGCCACCTGATGGATAGAGCCGGCTCATTTGAAAAGGCCTGATGCTGGGAAAAATTGAGGGCAGAAGGAGCAGGGGACGACAGAGGATGAGATGGTTGGATGGCATCACCGACTCAATGGACATGGGTTTGGGTAAACTCTGGGAGTTGGTGATGGACACGGAGGCCTAGCATGCTGTGGTTTATGGGGTCACAAAGAGTTGGACACGACTGAGCGACTGAACTAACTGAGTGACCGACTGAAGCCACATTGGAGATGTTTGGTTAAGAAAGCATCTCTTCTTCTAAATGTACAAACATCCATCAACAGACAAATGGATACAGAAGATATGGTACATATATACAATGGAATACTACTCAGTCACATTAGAAAGAATGAAATAATGTCTTTTGCATTAGCATGGATGGATGTGGTGATTGTCTTAATAAGTGGAGTCAGTTAGACAAAGAAAGACAAATAAATTAATATGATATCACTTATATGTGGATTCTAAAAAATTAATACAAATGAACTTATTTACAAAACAGAAACAGACTCACAGACTTAGAGAATGATCTTATGGTTACCAAGGGATGGAGGGAGGGTGTGTGGAAGGGATAGTTACAGAGTTTGGGATAGACATGTACACACAGCTATATTTAAAATAGATAATAACAAGTATCTACTGTACAGCACAGGGAACTCTGCTCAATATTCTGTAATAACCTAAATGGGAAATGAGTTTGAAAAAGAATTGATACATGTATATGTATAACTGAACTACTATGAGGTACACCTGAAACTAATACAACATTGTTAATCAACTATGGTAGTGGTGATTTAGTTCAACTCTTGTGACCCATGGACTATAGCCTGCCAGGCTCCTCTCTATCCATAGGATTTTCCAGGCAAGAATACTGTAGTGCATTGCCATTTCCTTCTCCAGGGGATCTTCCCAACCCAGGAATCGAACCCAGGTCTCCTGCATTGCAGGCAGATTTTTTAACCGACTGAGCTATGAGGGAAGCCAGGGAAACCCCTGACAATATACAGAGATCAACTATACTCCAATATAAAATAACTTTTTTAAAAAAAAAAAGAGAAGTGAGATCAAAAAGAGAGAGAGATTAGTTTGTGTCTTGTAAAATGAGTCTTTTTCTACATCTCATTAAAGTACTTACATTAGGAACCTACTCTATGGTCAAATAATGCCATGATATTAGAGTCAGCTTTTATCTTACTTATATCAAAAAGCTCTACTTTTAGGTAAATTCTACTGGCTCATGGATGGCTTACCTCCAGTCTTGTCCTGGCTTTCTGAGAGATGGCTCACCATGATGAAACCTAACCAGAACCACTTTCTCTGGAGTACACCTTTTTAAAAGGAACAAATTCGTTCAAAGCATTATTACAGACCACCATGTGAAATTCCCACATTCTTAGCAGTTTGAGAAATGTTTAATTTATGTTTATGTATTCTTACTCAAAATGTTAGTTAACAGCCTGTAGGGACCCAGTAATAGGACCTTTTTTTCTTTTTTATGTTTATTAGCTACATTAATGACTGTTTCTGCAATTCTACTGCAAAGACTTTCGTTAATGAATGCCAATTAATTCTGAAATGATTTTAAACAAAGGGTGATGAGAATAACCAATCAACCATGACAGTTTAGAGAGCAAGGAGGCTGCTGTGGCCTAAATTTCCTGTGTTGATTATTTGCTGTCAGATGGTACTGTTGTTCATCGGGCCTGTCTTCAGGCTCTATATACACACATTAGATGAGAGGATCATGATCTCAGACAGAGTTGGGGCCCTGTCTCCAATGGTACAGATTCTATCATGACCAGGTATCTGTACCATCCAAATAGCCAGCTTCACTACCTGCCACTAAATGGGGTATGATAGTTCAAATACTGCTTTCTACTTAGGATGCACTTGAGAGATATCTGTAAAGTGGAAATGAGGCTAGAAGTAAAACCTAGTCGACATAAACGGTGACTGAGTGGACAGGTTGCATGGTTGTTAAGAATGTGCTTATAATGCACCATTCATAGTTCAAAACAGACATTCTATTTTCCACTGTAAAAATTAAACAGGAATTCTCAAAACCCTTCCTAGAAATGTTTAAGCAAGTAATTTTCCTAAAGCCATTCACTATAATTACATGACAATTGCAGTATAAATGCAAAATGCTTACGTGTATGTATCTCTTCAATGTTAGAGCATGAAAACATTCAAATAAATCACAGGTGATCTGAGCCCAACAAAGCCAATATTTTTTTTCTTACTAATAAGATTGAAAATACTAAAACATTTTGCTCAAGTGTAGCTTTGGAACTTTAAGAAATTCACTCCCATCCCTGCCCACCCCTCCCTCCCTCACCTGGCAAGGTTGATGGACATTAGACTGTATGCAACAATCCCTTCAAGTTCAAAGCGAATAGGGCCCTAGAGCTCTGACTTTGAGTTAAGGGTTTCCTCCAGCTAACAGAGACTTCTTCATAAGGCATCATCAATAGGCTGGTCTTAGCCAACTGCACAGCTTTCTGTCCTTGGGTATTTCATTTTTAAATAGGACTCCGATTTGACTTGCATTTTGAAGGGGTAGCAGGAGGAGAGGGACTTGAATTCAATGTCAGCTGTCACCAAATGACAACTTATTGCCAGAGGAGACCAGTTGAAAGAACAGATTTTTTTTTTTTTCTGGGAAATTCAACAGTTTCCTCTCCATTGAAAGGCACAACCAATGAACTTCAGTTCTCATGAGTACACAAAAGAAAGAACTATGTTCATATATAGAAAATAATGGCCCATCCTCAAGTGGCTTGGTCCAGAAGGCCAGAAACAAGTATCAGTTTGGGTCAATCGAAGAAGTTAAAAGGAAATGACACACACATCAGGCTACTCCAGAAACAAATGGTGGAAGAACTAAAAATAGGCATGAAAAGTCATAAGTGAAACATCTATTAAATGTACCACCATCAATGTAAAGATCACTCTTCATCAGATGCAAGGGATATGCATATTTGTGTAGAAACATGTGTCCATGTCATGTCCCCAGTGTCCCAGATCCCTGCCTCTATTCCAGACAGGACACACTCCTCCAACAGCTGGCAGAGTTGGCTGCTGGTTGGTCTCAATTGAGTCACCTTTCCTGGAATGGCCCTTGCCCTAAGAAAGTCCCTCATCCACTCTTTGGGGACAGCCAACATCCAGTAACTGGTTGATGCAAGGGTTTAAAGGCCTGGCACGTGACCTTCATTCAGGACAACTCTGAAGGGCTGTTTCACTTTTTTTACTCTTTCGTAAGTTTTGATTCTAAAAACACTCCTCAAAAAACTTCCCATATACCAATCTCCATCTCAGAGTTGACTTCCTGGGAAAATTGATCTTTCTAGTCAAAGCTATGGTTTTTCCAGTAGTCATGTATGGATGTGAGAGTCGGACTATAAAGAAAGCTGAGCACCAAAGAATTGATGCTTTTGAACTATGTAGTTGGAGAAGACGCTTGAGAGTCCCTTGGACTGCAAGGAGATCCAACCAGTCCATCCTAAAGGAAATCAGTCCTGAATTTCATTGGAAGGACTGATGCTGAAGCTGAAACTACAATCCTTTGGCCACCTGATGCAAAGAACTGGCTCATTGGAAAAGACCCTGATGCGGGAAAGATTGAAGGTGGGAAGAGAAGGGGAAGACAGAGGATGAGATGGTTGGATGGCATCACAGATGCAATGGACATGACTTTGAGTAGGCTCCAGGGGTTGGTGATGGACAGGGAAGCCTAGTGTGCTGCAGTCCATGGGGTCGCAAAGAGTCGGACATGACTGAGCAACTGAACTGAACTGAGCAGCACTGTAGGTTAATAGTATCCTTTTGTCTCTGCCTACTTATATGGTACAACATAAGAATGTAAATAGAATATGCAGCTATATCTTAGGTTTTATATGGTTATATATAATATATGCATAGCACTAAAATAAATGTGATTCTATATTGCTAGAAATGAATAGTGCATGATTTTAAAAATTTACAGCACAACTCTGCAAAACCAAAAGTGGATATTTAAGTTTAATTTACCTTAATAAAAATATATTTTCTGAACAAAAACATGGGTATGGAAGGAGCACATAGAAAAACAGGTCAAATTTTCCAGAATATCATGTACAGCCCAGGGGCCTTGAGAAACAAATTGGTAATGTTGATCAACCTACTGTGTTCTACATGTTTACCTTATTACAATAGAGAGTAATCCCAGGGATTTTGTTTTATTTGAATTCGTGAGGAAAATCACTTATCCCTTAGGGTAAAAGCAAAAATACTATGATGAATCATTCTTTGAAACCTTCCACTGCTGAGTTTTAGGCCAGGATTCCCATGCCCACGAGATGGTGATGTTATCTGAACATTTCATTGACCTTTAAGAACCTTATAAATTCAGATGAAAATGGGGGGACAGTTTTACCTTTACTTTTTTTTTTTTTTCAGGAAACCCTTGTAAATCCAAATTGCTATATGTGATCTAACTCCAGTTATTTCTGAGGAACCCTTGTGTCACATCTACCAATCACACAATGAAGAAAATTTTGGAAAATAAAAAATGACATAAATAAATAAATGACATAATTTTAGACTCTGATTCCCAAGACTAATTGTTTTTAGGTAAAACAAATGTTTCTGGCTTAATTTTGTTCATTAATAATTGCCATTGCCTCCAGCTGGGATAGAGGCCACCTCCAGTCAATTAGCAATGGTTGTGTTGCCATGGGCTCTAAGGCTTTACTCAGGCACCCAGGGAATGAGTGCTGCTATCCATTAGTCATGTTGGTCATCACTGACAGCCAACTCCAACATACAGGATATAAGTCTAACCACCTGAAACAACACAAAATTCTCTCTCATTGCATACCATTTTGCCCAGCACAACTGATAATCCAGCCATAGAAAACTACACTGGCTCCATGCACCGCCATGCTTTTTCCAATTCCCTAGCCTTTGTGCATGGGCTTCCCTGGAGGCCCAGATAGTAAAGAATCCATCTGCAATGCAGGAGATTTGGGTTCAATCCTTGGATCAGGAAGATCCCCTGGAGAAGGTAATGGCTACCCACTTGAGTATTCTTATCTGGAGAATCCCATGGACCAAGGAGCCTGGTGTGCTACAGTCCATGGGGTCACAGAGAGTCAGACATGACTGAGTGACTAAGCACATAAGCACAAGCCTTTGTACATACTGTGCCCCTCACTTATACTCCCCTATGCTTGTTGAATAAATGAATTAAAGTAGGACATATATTTACATTTTAAGTCCACATTTCTTAGGGGTCCTAGGCCCAAAACATATTTCCAGTACTAGTCAACTAATCAAGAAGGAAGGCTTTAATAAACAACAGCCCATGGGACTAGAAGCACAAACATAGTGATTATTCCATCTTCTGTTAATTATTTTTACCTTTCAGGGACACTATCGAGGACTGTGTCTTTAAACATACATACTATGCTTCCAGCTCTCATAACCCTCTGTATGAAAGTTCCAATTATACTGACCCATTTGGAACAATATGGTTTAACAAAGAGCTTTAGATCCTGTTTTTGTCAGTTTATGAATTAAAGATCCATTGGAAATGAGGAGAAAAACTACTACCGTATCTGTAGAGTCAACAACAAAACAGTTTCAAAACTATTATGAACCTAGCTTTCCAGAATATTATTTATGATCCACGAGGGCTTACCACACACTAGGTGCTGTTCTAAACATGCTACATTTCTAAGCACATTAAACCAACTCAATCTCCACACTCTTTGGAGGTAGGATCTAATATCATTCTAGTTTTCTGGATAAGATAACCAAGGCCTAGAGTCATGGTTTTGGAGCTGAATTGAATCCTCCAAAATTCATATGTTGTATCCTAACCTCCAGCATCTCAAAATGTGATTTTATTTGCAAACAAGGTCTTTAAAGAAGTAATTAAGGTTAAATAAGACTGGTATCTTTATAAGGAGAGATTAGGACACAGACACACAGAGGAGGACCACATGAAAACCTGAGACCAAAACTGCCATCTACAAGTCAAGGGGCCTTCAGAAGAAACCAACTCTGCCAACACTTTGATCTTGGACTTCTAGCCTCTAGAACCATAAGGAAATAAATTACTGCTGGTTAAGTCACCCAGTCTGCAGCCAAGCAAACTAATACAGACATGAAGTACATTGTTGAAGGTCATAGAGTTAATACAGGATTCAAACTCAGGCAGTTTGGTTATTGAGTGAATGCTCTTATCTACCATGCTCTACTGCCTCTCATCTGAGATGCTCAGTCACCCTCCCTCAAGTGAGGGGACTGGCAGAGGTCCAAACACTCTGACATGATGAAGAAAGATGGCTGAACTGAGGGTCATGATGCCTAAATCCTGGTCCCTGACGTATTTACTGGTGCAACACATTGCCGCAAGGAATTCCCTGATGCTCTTTGGGCCTCATTTTACTCAAATGCCTAAGTGAGAGGTTTGGACTAGTTGGTTTTCCTATGGATCCTTCCTTTATTCTATGTGGTTCAAGGAGTCTACAGTCCAATTGGCCAGAGAGCTGATTATAAGGATAGGTCCAGTGAGAAACCAAAAGTTTTTACCCAGGGTACTGAATAAAAACTTATCTGAACCATCCTCTTTCCCAATTATTTGATGACTACAGCTGCATTTACCAGGCTCCCTCTTGCTGACAATCCTTCTCTGCAAACGGCAGTCAGTGCAGGCAACCATTCCCTTTCCTCTGGAAGAGCTATGATCCTCGGCAGTTTGTCTTCTGCAATCTGGGTCACATGACATCAGGGGCCCATTGATTCAAACAGCCCTTCCACTGGATTAGCTGCCAGGCCTGGCTGAGAAAGGCTGAGTCTTCCAGTAACATTTTAATTTCATATCTCATCTGCAAGTGTGTCTGGAATTTTATGCACACCAAGAATCCTTTAGAGACTGCACACAACACCATTCACTCAAACACACCAGAAAGACAATGGGTTATTGATAATGTTTTGCAATGAACAAATAACCAATAGATCCCATGCATCTATAAGGTGACAAATGTTCCAAGGTCAGCCAACTCTTTTCTGAGTATCCAAGTGTGCTCTACAGCAGCAAGCCAACTCAGAGGATTTAAGGATAAAGTTTTCCGAATATGCTTGCAAAGAGTAAATGATAAGATCTGATCATATAAAGATGGCATTCTGCTAATAGGCACATATGAAACAGGTAAAATGGTTTTGAGTACTGAGGGTAAGGGCATAGCCCTCCACAACTGGCAGTATCACTGACATCACTAAGGGACATCCGTGGTCCACCTTTGGTCTCCACAACAACCTAGCGGCATCGCTGCTCGAGCCAACTCAGCTGAAAAAGGGAGATTTGCTGCCCGGCATTGGTCTTGCAGATCGCACATGCACTTAAAACCTGGGGCCTGCCCAACATCCCAGAAGCCCACTGTGAGAATCTCACTACCATACATACATATGAAAACAGGCCTTAGGCAGGGCAATTGTCTGCCAGACTGCCTGTATCAGAAAGTCAAGTTCGAATTGAATTGTGCCTGATCAAAATTATATGCGGAAGCCCTAATCTCGAGGACCACAGAATGTGACTGTGTTTGGAGACAGGGTCTTTAAAGACATGATTAAGTTAAAATGAGGTCAATGGCAAGGCTTCATCCAATATAAGCAGAGTCCTTATAAGAGGAGATTAGGAAACAAAGACACATGATGGGAGACCATGTGAAGACATAGGGAGAAGGTCCAGAAAAAAACAACCCTGCCTACCCCTTGATCTTGGATTTCTAGCCTTGAGAATTGGGAGAAAATAGATGTCTGTGGTTTAAGCCCCCTTGTCTGTGGTACTTCATCCTGACAGCCCAAGTAGACTAATACAGCAAAAACACAGTGGCCAGCATTGACTGGGTCCCACTGAAGTACTAGGCACTGTGTGAGGTGCTGGGTATACAGTGATCAGCCACCTGATCTACGCTCTCTGCTCTCAAGGAGTTTCCAGGCTATTGGGAAAGAAACATATATAAAGAGGCAATCAAAATAGAATGTGATGGAGAAGAGGAGTGTCTGACTCGGGAAGTCTTCCGAGAGAGTGTGAAGTGTGGAGTGAGGGCAGAAGGCAGTGGATGAGGAAGTGCTGAGAGAAGAAGCTAGTCACTGCAGGTCAGGTCAAGGCATTTCCAGACGTTCATCTATGTCCTTAGGCACTGGAAGGCACTAAAAGCTCAGCCTGGCTGTCAGGTGGAGAAGGCACGGTGGGGATGGGCGGGACCAAAGGCCAGAAAACCAGGAGCAGAAACCAGGTGAGACACGATGCTCAGCTGGTGTAAGGTGAGGGTCAAAGCATTGGAGCTGCAGTTTCAAAGTGAATGAGGGAGGGAGGACTTGACGGTAGGTGAGAGAGCAGGAGGGAGCTGGAAGGATGCTGCCAGTTTCTGAAATTGATAGTAGTGCCATCAACTGTTCAGTGCTGGCTGTGTTGGGGGTGCCTGTGAGAACATCTGAGTTCAGATGCTTCCACGGCAACTGCATATGCATATCTGATATCTAGCGTGTAGCAGGTATTCTACAGAGGACAGGGAGGCAGGTGGGGGGGAGGAAGAGAAAGGCAGAAGGTCACGAGATTTACCCTACATAAAGTCTGAATCCATCACCCTGCTGGTTTTCTTTAAAACTTTCAGTGTTTCAACATCAATGTCTACGAAACCCGTTGGCACACCTCCCTACATCCTGAATTGTGTCACAAAGGGAAAACCCTGTATAGAAAGAGACCGGGAAGTTAGAGACACAAGCCTCTGGTTTCACAGCAGGAACAAGTAGAAGGGAAATCAAAGTCTCTAGATAATGAGCTCTTACCTAAGTACCAATATCATCTTAAGGAGCAAACTAAATATGTAGAAAACTCTAAATCTTATCAACTAAATGACATTTGACGATACACTTTTCAACATTATTTTTTCTACTATGAAAGGCACTACTAAATTTTCTGCTGCTCCCAAATCAACACGTTGATGTGCATCTAATTTGACTTTAATTAAAAATAAAGAAACAAGACCACCACTGTGAGAAAACTTTCGATTTCTGTCATCTCTGTTATTTTTAAATGTCTAAAAAGTTCAAACCCATCCCAAAATGGACAAAATTGCAGGTTTTAAAACAAGCTCTTGGCAAGATATTTTTTAAAGAGTTGAAACTGAAACCTGATAATTTTTTTAAGAAATGGCAACCCTGTGATATAGAGGTGGTTAGTTATTTACTCTCTCCTTGTTCCAATGAAAATGCCAATGCATGTTTTATGAAAACAAAACTGATGATTCCCAAGTCTGAATGAAGTCAGGAAAACTGCCCTCGTCATAAATGACTGCTTGAGCATTAGACTAAAGAGTCTTGAGAGACCACATCAACTTTTTAAGTCCCCAGGTCTTTGTGTATTCCTTTGAGGCAGGCATACAGAAAAATAAAGATTTTACCTGCCTATGTATCTATACCTATCTTGTTTCTAAAACATTTTTGCTCATTAAAGGAAGGTGTTCAATCTGTAGCTAACTAAAAAATTAATTAACCAATGGTTTGATAGTAAATGCAAAGATAAATAAGGCACAGACCCAGCTCTCCCATGAATTATGATCCCTACAGCCTTAGAAGAAAACACAAAGAAACCCAAAGCATCCCAACAGAAGGAGCATTCACTAAGGGTCATCAAGCATGGGACAAAACTGTTCAGGATTCCAGGCATGGGAATTCTTCCAGGGAAGAGAATGAAATGAACTCTTTTTGGAGGTGATACACTGCACCGGGCATGGTTGGGCATGGTCCACATACCAGATGTTATTCTCATCCACAGCTGGAGAAAAGTGAGGTTCAGAGATGCTAAATCACTTGTCTGAATGTCCTTCAGCTGAGGTCAAGTGCCTGTTGAACTGGTTCATGTCCCCTTTTGCTTTGAAAAGTGTCCCACTGAGAACAAGAACTCATATGGTCCTATGCACTCAATATTTAGCACAGAATGGTGTGCTCAGTCCCTGCATGTGGCAGGATTCCCTGATTCCAGGTGGACAGCAAAGAGAAGGGCCCACCGCTGCTGTAAACTGTGCAGCATTTCTCTGTCCAGGTCTATTATCCATCACTTGGAAAATGAGATCAGTGACTTCACCTCATTCCATAATTTCAGCTTCAGATATATATGAAATCATCAGGAGTTGGTTAGGATGGAAACCATCACAGAAACCTATGATTTCATTATCATTTTTATTAGTTATCACAGAATCATTTCAATTTTTGCTAAAAATCACAGATTTGAAAATTTCTACCACCTGTATTCTACTGAATTCTTTGTCAGCAATTTCTGAAATTGAAAAAGAAAAAAGCATAGGCCTTTGGGCTTCAAAGAAACAAATGGAAGTACATACCTATGTGTGAGTATGGGGGAGGGTGGGGAAAAGAGAGGAGTGGAGGGTGAGATGATAGATTTTCTTACCGGGACACATTCTATATTTAAGTTCCAAAAGTTTACAAAATAGTTAAATAGAACTGCAATTTAAAAATGAAAGTCATATTTTGGTAGGAATCTAGGAGGGAACTACGAACTATATGGAAGATATTTGGCAGCTTCGAGCATTAAATTCCAAAATCCTTACACACACGTGAACATGAACTCGGAAATGGCTCACATTTACATTGGCAGTTCACCAGAATTGTTGTTATTCATTATAAAAAAGAATAGCTATGTGTTCAATGGTATTTTATCCGTCAATTCTAGAGTTTGGGGCTTTCATTTAGGTATTTATCATTGTGAATACCTTATTCAATGTTTAAAAAATCAAACTCATAGAAAAATTAAGTCGCCACTTGAAGTAATTTGTGCTAATCAGGAATGAAACCTTAACACTGCTATCAAATAGTTTACATGACCCTTTGGTATCCTCCGCTGGGTCCTGCCATGAAATAGGCATAACTCACTAGGTTTGAGAACATTCCTAGTTTTGTTTAAATAATGCAGGAAGTAACTAGTGCACGAAGGTAATTATTAAACCCCTTTTAGCCACTGTTCACAACCCTTTCACCTCCCTTCACCCACTCTCTTGGCTGGAGTCAGCACCAGGATCTGAGTTCACCGTGACCTAACAGATCACTCCACACTGCTCAGGATTGTGGTTCAGAGTCAATTGGCTTGCATTGGTTTGGACTTTAATTTGGGTTTTAACACATTTCATTTGAACTTAAGCACCTTCAGAAGTGCCTTTAGACAGAAATGTCTAACCTGGAATCCTCTTCTAATTTACGCTACTTGAATCGGAAAAGCTTATTTTTTTTTCCAAGTACACATTTACTTCCACTTAGCCGCTGGAGTTAAGAGCTGCTTTGGTTTCTAAACATGTATAATATAGATAATGCCTATGGAAAAACAGGTTCTAACAAACTCAAGGTTAAAAGAGGGCAAGGTTAGTCAAATGAAGACATTTCCCTTTTGAGTGTATTGTACAACGAATTGCAGCTGCAATGACCTGATTTCTACTTTACCAAATAATTACAATTGCATTTCTCAATTTAGCTACTGGGGTGCTCACTCTGGAAATTGGTACTTGCTGACTGAGGGACACTTTCAAACTTAGGAGCACCACTCTGACATTTTGAAAATCAAATAGGTGTGTAGGTGGCCAGGCATAGATTTGTTCTAAGTGCCTCGCCGCTGTTTTGAGTGGTTACAGGAATTCGTGCTCTGAATAGAGGGCCCAGGTTAGGAAATTGGGACTCTGGCTCAGTGTGCTTACAGGTGATCCCTTTAATCAGTCAGACTTGCTATCTCACCTTCTAAAACTGTTTTGCAGAAATGTATTCCATTTCTCACAAATGCAGTTGGGGCTCCCATGTAATGTTGCAGAAACATTCTGTATTTGAAACCACACGTACAAATTTAAAGGTCAACCAAAAGCTTCATTCAAAATCAAAACTATTAGACGTGGCTAAATTCAAAGAAGCTATAATTCTAAGGGCTGCCTCTAACCAATTCGAAAGCCTTCTGATTAGTAAGGGGTAATTCTATTCATTCATTATTTTATAACAATGATTCTACTTTTTAAAATGATAGCCTCCATTATGTCCTCTCAATGATGATGCTTTTACATTTTTAAATGCTTTTCAGATCTAGTTTGTACATCAGCCTATCTTCATTTAAAATTTTTGCACAGGCTTACACACAGGGTAACTTCTGGGCAACTAGGTATGGGTGGAAGTAATGTATGTCAGGCACAGATTCATTTTAATGATGAAAAGTCAACAGAAAGCAAGGTTCTCTTGGACAAGTTGCCTCGTAAGGAGAAATGCTTTAATAGTTCCCCAAATCTCAACAGCTAGCACAAGTCAGTGATGTCAGAAAAGTGGTCTTCTGAGAGGCAACAAGCCAACTGAAAGTCTCTCACCCTTGGAAGGGCTCAAGGCTAAACGTTGACGAGGGATAGGCAAAGCATTTGGGGCTGTTGTTTTCTCAAGATGAAGGCTGAGTGGAATGAAGGTCAGCCAGGTTTGGAAACTTTCCAAACAAGAACTACAGTTTCAACTTAACAAAGCAGACTGGAGAAACAGGCCCTGGATACAAACTCTAGGCTTAAAAGACATCTCTCCTATCTAACACTGGCATGAGCAAAATTAACATAGTAGTCATCCAGTGCCACTCCAGACCCTGCCCTAAGCCACAAAAAAAAGTAAAATGGAAAAAAAGTAATTCCACATGGGCAACTCGAAGTTCATAAACACCCAAAGTTAGAACTCAATACAAGGCATTTTAACCTCAAATGTCAATCCATTCCGTTAGACTGATACGGTCCTGCTAATAACACCACAGTGATTAAGAACACACATGTCACTCCGCTTGGACAGAGGGTCTGGGAAGCTCTCACGTTGCATACACAATTCACTTTACAGTTTAAATAGAGCTTGAACATCCATGACCTCAGTATATTTTCATACAGCCTTTTAAGAAAATTAGAGCTGGGATTCCTTCTCCCTCTGATAGAGGGGAGAAATATTCAGCTCAGAGAAGGGATTTGGTATGTATGAAGAAGACCCCAAACCTCAACTTAGATCAGCTGGATGATGAATGGTCAAGTTCTCTTCTGATTGCTCTACTCAGTTCGTCTCCAGCAAGGGTTTGGTGTGGCAAGATGCATATCCACTGTCATTCCCGTCCCTCCAGAACTACTGTCCTAATAATAATAACAAAAATGGAAATAATAACATCTGCTATTACCTGAGCAGATATTCTTCAAGACAGTTTACCAAAGACCTGAGGTTTAGGAATTATGGCCTATCCAAATCACTAGCCAAAAAATTCTTCGAAATAATAGAGGTAAGGATCATTTAATATAATTTTTTTATTCAAAAGTACAGAGTTAACTATTGTAAACCAAATCACAAGACTTTTGTTTTGAAAAAGCATTTCCTTTTTCATGGAAGTGAATAAGCATGCCTTGATCTATAATGAAGATTTCAATCTCGCTATATCAGTATCCTTGCTTGAAACGCCTACCATCCTCCAACCATACATCCATCTATCCATCCACCCATCTGTTCACCCATGCACCCAGTCACCAACGTACAGGTATGAAATACCTACTTGGTGTCTAGTCTCGGACAAGACCTCATTGCTCTTCTCTAAGTGCCTGCATTTTGCATCTTTCTCAGGAGCCGACTGGTCCAGCAGCCCTTTCTTGTTCAGGTAATCTGAGAAACTCATTCACATGACTCTTGGCTGTGGCCCATGGTGGCAGGGGGCCGTTGCCACTTCCATTCAAAGGATTGTAGATGTCAGGAACAAGCTTAGCCCACATGGTGTGTGTGCTAAAAGTCCTTTCGAATAATTATTCATTTTATTTTGGACAAAATAAGTGCAAAGCAATGAAAAGCTGAATGGAAGGGCTTTTGTTTGTGTAATGAGTATTTATTCCACTAGTTTTCTTAAAATTAGGATTACATATGTTTAAGCCCTGCAATCAAAACGTTCACCATACACAAAGCCAACCTGAGTCACCTGTATGATGACCAGCTGAGTAACTTTTGATTTTAAACCCAACCACCCATTGCCACCCTCCTTTTATTCCTTCACTAAATATCATGTTTGTAAAGCTACAGAATAAGTTTGTACAACAACTACAGTATGTATTTGTCACCTGCTGCTTCTGTTCTGTTGTTACACAGGCTTTTGTGTGTATATGTGTATACATTTGGGTTTGTGTGTGTGAGTATGGGTGCTCCTACCTAAATCTTGAGGTATCCATCAGTACATCAAAACAAAAACATGCCAAACACAGATGATGGTCATGGGTATCTGTGAGAGGTATGAAAGCACAAAGCCCTCAGTAGAGGGGAGACAAAGAGTCCCCAAAACCCGATGGAGCACATGACAATCAACATCCAAATAGAAGGCTCATTTTAGAATTTGCTTATGTTAGGAATTCAGTGTGGGATTATATTTCTGTTAATTTTGTCCCATATACTCATTTTCTTTTACATATTGGGGATTCTTTTAAAGCACCAGTAGTTTGTTGACTGGTGGGACTAGAAAGAGGAGAGACAGCTCTCAATAAAATACCCTAAGTAAGCCCCAAGCCCCTGCTCTCAGCATTGTGAGAAGCAGCACGTGCCTGGCACTTGGCCATGGACTCATGTGACTTCAGTGATCTCATGTGATGCCTCAATACTATGAAGTAGGGGTCACTGTGCTTGCTTTATAGATGAGGAAACTGACACTCTGAGAGCTTGGGAAACCTGCCCCAATCATAGAACTAGAGGCGATGGAGCTGCTGTTCAAATATGGCTCTACCCTCCACCATTTTCCTCCTTTATGCCAAAGGTCTTCATTTTGTGCACATGGATTCCTCGAAGGGTCCATAGATTGTTTTCAGGAAGTCTAACCAACGGTATGCACAACTGGGTATATGCTTTTGCCCCTTTTGCTGGATGGGGTAGCTAGATCTTTCATCAGCTTCTCAAAAAGGTCTTGCTGTTGTTGTTTAGTCGCTCTGTCAGGCCCAACTCTTTGCAACCTCATGCCTAAGACCATACAAAACAGTAAGCTACCGTGACTTCACTCTAATGCTCCATAGGACCTGGTGCACATGGCAGTACTTCTCCAGACCAGCCTGCACCCCTGCTTCCTCTGGCCTCCCATAGAACTCTGGATGTTCCCTGACATTTTACCTTGCTTTGTTACTTGAATATGAATCTCAGTTGCCTTGCTAGAAGTAAATTTCTGGAATGTAGGGCACAATCTTGTTTAACTTCGTCTCCCTCGAAGCCCCAGAACAGTCTTCTATACATAAGTGTTCCTTGACAAAGGTCAAATGAGGCTGATTTTGTGACTGGTTTGTTATCAAAACTGTTCTTACTTCTCTTCTTAATCAATTCCCCTCACCCAGAAACCTCACCTCTTCAAATCCCAGCCTGCGTTGTTGGCCAGTCTCAGGGCCTTCATCTTCAAGAAAGGCCTGCACATAAAATACCCTGATATCTGTACCTTGTTATCACACAACTGAATATACATGTTCTTCTGGCTACTGTCTAATTGCCTCAAATATACTATGGACTCATCCATTCTTCAGAGGCCTCATTAACTTATTCAGCACATGTTTAATGAGCACCTACTCTTTGCCAAGAACTCTGACTAGAATCGGCAAAAATCCAGTCATCTCTTCTTCTAACATCTTCAGATACCTGATAAAGATTGAAATTTCATTATGCATGTAGATGTGCCTGATACATAATAAATGAATGAATAACTATCCATCTTACCTTGAGATTGCTTTTGTTCTTCCTAATAGTTCAGAACAGGCTCATTTTATTCCTTATATCTTTAGAAATATTGATTTGCTCTGAAACTAGTGTGCTTGTTCAGGATTATGGGATTTATTAAACTTAAAAACCACTTTCTAATTAATTTATAGAGTTAATAAAGTAATCACCTTCATATTTATATTTGAAATCCAGAGTCACATAAATGGCACTGAGAATCTTCAAATAAGCTGAAGTTACTGCCTCCTTGCCTTGGGGATGGAGGTGTCAAAACTGATAATTCTGTGACCTACAACCTTGGGATTTTACATACCTAGGAAGGGAGGAGAGCAGGGGTGATGGAAACTTATTTTAAGAAGAATCAGAATAAGAAAAAGCAGTGTGGACTGTTCTAATGGAAATGTGTTTAGTTTGGCAAGGTGAGCGGGTAGTGGAGCTTCCACTCGGCATCACTAACACCTTAGCTGTCCAGGATGTTACCCAACCAACAGAAAAACTGAGGCCATTCATCTGGGACCTTATTCTGTCAGGGCCCTTCCATTTGTCAAGATTCTTAATTCTCAAATACTACACAAATGAATAATTAAAGAGAAGACTGAAAATACATATTAAGAGTTTTCTTAAACCATGTTCTCAAGGCTTTTTTATTCCATTTAAATTTTAAAGGTAATTATATTGCCTACTGCCAAGAAAGTTAACACTAATTATTGCAATAAATAATGCTGTACAGGTTACATAGAAAATGCAAAGACAAAAATGCCTAATGGCTTATTCAAAACAGGAAGCACAACACTGTTATTTTGAGCTTGAAGTGCTATCTCCTCTTGATTTATGAAGATGCAATTTTTTAAAAACTTCTCTTGGTGAAGCTTCTTTTTCCCTATACAATTTGACTTTACTACAAGATTACCATTAAAAAATTAACAGTCATCTTTGCTAAGCAGTGATTAAGTGTAATTTTGGCTTGTTTTATTATATGACTTTTATGTGTATATTGTTATATGGTTTGGAGAGAAATATATTTATGTCTACCTATGTAAATCACATAAGGGATGATGTTGCAATTAAAATCCACAAGCTAAATCTATTATTATGTTTGTTCATAATTTATCTCCAACTCAATATGTATTTTAACATGATAAAGCATTGCTATATAACACATGGTGATTTTTAACAGCAATTTGCATTAATTCTGCTTAAGAGTTGAAACAGTAATAAGAAAATGTAGAAAATGCCTTTTTTTGTGGTTTTGCCTGTGTAGAAAGCACTGGCATTCAATCTTTCAATCTTCCCAAACTCTAAAGGCTAATTTCAGGAAGATTCAATAACACACTGCAGCTGCAATTTCATTTCTTTTCTTCCCAGAAGGTGAAATGAACATATTTATGTGGTAGGGATGCTGCTTCTTTCATAAGTCAAAATACAGAAGAAGCAAGATGTTTTTTTTTTTTTTTCCCATGGCTAATATATTTGCTGGAGTGTCCCAACTAAGGACTTTTATCCATAACTTTGAATTGTGGAAAGTGGCCAAGTGCCACTTTGCACTTGATTATTTTTGATGCACATGCTCTCATGTGAAGGTATCACCTGTGGCTTTTAAGGACTTTCCCATTCCAGGGTGAGAAATGTGCAGCCTAAGAGCCAACTCATTTGAAAAGACCCTGATGCTGGGAAAGATTGAAGACAGGAGGAATGAACATATTTATGTGGATTAAAGGCAGGAACAGAAGGGGACGACAGAGGATGAGATGGTTGGATGGCATCACTGACTTGATGGACATGAGTTTGAGCAAGCTCTGGGAGTTGGTGATGGACAGGGAAGCCTGGTGTGCTGCAGTCCATGGGGTGTCAAAGAGTTGTTCTTTAAGATGCTGATGGCTTTGTTCTTTGAACTTAATGTACTGAGTTACGAGTCTAGAGTTCAAGGCTCAGCTGAGACCTCTCACACCTGCTTTCCATGTTCTTCACTGCAAAATGTGAGGCTCTCAGCTCCCAACCTCTCCATGTTTAGAATAATTTCTGAACAGGGAAGTATCAAGAAGCTACAGAGAGAATTTCAAACAGTTGAGAAAAGGAGTGGATAAGCAAAATAAGGTAAATATATTATGAGTAATTCTCCAATAATTGAAAAACACAATTTTAATCCCAGTAACTATGAATTGCAAAAATGTTGTAAACTCAGTTCTATTCCTTTCTTCTGCCTCCACACCAGAAATTCATGACCTTAACTGAATGGCAATCTGCCTGTCCACCAAATAAAAGGAAATGGAGCTGAACAATTTTCCAGGTAACAATTTGTACAGATGGTCAGTTGTAATAATCCTACACCAAGTCTACCAGGGCTTCCCTGGTGCCTCAGATGGTAATGAATCTGCCTGCAATGAGGAGACCCAAGTTTGATCCGTGGGTTGGGAAGATCCTCTGGAGAAGGGAATGGCTACCCACTCCACTATTCTTACCTGGAGAATTCCATGGACAGAGGAGCCCGGTGGGCTACAGTCCATGGGGTCACAAAGAGCTGGACACAACTGAGTGACTAACACTTTCACTTTCAAGTCTGCCAAAAACAAAAGATGTGCTTTATTACTAAAGATTATATCTTAGAGTAGGGGTATATCTTAGAGTGAGGAGGATGGTGTAGAGTTGGAAGTTAACCCCAACTCTCTATTTGAAGCAGATGCCCTGTGTAGACAGCCTGAGTCTAAAGGAAAAAAAAAACCTCAGGGAAGATCATAGCAAAGACCACAGCTATTACTACAAGAGAAATGCAACTGGTAATGTGCTCATTTGACTTCTAAAAATTACAAAATACAAAACATAATTTAATATTTAATATACTCCATAACTTATAGGAAAATTCACTTCTTTTCTGTGATTTCTAAGAAAGTACTCAGCATATTTTCCTATACTCTCTAAAGTACTAATAAAATCTTTCTGAGTTATTAATTTTAAGTGGTGAATCAAAAAAGGCCACTTATAGGAAATAAATCCTTCATTGGAGCATAAGAAAATAATCATGATTTTTCATACAAAGCTTTGAACAAGCAGCACTGTGCAAACATTAATCAAATATCATGACATTCAAAGTTTATAATATCATGACAGCATGACAGTAAAAGAGAGGAAAGAAGAAGCTTTTCTGCTTTGTGAAGATTTGGGTGTCAAAGAAAAGAATCTTAGATAATGGTGTTTACCAGCCATTGGTTGCCCTAGCAAGAAATCCAAGTCATTTTAGATCCTCTCAGTGGGCTTCCTCTCAATGGCCCAACTAATTAGTCACCAAATCTCATCAAATCAACTCTCATCTCATCAAATCTACTTCATTGACTATGCTAAAGCCTTTGACTGTGTGGATCACAAGAAACTGTGGAAAATTCTTCAAGAGATGGGAACACTGGACCACCTTACCTGCCTCCTGAGAAATCTGTATGAAGGTCAAGAAGCAACAGTTAGAACTGGACATGGAACAACAGACTGGTTCCAAATAGGAAAAGGAGTACGTCAAGGCTGTATGTTGTCACCCTGCTTATTTAACTTATATGCAGAGTACACCATGCAAAATGCTGGGCTGGATGAAGCACAAACTAGAATCAAGATTGCCAGGAGAAATATCAATAACCTCAGATATGCAGATGACACCACCCTTATGTCAGAAAGTGAAGAGGAACTAAAGAGCCTCTTGATGAAAGTGAAAGAGGAGAGTAAAAAGTTGGCTTAAAGCTCAACATTCAGAAATCTAAGATCATGGCATCTGGTCCCGTCACTTCATGACAAATAGATGGGGAAACAATGGAAATAGTGAGGGACTTTATTTTCCTGGGCTCCAAAATCACTGAAGATGGTGACTGCAACCATGAAATTAAAAGATGCTTGCTCCTTGGAAGAAAAGCTATGAGCAACCTAGACAGCATATTAAAAAGCAGAGACAATACTTTGCCAACAATGGTCCATCTAGTCAAAGCTATGGCTTTTCCAGTAGCCATGTATGGATGTGAGAGTTGGACCATAAAGAAGGCTTAGCACTGAATAATTGATGCTTCTGAACTGTGGCATTGGAGAAGACGCTTGAGAGTCCCTTGGACTGCAAGGAGATCCAACCAGTCCATCCTAAAGGAAATCAGTACTGAATTTCATTGGAAGGACTGATGCTGAAGCTGACACTCTAATCATTTGCCCACCTGATGCGAAGAACAGACTCATTGGAAAAGACCTTGATGCTGGAAAAGATTGAAGGCAGGAGGAGAAGGGGACGACAGAGGATGAGATAGTTGAATAGCATCACTGATTTGACGGACATGAGTCTGAGCAAGCTCTGGGAGTTGGTGATGGACAGGGAAGCCTGGTGTGCTGCATTCCATGGGGTTGCAAAGAGTCAGACATGACTGAACGACTGAACTAAAACTGAATTAGTCACCAAATCTCATCAAATTAACCTTTAAAATCTATCTCAGGGCTTCCCTGGTGGTCCAGTGGTTAAGAATCCACCTTCCAGTACGAGTTTGATTCCTGGTTGGGGAGCTAAGATCCCACCTGCCTTGCCCACATGCCTCACGGTTAAAGAAACAAAACATAAAACAGAAACAATATTGCAGCAAATTCAATAAAGACTTTAAAAATGGTTCACATAAAAAAATCTATCTCAAAATTGGCTCTAATTCAAACTGCTAGAATTTCTGGCCTGGAATATTTCAACAGCCTGCTCAGTGTCTTTCTGCCTCAAACCTTATAAGCCCTATCACACTGACCACCCCTTTCCCCCATTCCCCAGCTAATTCCCCCACCAGCGTGACTCTTCTAGAACATTATCTGCTGTACTTGTAGCACTCAAACTCCTCACCTAGAGCTGACATCAAGATCCTGATCTTCTCAAGCAATATCCCCTCCTAACTCCCCAAACACAGCTTATTGTTTTGTGTCTCATGAATCCCAGTAGTCAGTGGGCCCACTTATAACTTGATGTGGGCTTACACGGTAGGAAATGCCTGTACAGCCACTTCTTCACCAAGAGAACTTCTAATTACACTGCAAGTTACTTCCTCCTTTAAGAAGCTTTCCTAAACATTTCAGACACCCTTAGTCGCTCTCTCTACTCCCACTGAATACTGAACAACCATCTATTAATATTATATTTCACTGTGATTTTTCTGCTTTTGTGTTCATATTCCCTGACTTAAGCTACTTAAGATCAAGCAACATGTCTTCAGCATTTCAGTCTTCCAGCTCTTAGCACAGTGGGAGGAACACAATGAATAAATCAAATCAATCAAGAAGATATGAGGTCTTACAGGCATTCTCTTCTAATGGGTCTTTCCAACAATAGATATAATAATATTTTCAGATTTAAATCATCCCAATTCATAACATCAGGCTGAATGTGAACAACTTGAAATATTACACTGTTGTTTATATGTTTGTCCTCGGGCCAGGTTTTGGACTTGTATATCCAACAAAACTATTTTCTTTGAGACTTATTTCAGGTGGATTGTGGATTCTGGATTCAGACTTAGCTTTCTCATATGGGTCCCTTTTACCCATCAATCTTGCCTGGGAAGGGATATTACATCTTCCCATTTTCCCAAGGATCCTGAGGCCACATTTGTTCAAATACGTATCATAGAGCCGCAGAGAGATCGTTTAGGTGTCTCAACACAAAGGACAGACCATGTGACAAGACTCCACTCAGAGGAGCAACCTGGTCTTCATTTCCAGCAGGTGTCCAGGAGGGCATAACTGGATGTCCCTTGGGAAGCCGGCTTCCCCAGTAAGTTTGCATCAAGATCTGAATGAACAGGAGATGCTGACAAGCAGAGGAAGGTCTGACATAAAGCCAGGGTCATCTCCTTAACCAGTTTCAGTAGTCTTCAGTCCCACTGTAGCCTATGTGAATGATGATGCCTAAAACTGCAAGATGGCAGCTACTTCTCCCATTGCCAACCTAGTTAATGAAATTGCAAAACAGTTGTAACATTCTTCAATGATACAGTCTTTAAGCACTGGGCTATCACGATTCATTTCATTTGGCTAAGATATGATATCTTTTTTTTCCCATGCATCTTAGCTTGAAGCTTTAGCTCAATCTCATTTCACCTCTGAAACCTCAACAGAATAGATCTTTTCTCCTATTATTTCTTCATTCCAAGTTACCTCAAAACTTAGATACTGTACTGCCTTGGAGGATGGGCAAAGACTTCATGAAGTACCAAGAAAGTCATCATTCTCGAGCCTTCTATTCCCAGAATTCCACTGGCTTTCTGTGGTTCCCTTAGACAGACACACAGACAATGGCACATGCATACACAATACCCCCATATGCCAGTTACAAAGAGTCTAAGAGGCTTCCACCAGCCTTTTCACTCCATTTAACCCAAATTCTCAGGCTGTGCCAGAGGACTTGATATTCCTAGAAACTTGGAAATCCCTCCCACCCCACATCCAAGTCAAATACACACTTTAATCCTCCCAATCCATAAGGGATTCCAGAATCCTAATTGTTTTTACACTAGGTTCTTCTCCCTAGACAAAATGACAGGATCAGCTTCCTTTTAGTGGTTATCTCTAAGATCATCTCTGCTTCCTGTGATTCTGAGCCCAGACTGGGCACACAAATGGTCCCCTGCCCTAGGAGTTGAGCCATTCCAATTCTAAGAAAGTAAAAGATCAAATGCCCTTCATCCCATGAGTCAATAAGTAAAGAGAATCCCATTGAACAGAGATGTGATTTGTGGTGTGAAGACTATTTATAATCCTGGGTATCAAGCCTTCTTCTCCATCTGCTTATAAGCCTGAGGGAGCCTCTCTTTCACTGGCAGGTCCTACCTCCACTATCAACACACCTCTCTTGACTCTAGGATTCTGCAAGTTGCACAACTGACCTTCCTTTCCTCTCTACTCAAAGCCATCTTCCTACTGATGACAAGTAGAGCAAGCCAATGTTTTTTGTCTGAAGCTTTGTCTTGATCTAGGCCAGAAGTCAGCACACTGCATTGCAAGTCAAATGCAGCCAACCACCTGTGTTTTTTGTATGGCTCACAGGCTAAGAATGGTTTCTACACTGCAAGATGGTTGAAGGAAATCAAAAGGATATTTTGTGACACATGAAAATAGAGGATATTTGAGTTTTGGTATTCACATATAAAATTTTATTGGCATATAGCCTTGCCCTTTCACTGACGTATTGTCTATGTCTGTTCTCATGCCACAGTGACACAGTTGAGGATCTGCCTCAGACTGTATGGCCTACATGACTGAAAATATTTACTTCATGGAAAATAACTGTCCACCTAAGCTCAAGTTCATAATCAAGGCAACTGTATTGATAATTTTTTTTCTTTCTCTATTACTTAATTAGAAAGAAACATTATAGCTACTATTCTAAAAGATTTTTAAAAATCACTTCTCCACAACTGGATTTAACAGTTTATCCACAGTCAAATTTAAGAGCTTAAAGAGAATCTGGCTCAGAACCTTTGAGGACTAAACCCGATTTTAGTTGTGAGGTGTGGAAGCCCACCTCCCTCTTATGGACCGGCTAAGGTTTTTCATAGTGAACTCTGCTGGCCCCCCTCCATCTTCAGTTTAGGAAATGTGGAGGATTACAGTTCTCATAGTGGGTTGACTGAAGGCCCCCTACAACTCATGTCTACCTAGAACTTCAGACTGTAACACTATTTGGAAATATGGGCTCTGCAGATGTAATTAGTTAAGGATCTAGACATGAAGTCATCTTGGATACAGAGTGGGCCCTACAGCCAATTACTGCTGCCCTTATAAGAAAAGGAGAGGGCACAGAGAGACATACTGAGAAGAAGGCCATGTGGAGACAAAGGCGGAGAGTGGAATGATGCAGCTACAAGCCAAGGAATGCCTGGGGCCACCAGAAACTGGAAGAGGCTAGGAAGGATCCTGTTCTAGAACCTTTGGAGAGTGCTCAACCCTGCCAATATCTTTTTGGATTTCTAGCCTCCATAACTGTGAAAGGATAACTTCTGGTGTTTTAACCTGCCCAATTTATGATACTTTTGTTACACCACATATGGAAAACTAATATTGTGTTGGCTAAAAATTTCATTTGCATTTTTCTAACATCCTCTGGAAAATCCTGAATAAACTTTTTCGCCAGCCCAATATATCTCCCATTTCTAGAATATGGTAAAAATTTCAAAGACCTTCCACAACTATTTAGTTCACGGATTATCAGTGATTTTCTGAGTAGGCAGTATATGGATTTCCTGTCCTCTTTTACTAAGGTGCAGGGAGACTTACCCATTCAGCATGTAGATAAAAGTGAGGGAGCCTTCCTGTTCCTTGCTGACTACTCTTGGAATTCAATGATCTGTAAGTTTTTCCCATTACTGTACTCAGGGTGGGGCTCAAACATTTGAGATACATTTGTTCCTTCTATAACAATTATTTACATGCCCACTTTTAATTGACCCTTCATTCACATCTAAGGTTTATCTAGAATATAGTTGTTTCAGCTGCAGAAATCCAGATTTTAGCTCTGTTGTCTGAGCATTCTGCTAAAATCATCCTACCAAACAGACAAAAACCAAAGCTTTATGAACCAAGAAAAGGTCCTCTAACAAGTTGTGTCATATGTTACTCATTGAGGAATATTGCAAAAACACTACTTCTCACCATATTTGTAAATCAAAAACACATGAGTGTAACCTGTACTACCATAGGGAAAATTGCTCTGTTGGAAGGTTTGGCCCCTGACTTTTGAAATATGAACCCATCAGGGGAATTTCAACCTAAGCTGGATTCAGCTCATTATTCTCTTGCCCCTCATGTGCTATTAGAGAAGCTAATTTTAGAAAATTAATCCATACATATAAAGTAGCACACCTGACACCAAATAGCAACATGGAGATGGCACTAGTGACCTGGGTTCTTGTCCCAGCATTGCCATTTGCTGACTGAGTGATTTTAGGTTAGTAATCCTTAGTCTCTCTGAGTCTACATGTCTGCCCTTGTGAAAAGAGAATGATGATAATCCCAGGCTCTGTGAGAATCCAGTCAAAGTAGGATGACTGGGGTTTGGGGAAATGGGGAGATATTGGTAAAGGGGTACAAAGTTTCAGTGATGCTGGATGAATAAATTCTAGACACAACATACAGCATGGTGGCTCTAGTTAATAATACCGTATTGTACACTTGAAATTTGCCAAGAGGGTAGATCTTAAGTATTCTCACCGCACGCACACACACACAAAATGGTAGCTGTGTGAGGTGATGGATATGTTCATTAGCATTATTGTAGAGGTTATTTTACATTGTTTCTGTATATCAAAACATCAAGCTGTACACCATAAACATGTACAATTAGTTGTCAAGTATACCTCAATAAAGCTAGAAAAAATTATATGAAAACAATTGTAAACTCTAGGTATAAAAGGCAATGGATTTTTGTTATTGTCACCTATATTATAAACTCTATTCAGTAATCAAAGCATAGCACTTTTTTAAAAGATAGTTAATTAAAGATCATTTGCTTTCATGTCAATTAAAAAATGCTTAAGAGACTTACAATAGCCATAAAGACTTTTATAACTCCTCTCTAAAACCCTTCACATTCACTATTTGGCATGGATCAATATGGTTATCTACCTGTCAATTTTTCTTATTCTTGAACACAGAATGTGAGCAGTCTGTTTTTTATGACTGACTCAGAATGTACTAAGCTAATCGATATATCCGGTGATAACAGGGTGATTTGGAACACACGGAACAAAAGCTTATCACTTTACTGCATACTGAATCTGTCAAAATATTTTCCTAGAAGTAATGTGAAAATAGAAGTTCTCCATCTTTCATTATGTTAGTGGGTGGTGACAAAAGGATTAGGAGGCTATTTCCTGAGTTCACAGCTTGGTGTTTTCCAGTGAAATGCAGCCTATAGTTGTTTTATTATTTTTTTTCTTTAAAAAAAAATGAGTTGAAATATACTAATAATCCAGGAGGAATTGGCTTCCAACCGCAAAAGAAGATCCAATTCTTGTTTGCCTGTACTGGCATAGTCTTCAAAATCTCCCAAGTGTTCTGAAGGGTGGTAGTGAGCGGCAGGCAGGCAGGCCTCACACCCTCCATGTGATTCTGAGGCACATGCTCTTAGAGGGTAGGCGGGAGGGAGGCAATGGCTGAAGGAATTTACAAATAAGGTGGCCTTCACCTTAACCACAAAGGGGAAGCACATCCTAAGAGATGTACGGCTAGAAGAAACTTCACAGATGAGCTAATCTAAACACCCCCAATAACAAGAGGCCTACACTGGTCAAACCACTCAAGTTCACCAAGCAAGTCCAGACTAGAAGTGGAACCACAACTCAGCAGACTTTATTCAAAATATACTTCGTAATACACCATACATTCACCCACATAAGACTTACTTCCAGTTAGCTCACAAAGAATTAATAAAATTACTAATAAATCGTGATGTTTTAACAATGTATCATTATTAGTGATGATTTAAATTGGCATAGTATAAAAATTAAAGGGTCGTTTTTCAGATTAAGAATAAATCAATCTTTCCAACTGAAAAAAAAAATGTTCAGAGTGATAAGGAATTTACAAGCACAGAACTCCAAGATCATTGCATTGAACCAAATCATTGAAATTAATTTTAAAAAATTGGCATGTTGAAATAGCTGACTTGGTTCTGGGATGCTGATGGTGGAGTCACATACAGCTTTAGAAAAGAAATACATATATATAGTTATATGTTATATTATATATGTATTTATATGTTATATTACATATATAAAGAACAGGACTTATATATATTTATATATGTTTAGATTATATATATATATATATATATATTTAGCTTTATATATATTTAGATTAGCTCATCTGTGAGGTTTCTTTATATATATATATATAAAGAAGAGGACTTGAGGAAATGAGAAGGAAAGAAAGAGAGAGTCAGGTATTTACATAATCTATAGGAAGCCAAAGTTGAGCTCTCTTCCTGAGTTTGGCTAGAGAGAATGAAGGGAGAGGGGCTAACAGAGGACAAGGAAGAAGAGTGGTTTAAACCAACATTTCAGCACGACTTTAGAGACTCCAGAAAGTACATGAGGAAACTGACGCCAACAGAGCAAGAAATGTGATGTGCTTTCGGGTAATGGAATGGAGAACACAGTAGCTCAGAAATTACTGCTCGAGTCGGTGACAGTGACTGGCCTGAGAGTTCCTAGGTTAGCCCCCATGAAGCCACTGGGATAATGGAGCTTCAAGTCCAGAATCATAGTCTGGATGCCACATTGCCCAGGCATTCAAGACACTACCAACTCTGGCTTTTTGAGCTCTGTCACACTCTGGTCCAAACCCGCAGTTGCAGACACAGCAGTTTATCATCAGAATATACCTCACATGTTCTTGTCTTTTATTTTACCTGCAAGACTCTCCACCCATCACTCATTTGCATACATGTGAACTGATTTGCCCTCCAGATTCCTCTTCACCTATTGTGATTCCACCCAGTATTCAAGGTCAAGTTCAAAATCTATCTTGCTTTGTAAATTTGTATCTTTTTTTTAGATTCCGCATGTAAGTGACATCATATAACATTTGTCTTTCTGTCTGACATCACTAAAAAGAAACAGACTCACAGACTTTGAAAACATTTATGGTTACCAAAGGGGAAAGGAGAGTAAGGAAAACTTAGGATCTTGGTATTACCATATAGACACTGCTGCTGCTGCTGGTAAGTCGCTTCAGTTGTGTCTGACTCTGTGCGACCCCATAGACGGCAGCCTACCAGGCTCCTCCGTCCACGGGATTTTCCAGGCAAGAGTACTGGAGTGGGTTGCCATTGCCTTCTCCACATATAGACACTACCATATATTTAAAAAAATGATAATCAACAAGGACTTACTGTATAACAATATTCTGTAATACTGTATAGCAATATTCTGTAATAGGAATATAAGGGGAAAGAATCTGTAAAAGAATAGAGGTATATATATATATATAACTGAATCACTTTTTTCAGGCTGTACACCTGAAACTAACACAACATTATAAATCAACTATACTCCAATATAAAATAAAAAATTAAACTAAAACCTCTATCTTGCATTCTAGCGCACCAGCCCTGAGCACTTGTCTCGTGCATCCAACCTGGGCTGGTGATCTGTTTCACTCTTGATAGTATACTTGTTTCAATGCTGTTCTCTCAGAACATCCCACCCTCGCCTTCTCCCACAGAGTCTAAAAGTCTGTTCTGTACATCTGTGTCTCTTTTTCTGTTTTGCATATAGGGTTATCGTTACCATCTTTTTAAATTCCAACCTTCCAGGGTTACTTCTATGCATCACTTTCTGGTGAGACAGCTTTATGATTGTGAGGAGGGTTTCAGCCACCCCTCCCCAAAACACCTTTTTGAATCACTGAAATATGACAATCTTAATTAAATCCTCTCCTAGCAGCTCTGACCTCTTCATCACAAAGAATGTGAGGCTCCAAGTCCTACTTCCATTATTGACTATTCTTTTCAGATGCTCAGTGAAGGCCACTTCATTCAGCTTAGGGGGACACTAAAGTTGAGGGGGGCGGCAGATAAAGAGGTGTGTGTGGTAAAGAAAAGGAATTTTAATCCCAATGAGATCAAGCAATTGGAAGAGTTAGTCCAAAGCATAAAGAAAAAGCAACCACTAGATAATGGACTGGCAGAGAATATACAAAGCTTTCTGGTTCCTATACTTCAATGGAATAAATCTGAAGGTCAAGGTCTCTGCTGGCACCCTTGATATGTGAGGCCTTTCCAAGGTGTCTCCATTTATTACCAATGAGGTGGGAATTACACCAGTTACAGTCTTAGACTGAATACTATCTTATTTCCATAAGAACAGACAAAGAAATAAATTCGCAATGTATATCAAGTAAAGAAATGCTTAGCATGGCTTGCACACAGCAGATGAATGGCCTTCCATTTTTTGAAGGATCTGCCTCAATGGTTTCTGTGTAGCTGCTTGGATGCAACCAGTACACGAATGGTAAGTTCCCAGCATTCTCTATAGTTCTCACACAAGGGGCCTGAGCTTCCTATTCACTTATAAGAAATAAAGCTAATTACACCCCAGTGTTCACTGCATCTGATATAAAACAAGGCAAGCACAGTCACAACTGTGAGCAATAACTTTTCAGCTGGTTGACAAAGCTAGCCACTATAATAAGCTAAAGCCAAATCCTATTATTCATATCAGTTTCATTGAACTTTTCTAAAGGCTCCTAATTTGGAGGCAATTGGAGCCTCAGATAGATTTAGGTCACAGCCAAGAGTACCTTAGAGGGCAAATGATCCTTTATGGTGATGACACTCTACACATTCTTACTGTACTTCTGAAAGCCTATTGAGCTAGGATGAAAATGCTTAATATGTCATTGATCCTTCCATTTGCTTGGAATTATTTACTTCCCAAAAGACACTAATAACACATTGTACCAAAAACGCAAAACTATCTACACCAGAAAAATGTTTTAATCCTAATGAAAAAACAAGCAAAACATCTGTAATGAAACCAGGTATAACGTTGCATTTATTAGCAAATTCATTTCCTAATAAAACACCACCTGCGAGCAACCCTCAGTTCCCACTTGATATAAATAGGTCTTTTACTATTTTCAGATGCAGTTCCCCAAAAATTCTTCTAAGTGCAACTGCAGAACAGTTATTTTATTTTTCTTCTGGTTGCCTGGAATGATAATAGATTGTTTTTAAATATGTCATTTCTTTAAAAAGCATGATTCAATTGAAATGCTGACCTTTGGCAATAAAGTTGGTTGGATTTTATTAGTATTTATTAATATCCTTATTATCAATACAGAAATTATAAGAAGGAAGGAAACTTTCAAGGATGGGAACTAAAGTGTCCCCATTATGTACATAAGCATAGATAGAGCAAAAAATATGAGCACACACACATGTACATTTAATTCCAGTAATTGTTTCTGGTCTCTCAACACACTAATATCATCATATCTGCTTATTTGTATATCTTAGAATGTCTCTTTTTCCTGATGATTCAACCCTTTACTCCACCCAAATGCACTTCACAAACACACATCAGCCTCCTATGTCTCGAGCCAGGGAAAGAGCTCGGAAAACTCAAAGAAATCTCATAACCTCTCTATGGACAAGCTCTTTCAGTAATAATTCAAAATAATGCTACAAGTCATCGAAGATGGCTACTTTGACTAGAGACTCAGAACCTCACGCTTAGATCTCTTGGCGCCAGGGATTGGGGCTGAATTCTAATGGTAAGTGCTTTTGAAAAGTGCATCAAGATTTAATAGGATGAATTTCCAGACTTGGTCAGAGTTTTAGCCACATCAATTCCATTAGGTTCAAAGCTCCATAAGGCCCCACCCTGTCTCTATTGCTGCCCATGTTTTAATCTACACTCTTCTAAATTGTCTCTTAGGTTAGCTAACTTCTCATTCTCTTTCTGCCTATTTTTGGTTTCCATGTTGCCCTTAAGGCCTGTATATTCTCCTAACCTTAGGGGCCCAAATTTTTATCTAGCCCTCCCTCAAGTCCTTCCTTGAGACCCATATTTTATAAGTACTTTCTTCACTGATCTCTTATCATGACTTCATTGCACCTGACACATTTTTCAGGCAAGTCTCTATCATAGTCTGTTTGTACCATCACCAAATGCTGTATGCACACAGGCTGCTCCTGGGTCATCATCTCTAGAGCTGATGACAGCTCAGACTCTCTTTGGAAAGGTACATTTAGTTGGTGTACCTGAGCACTGAGCGAAAGCACCAAGTTTCTTCCATATCTGGGATAACTGTGTTGTGAATGTGTAAGAGAGAAGATTACACTGGAGTGGATCTCACTGGTTCTGTGACCTTTCGTTCTGTCAATGAGGTGTCGATACATGCTGCCAGATCTCTTGATGGGCCAGTGCTCTTATTTCCAAACTAGTCCTTAGTCATGAAACTGTCATGTAAAGAGGGAACAGCAGCAGATACCAGGACAAGAGAAGGGGCAAGAATGATGGCCCAGCCTCCCATTAGATGCCCCTTCTTTCAAAGTAGGTTTCTTTCTGCCTTTTAAGTATCACACCCATGTATTAAGTCATCCAGGGAAAATGAGGATTAGGATTTCCAAATGACCATGCAGGACAAGAGCAAAGTAAGGCACAGGTAGACTGGGTGAAACTAAGGTTAATATATCTGAGGATGAATTTTCTAGCGATAGTTTACCTTTGTTTGCATTATTTGATTAACATTGTGGTTTATAAAATGTAATCAAGTAATCATTTTTGAAGTTCATTCATTCAACAAACATTTACTGAGTATGTACTATGTGCTAGGCGTTTGCTAGGCACTTGGGATACAGAAAAGAAATGAGACATTCCTTGTCCTCAGGGAGCCCACAGTCTAATAGAAGAGACAGACACATAAATGAATAACTACAATACAACGAGAGAAGGGCCAAAGTATATAGAAGTTGCTTGGGTGAGCCCAGAGAAAGGAGCTTGTCCTTAAGTCTGGTGGCATCAGTGAAGTGTTTATGGAGAGAGTGATGACCGAGTACACTTGAAGGAGAAACAAGACTTCACTGGAAAGATTGAGGAGCAGAGGGAGAGACAGTCTAGGCTGAGTAGAGAGCAGGCACAAAAGCAAAGAAGTGTGACAAAGCATGCCATGATGGGGAGCCACAGGTCAATCCGCATGGCTGAGATCTCATCTTCATATGACGAAGTGGTGAGATATGAGGTCGGGTACGGAGTATGAAATCACAAAGTGAAGAGCACTGAATGTGGGACTAAGAAATTGGACTTTTTCCTGGAAACCATGAGAAGGCATGGAAGACTCCAAGGGAGGGAGTGACATGGTCAGATCTGCCCATCAGATCAGCCTGAATGGAGGATGGTTTGAAAGAGAGGTGGGACTAGAGGGAGGGACACCAGACAGGAGGTGGCCTAGGCAAGAGATGCTCATGGGGGCTTGGAAGGCGTTGAGGGTGAAGAGGTGACAGACTGGAGAGATACTTGACAAGACGTGATGAGGGATGAGAAAGCCTTCCTCAGTGATCAGTGCAAAGAAATAGAGGAAAACAATAGAATGGCTAAGACTAGAGATCTCTTCAAGAAAATTAGAGATACCAAGGGAATATTTCATGCAAAGATGGGCTCAATAAAGGATAGAAATGGTATGGACCTAACAGAAGCAGAGGATATTAAGAAGAGGTGGCAAGAATAAACAGAAGAACTGAACAAAAAAGATCTTCACAACCCAGATAATCAAGGTGGTATGATCACTCACCTAGAGCCAGACATTCTGGAATGTGAAGTCAAGTGGGCCTTAGAAAGCATCACTACGAACAAAGCTGGTGGAGGTGATGGAATTCCAGTTGAGCTATTTCAAATCCTGAAAGATCATGCTGTGAAAGTGCTGTACTCAATAAGCCAGCAAATTTGGAAAACTCTGCAGTGGCCACAGGACTGGGAAAGGTCAGGTTTCATTCCAATCCCTAAGAAAGGCAATGCCAAAAAATCTTCAAACTACTGCACAATTGCACTTATCTCACATGCTAGTAAAGTAATGCTCAAAACTCTCCAAGCCAGGCTTCAGCAATACATAAACCATGAACTTCCACATGTTTAAGCTGGTTTTAGAAAAGGCAGAGGAACCAGAGATCAAATTGCTGGAGGAAAAAGCAAGAGAGTTCCAAAAAAACATCTATTTCTGCTTTATTGACTGTGCTAAAGCCTTTGACTGTGTGGATCACAATAAGCTGTGGAAAATTCTGAAAGATGGGAATATCAGACCACCTGGCCTGTCTCTTGAGAAATCTGTATGCAAGTCAGGAAGCAACAGTTAGAACTGGACATGGAACAACAGACTGGTTCCAAATAGGAAAAGGAGTATGTCAAGGCTGTATATTGTCACCCTGCTTATTTAACTTACATGCAGAGTACATCATGAGAAATGCTGGGTTGGATGAAGCACAAGCTGGAATCAAGATTGCCAGAAGAAATATCAATAACCTCAGATACGCAGATGACACCACTCATATGGCAGAAAGTGAAGAAGAACTAAAGAGCCTATTGATGAAAGTGAAAGAGGAGAGTGGAAAAAGTTGGCTTAAAGCTCAACATTCAGAAATCTAAGATCATGGCATCCGGTCCCATCACTTCATGGCAAATAGATGGGGAAACAGTGGCAGACTTTATATTTTGGGGCTCCAAAATCACTACAGATGGGGACTGCAGCCACGAAATTAAAAGACGCTTAATCCTTGGAAGGAAAGTTATGACCAACCTAGACAGCATATTAAAAAGCAGAGACATTACTTTGCCAACAAAGGTCCATCTAGTCAAGGCTATGGTTTTTCCAGTAGCCATGTATGGATGTGAGAGTTGGACTATAAAAAAAGCTGAGTGCCGAATAATTGATGCTTTTATAACTGTGATGTTGGAGAAGACTCTTGAGAGTCCCTTGGACTGCAAGGAGATCCAACCAGTCCATCCTAAAGGAAATCAGTCCTGAATATTCATTGGAAAGACTGATGATGAAGTTGAAACTCCAATACTTTGGTCACCTGATGCGAAAAGCTGACTCATTTGAAAAGACCCTGATGCTGGGAAAGATTGAAGGCGGGAGGAGAAGGGGACAAAAGAGGATGAAATGGTTGGATGGTATCATCAACTCAATGGACATGAGTTTGGGTGAACTCTGGGACTTGGTGATGGACAGGGAGGCCTGGCATACTGCAGTCCATGGGGTTGCAAAGAGTCAGACATGACTGAGTGACTGAACTGAACTAACTGAACTGATGAGGGATGATGATACAAATAGCAGAACTGTCTGAGAAATGAAACAATACTCTAAACATGCATCCAGAAAATACAGCCAACAGCCCCAGTCCTCCCTCCCCTTAGGTTCTCATCATCCCATGCAATCAGAGCATCTGCTGAGCATGAATAAAGGAAGAAGAGCTGGAGGGCACATAGGGTCAGACTTCTCTAATTCAGACACCACCAACTTGGACTCTGTAACAAATCAGACAGACTGTGACTCCTAGCGAGTGATAATTTCAACCTACTTTCTTCCTCTGTGTCTTTTCAAGCCTTTCGTCACCAGTAAAAGCAGAGGTTTCTTTCAGTCAAGTGCTTGAGGTGTAGTAGATAGCTGCTTACATGGTGGCCTCTGAGGGGCACCCAATCTCTGCCCCCCACCCAGGGGCCATAAGACCTGGGATCCAATCACTAGTGATTCATTCCACTGGGAAAGATTTTGGTCCCACTGGACTTCTCTTTTATAAGGTAATGCTTCCTGAGATAGGTAAAATGGTTAGTCATTCTAAACCCAGTGGGATTTTGGCTGAGGATCATGCTTTTGGTTTTGACAGAAGGGATCAAGGCAATACAAGAGGGTTAGGTAGGCACCTGGAGAAGGTGATGCAGAAGGTAAGACTGAGGGATACGGAAGTTAATATTAAGGTCTTGCCAGGGAACAGCCCTGCAAGTGCTCAAGAAACTACAGTTCTTAAAGAATACCTTCCACTTCTGGTTCCAGCAAATCACACTTGTACAACCTTGTACCTTAAGGAACTTCTGCATTTTGTGTTTCTGATATGCTATCTGTTAGTGAAGGCCTAGGGTGACCCACTATCTTTTCATGTATCTCATCCTTCTTAAGACCAATAAAAATCTCTAATGTGATTCATTTATACGCAATATTACTACAAATACTGTCTCTGAAACTATTTTATAACTCCAACTTTTCATTCACTCTGACAGACCCTGTCTTTTATCATTCCAAATTATGGAGATTTACTGTATTAGCAGAGTGGAAATCAGTCAAGTCACAAGCGACAGAAGATCAAGACTCTGACCTTGAAGAGTCTCATCTACAGCTCTAGAAGGGTAAATAAGAGCTGCTTGGGAAGCCTTGATTATAGACATTAGAGCAATGAACTAAAAAATAAATAAATAAGAAGAAATGAAACAAAATAAAACTTTAAAAATTACTTACTTCACTTGTTTGAAGAATTGTGAACTTTGGCTGTTTAGTCTTTGAACTGGGTGCACTGGGCTTGCCATCCAAGAGTGATCCAAATGACAGATTCCCAAAGCTGTTGTCAAATTCAATTGAAGGTTTCAGTGTGGGAGAGATGTCCGGGGCCTGGTCCTGACCATCCATGGGTCGGACATAGGCGGTTGGTTTTTGCTGGCCCATGCTTGTTTTGCAGTAAAGCCCTGGTGGGAAGTTTTGAACTGAAAGGCCACTGCTGGGAGCTAATAGAGACGAGGCAACTAGGGGAGATCCAGGCGCTTGCACTGTAAATTCCGGTGCTTCTGGTGAGTTGGACTGATAGATTTCTTTGAAAGTATCCCCTCCACTGGACTTGAGAGTATTGTCTTCCTTTGCCAGTGGGTTTGATTCTTCAACTGCTCCAACTTGAGGCTGTTCAGCTGGGTAGACAAAGAAGTCTTCCAGTCTGGCTGGGGGCTGGTCTGGGGTCGGTGGCTGCATCTTGTTGGGCTGACTAGTGACTTGGCTGGCTGCTACAATGCTAGTGTTCTGACTATCTCGTGACCAGTCAGGCTTTGACTTTCGGTTGCTGTGTATTAGAGTTGAATTCAGTATCACGACAGAAGGTGGAGGCATTGGCGCTGAGGAGTGAGTGTTATCCTGCTGGTGCACTGGGACCATCCGGTGCTTTTGTTCTGGAAAAAAGCTGGGTTCATTTTTGTTGGTGGGAGTCTGGGGCATGGAATTCTTTGGGATTCCCACTAGATGATTCTGATTAGAATGGTTAGTTAGCAAATCCTTCATTTCATCATAGTTTCCCAGCGTGTTCTGGACTCGGTTCGCAAGTGCATCACCTTTGTTTGTCTAAAATAACAAAAAGATGGGGGTGGGAGGAGAGAGAATGAATAGGTTTGTGTTTCCTACTATTAATGTTTCAAACAGATGTCCTAAGTAGACTAGCATATAGGGTTCTTTAAAATTCTCATGCTGCCATATAATTTCATACTTTTCATGTGCTATGTAAGAAAAAAAAATCAATAGCACTATTGAAAGAGCCTCTTGGAATGAACTGTGCAATGAATGTCTATATACTCCCTGGCCTGTTCTTAAATATGCTCATGGGGTGGGGGAGAGTTTTAAATTACGTTGCTTATGAATTTTATTAGCAAAATAACTTATTTTAGGTTCAATGAGTTGAACTGCTACATGCTACACTTTAACAACTTCCACTTACTGATCATTGGAATTATAATAGAATGTTCAATTTATATTTGTTCTTGACATATAACGTAGCCCTCTGTGCTATGTTATACCATGAAAAACTCTTAGTCCGTTGGATAAGGAAGTCAATTAAACTGTGCTATCATGACTGTGTTCAGTTTAGAAAAGGCATGGGCTTAAACAATAACAAATTGAGCTAACTTATGACTAAAGCGAATTCAATTCCTTTTAATCAAAGAGTGTGTAAATTACTGGTGTCTGCCTACATATTCTGGGGACAACTATGTTTACATATTGGTGATTCATACTCGTTTACTTTGAAATGGTGCAATTGTTCGTCAACAGTGACTCAAGCTTGCCTGTGTCTTTTCAAAGGTTTAGAAAAATTTATTCAAGAATTTAAGCTGTTGTTTAAATTAAAACAAAGTTAAATTTTAAAGTGAGGCTGGCAACTACATCATTCTATGGACAACAACACCTATCAAAATGGTTGTGATTGTTTTTTTAAATAATTAAGATTTCCATGAGCTTTTGTAACAGAAAAGAATAGCTTTCATAGCTAAAAAGTGGTAGAAAGCCACATATTTAGAAATGACTGTCAAAAGTTTGGCTCTTCATCTTTGAACATGACTTTTTAATATTCTCTTTGCCTGCCAAAGGTGTTATCAAAACCAGCTGCTGAAGTCAGAAAGGCAAAGGGCTTCTTTGTGCCTAGGCTGCACTACCATTGCGATGAAGGAAAGCTACTTGCATCCATGGAGCCATCTGGCAGTAGGGCCAGTGCATGGGGAAGACGCCCACCCTGGTAGCTTCCTTTTCCCAAGGGTCAGATGCATGTTCTCCATGCACAGAAGGGGGTGACCACCTCCCCATTAGTACAACCACCACTGGAGATTGATGTTTAACATACAAGGTTGCTTAAATGCCCTTAACAGCTGGTGTGGAGCCCAGGAGTGTGTCTATTCACACCTGACATCTCAGGCTAAACCTCAGATGTATGGCCTAGTGCTATTATCTGTAAGTGAAGATGGGAGAGTGTGTGAATAAATAGAGGGTGAAGAGCTGGAAATGAATGAAATCACCCAGGGAAAGGAAATGAGGAACGAGAAGATCAGGCTCAGGAGGGAGCCTGTGGAACATCAACCTCTAAGAGACTAGGAGAAGACCATTCCCTTCTCCAGGGAATCTTCCCGACCCAGAGATTGAGCCTGGGTCTCCTGCATTGCAGGCAGATTCTTTACTATCTGAGCCACCATCACCAGGCTTAGGAGAAGAGGAGAAGCCAGCAAAGGATAATGAGAAAGAGCAACCAGAGAGGGAATCAAGCTGAGAACCTTGGCCTCATTGTTAGCATAATCGCCACAGATTGTATATAGTATTCAACACAGATCACGTGGTAAATCATATAGGACACTTTCAAAGAAATGAGGGCATGTAGAGAAATATGATTTCAAAGACTAAGGAAAAGTATGCAAAATGTATACTGAGGGCTCTGGTGGGAAATTTTAGAAATCAAATAAATACATGTCAGTTTCAGTTTTCTTATCCTCAAGAACATCTTATATTGCATCACATGCAACCTTGGTGTTGAAGAAGTGATTAAACAATTACAGTTCCAAATAATCTTTACCTGAATAATCGCTCCATTTTCAGAAGTGCATTTGAAAGTCATAATTTAATAAACAAAGGGATAAATCACTTTTATTCCCTGAAAGTCCCTAGGTTTGTCAATTTTACAGGCAGAAATTATTTTGCAGCTTAGGCAGGAATAAACACATTGTATACAGTGTTCTCCTTCAATGGAGTTGCACAACGAACCAGCTAGGCAGTAGCCAAATCCAGACTCTCTACTCAATCCCTAAATTCAGAACAAAGAGATTTCATCATTGTGAAGGCCCAGTAGAATCTGATGCAAGTTTTTAAACTTGCAGGGTTGTTCTGGTCCCTGAAATAGTTAACCTCTTATATCAGATGACTGCCTAAAAAATATTAATACCTGCTATCTTCAAAGATCTGACCCAACAAGGGGAAACAAGACAATTTTATTCCTCATTTTAAATGCTTCCATTTTTACTGTTTCCTTTAATGAATTAAGATAAGCTTCCTACATTAGGCAAAGAGAATTCTGTAACCTTTACCTTTTGGTCTTAGCTACCAGGAAGTTCAGTCATTGACCTCTCATTGAAAGTTCATTGAACTTTCCTTGAAAGACAGTTGTACTGGAATAAAAACTTTGCCCCCTGATGTCACAGAGAATGCCACAGTATCTCAAAGTTCTAAGAAGACATTCATTCTCTCTAGGCCAACATCATCAGGACTCAAGAATCTCAAGGCCCACTGGTTTGCCAGTAAGCTAGTCACATCCCTGTTCCTATTTTAGCAGTAAATAAAAGGGACATGTTCATTTTATCTTCAGTGGAGAGATCCTGATTAGGTTCTAACATCTCTTCAGTTTATTGTTATACTGACCTGGGTTTCTGATGCATGCTTAGAACTTTTTTTTTCCATCTCCAGGTTTTAAAATATGATTGAAATTAGGAGAATTTCTCAGCTGGCCAATGTCTAAAACTGTTGTGTACATGACTAAAATTAGAAGAAAACTGAAAGTTCTCTGAATAAAATAGAAAATCCACCTCCTACTGTTCCAGGTCTACTATAGTTGTGATTTCTCTCCCAGCACAAAACTATGAGCTTTTCATCAAGACTAGAGACCACCTTTTATTCCTCATACCCTCAACACTTAGCACCATGTCTGGTGCATATGAGGTCCTCAGCAAAATGCTGCTAAATTGAACAGAATCAAATAATAATTCATACCCTGTCTATATCAAAATAAAGGATTTGCAATGGCTTGGAGTCAAAGGTACATAAGTAGGAAAGCAAAAGTTAAGCTAATTTGGTTACTGTGATTGAATATCAGATTGAGCTGCTTGGTAGCTAAAGGCCAACAGGAAATTCTCATAGCATATAGAATTCTCTTTGTCTGATGGCAGGAAGCACATCCTAATTCATTAAATGAGACTCATATTTGCTAGTGAAAAGGGATTCCTCTCACTGGTTTGGTTTGGTTTGGTAACAAGAACCTTTGAAAAATAAAACAGGTCTCTTTTTCAGTACCAGTTTTTTACAAGAGATACAAAGATGTTTCTCATGTTTCCTTATGATGGCTAAAAAGCTAGAGCACTGCACTGCTGAAGTCTAACTCAGTGCATGTCTGCACGTGGAGTTAGAGGTCAGGCTCACAGCTCCAAGTGTGGGGCTTTCCCGTGCACTAATGGCATAAGGGATGAAGCTGGGATAACCTGGGGGAGTGGAAGGAGGTCAACTCCCTTCAACTAGCTTCCCCACACAGCAATTTCAGAGGGACTTGTGACTGGAACTGCATAGCAGATAGTTCAAGGTTGAGTTCACTGGCAACAGTTTTGAGTTGCTGATTGACGGAAGATCCGTAACAGACGTGCTGTGGCTACAAGTAGCAATTACCAGGGTCATTCTTCAGACACACACTGGTAAATTTCAAACACTCAAGAGCCAGGGTTAGGCATGAAGGACACATAGACACACAGCCTCAAGAAGTTCACCACTCAACAACCTCAAAATAATTAACAGTGTAGACCAGGTGGTTACCACTGGAGGTGGGTAACTGTCAACCAGTTTTTATATTTCTCAAGATGTCAAGATGAAATCCACTGGATAGAAAATCCATTTATTTATACTTGCATGATGGATGCTCATTATACACCATAGCAATTTCTGGCTCACACTAAATCTTCTTCACTCTCTAGAGTCTTAGCAATCCTTTTAAGGAGCAAGGGATTCTTAGCAGTCCTGATTGCACATTATAAATATGGCAAAAATGGAAATTTAGCCATTTCAATCAATTATAGGCTTCTTTCAATTTGGCCAATTCTTTACTTCCCGTTCTAGATAATTGACCGATACCTTAAAGGTAACCTCTGCAGCCATTATTTTCTAAGTAATCACAATTTCTCAATCATCAAGGAAATGCATTTCCAAGTATTTTCAGGCAAAAATTACATGTCTGGTTTGTGGCTCATGACTAACAGCACTCCTTCATTTAAGCTTTTTGCCTCTCATTACTTTGAGAAATGCAGTTGCCTCAGTTTGCTTCTAATGTTATCTACAAATCAGTAGTATAATTTCATTGCAAGACTAATGTGTTAGGAGCTTATGGTACCAGGGTATTTCTTTTTAATAAAAGTAGCAAAATAATTTAAGTTTTTGGGTTTATTTTTTTCTTTTATTTCATTATGGCTAATGTATGTGATTTAGTAATTCCTCTTTTTTCGAACTCTAATATTTTTACAATTAATCTCTCTAAGCTGTGAGTTGCTATTTCTTTCTCTAATTATAATAACCATGATACTTTGAATTTGTACAGCACATTACATATCTCAAAGCAAGGCTTCCCCTGGCTGTTTGGCTTGATTCTCACAACCACCATGTGAGTCGGTAGAGCCACTCTGGTCTAATCTACCTTCTACATGCCCTGACCCAAATGACCATGGATAAGCAACTTAACGTCTCTGCATCTCACTTTCTGCATTCTTGTTGATCTGTGAAGAGCTGTAAAATGTCAGTTGCTGTTGCTATTAACAGGTATCATTTTTTCTATAAGGTATTATTATTCACTTCAGAGACAAGGAAACTTTAGGTCAGAGAAATAAAGTTTCTTCCCCAAAGTCACACAGGGTAAGCTTATCGGGTCTTCTGACTTCCTGTCAGAGGGTAAACAGCCTCCTGTTACAGATAAAGAAGCACACTTATGGGGATATAAAGCTGCAGAGAAGCCACCCCACTTCCTGAGCTTTGAATTCCTCATGGGAAACATGAGGAAAATGTGTAGCCAGTTGCTGTAGGGACTAAAGAAGCATCTGTAGAAAGTTCTAGCACAGAGGAGGTACTTGGTACATGCCAGTTCCTCATCCTTCCTCATCTTTCCACACTAATCTACACATGTTAAATGGCTTCATATTTCTCAAGCACTTTTGAACACATCCTTTTCTGCAGCACAGTACAAACTCAGACTTGAAAGTTACTAATATAAATGACAAAAGCAGCCACAAAGGGATGTTTTACCCACCATCACCCCAATTGAGGGGTGGTAAGCATTCTTTCCACTCTGGGAGTAATAGAAGTGAAGCCAAGAAAGGACAGCAGTCCTAGGGACAGGTGCTCATTGGATAGTTTATGAACTACCAATGCCATCAGATAAGCAATCAGGTCATGCTTAAGGTTTAGAGTAGCAAGAAGTTTCCTGAAACTCCTGATGAACCACCAGGAATTTTGATTTTTAATTTTACAAACATTCCTGCCACAACCCTCAGCAAGAGTTGTATAGGAAAGTCCTCATTTTTACAGTGGATGTGGGCCAGCTCTAGAACTCCCACTGCCATCAGCATGTCCAGATACTCCAAGGGTGTCTACACCAGTTGGGTCTAGGGAGCTCTTGGAGGTGTACCTCACTTCTAGTATCATGATATGGGAGAAAGGAGAAGCATACTGCCCAGTGATCTCCCAGGGAACCATGACCATGTACACAGCATAAGATGGCAGTCAGTCATCAAAGCAACAGTAAAAGAAAGAGAATGACTAGGTCATCAACTGTTAGCATTATTCCTTTCCTTCATAGTCTCGACTTCAAAGCAAAGGCTCTTCCTCATCAAGAAGCCTAAAAGCACCAGGCTACTAATCACACAGCAGGCCTGGCCTGGCCCTAGACTAATGCTCCCATCTGTGTCTATACCTGACAGACCTTTGTTGTATCAAGACAGATGGCTTTTTAAAACTTCTGGCAATGTTGATAACAGGTTCTTTAACTGCCTACTCAAAATTACACTATTTACATCTAAAAATAAGTATGCATCTACATTACAGGCTTATTAACAAGAGATGGTGTTTCCCTTAAAGGTACAAGGACATGAAGTCAACAAGACTTTAAATTATAAAGGGGGAAATAATTCAACTGCTCTACACCTCATAATAGTGTCAAGTATGGAGTAGATACTGAATTTGAAGAATGAGCCCTTGACTAAAGCCCATTTTTCTAACCCATCCAAAGATAAGAGGTGAAACTCAGCTGGCCATTTCTCTTTCTCAAGGATGGATGAGGTTGGGAATTCCCTGGTGTCCAGTGGTTAAGACTCTGAACTTCCACTGCAGGGAGCATGAGTTTGATCCCTGGTCACGGAATTAAGTTCTTGCATGCTGCATGGTGTGGCAAAAACAAACAAACAAACAAAAAAAAAAAAAACACTAAAGAAGGGAGGAGGTGTCTGTCATCCTTTGACCTCACTCCCATTTTCTGAGAAAAACGGAGGCCACAACTTCTTGTCTTCCATACTCCTTCTTTATTCTTATCCTAATATTCCGTTCCCACTTTCCTACCCAAGGCTCATGACTCAACACATGTTCTCACATCTGCCCTGGGACCTTGCTCTGCTCATCAGTACCTCTCCCTCCTGTGTCTTCACCCCTTAGTTTCCCTTCCCTCCAATCCACCACTCCCCACACTTCCAACATCATCTTTACAAGTCTTCATCTGTCTTGGCCATTTCCTGACTTTAAAATTGGTGATGACTTCTCTTCGTGTACAGACTCATGTCCAGACATCTAGGTATTCAAAGTCTTCAGGCATCTATTCCCCTGCCTATCTCATCAGCAGTTACCATGCAGTCATGCCCTCACTCATTCGTGATGATCTCTGCACTGGACAAGGAATTCCTTGAATGCAGGAACTAGATCTTATTTCCCTTTGGACACTAGTCTAAGACATAGCTGACACTCAATGGGCCTTCAATAAATGCTTGTCAAACTAACCATATCTCACCATGGACACATTCAACAGCAGTACAGAAATTAAACCAATTGAAATAGGAAAAATGGATTATTAAAGATCACACTACTATTGACAAATTGAAAACTACTAGTCTCTTTGTCAGACTTACAAAATTTGGAAAGCACCTGAGTGTCTCAATCAAGAGCTTCTTGCTTAGTTTGAACAAGGCAGCAAAGACTCTGGTCTCACTAGTCACTGATCCAGACAGCTCACTGTCTACATCAGTCAGTATCCCCTAAATGGTGCTCTTCTAACATTACAACTCTTGATCATTTTCTCTATGGTTGTTTTACCTCTTACACCATTTTTGTTTCACTGAAGAAAATTACACTGCTACTAAATTTCAATAAAAACCAATCAGCTACCAGCAATTCAACAGGATTCTTCTCCCAATCTCCACTCCAAATAGAAAGTTCAGAGGCAGTCATTGTGAAATCAACACTTGAAGATGTAGAAGTAGGATCTTTATTGGAGCTACACACTAGCCAGAAGTCCACTAGAAAATCAACCAAGCTACACTACCCCCTGTGGTTGAGGCAATCACCTAACCCATGATTATTAATCACCAAGAAAAAATGACTGGCTTTTTCCCTTTGTCCTAGAACAGTGATTTTCAAAGAGCTCTCAAACCACTGAACAGCTGCTAACAACCTGAAATGGAAACAAGAAGCAGTGGTTTTGAGATGGATGGCACCAATCGGGAGGAGACACAGACATCTCCACTGACTTTCTGATGATAATCAAAGTGAGATCAAGCGTCAGGGGGCATTCCTTGCTAGAGGTAGTGCTGGGCAGGAAAGAATTCCTTGGAGACAAGCAGTCTCATAAGTCCCTTTCAAATCTTACTATGTTCCCCCAAGAAGATGGGATTTGTCTCTGAAGATTTCCTCAGAAACTTGTCTTGGCCCCAAATACAGCACAGGTATATATTTCATTTGTAAAATAGATTCTCTTGGAAATGATTTGAGTGTTTTAAAAATAGGTTAAGTGTTGATTAGTGCATTCAAAAATATAACAAGTGACCATTTTGCAGAAAGATAAATTACATACATATTCAGCTACCTTGTATGGCTCCCCAAAAAGATCAAAGCCTGAAGAAAAGAGATCGTCTTCTTGCTGGACTTCTTGATTCCTCCGCTCCCATTCCCTTTTCTTAAGTGCACTACGGTCTTGTTCATAGTGACTGATGTGCAAAGAAAAAGACAAAAGGAGACAAAGATGAATTAGTCATGGAAGCCATGTTATCAATAAGAAGAAAAAAACCAAGTTGAGGCTACCCAAACTGATACTGAATAGAGAGCTGACCTTTTCTTTATTCCCAATAGGTTAAAGATCCTGACCAGTTCTTCAGAATCCAAAAGGAAACGGAAATTGGCTTATGAGACATTGTAGTCATGACCATTTAAGTACAGCATTATCCTCTTCCCTTGTCCTGGCTTAATTACTACAGGCAATTACTACAGCCTACCTCAAAGTCAGTCCACTGTGCAAAAGAGTACTGAATTCAGGTTTCACTGTATTGCCAACTATCTAGGGCCCAGAATTCACAGATGTCACTAAGTCCAAAGGGAAAGGAATTATCAAATATATTATTGCAGATAAATGGGAATTCTGTCCTGAGCCCACAGCCAGTATTAGTCTGCTGTAATGAAGTCGAAAGAGAAGGACTTCCCTGACAGTCCAGTGGTTAGGACTCCAAGCTTCCATCACAATGGGCACAAGTTCCAGACCTAGTCGGGGAATTAAGAATCCCACATGCCATGTGGCATGGCCAAAAGAAAAAATCAAAGGAGAGTTTAAGAACATCTTTGAAAGGCCACAAAAAACCAAATCACCCAGTCAATCACACTCCTTTTTGTTTTGTTGTTGTTCTTCCCACAGTTTGCATCATAGGTGACTAGAAGTCTTTTAGGGGGTCTGGGTTGATCAACAAACTCCCATTAATGAAAAGAGGTGCCAAAAGATTTAAATGACCTTAAGGCACAAATGTTTTATGAACACCATGTTACTCTGACTCTCATCACGTTTCAGGCTTTCCCTTTGGAGGATCAGTACTCTATCAAAGATACATTCTGGGTCCTTTGATTGTATAGAATGGAATACTTCCTCAATAAGAACACAATTATTTTTTTCATCATGCAAGACTATGTGTATTAAACTAAAATCTGTAAGTCTCCCACTAGTGGGCTTTATTTTGTTCATTGGGTTTTTCCTCCTGCTTTTGATCATAATCCTACTCAAGGTGAGCACACATACGCTGGGAAAATTTTAATTATATACATGTACATAAAGTGCCTAGCAGGTACTGAATAAATGTTGCTTTCCTCGCTCATGTTAATACAGGTATCCCCTGCTTTCCAAACGTTTGCCTTAAGCCACTTTTACGAGAGACCTATGTTAGTATCTATTTGCACTAACCAAAAATAATCCAAAGGGAATTTTTGCTTTTACGAAAAACATCATTCCCTTCCTAATGTAGGTCTTTCATAAAAGCAAAGTGGCATAATGAGAACTTTCAGAAAGTGGGGGATACTCTTCACTTTTACACCATTTTGCTTATTGAAGTTTTTATAGTAACGCTCTACTTTCAGCTACTAGATGAAACCTGTAATGTCATGTGAAGACTTAATTAGGTAATTAGCATGCAAGAGAACATAGTAGCTAAAGGAACTACAAGAGATATACTGATATAATATATAAGTACAGTCAACAGGTTTTGAATACATTTCAAACCTTAATACCTATCACTGGTAGCCTACTTTGCCCATGCTGCTGCTGCTGCTAAGTCACTTCAGTTGTGTCCAACTCTGTGCGACCCCATAGACAGCAGCCCACCAGGCTCCGCCGTCCCTGGGATTCTTCAGGCAAGAACAGTGGAGCGGGTTGCCATTTCCTTCTCCAATGCATGAAAGTGAAAAGTGAAAGTGAAGTCACTCAGTCGTGTCCAACTCTTCACGACTCCTTGGACTGCAGCCTACCAGGCTCCTCTGTCCAGGGGATTTTCCAGGCAAGAGTACTGGAGTGGGTTGCCATTGCCTTCTCCACTTTTCCCATGAGTATCACATAATGTTAATTTATAAAATAAGAGCCCAGAGTATGTGATAGCCATGGCAGCTTAACTAGATATCAATATAGATGGAGTGGAAGAGGCCAATACACTTAACCATCCACCTTTCTCCACAGGAATACTTGAACTGACAAACTCTAAGTGACTTTGACAGCTTTATCTCCTGGATAAACAACACTTCATTTCCCCATTTTAAAAGCATGGCAATATTTATAGGATGTTTGGGCTCAGTGATAAAGAAGCTGCCTGCCAATACAGGAGATGCAGGTTCAATCCCTGTGTTAGGAAAACGCCCTGGAGAAGGAAATGGCAACCCACTCTAGTATTCTTGCCTGGAAAATCCTACGGACAGAGGAGCCTGGTGGGCTATAGTCCATGGAGTCGCAAAAGAGTCAGACATGGCTGAACAACAATGTCAGCTATCCTTTCATAATGCAAAAATGCCAGGTACAGAAGAGCTCCCTGGATCCCTCATGAGTATGCCCAACAAAGGTTATCACCGCCTCGGAAAATCAAAGGTCATCCAGAGGTCCACCCAAAGCCTAGGCCCCACATCTGAGCCCTGCCTGGTCAAGAAAGACACCGAGTCTAGGTACTGGAAGCCAGCCCATCCTTCACAGTCCTAGATGCCATCCACAGATATTATGTTTGTTGGTGTCACCTGTCATTTCTATGCACAAGTTGAGATCAGAACCCCAAACCTCTGCCATGTGACACAGTGTCTTCATATTGGATGCTGACGTATGGACAGCAGTAACATTTTGGGTGCGTGAAGGGTGGAGCACAAGACTCAGCATCACATACTGGCCACGTGTAACCCATGCCCATCATCAATTTGCCCAAACCAAACAATGATGGGGTGCCCAGGGTGGGATGGGGGACAAGTTAAAGCAATATTCAGTGGGAGTGGGAGGCTGGGAGGAAGGTTTGCTGCAGAGAAGAAAGACACTTCATTTCTTTGCCCTCAGCAGCCATGACCCTCCACACAAACACGAGCACCAAAGCATCATGCTTCCAAGGAACATGAGCAAGATGTCAGTTTTCCAGCTCTCTGTTCATTCTGTGCATCTGACAGCCCAGAATGACAGGCCCGGGGATCGCCTTTCATTTTCCCACAAGAAGCATGGAAGGACTTCGGTCTCTTGGCTTTGCAAACTATCTCTCTCCAGCTCTGAGGACCAAGATAATTAAAATCCCGAAGGAAAGGACAAGAAGAAAGGACATGTGCTTCAACATGCATGAGAACCCTTTCAGAGGCCGGCACTCAGGGCACTTGGTGCTTTCAGCCCAGGCTGGATGCGTTAGGAGGCTCTCGGCTGCATTTTGCATCAGTTCATTAAGCTACCAGATTCCAGACGAGAAATCTGAATAGCAGATTGAGCGTGCACATGAGTGTTATCTGTGGCGAGCAAACTGCCTGCTGCATTTTTTAACACATACAACAAAGAACAGTTAATTCTCATATCTCTGGCAAGAGTGAATTTCATCTCCATAGAGTTCCGTTGCTCCTGGAAGGCAACCAACTCTCTCCAATTTTTTCCTTTCTCACTCAGCACGGCGTTGTACTAAAAGCTTCACCCGGCGAGGTATAATGAGGAATGAACTATGTGGTGATGAGGCTTTCACAGTGCAGAACGTCACTGATTTCTGACTGAAACCAAAATGACTAATTTGAAGCACCAGCTAATTAAAACCCCAGCTATGTATTTAGCCTCTTGTTGCACCTACTGCAGTTTATAATCACGAGGACCTCTTTATCTACCCAATTAAAGTTCTTCGGATTCTGGCAAGTTGTGTTTGAACCTGTGAGCCCCACAGAGACCACAGGAAAGCTGATGTCTGTCCCTTGAGGATCTGATGCCCTGTTACACGCCTAGGCTTATCTTCCCATGAAAAAAAGGGAGGGGGGCGTTGCTCCATGGCCCACGAAGACATGCTCAAGCCAGAAATCAGAATTCATCCCCATGTTACTGGTGTGAACAATTCAACTTTCCTCACACTGATGAAGACAGAGCAAACAAGTCCTCTCAGTGTGAAAACTCACTTTCACATTAGGGAGTTGGGCCCCAAAACACAACCTGAGGCCTCTACACTCTTAGCAAGGAGGAATGTTCTTCCAACCATTTCCTACAGGATAGAAGGGAATTTGGCACATTATGGTGACACTGAACACTCAAAATCCAGGGAATGGGACCAAGAGATACAAACTACTATATGTAAAATAGACAAGCTAAAAGGATCTTTTACAGAGCACAGAGACTATAGCCAATATTTGATAATAACTCTAAATGGAGTATAATCTATAAAATGTTGAGCCTGTCATGTTTGACACCTGAAACAAATATAGTATTGTAAATCAACTATATCTCAATTTAAACATGCATTAAAAAAAGCCACCTCAATTTACTCTTCATTGGCCAAAGGACTTGGTTTTCTCCCTGTATAGCCTATCTTTTTGGAGTCCCTACTTCACTGACATCTCTACTAGCTGACAGAGAAAGGACAGAAAAAAGACAAGCTCCATTCAACTAAATACATTTAAGTCACCAAGACCTTGAACTACAGTTGGAGCTGCATGGGTCCAGTTACACGCGCGGATTTTTTCAATAGTAAATAGTAAGGTACCACACAATCCGCAGGTGGCTGAACCCAAGGTTGGCTGAATCCACCAATGCAGAATCACAAACAGAAAGGGACTGCAGATACCAAAGGGTTGGTGCCCCTTAGCCTGCCTTGTTCAAAGACCAACTGTACTCTGTTACTCATTCCAATACAAGGCAGTGATGAGAAGTTACTCTCTAGAATGGATCTTTTTTTTTGTTTTTGTTTTGGCTATTTTATTTATTTATTTATTTTAATTTTTTTTAATTTTTTTTCTTAGTTGTTAATTAGAGGCTAAGAATGGATCTTTTATATTAGCTCTGGTTTCACCCACCCATTGGTCTCCCTGGCCTCCAATTACAGAGAACCTGCCCTCCTAACACAAGAGGGATATGTGACCCTCTGGAGAGGAATAGAGCAGCCCAAGGCCTCATCAGGGGAATAGCAAAGGAGGATGCCAATCCGTGTCTCTTCCATCTTTAAGTTCAAGTGATTTCCTCTCCTTCTCTCAGATATTCTCCTATCCTCATCCTTAAACCAGATCTTGGACTCAGGCAATTCCTACTTTCATCATTAGAAGCCATGGGTGCATTTGTGGGGAGATAAGACCTAGGACACATGTAAATAGCTTCACTGAGATGGAGGAAGTTCAATTCTACTGTCTTTATTAGCTCACAGCAGTAGGACACCTGGGCTGACAATGCAGACTCGGCTGTCACCATCATCTTGTTCTTGTCCCTTCATTTTCCAGATGAGGAAATTGTGCTCAGAAAGGCAATGGGCCTCACAGGATGTCTGTAGCAGAACTGGGAGGTAGAACTCAGGTTTTCTGATTCCCAAACTAGCCCTCTTCCTAATACCCCAAGGTTTGTCCCTTCTGACTCCATGTTTGCATCACCCTCAAGAATAAATACTAGTCCCATTTGCATTCTGTTGGTCAACTTTCCTTAGGATGGTATTTTATTGGAAATTGCCAGTAGGAAAAACTTTAGGAGTTTAATTTGGATGTGAGTGAGTATAGAAAAACCATTAGTTTCCTTATACCAAAATGTACAGAGCCTAAAGGGATTGTAAAAATTAACTACAACTGTGGGAAGAAGCTGAGCAAGTGAGAGTAAAAACCAGTTTAAGTCCATTTGGTGTGTATATTTCATGAAGTTTAACCATCATTGCTTACCTAATTTGGTTATTTTACAAAGCTAGTTGGGAAAACATTAAAAAAACTGGTATTTTTTTTTTATTATTATTATTTTTTTTTCCAGTGGGTTTTGTCATACATTGATATGAATCAGCCATGGATTTACATGTATTCCCAATCCCGATCCCCCCTCCCACCTCCCTCTCCACCCGATTCCTCTGGGTCTTCCCAGTGCACCAGGCCGGAGCACTTGTCTCGTGCATCCCTCCTGGGCTGGTGATCTGTTTCACCATAGATAGTATACATGCTGTTCTTTTGAAATATCCCACCCTCACATTCTCCCACAAAGTTCAAAAGTCTGTTCTGTATTTCTGTGTCTCTTTTTCTGTTCTGCATATAGGGTTATCGTTATCACCTTTCTAAATTCCATATACATGTGTCAGTATGCTGTAATGTTCTTTATCTTTCTGGCTTATTTCACTCTGTATAAGGGGCTCCAGCTTCATCCATCTCATTAGGACTGGTTCAAATGAATTCTTTTTAATGGCTGAGTAATATTCCATGGTGTATATGTACCACAGCTTCCTTATCCATTCATCTGCTGATGGGCATCTAGGTTGCTTCCATGTCCTGGCTATTATAAACAGTGCTGCGATGAACATTGGGGTGCACGTGTCTCTTTCAGATCTGGTTTCCTCAGTGTGTATGCCCAGAAGTGGGATTGCTGGGTCATATGGCAGTTCTATTTCCAGTTTTTTAAGAAATCTCCACACTGTTTTCCATAGCGGCTGTACTAGTTTGCATTCCCACCAACAGTGTAAGAGGGTTCCCTTTTCTCCACACCCTCTCCAGCATTTATTGCTTGTAGACTTTTGGATAGCAGCCATCCTGACTGGCGTGTAATGGTACCTCATTGTGGTTTTGATTTGCATTTCTCTAATAATGAGTGATGAAAAAACTGGTATTTTAAAACAAGTTTGTTTATACTGCTAATATAGGATTTACAGTAGTAACAATGTACATGGAGGTAAATAACTCAGTCTCATTTGTTTTCTAATCCAGCTGTCACTAAAACACCTTTATTTTGGCTAATGTCTTTGTAAAAGCATAAAAATACATATTTAATTCACCCGAGGGAAAAACATAAGCTATAACTCACTCTTTGTGGTTCTCCTGAATGAATTTCTGCCTTCTATAAAATGTGTAGATATTTATGTTTACTGCATGTTCCAGAATTCCAAGTGGTACTTTTTTTTTTCAATTCATTTCCAAGTTCAGTCGCTCAGTCATGTCCAACTCTTTGCGATCCCATGGACTGCAGCACGCCAGGCTTCCCTATCCATCACCAACTCCCAGAGCTTGCACAAACTCATGTCCATCAAGTCAGTGATGCCATCCAACCACCTCATATTTTTTTCAATATCTAGCCCTATTTTGAATTTAACACTGATCTAATGTCTATACAGCTTCTCTCAGTTTTAAAAAATCACTCATTATTAGAGAAATGAAATTAGAGAAATGCAAATCAAAATCACAATGAGGCATCATCTTATGCCAGTCATTTTGCGGTGCCATAAAAAAGTTTACAAACAGTAAATGCTGGAGAGGGTGTGGAGAAAAGGGAACCCCCTTACACTGTTGGTGGGAACACAAACTAGTACAGCCACTATGGAGAACAGTGTGGAGACTCCTTTAAAAACTGGGAATAGAACTGCCATACAACCCAGCAAAAAATCCCACTGCTGGGCATACACCCCGAGGAAACAAGAATTGAAAGAGACACATGTACCCCAATGTTCATTATAGCACTGTTTGCAATAGCTAGGAAATGGAAGCAACCTAGATGTCCATCAGCAGATGAATGGATAAGGAAGTTGTGGTACATATACACAATGGACTATTACTCAGCCATAAAAAAGAACACGTTTGAGTCAGTTCGAATGAGGTGGATGAAATTGGAGCCTATTATACAGAGTGAATTAAGTCAGAAAGAAAAAAACCAATATGGTATATTAACACATACATATGGAATTTAGAAAGATGGCAATGATGATCCTATACACAAGGCAGCAAAAGTGACACAGATGTAAAGAACAGACTTTTGGACTCTGTGGGAGAAGGTAAGGGTGGAATGATCTGAGAGAATATCACTGAAACCTCTATATTACCATATGTAAAATAGATGACCAGTCCAAGTTTGATGCATGAAGCAGGGCAACCAAAGGCAGGGCTCTGGGACAACCCAGAGGGATAGGGTAGAGACGGGAGTGTGAGGGGAGTTCAAGATGGGGGGACACACGTATACCTGTGGCTGATTCATGTTGATGTATGGCAAAAGCCACCACAATATTGTAAAGCAATTAACCTCCAATTAAAATAAATTAATTAATTAAAAAGAAAACCTCTGCCATTTAATACATTCAAAATCAACTTCAAGTTAAATTCTCATTGTATCTGCTAATATCCATGAGTATTTCAATGTGAAGTGCTATCTCCAAACTAGTCTAAAAAGCTAAAAACAGGCTATCATTATTTTGCACATATAAGGAAAAACACAAGAGAACCTTGGATCTGGAGATATGAACATGACCTTGAAATAGGGTTTCTAATATTGGTAGAACCTCTAATGTTACATACATACAACCATACATACAACCACTCTCTTCAGCAAATGGACCCTCTTCCTCACAGACATTGGCTCTCATTAAAAAGGAAAAAAAAAAGATAGGAATGAAAGGACAGAAAACACACGAGACATTTACTCTCCACATCTGTCAGCTGCCCACCCAGTCATGCCAATTTCTTTAGGTCTTAGAGAAATGGGCCAGTGCTCATTCTGAGAGTTCCCTTAAATCCATGGTTCCAGAAGTCCTGCATGGAAACAGGTTTAATATTCCCCTTGAGGAGACCCCAGTTCCTCTACTTATGAAAGACGAAGCGGATTCAGTTCACCCTGGAGGTTTGTCAAATCATCCTCCAATGGGGTCAGGCAGATCATTCAAGAACCACCCCTCATGTTTTATTTTTGTCTCACCTGCTCTCCTTCTCTTCTACTCCCCACCCAGTTTTAAAAATTATTATAACAACTCTATTGAGATATAATTCACAAACCATTCAATTCACCCATTTCAAGTATACAACCAGTGGTTTTCCATATATTCATAGCATTTCACAACTATCATCATGATATAATTTTAGAATATTTGTCTGATGCCCCAAAGCAGCCATGTACGTTTTAGGCATTACTCTCCACCCTGAATCCTCCCTTCCAGGCCAGCCCAAAGCAATCACTAATTTCCTTTCTTTCTGAATGAATTTGCTTTTCCTGGATATTTCATTCACATGATGTAGGCTTTTGTGCCTGACTTCTTTCACTTATCAAAATGTTTTCAAGGTTCATCCACATTGTAGCATGGATCAATACTCCATTCCTTTTTTTTTTTTTTTTCATATCTGAATAATATTCTACTGTTGGATATTCCTGGTCCTAAGTTACACCATGCTCATTCAGGAGGTTCAATCTTGTGCATTGATAATGATTTAACTGGGGTTCTCTATGTGTCCCATTAGACATTCTACTCCTTAAGGAAAAGGTCCATGACTTCCAAGTCACTGCCAGCATGCTACAGGTGAGTACAGCAAATCTTCTTATATATAAATAAGCAATGCTAAATACAGATAGTGTGAGGAAGACACTTTTTTAAAAAGTATTTGACTTTAAGCTTAGGGCAAAATTATTTTGACTAGCCTACCAAACTCCCCAAATAGTACAATACCTCTAACATATACCAACTCAAGGTGTGAAGATAATTGAATATATCTAGGAATGGTAAAAAGGCTTCCCAGGTGGCACAGTGGAAAAGAATCTGCCTGCCAGTGCAAAAGACACAGGTTCAATCGGGCACAGGTCAGGAAGATCCCCTGGGGAAGGAAATGGCAACCCACTCCAGTATTCTTGCCTGGGAAATTCCATGAACAGAGAAGCCTGGCGGGCTATAGTCCATGGTGTTGCAAAGAGCCGGATAGTTAGACTGAAGCGACTAACACACACACAGGACAGCACAGAATAGTTGATCAAGGTAGGTCATCAAAAATCTCAACTCCCTGCTTCAGATGATCTGAATAGAAAATCTCAGCTTGGAGGGGGCTCTTGGAGCATGGTGGATACTCAGAAGGGTAATGATTGGCAACAATATTGCAAGAGTGCACAAAAATTTCATTTCTGAGTGGATTCCATTTTAATGGAAATGCCACTTTTTTTATATGTATAGAATGACCATGACTCTGGCAACCGAAAGGTCTGACTGCAGTTGTACTCAACATATCAATAACTTTCTAGAAGTCTGTTAAAATGCACTTTAAAAGCAATCTTTCCAGTGAAATTAAATTCTTTTGTCCTTGGACAATATCCCTGTCTGCTGGAGAGAGATATCTGTCTCCCTAACAAGTGTTCTTTCCCTCCTCCACCAGCAGCCCAGGTTGTGCCTTATCTCCTTTGAATCTTCCTTCAAGCATCCTCCTCCTCTGCACTCAGGGACCATGCTACAAGAGGACACCATTGCACCACAGATATCTACGCAGCCAGAATTCCTTTTCTGCTTTTATGATATTTTCTTAGTCTAGGTGTTTGATTTCCATTTTCATAGAAAATCGTTTAAAAAGAACTCTAGTTCTGACCCATCCATTAAAAACGAGACTTCATCATCACTCCTTCTGGCTCACTGACCCATTGGTAACACAAACCAATGTCTTACAAGCATCTTACATTCTCTGTGGCCACGCCGAGAGAGCTGCATAATTGCATGACTCAAAAGCTTTCAAAGACACTTCTTGAAGACAAGTAGGGGCCCGGAATGGATAATACAAGCCAAGGAATATACACTCTGAGAGTGAACACAGTAAGTGTATTTATTTATATGTTTCTTTTTGAATTGCTTCAAAAATTAAAACTAGAGAAAAATCAAAATGATAGAATATTCTCACTGCTCCTCTTGTCAGCATCTACCCTGTTTCCCAAATGACAATCAGAAGTAAGAATTTTCATTATCCTCTTTTTATTCATCCAGTGCTTCTTCCTGTGCTTCTTAGTGTCAACTTGAAATTATCTCATTTCTAATTCTCTCTTTGAATGAATCAGAGTCAATGCTAATGCTGAGCTTTAAAGAGCTGCAAGATCTAAATCTTGATCCTTCGTTTTTCCTAATCAGAAACGGTTCCATGGATACATGCAAGAGGAGGTGGTGTCCTGCTTTGATTATTCTTGGTGGTTTCAATTCTGCCTCGTGGCAGGCAGGGTGCCTGGCCTGGCCCTCTGCCCCTGATCATCCCTGGTCCAGCCTCCGAGGAGCCTGGCACCATCCCACGGGCCACGTCCCCTGCTCAGTACCTGTTGCTTCTGCTGCCAACCTACACAGAACAACTCTGTCTTTCAAATTAGGAAAAAGCTGCCTGAAGTCTTTCCTCTCCATCCCCATTAAATATCAGGAATTCTTTTCCAAGTCAAAGTCTTAATATAACCTGACTTCTCATAAATGACACTTTTAAAAGGTGTTTAATTTTCAGTTAGCTATAAGCAAGACGAGTTCAATAACTACTTAATTTAAAGCAATATTTTCTCAGAAACTGCATTCTTAATTACTTTTAAACTAAGGAAATTAATGCCCTTAACAAGCAGTTTACAATTGACAGTCGTAAGCGGACTCCATTTTCATGTCTCACCAAACCCTTTGATCCATGCGTACTCACTAAACTCGGCCAAGGCAAGTTCCACCCCCTAAAGGCTTCCTCTTTGGGCCCCTGCCCCTCCCTGGCACATCCACCCCATCGAGTAGCCTGAGCACACAGCCAGGGCATGAGATGGGGACCATGGCAAAGAGACACCAGGCACTGTTTGCTTCTCCTGCCTTCTGCACCTCATGACTCCAGGTTCCTTTCCCACTTGGTCCCATGGACCTAACTGGGACTTGCTCCTGGGTCACACTTCTCCTTCTTATCTCGATGAGGTGCCAGACAAGGTGCTACTGCCTCTCCCCTCATTTTGGGTTGAAGTGTGTTCCCTCAATGCTCGTATAGTGGAGTCCCAACCCCCAGGACCTCCGAATGGGACCTTCTTTGGAAATAGGATCACGCAGATGTAACGAGTAAACATGAGATGTCATACTGGAGCAGAGTGGTCCCTCATTCACCATGACTGGTGTCCTTATACAAAGAGGAAACGTGAACACAGAGAGAGAGAGAGAACCACATGGGAAGATGAAGACAGATGGGATGATGCTTCTACAAGCCAAGGAACATGCTAGGTGGCCAGTAAACCACCGGAAGCTGGGAGAGAGGCCTGGGACACGTTTTCCCTCTCAGCCCTTGGAGGGAACCAACCCTGCCCACGCCTTGAATTCAGACTTTGAGCTTCCAGAACCAGGAGAGAAAAATCTCTGTGGTTTAAGCCTCGCAGTTTATGGGACTCAGTTATGGAGGTGCTGGCAGACCCCTGCACACCTGGATGCCATTACTGAGTCAATTCACAGCCCTCACCACAGTAAATATGAATAATCAAGACCTTAGAAATGATCTGTTTTACTCCATGGACATGACACCCACCCCTCTCGCTTCGATCCCAGTGCAACTCTCCTTAGACTTTCCTTCTTTTCTCTTTTCCTGCTCTAAGAGAACCATGGGTGCTAAATGAAACTGTCGCTGGAGAGGAATCACGCATTTCTGCTTCCCATTTATTTGGAAACGTGCCATGCTCAGTGTTCAGCTCTCAATAAATATTATTTGACTGAATGAATGAACAAATGACAGATAAACATTTTTTCTGCCCAAGTTCGGTGACAAATGTTGACAAAGCTATTAATTAATTTGTCTATTTAATCAACAAACATTTATTGGGTGCCTACATCACACCACAGACCATGTCTGGTGCTCAGAAAAAAATATAAGAAATAGTAGGAGTCTTCAGGGAATTCACAGGCCAGGAGGGAAGGCAAGTCCATTCTAAAATCATCACCATGCAGGGTAACACACATTGGAGCCATAGGAACAAGGTGCCCTGGGCTCACTCTCAGGTTGGCCTGGGGTGGAGAGGCAAAACCAGGCTGCTGTGGTCCAGGCCTTGAGCAGTAGAAGAGTCCCCAGCTTGAACATCAGCTTGTTCAAGTACACAATAACCAAGTGACACTAAAGAAAGTCCCATGGGACAAACGCGGGTGAGTAAACAAGAGATGAAAGACGCAACCAAGTTCAGTCCCTCTGACTGGCCGTGTTTGGCAAAACTGGCCTACAACAGAGGTGGGAAGACAGCAAGATTTTCTGCTGTTTAAGGAATCTGGAAAAGGAGTTTGGTTTTTGCAAATGCTTGGATTCAAGGGTCAAACCCAACTTGCACTTGTGATACCCAGTGAGAGGAAGAGCCGCACAGAGAGAAATGGATGAGTGAGATAAGCATGTGAATGGTGAGCTCATAAAGAATAGATGAGATTTCCAAGGGAAGCGTTTATTGTTTCCTGTATTCGAGCACATTGTCTCTCAATATGATTAGTTATCAGTCTCAGTTATCCAAAACTGGTATGAAATAAAGCGTTTACGCAGTTATGCTTCATTGATGTCAGCTCGGGGAGCATGAAAATCTCCATGAAGGTGGGTAATTGATGTGTAAATCAGAGCTCAATCACTCGGTAATAGAAATGGTCCCACTGAAAATATGCTTGTTGAACACAATTGCTGAGAAGCCAGAGGGAGGGAGAGAAGGAGGGTGGGAGGAGATAGAAGGCTTATTTATTAAAAATGATAATAACTGGCAATTTGGGCAATTTCCCCTTCAACAGAGGGCGGCTGTCAGAAATGCTTGCAAGCAAGTTGTGACCAATGCATCCGGATAGTTTCCTTCTGTTCTAATGAACTGTTTCTGTTTTATTTAACTGCTTGGAGACCCTGTTGTGGATATTTCAAAAGCGAATTAAAACAACACGTTCATCTTTTCAAACACGACACATGTTAATGACATCTGTGATAATAATTTGGTTAACGATGCTCATTCTAGGTATGCTTGCTATTGTTATTAAAATCCTTCTGTCGCTTTGCATTGGCTCTCTGAGGAGCAGTGAATAAAAATGGACAATACCTTGCAATTTAAGATTTTAGTATCTCACATTGAAACCGAAAGGACTTCTTTTTTTTTTTCCCATTTATTTTTATTAGTTGGAGGCTCATTACTTTACAATATTGTAGTGTTTTTTGCCATACATTGACATGAATCAGCCATGGATGTACATGTGTTCCCCATCCTGAACCCCCCTCCCACCTCCCTCCCAAAAGGACTTCTTATTGTTGATCAAATAACAGCTCCTATTTCTATCATTCTGATCATCATTATCTTTATTATTAAGGTGCCATGATAGCGTTGAGTGGCAGACTTTTCTTCCCCTCTACTGTCCTCATGAAATAAAGAGAAAATTTTCTACAGCAAATACTGCCACTGTAGGTTTAATAGCCAACATGGCTGCCAATTAATATAAGAAAGCAAGTTTTGGTTTTTCATTTTTCTACCAGATCTTGTGACAAATGCTTGAGTCAATACGAGAGGCAGGTCTGTCCTCGGCGTCTCATCCAGGGGATTCATCCATCGGTATATAATCCATGCTTGAGTCTCAGCACAGTGTGTGTGCACATCCCCATCTGTACACAGTAAGCAGGTTCCACATGGCATCGGTATAGATGTGCCCTGCTGTGGAGGTGAGGACCCTCTGCTCACCTGAGGTTACCAGCTCAACCCGATTTAAAAGCATGCGTGTGCTGATGGCTTGTTTCATATCTAGAGCTGGGCCTTCACCCAAGTGTCCACACCTTGACAGAATACCTGCATAGGACAGACCGGCACTGGGTGCTAAGGTGGAGGAGGAGAAAGTGGGGGCTGTTTGAGCAAGGCTTAATCTTCTCAGTAGTGGTGTAATTTTTTTGTAGGTGAGTGGATTCATATATCATTGATCTCCCTACAAAAAACTAAATGCATGCATCTGGTATATACCGGGATTTAAAAATTTGGCTTCTCTCTTGAAAAGCAACAGACCTTCACATTTGCATGGTACTTGTCACTTCACAAAGCACTGCCACAAGTCTGATCTGATATGAGACTTACAGCAAACTTGGCAAATAGGCCAGCTGGGCACTCTGACCTTCCATTTCACAGATGAAGACACTGAGATCCAGTGTCTTCCAGAAGGGCTGACTGCCCAGTGTTCACACTGTCGCTCAGCTAGTGAAGGGCAGGAACAGAAAGGAAGACAAGCTGTCTGTATTCAGGAGCAGTTTATTTTTTTCCTACTATAAGACTTTGTGCTCTAACTGTAAAATGCTTGCTAACTCTATTCTTCCGGAACATGAGAAAAGTTGCTAAGTGTTAGAGCAAAGGGTCATTATTTTAAGGGTTTGAGAAAATAGCTTTTGATGGATCATCATTATTAATGCACTAATAATACATAAATGTGCCTTTGTAGAAAAACAATGAAATGGAGAGACGCATACCAGATGGACGCAAGGAGGAGAGCCTCTAGTGGAAAGACCTCAGAGAGTGATTCTGCCACTTAAAGTTTGAATGACCTTGAGCAAGTCACTGGGCTGCTCACAGCCCTCCAAGAGCCACTGATCCAGAAGAACACACAGTATGGGAGGAGGAGATGAACTATAATGGCAAATCGAAAACTGCATGAACCCGGTAGCCCATAGCCAAGCTGAGCATGGGCAACATGCCTAGTCTGAACTGAGATGTGTTATAAGTATAAAATACACACTGAATTTCAGGCTTGGTATGAAAATAGTATTAAGTTCAGAATTAATAATTTTAAACAGATTCCATGTTGAAATGATATCTGGCATACACTGAGTTCAATCAAGTGTTATGAAAAGCAATTTCACCTGTTTCTTCTCAAGTTTTAAAAATGTGGCTACTAGAAAATTGAAACTAAACGAATGTGAATTATGTTTATGGCTCCCATCATATTTCTGCTGGGCAGTACTGGCCTAAAAAGAGAGATTTTCTAGGTCTACTGAATAACCCACTCCACATAAACCACATTGGTTTCAGTGCTCTGTCTCCAGACAAGGGAAGACCCTGTGCCTTTGGGTTCATTGCAACAATCTAACCTATGTGATCCTGTTCTGTTATCCCCCTTCTCTATTTTCATTTGTTCCCTCCATCTGATTTTCATTTAGACCTTGGGCACATATGCCAGTGTTTATTTTCATGACTGCTGTATTGTCTAATTGGTGCATTGTTGATCAATAATATGTGAGGTGTTGAGCTCTGTTTGTGTAATATGTTTAATATGCTTCTACCCAATGCGCCATATGGAGGCACTGCACTGTATATTATGAGTGTATTAATGCTAAGACTCAATTGAGTATCACTGGTGCATAGTAAACGAGTGAAACAAAATTATGCTAAGTAGTTACTGAACATCGTGGTCCCTAATATTTGTAATGAGCATTGCAAACACTGTGTTAGCAAGTGGGTCTCAGCACCCACCCTTTTCTGAAACTTCCAGTGAGCCTAAGCACTATTTCAGGCTTAATGTAAATGTCATTTTATAAGATGAAGGTATTTTTCGGGTAGAGAAAGTAGAGAGAATAAATAATAGAGTGGAACTTAATCTACCAATAAGTGTGTCTTTAAGTTGAAACTTGGTGCGATTGTAAAGCCTTTTATGCTTCTTTTCTTCCCCAGGTGCTTGGAGGAGCAGGGGAGAATTTTGATTAGCAGAAGCCACCAGCAGTTTCTTTCTACCTGTTTCACATCTATTTCACACATTACTTTCAAGACTCCTCAGTTTACTGATATTTTCTTGGGAAACTGCCAACCAATCTGTAGCAAAATTAAACTGTGCCTTTTAATATAAAACAGTCATTGATTAGCACATACTGTTCAAGCCAGATGAATCAGCAGCCTGCAAGGATGAAGCGTTTTATCACAGTAACACACCATTCGAACGCCCTGAGAGATGTATTCATTTGCTGCTGGGCACCGTGACAGGGGATAGTGCAGGCCCACATACAGTGTGCTCGAAAACAAGAATGTCGTCAGATGAACAATCTACCATGATTAGTTGAGTTTCATTTGTTAATTACAGATTCAACAAGAACTGAATGGTGAAGCTTTTCCAGTATCAGCTACCCATTGATCCACAGCCCCTTACATGTTCAAGTAGCACTGGAAAGCTAATATAATTTATTGTTACTTAGAGCACTGATTGGCTAGAGGAATTATACTCCAATAAATGATGGCGCTGCCATTGAATCCGCCTATAATTGCTTCCATTCATCGTAATGCAAGGAGATGATCAACTTCAAGCTTCAGCTGTTTCGAGTTCCACAATGTGTCCATAAGCTAATGGATGTTGAATATGATGCTGATCTATATTCTGTGTTGCTCTAGATGGACCTTTAGAGAGTTATATATATGCCACTCGTATATATTGCACGTCTGTAGATTTCACACAGGTCTATAATTGATGACCACCTGGTGGACTTGCCTCCAAGGAAACAGGTGGGATTACTCTGCCAAGATGGGGCCAGGGTACAGATTTCTCAGGTACATTTGGTTCTTTACTGCTCTGTCCCCCATCCAGTGGACAAATGGAATCCTCAGGCTATTCATTTCCTTCTAGAGTGGCTCTACCTGGGGCACAGTGACACAGAAAAATTGTGCCCAGATGTTTGTGACTCATCTTCCATGTTGTCTCCTTGAGCAACCCGCACCTAACACTGTACCTTCCATCCAGGCTGGGTATGGAGTCGCTCATCTCAACTCCTAGCACTCGGAAGCTCCTCTCCCACCTCAGGAAACTGTCCACTGCCAAACAGAAGGTGAGTTCCTTGAGACAGGCATTGTGTCCATTTCCTATGGGAGCAGTAACAGTTCAACACAAACATGATGGCTTCTAACAATACAGATGTATCTTCTTATAGTTCTGCAGCTCTGATGTCTGAAATGGATCTCCCTAAGCCAAAAGTTGGAGAAGGAAATGGCAACCCACTCCAGTATTCTTGCCTGGAAAATTCCATGGACTGAGAAGCCTGGTAGGCTACAGTCCATGGGGTCGCAAAGAGTATGACACGACTGAGCAACTTCACTAACTTCACTAAGCTAAAAATAAAGGTATCAGCAGGGCTTGTTCCTTCTAAAGGTCCTGAGGGAAAGTCTGTTTTCTTGTCTTTTCTAGCTTCTAAGGGTTGCCTTCAATCCTTGGCTCATGGCCCCTTCTGGCATCTTCAAGAGCAGTAGCAAAGCATCTTCAAATCTCTCTCTCACCTCTGCTTCCAGCATCACATCTCTTCTGACTCTGACCCGCCCTCCTGCCACCCTCTTATGCAGACTCTTGTGATTATAAGAACATCCAGGAACATCTCCCCAGCTCAAGACCCTTTACTTAATCACACCTGCAAAGTCCCTCTTTTAAGTAACATATTCCCAGGTTTGGGGGTTTTGGGGCTTCAGTGCTTTCCTGGTGGCTCAGACAGTAAAGAATCTGCCTGTAATGCAGGAGATCTAGGTTCTATCCCTGAGTCGGGAAGATCCACTGGGAGGAGGAAAGGCAACCCATTCCAGTATCCTTGCCTGGGAAATTCTATGGACAGAGGAGCTTGGTGGGTTACAGTCCTTGGGGTTGTGAGGTCAGACACCACTGAGTGATTAACACTTTCACAGGTTTGGGGGTTTAGGACATGGACCTTTGAAGGGGGATATTCTTCTGCCTACCACAGGTACAACACTTGAATCACTCTTATCCTCCTGTTGCCTAAGACTATCACATGACAAATAGTAGGGCTGAGATATTCTTAGCAGAGTTGAATGAAAGCATAAGAATGATTCATTAAAGCTTTCTAATGTCTCTTCTGAAAAGTATCTCACATGTGAAGAGCACCCAGTGGGTGAGGCCCCTGTTCATCCACAGTTGCTATTTCAGCTCTCCAAGGTGCAACTTTGCTCACCAGTAAGTGTCTCTGGGAACTGCTGTGACCCTTGAATAAGAGAACATATGTGACTATGCCTGTGAAGGTAAATGGCTTTCTCCATGGTATTCAGCATCATCCTTGCATCACTAAGAGAAGATCTTGGAGAGAGGGACATAAAAGGGAAAGGTCCCGCTTGTATAGAGATGTAAGGTGTTATTACTCAGTAAAACTAAATAGAAATAACCATCTGAAAGTGACCTGAAACTATGTTTCCTATTCATATGCAAGCAGCTTAAAAGACTGACACAAGACATTGAAATTACTTCAAATAACTAGATGCTCAATTGCTCAAGATAAGTGGGGCCACACTTGCCCTCTTACGTGGTAGCTGAGTACAACAATCCAAGATGGGTTCATCATGTTTACATATTCCAGCAGTATGAAATCTGTGGTTACACATTTATAAAACCCTACACATTAACCCATCAATTTTATTGATTAATAAGAGGGTTCTGTGACATTACAACAACAGACATGACAATACATCTTCCCACAGGAGTGAAATTATCCTGAAAGGCACCACACACCTGCAAAACACTTTATTGTGGTTCAACCAGGAACGTGAAAACAGGAGAAAATTGAGCATGAAAACAACCTTCAATCAAAGGGTCTTTAGAGGTGATGAAGATCAAAGCCGTCATTTTCTATTACAGGGAAAATCAAGTACAAAGAGGGCAAACGGGTTGCACAATGCCATCCACCTGGTCAGAGCCTGAACTTGGACGGGAGCCCTGGCCTCCTGACTCTTCATTGAGAGCTCTCCTCACTGTACCACGCTTTGGGCTTCCTGACCCTTATCCTGTGCTCTCAGCTCACTGCTTTGGCAGAGAAACGGGAGGTGGAAGAGGAAGTGAAAGGAGCATGCCCTTTCTCCTGTGGTTTCTAAAGAGGAGGCCAGCCATATCAAATGGGTTTGGGAAGTTTCCTGTAAAATGTTCATGAATCACTAAACAGGACTCGGTGTCTGCAAGCAACCCACTGCATGAGAAAAGGCTGACATATTCCAGACTGTGTGGGATTCCTTCTGGAGAGGAGGAACTTGGAAGCTGCCCAGGAAAGCCCATGGTTTGGTACAAGGCAGAGAGAGTTAGTAAATAAGAGAGGTGTGGACTCTCTGGCCAAGCAGGGCCCTGAATGTCGCCTTGGTGACTGGTGTCTCCATGCCATATAGTATGCACAGCCTGAGGCCACTGACCTGGCTCAATGTCAGGATTGGTATACTCTAGTAAAGAATCTGCCTTCAATGCAGGGAACCCAGGTTCAATCCCTGGGTTGGGAAGATTCCCTGGAGAATGGCACCCCACTCCAGTATTCTTGCCTGGGAAATCCCATGGACAAAGAAGCCTGGTGAAGTATAGTCCATGGGGTCACAAAGAGTCAGACACAACTGAGCAACTAACACACTAACACGATGGAAGATCAGCTGCATCACTCTGATATCCAGCCTGAGTGTGTGTGTGCATAGACACCCACATCTGAGGGACAAGGCCGATTTATAGGAGAGCCTCTCTGAAGGGACAAGTCCACAGAAGTCAGTTCCCCAAATCCTCTTCTAACAATGGCAAATTCATACTCAGGGTGCTCATGACCTCATAGGTTGGCCAGAGATCCATGTGCATGTGCCTGTGGCTCGGTGAGAACCCTGCCCCTCCTGGCCCTGCACCCAAAGGTTGGAGACACACACCCCCTAGCACTTGCTGGGACTTTTTACAGCACCCCTGAAAGTGAAACTGAAAATTGCTCAGTCATGCCCAACTCTTTGCAACCCCATGGACTATACAGTCCATGGATTTCTCCAGGCCAGAATACTGGAATGGGTAGCCTATCCCTTCTCCAGGGGATCTTCCCAACCCAGGAATCAAACCCAGGTCTCCTGCATTGCAGGCAGATTCTTAACCAACTGAGCTATCAGGGAAACCCACAGCACCCCTGGAACCCCGATTTTGAGGGTTTTGAGAGGAACAGATATATCATCCACTTGCACTACACCCTCCCACTGACTCTGAAAATGCCCTTTACAACATCCTTCCTAAGGAATCTAGGAGTGTTTGACCCTGCCATTTATTTTTACATTTGCAAACTGATAGACCTCAGGAAAGTGCACATGGGCTTCTACCTTGATTGAAGTCTGGAGACCTGGGTTCTCATCTGAGATATATCACTCACTAGCTTCGTGACCTCAATCTAATTATTTAATCCCTTTGGACCTCAGTGTCCTCACATGGAAAACACAGCATTTGTACTGGATATTTCCAGGGCCCTTCTCTAATTGCACTCACCTTCTGGTAACTTCCCCTACCTCCTCTGATTGTAAGCTCATCTCTTTTGCACCAGCCCTGAGCCAGCCTAGCTCCTGGCATGCTCACCAAAGGCCTCATAGACTCCACTACCACCCAAACTAGTGGATGGTGTTGTATATGCACCTAAGTATCTCAATGAGACTGAAACCAGACATACAGATGACCAACAGGGACACGAAAAGTTGCTCAACACTGCTAATTACTAGAGAAAATGGAAATCAAAACTATGAGGCACCACCTCACACAGGTGAGAAGGGCCAGCATCAAAAAGTCTACAAATAAATGTCAGAGAAGATGTGGAGAAAAAGGATCCCTCCTACACTATTGGTGGGAATGTAAATTGACACAGCCTCTATGGAAAACAGTATGGAGGTTCCTGAAGAAACAAACTAGAGCTGAAAGGTTGTTGCTGAACCATGAAAGATACTGGCATTCTTGGCCTCCCTAGGAGAAGAATTCAATCCTGGGCCAGAGATGAGGCTTGATCGCTTGGAGCTTTTGTGTAATAAAGTTTTATTAAAGTATAAAAGAGACAGAGAAAGCTTCTGACATAGACATCAGAAGGGGGCAGACAGAATACTCCCCTGCTAGTCCTTAGCTGGATGTTATAGCTACTAGCAGTCTGCTAATTAAAGAAAGGAAATGTCTCAAAACTCAGAGAATGGCAAGAGGCATCTCACCCACAAGATGCATTCTGAGATAATCTTGGCACCAAGTGAGTCATGGCAGGCCATAAAACAATTGACATGAATCTTGAAGAAAGGCAGATTCCCATACAAATATATAGTTTCTTTAACATAGATTAGGAGAACAATGTATGAGTATAACATACTGGTTTGTCAAGTCTGTTCTGAGCCTTTAGGCAGAACCTACTTGAAGACAGAGTCTGGGGTAAATGCATAGTACATTAACATAGCTTAAGACAAACATTTCCATAAGAAAAATGCATTGGTTAGCTCAAGGTTTGAGAAAAGTTAGGTTAAGGTGGAGCCAGGTGTCATTATGGCAACATAAAATTTTAAGAGAAACCTCTTTTTAAATTTGTATAAAGAAGGGGAAAAAATGTAACACTAGTTTGTTTCTTCCTGCCACTTAAGAGAGAGAGAAAAAATGTCTGACATATAAGTACCGCGCGCTAACCGATTGCGCCACTGGAGCCCCCCCCCCAAAAAAAAAATAATGTCTGACAGTTGGAGCCTACTTCCTCCATTTGGAGACCCCTGGCCTTCCTGCCTGTTACCCTCTCAGAGCTACCATATGATCCTACAATCCCACTCCTGGGCATATATCTGGATAAAATCATGGTTCAAAAGGATATATGCATCCCTGTGTTCATCACAGTACTGTTTACAATAGCCAAAACATGAAGCAACCTAAATGTCCATCGACAGATGAATGGATAAAGAATGTAGTACATATATACAATGGAATACTACTCAGCCATAAAGAAGATGAAATAATGCCATTTGCAGCAACATGGATGGACCTAGAGATTACTATACTAAGTGAAGTAAGTCAGGCAGAGAAAGACAAATATCATATAACAATCACTTATATGTGGAATCTAAAAAAATCATACAAATGAACTTCTTTACAAAACAGAAACAGACCCAAAGATAAAGAAAACAAACTTATGATTACCAATGGGTAAAAGGGTAGGGGAAGGGATAAATTAGGAGTATGGGATTAACAGATATATACTACTATATATATAACCAAAAAGGACCTACTGTATAGCACAGGGAACTATACTCAATATCTTATAATAACCTATAAGGGAGAAGTATCTGAATAAGAATACATATATATGTGTGTGTATATATATACATACATATGTGTATATATATATATACATATATATATGTGTGTGTGTATATATGTTTGTGTGTGTGTGTATTTGCAGGTGGATAAAGAATACACCTGCAATGCAGGAGGGTCAGGACATGCAGGATCGATCCCAGAGTCTAGAGGATCCCCTGGAGGAGGGCATGGCAACCCACTCCAGTATTCTTGCTTGGTGAATCCCATGGACAGAGGAGCCTGATGGGCTACAGTCCATGGGGTTGCAAAGAATCAGACATGACTGAAGTGACTGAGCACAAACGCATGCTTTACGTATACATGATCACTTTGTTGTATACCTGAAAGTAACACAATATTGTAAATCAACTATACCCCAACCTAAAGAAAAAGGAAAAAAAATAGAGAGAAATCAACCAGAATACAAAGCACACATGACCACAAAACCCAACACACAAGTATGAGCTAGAACTGTGTGCTTAGCATTGTTTATTTTATATATCACAGTCCATTGCTCAAGCTGCCCCAGTCTCAGTATTAGATAACCCCCCATCCTCTGGGTGTAATGACTACCATACTGTAATTCCAAGTCAAAGTGTATCCTATTTTGAATTCTACACTCCCAATCTGTTTCCTAGTATAAATATTATACTATGTAATGTGTAAATATTAAAATTTAACTTTAACAAGTTGAGTCACAGTCACTGGAATTCGGCCAAGACTCTAACACTTTTTCATTATTTCCAAAGAAAGACCAATTTAAGAAATGCAAGCCAGTTCCAATTCACTTCAAAATTTGGCTTAACGTCAAAGACATTTTAATGACATTCTGCTTAAGCATTAAACATGAAGGTATTTATATGATTATTAAGTTAGCATTTAAGTTAGATAGAAATTAGTTTGGGGTCTGTCACTACTGGGCTCCTAGTGCGCGGAAACCCAAAATGATAGCCTCGTTTCAACACAATCAACGGCTCACAAAGGCAGGCTTTTAAACAGACATTAAAGACACAACATTGTTATCTATCTATGCCTTATCTGCTCCTTTCCTGTTGTAGGGATATGGCGCTGCCATGGCGAGCTGGTGACCTTGCATGTAAGCAACGCCGTGACCCACAGCTGATGTGACTGTTAGCAGAAGCCTTGGAATCCTCTGAAAATATGAGAGGGCTTGAGGCCTATGAGGAGCTGCCCTGATGCCTGTCCCACTCACCTCCTGTCTCCTCCAGAAGACTGTCAGGAGGCAGTTTTTCATCAGTTCTTGGGTTCTGGCCAATCCACTCCCCAGCCCCCTTTGAGTGGCTCTGTGGAGTGAAAAATCCCCTAGCTGTATCGAGAAGGAACTCTTCAGCCAAGGGGTATCCCATGGTTCGCTCTGTTCCCCTTTAAGTGTGTGGGGTGCAGAGGTCGAGTCCTGGCCTCTTTGGCTTATCCTTCATCCCACTGTCTATGGAAGGACGGAAGCAGCTCAATCTGAAGGGGTCTTGTTGTACTTTTTTCCAACCAGGTCAATCAGCCTTTGTCTTGTCCTTGTCTTGTGTTCTTGTGTGTGTGTGTGTGTGTGTGTGTGTGTGTGTGTGTGTGTGTGTGTGCGCGCGCGCGCGCGCGCACTTGACAGTCACATGTGTTATTCCTCTATAAAAACTTCCTTAAAGCAACCTTATGCAAAAGTAGGAATCTGTTTTCTCCTTTCTTCATGGGTAAAAACAGAAAACAGTCTATTGATATAATCTCACTACACATTCTTAGCTGGAGAAGGGTTTCTTCATTCAGCATTGAGCTTCTAGGGTGGTCAGTCTCCAAGCTAATCAAATTCTCTAGAAGCCTGAACCCTAATAAAAGGGGAAACCCAAACCCAGCATTGTGAGACAGAGGGGTCAGTTGGAAAAGGTGGCAGGATCCTTGTCCTGAGGTGGAAAGTGAGAAGGAAGCCAGAGAGCCACAGCTACTTGGCAGCAGTGCAAGGTACTGTGTCTGGTAGAGAGGAAGAAAGATTAAGAAACTCATGCTCAGTGACCAAACAACTCTGATCTCCTGAGAGCAAGAGAAGATGAGTTCATCTGCTCAGGGCTGCAGGAAGAGAGGGGGACCTCAGTTCACGGGGAGAGGGGAGCTCTGGAAGGACAGCTATGAAGACAACCTCAGGCTGAACCAGAGACTTGCCCAGTAGCAGGGAGGAAGGGCCCAGGAATGTTAGTGAGGATGAATTTATCCGGACTTTGCCAGAAGGTTTTCCTTTCTTTCTGTTCAGAAACTTGAGTGAAAAGAAACAAGGGGGCAGTCTGGCTAGGGAGAGGAAGGTTCCAGAAGGGGCAGGAGAGGTCACTGTCTGCAAGGCTCCTCAGGAATGGGGTCCTACAAGCAAAGGGAGGTGCCCAGGGAAACTTTGTAACCTTGACCTAGAGCAGATTGGGGAGGGGGATGGAGTGGTGGCGGGCAGCTGTCCCCCATCTTGGCAACATCCATCATTAGAGCCAGCACCCAGGTGGCCTCCAGTGTTTCCATCTGCAAGAATGAGGGAGGGCCATCTCTGAGGACAACAAAGAGAAATATTTCTCCAAAGGCCCTCTAATTACACAGGAAGCACAAATGCTGTTTATGTCCCCAACCACTGGTCCCCATGCTTATCCAGAAAATCAAAACCAAAGCGAGCCCTCCACTCCCCAGTGCATTTAGAAGCCCAGTGAGGAACAAAAACCCTCACTGCGGGTGTTTTGTAGGCAATCTGCCCCCTCATCAGAAAGCTGTCCAGGCTCACATGAAGGCCCCTCAGGAAGTCAGTCGAATCTGTTGCCCTGACTCCCCACAGGGAGCACTTCCAGGGAGCACTAGCACATTCTCAGGGTGTGCTCAGCTCCAAAGATGCAGATGTGGCTCACAACGCTGGTCTGTAGACGCTGGTTGAAATAGCTGGAGATGCTTTGCCTTAAAAAAGACAAGACGTGGGGGGCTCTGCATTTCCATCTCTGAAGGGCAGGGGGGAGGGGACAGAGGTGACACTGGAGCTCCAGCACAGGTGGCAGGACTGCTAGGTTGGGAGGGTCTGAATCCAATAAGAAGGCAAGAACCTAAGAGTCTTGGGAAGGCTCCTGGCTTCTGCAATTCTCCTTTTCAGATTCTCTGAGGACAGTGTGAGCCATACTCCCTGGTCAGTGTGAGATGGAACCCAGATTAATTAAAAAGCTACTTTCTCACAATTCTTGGAGGTGCCTGGCTCAGCTCTGCTCTGCAGAGAAGTTGGTAAGGGACCACCATTCTGGCAACTGAGCTGAAGCCTCAGCATTAGCTATGCTTCACTCAGTGAACTATGTATCAGTGTGCCTTTGCTCTTAAGAAAATACATAATGGGATTTTAATTAAATTACACATTTACGTATTACCAGCTGGAAATTAACTTAATAAACAATTTACTTCAATTGACTTATAGGAACAGATTAATGGTGCAATTCATCAAATATTTGACTTTCTAAAGTTTTGATTCATTAAAATAACAATTTGCCACTTGAAAGCCTATAAAGCTTTATCTCAAACTCTGAGGCATATCTGTGCTGCCTTCACAATATAAGGAGCACATAATATTTACAGTTGAAAGTACTCTCAGAGGTCAATTGGTCCTATCCGCTCATTTACAGATAAGAATAAACTGAGACCCAAAAAGGTCATCACCTCTTAACTCTGTAATTCCCCTCCCCCACCACACACAAACTTTCACCATGCTCTTGTAAATCACATGAGGACAATTGATATTTTTATGAGGTTTCTATAGATCTTGGAAAATGTTTTAAAACAGGATATATTTTGTGAAATGCATATTTTATTTCAATATGTCTAATAGAATTAGCAAAGCTAGTGGAGGTGATGGAATTCCAGTTGAGTCATTTCAAATCCTAAAAGATGATGCTGTGAAAGTGCTGCACTCAATATGCCAGCAAATTTGGAAAACCCAGCAGCGGCCACAGGACTGGAAAAGGGCAGTTTTCATTCCAATCCCAAAGAATGCTCAAACTACCGCACAATTGCACTCATCTCACACACTAGTAAAGTAATACTCAAAATTCTCCAAGCCAGGCTTCAGCAATACATGAACCATGAACTTTGAGCTGTTCAAGCTGATTTTAGAAAAGGCAGAGGAACCAGAGATCAAATTGCCAACATCCGATGGATCATCGAAAAAGCAAGAGAGTTCCAGAAAAACATCTATTTCTGCTTTATTGACTATGCCAAAGCCTTTGACTGTGTGGATCACAAGAAACTGTGGAAAATTCTGAATGAGATAGGAATACCAAACCACCTGACCTACCTCTTGAGAAACCTGTTTGCAGGTCAGGAAGCAACAGTTAGAACTGGACGTGGAACAACAGACTGTTTCCAAATAGGAAAAGGAGTACGGCAAGGCTGTATATTGTTACCCTGCTTATTTAACTTATATGCAGAGTACATCATGAGAAACGTTGGACTGGAGGAAGCACAAGCTGGAATGAAGATTGCTGGGTGAAATATCAATAACCTCAGATAAGCAGATGACACCACCCTTCTGGCAGAAAGTGAAGGAGAACTAAAAAGCCTCTTGATGAAAGTGAAAGAGGAGAGTGAAAAGGTTGGGTTAAAGCTCAACATTCAGAAAACTAAGATCATGGCATCTGGTCCCATCACTTCATGGCAAATAGAGGGGGAAACAGTGGAAATAGTGGCTGACTTTATTTTTCTGGGCTCCAAAATCATTGCAGATGGTGACTGCAGCCATGAAATTAATAGACGCTTATTCCTTGGAAGGAAAGTTATGACCAACCTAGGCAGCATATTAAAAAGCAGAGACATTACTTTGCCAATAAAGGTCCATCTAGTCAAGGCTATGGTTTTTCCAGTGGTCATGTATGGATGTGAGAGTTGGACTGTGAAGAAAGTTGAGCACTGAAGAATTGATGCTTTTGAACTGTGGTGTTGGAGAAGACTCTTGAGAGTCCCTTGGACTGCAAGGAGATCCTACTAGTCCATCCTAAAGGAGATCAGTCCTGGGTGTTCATTGGAAGGACTGATGTTGAAGCTGAATCTCCAGTACTTTGGCCACCTGATGCAAAGAGCTGACTCATTGGAAAAGACCCTGATGCTGGGAAAGATTGAGGGCAGGAGGAGAAGTGGACAACAGAGGATGAGATGGTTGGATGGAATCACCGACTTGATGGACATTGTTTTGGGTGGACTCCGGGAGTTGGTGATGCACAGTGAGGCCTGGCTTGCTGCGGTTCATGGGGTCGCAAAGAGTCAGACACGACTGAGCGACTTAACCGAACTGAACTGAATAGAAATATGATAGTAATTTTAAAAGTACATTTATATATGTTGTAAATGCTAGTTCCTATGGGTGATGCCAACTAACACATCAAAAAGAAGTTCAAGTACAACTGGTATCTTAGCATATCAAGAAGTGCCTGCTGGAGACCACCACAGTTCATCTGCCAAGGCAGAATTGAGTTTTCCACTACAGTGCAGCTGTCAATCCAGAGAAGGTGGCAAAGTCTTGAAGAAACTGCTGCTCTATCTTTATGGCAATTAGCATCTCATTATCTAGAAGCCTTGGGATGCTGGTCCAAAGTCCTGTCTCCCAGCTACCTTCTCTTGCTCTGCACTTTAAACATGAACGTTACCCCTCTGGCTCTAAAGAGGCCATGAATCCACAGCCCTAGGGACTTTTGTACTCTGTGCCAAGGCAAGCTATGCAACAGAGGAGGCAACCCACTATGCATGTATGTTTCCCAAATGACCAAAAAGTAGGACAATTGGGGGCAACTAAATGACCTTTCTAATTCTGGTTCTCAGGCCTGGCAAATATCCTGGCAAATACTGTCAAAGTAGTTTGCTTCCTCTTCTTCTTCTTCCCAATTCTCATTCCCTCAGACTAATCCACAGTATGTGACACTGTTGAGCAGTTCCACTTTGGAGGGGGAGTATATTACATGATTAAATTTTTCAAATTGTAGAGATATATATAAAAACTATAACTTATGTAGAAAATTTACCATTTTACCCATTTTCAAGCATACAATTCACTGGCCTTGAATATACTCACAAGGTCGGGCAGCCATCACCACTGTCTATTTCCAAACCTCTGTCCTCCCCCACTTTCCTGGCACCCTCATGCCTGGCTTCTGGAAAGTGGAGACCAGCAGCTCTGCATCCTGACAGCGCCTGCTCCTCCCATCCCATAAGTGACAAAGTCCCCAAGCCTGTCTCTGTACCTGCTCTCTCTCTCTCTCCAGTCCCACACTTTCCCACCTCAGCTAGTCTCAAGGCTCGGAGGAGGAGTCCACATAAAAGATTCCTGCCCTCCTGAACTCAAGCCCCCACATCTCATCTGGCTGAGAGTCCTCTCTGCCTGACCTTCCAATGACTCCATGTTCCTATTGTCTACCTTTCTGCCCCTGCTTGGTCCTCTTCCTGTGCTGTTCATTCCTTTCATCGATTTCACAGTCACCCAAGCCTTATCTCTGCCTCTCTCCCGCCTTTGCTCTTTCCCAGGCCACCCCCTCCTCCCTCTAGGACATGTACATGTTTCCAGGCCATTTCACCTTCAGAAGCCAAACCTCCCCATCAGTCCTAGGGTTACTGTTCTCATTCAAGTTTTTGTTACCTTTCTCTTCCAAGTACCGGCACACTCTCCTGCCTGATTCGACAGCATTGTCTTTTCCAGGTCAGTGGTGATGACACGGACCCAGTCTGTCCTCCTCCAGTCTCTCTATCCTGGGCCCAGGAAACTTGATCTTCATCCAGTCCTTCTCCATCCAACCCTGCCCCAATCCCTCCACTGTCCTATCTCTGTCTTCATGAACTCCCACCTGGAAAGACCTTTCTTCTATATGCCTAAACAAGGACACCTCTTCCATTCAGTCTTCTCTGATGTCCATGCCTAGCGTTTGCTCCTTGGAGTGTACTGAACGGAGACCTCTGAAAGATCTGGCCCCTCAGAACCTGTGAACAGGAACTTATTTGGAAATAAGGTCATTTCAGTATAGATGGCATCAGTTAAGGCTGTCAGCAAAAACATCCTGGAATTCCTGGGCCCTGTGTCCAAGTATATGTGAAGACACTTGATGCCAGTAAACTGTATACTTCAATATTGTTCAAATGGTGTTCTAATCAGAGGGAGATTGGAGTCACTGAGAAGAGGGCCATGTGAAGACAGAGGGAGAGATCAGAATGATGTGGATACAGGTCAAGGAACACCTGGGGCCGCCAGAAGCAGGAAGAAACAGGAAATGATTCTGTCCTAGAGTCTTCACCAGATGTGGGCCCTACCAACACCTTTATGTTGGACTTCTGGCTTCCACAACTGTGAAAGAGACACAGATCCCTTATTTAAGACACCAAGTCTGTGGCAATTTGTTATAGCCATCCTACAAAATGAATAAACCCCTCCTTCTCAGAAATCCTAGCACTTAACTTCCTTTTCCTTTATAATGCGTTTTTATCATCAGCCCCACCCCACAGATTACAGCACCTTCAGTGAGTGTGGATGCTCACTTAATATCATTGAGCAAAAGAGAAAAAGCAGGATGGAGTGAAGAAGAGGCCTCAATCCACTCCAGTAGGGGGAAGAGACTTGCGAGTAAGTTGGAAAGCAGAAGGCGTGGCTGAATTGATACTCCTCAGCCCTATGCTGAACTCAAACATCCCATCCAAAGTAAAAAGTACAGACATGACATTTGAAAACAACACAGCCTGGAGTCAATGTCTCTGTGGTCCATGATGTCTGGGATTAGGAACTGAACCGAAAAGAGGCAAGGGAGTGGCCAAGCTTTGAGGCTTATCTTGGGACAACCAAATTTTCTGGAAGAGTATTTCCTTCCAAATTAAAGAGGGAAACTCTCATTTTAAAAATCCGTTTACTTTTGTCTTGCACTAACAATATAAAAGAAAATGATCAGGGCTTATTCACATAACCCATGCACCTCTGATTTTTTTGGGGGGTGTTATAACAGCAATAATTACCTCTGAATGAGTTTTCCCCAGGAATTAAATGACTGATGGGGGTTAATGGCCCTTTGGTTTTACTGTGGGTCATTGGCTCCCCTGAGTCTGTCATTAATCCCTACTATCTGCCCTACTGAAACAGGTCATCACTGATAACTGGCTTTTGTGCTTAAATGGAACTAATGCATTTTACCTTCTCCTTCGAAGTCAGAATGGCTGAAGGATCCTCTATCTTTAGGAACAAAGGTATTTTTCCAACAGTGGAAAGAAAGCATGATTTTTTTTTTTGCAGCTTATTAATAAGACTAGAGAAATGAGAGAATCTGAAGACTTTGATGTCCAGTCCAGAGGCGTAAAGGACATGCAGTACTTGATCACTAAATAAAGTGTCTTCCGATTAGCACGAGGCAAGATGTGACTGATAATGAAGCTGATGATGGGACATGCTCTTTCTGCCTGCAAAGGCTGACCATACTCCTCTGCTTTGAAGTTTCCTTTTGCTCCTTTGACCTTTTACAGGGGAGGAGCGGGTCAAAAGTCACCAGCACTAAGTGTATCTATCACTGACAAAATAACAATTCCACAAGTCACATTGGTTTCAGAAATGTCCAGCACGTTCAACTGATGACAGACACATCAATCTTGCCACTCAATGCCTAGAGGTCCGAATTCACAGCTAAAGACCAGACCAGGCTGCTGGGCTGAGAGTTCCAAGTTAGCCTTCCCTTCTTTGGAGCAGCTCATCCCTGTGGATAAGCAAAGCCTGCACAGGAAGCAAATTACTAGGACAAATTCAGTGAAGAGTGGTAGGTCCCTCCTTTGCCTGCATGGTCAGTCACTCAGTTATGTCCAACTCTTGTGACCCCGTGGACTATAGCCCACCAGACTTCTCTGTCTATGGCATTTCCCAGGCAAGAATACTGGAGTGGGTTGCCATTTCCTTTTCCAGGGGATCTTCTTGACCCAGGGATGGAACCCGGGTCTCCTGCATTGGCAGGCAGATTCTTTACTGCTGAGCCACTTGGGAAGCCCTAGGTCCCTCCTAGTTGCAAGGAGGTTGCTCAAAAGCCTTGTACCCTACCAGGGGCAGGTCATCTGATTAACATGGGAAGGGCGAGAACAGTGGAGCAAATGGAGTTCCTAACCAGAGATTCAACATTTTGTAAGTGATTAGTGGTTTCCTTTGTTCACTTGTATTTTGTTCTCAGCTGAGTACAAACAAAATTGAAGACATCCTGGGCAGTTTTTGTAACTCTGTTCTGAGGTGCCTCTATTTTTCTGAATATGATTTTAAGATGCTGATAATCTCCAAATATAAAGAGGATTGTCATCGTATAGAGGAAATTAGACACATGACAGAAATTTTAGTTCCCATCTGGATGTTGGGTGCCCTGCAGTCTGCTTTCAGCAGCAGTCATTTCTCTTACATTTAAAGCGACTGTGAATATTATTTTGGCATTATAAATCCTATTGATGTGTAAGCAAAACAAAATGTAAAGAAAAATGGAGATTAAGTGCATTGATTTTGAACAATCTAGTCTTATTTCCTTCTGATCATTACTGTCCTATAAAATGTAGACCTATACCTAAAGGAAAAAATGTAAAAATCAGTTAAAACTCAACCTTTTGTGATCAGAAAATGAAATTTGATCTGCACAGGCAATATAAGAGGTATATCGATGCAAGTTTAAAAAGAAAAATAATGCTGACAATATGGCTACATTGCCTTTAAAAGGTGGAAGCAACTTTAATGATATTATATTCAAAGAAAATCTTAAAAAAAAACAAACAACTCGTGTTGGAACCAAAAACATTTAGAGCTAGATCATTACACCCTTTTCTGTGTACAATATTTTGGGGGAAAAGTACCATCCAAGCCACCAGGAAAGCCCCAAAGGAGGGCAATCCAAATGAAAGAGTGGCTGGTGACAAGTTTAGAGGTACTGATGGGGAGGGGCTGCTGATTGCAAAACCTCCCCTGATTCAAAAGAGCTTAACTTTGAGAAGACTCATCACTCAACACTTCAAAATTGCCCAATAAAACACAAATTTTAAAGACTTGGTCCTTTAAAAAATAAAGCCTATCCTATGATATTGATCATTAGCTTGCTACGTCTAGAGCTACTGGTTTAGAAACAATTTAAGAATTAAATTAAATGTGTGGCATTTGTCAAATTACACTTACAGAATCACGATCTGAATATAAAACTGTCAGCTTATGGCAGACCTTCCACCAACCCTGGAGGCTGTAAAGGGCACACGTGTTGGCCAAATAATGAAACTTCATGTTAAAAGAGGACGGGTTTCCCCAGGACCTGTGCTTACTCCACAGACTATGAAAAGCTGCAGCTTCTTTTATGCTGATGACTAATCCCTATGTAGGTCTTCCCTACCTACAGTTACCTGTTTTTCTTTATTATTTTACTTACCTTTATTGTTATAGCTTCCCCTGTTCCTCAAATTACTTGAGATGGTATAAACATGTGATCATTCATCTTAGACCAAGTGGAAAAGGAATATATCTTTATTCAAATACTGGAGTGGGAGATATATACACACTACCTAATGGACATAATAATACATCCATATAAAACATTAGAACTAAAAGAAACTCTCCAATTCCTAGGTTCCTCCTTCAGTCAGTTTCTGCTAACAGTAACATGCATCTTCCCCATGCCAGGTGCTAAGGTCAGCACAATGGGACGAGGGGAAGCATGCATCATTTCACCTTTTCGAGGAACATGGGATTGCAAAGAGTCAGACATGACTGAGCGACTATACACACCTTCCTACATATCTTAGGTACAACGATGTCTTTCAAGCTCTAAGCTTCTCAAATGTTTCAAAAACAAAGTCTTTGTGAGTCTTTTAATATTGGCTTGGCCAAAAATTTCATTCAGGTTTTCCCTAACATCTTATGGAAAAATACAAACCAATCTTTTGGTCAACCCAGTATTAGTGACCATTCACGGTCTTCAGCACGGAAGTCAACTCAAACCACTAGCTAAGGGAACACTTCATCTGGACTTTTCATTTTACTTGTGAGAAGACTAAGGGCCAGAGAAGGGGCACTGATTTGACCAGAAAGACAGTTCAGATCTCCTGAGTCCTACTGTGATGTTTTACGAGGCTATCATAAGCCTTTAAGGCTAACAAAGCTTTTTATTGTTTTTAATTTTGGGCAACTCCTCCTAGAACCAGAGGCTATACAGTGCATCCCAATTATGCCACCAACCCCAACTTCATCCATCCCCTTACCTGGATGCCAACTCACAATGTCTTTGAGGTGCCTACAGTATAGTTGGAAGGAAAGGTTAGTGACCATTGAGCTAGTACACTGTACTGAGCTTGGCTGGCCAATAGTGTGCTGAGTGCAAGGATCAAGAGAATGAAGCTGAGACATGGAGAAGAGGAGGAAGACAGAAGCAGGAAAACACAGCCTAGGTCACAATTCTAACAGTGTGCAGGCACCGCATCAGCACAGGTTATCAGTAATGGACTTCTTCTACGCTGAAGGGTTCTGAGACTCATGACAGAGAATCCAGACTTAGAAGACCCCAACCCTTGAGGACAGAGACTGAGCCTGGTTTCTCTGCTCCTAGCACTGAGCACTGCACCTTCAGAGAGAAGGTGTAAATTCTGTGTGTCAACTTGGCTAGACTATGAGACCCAGTTGTTTGGTCAAACACTAGTCTAAATGATGCCATGAAGGTATTTTGTAGCTGTGATTAATATTTACAATCAGCGGACTTTGAGTACAGATCAACCTCCATGATGTGGGTGAGCCTCAGCCAATCTGTTGATGGCCTGAAGAGCGAAGACTGAGGTCTCCAAGAGTAGAAGGAATTCTGTCTCAAGACTGCAACAGAGGAATTCTAAGTTTCCAACCTTTGGACCCAGGAGTGTAACCAAGTCTCATCCAAATTTCCAGGCTGCTGGCCTGCCATACACATTTCAGATTTAGTAGCTCCCACAACTGCATGGGCCAATTTCTTCAATCTCTCTCTCTCCTTGTCTGTAAACTTTTTACATACATATATATAATATCTCCTGTTGTTTGTTTCCCTGGAGAACCCTGACTAATACACTGCTCAACCTGTGTGCACTGAATAAACAGAAACCACTGACAAGAGCTCTCAGAAGGGCCCACCTCAACTGTGCCTACACTTCCTCCTTCAGTATCATGGTATAGATACATAAGTAACACATCACATCTCACCTTGACTTTTTCAGGTTTGAGAATACATAACTTTTTAGTCACTCAGGAGCTATATTTTAAGTAAATAATTGACAATGTTAAAGTAACTAAGGAGAAATTAGCGGTCCAAACTTATTGCGCTCAAAGTTTTGACATCATAAAATAGTAATTGTAAGTCATACAACATGGACCCAAGTAAATCAGATAAACCTCTACATCTACATTGAGTTGTTTATTTTCTGTCTGTCCCACAAGAATGTAACCCCCTGGCAGATGGTTGTTCGTTTCACTCACAAATATGTTCCCAGCACCTACCAGAGTACCTGCTACAGAGTAGGTGCTCAATAAATAGGATGAATACACCAACAGATTATCTTAACTCATTTGATATAAAAACAAACAAACAAACAAACAAAAAAACGCCCAACAACCATAGCTATGGGGCACCTCCACAGAGTACTTGGGCACATCTGTTCCCAGTAGTTGAGTTGAACGCTTATCCCAAGGATTTTCTGTTTGTTTTCCAACTTGTTTATGCCAGTTGTAGTTGCCTGCATGATTACCTAACTAAACAAATACTAGGTAAATACTGATTTAAAAAGAGTGGAAAAACAGAATTTCTGTTAAAAACTGAGCTTAATGATTCGAGAAACTTGATTAAAATAATCACTAACTGCTGTCAAATTAGTTGTGGATTAGACAACTGTCAAGGATTGCTTTAAAAAAAAAAACAGTAAAAAATTCAGAAGACTTCAGGGATGAGGTGGCTTGTTAAGGGTCTTTAAGCGTTTGTTGCCCTTCAAAGAAATAAACTGGAAATGGATTATGACTGTGGTTCATACATGAGTCAACATGGAACGCTAATCAGAATCAATACTTCAAAAAATAGCAAATAAAGACATATGCTACACATGTTAAGTAAAATATTTTATATATTATCATCATTCAATAATTCCCTTCTCTGACTTTTTGATAAGTCAACCAACCTACTGGACCCGATCTCATCCAATAGGAGGGCATCTGCTCTAACACAGGGATCATAGTTCAGAAACAGGATGTCCTTACCTGCTGCATGACCAGGCCAGCTTCTGAGACTGCCTTTTCTGACCCCAGAAATCTGTTTGGTTCATAAATGTTAACTGCCTTGGACAGCTCTCCTGTGAGTGCTTTCTATCATTAGAACACTCAATGATAGCACCAACATAGGGCAGACCAGGAAAGAGAAGAATTGACAAGGCCCATCCATCCTTTCTGGTATGAGTCGGCAGCTATGATAAAGGTTTTCATGAAACATGTTGTTACCACAGTTGGGGCTAAAATTTGGACAATAAATAGGCGTTGCTTTTATGTTAGGGACAAGAGGGTGCTGAAATCTACAGACGAAAAAATAAATAAATAAATAAAGAGCCCCTGCAGAGGCATAGGAGCTAAGTCCCAGTAGAGATGTAAACTAACTTTCTCAAAATCACAAAGCATGATCAGAATCTTAGCAGAATCCAGCTCTTCCAATCTGGACATTTTTTGCAGAGTAAGGCCTTTCTAAGTCACAACCCAAAATCACCATAAAAAGAGGATCTGGCCATATTCTATATTGAGCCCATAACCATGGTAAGTGATTCAGAAATTAATCAGGCAAGAAAAAATGCAGCGATGTATAATTTCAGTGTCTCCCAAATGAATGGATTAACACAGACTTTTTTTCTAGGATCCTAACCTTATACTTGGAGGAGAGTTTCAAGGTAAAGCTATGAAGAAGAATGCAATGAGAGAGAAGAATTCTTGGGAAAATGAAAACAATGTTTATCACAAACCCAAGTCTCCTGCCATCTTGCTCAGTCCCTTCACATTTGCCAGCCACAAACCACCAAGTATGAATTTCCTAAGAAAATCACTTACTAGACCACAAGCAGGAATGAGAGATGAGCCTTATTTTAGACAACCAGTGGCCTGAGGCACAATTCCCCAAGAAAAACGAATGCCTTTGGCTCCTGTCCTGGTGACGGTTCTGCCCAGACCAAATACCAGAGTTTGACAAAACTGACTATATCTGCACACTCATGTTAGTGATGGGCTGAGGACTCAGTCCGCCCAAGCTAAGCACTAAAGGGCCTGCGTTGAGGTGGTAAGTACTGTCATTCTCCTAAATGATGAACTTGTAATCACACTGAGAAAAATACTTTGTCAGGACAATAATCCCAATTAAGAATTTCTTGACAAGATTGCTAGAACAAACAAAAATGTGCTGGTAGATCACACAGAACTCAGAAAATCCCATAGCCGAGTGTGAAACATCAGTCACAATTGGGTAAGTCACCCAGAGAGGCAAGATGGCAAAAACAGATGCTATGTATTTTGCTATGTATCTTCTCCTTGATTTCTCTATGGAGCTGGTGTAGCTGGGAGCTCAGATACACAGACAATACATCTTTCCCACATGGTTGTTTACAGAATGTACATGTGGGATATGCTGGTACAGTAAGCCCCCTGCCTTGTTGTTGATGTTGTTTATTTCTCTCAGTAGTGTCCATCTCTTTTTCAACCCCAAGGACTGTGTCCACCAGGTTCCTTTGTCCATGGGATTTCCCAGACAAGAATACTGGAGTGGGTTGCCATTTGCTTCTCCAACTCAGGAATCAAACCTGAGTCCTCCTGCATTGCAGGTGGATTCTTTAATGCTGAGTCACAAGCGAAGCCCAAGTCCCTTACACATGAACCTTCAAGTTGCAAACTTTCAAAGATGCAAACGTGTGTTCATGTGTCCAGTCAAGTTAAGTGAGTTCACAGGTCTGGTGTACATTGTCACATATGTGCATCCTGTACAAGTGTGCTTTTGTGTACTTTACTGTACGGTATTGTATAGAGTACAGTAGTATGATATCTTCATTTTAAGCCCAGGATGTCTGGAAGAAAACACAAAAGCAGTGGTGATGTGCCTGGTACTGCTAAGAAGTGCCAGCTGTTGTACTGTACTAGTGTACCTTTCAAGGTACTGTAGTGCAAGATTAAAAATGTTTTCTTTATCTTTTGTGTTTGACTTGTATGTATTATTTGTGTGAAAGGTATTACAAACCTATTACATACTATACTGTACTGTACTATATAGCTGACTATGTTAGTTGGGTGCCTAGGCTAACTTTGTTGGACTTATGAACAAATTAGGCTTAATGAACGCACTCTCAAAACAGACCTCATTCATATGTAGGGGATCAACATAGAGAAGTCTTCGATTAACACTGCATTTCCTCTTTCACCTATCTCTCATCTTCTGGCCATCCTACCACCTTTTAGAAGATTAGGAGCAGGAATGAAAGTTGGAACTCATTTTTCTCTCCATTTATTTGTCAACAGCTCTTCTATACAGATTGTACAGCAAATGCATTGGAGCTTTCTGGAAAAATCAGTTCAAAAAGAGACAGTTGGGGATTTCATTTGCATCATGCAACCTCAGGGCTCAGCCATGCATTTGGTTAAAAGTCCCTGCTCCAGTTCAGCATCCACATCCATGGCAAGCTCTGCCTTGCTGATGTTGGCACTTGAGTCATTTGCAGGAAAGTCTGTAGTCCTAGGATAAGAGAGGTCAGAAGGGACTCCTGCAGGACAAATTATCAGATCTTTCTGAAAGCCAGAAGGGATTGTATGTAGGGCTATTTGTGGAATCCTCCAAAACACCTAGCTTGAGGGATTTCAAAGAAGAATAACCGGCCTTGGTAAAGGAAAACAGAATATAAGACACTGAGGAAGAAGCAGAAAACACTCATCATCTCAATGCCTCCAGAATCCTTGGGTATTGGATTCACATTGAACAGGTTTTGGCCTCTGAATAGTTGGGCCCTAACCCCCCTCAGTAGCATGGGTAATCCTCTTATCCTGATGGCAGTGAGTGGGTCTATGATCAGAACACAAGGGGCTACAAACTGTTAAATTCCCAAAGTCTTGGTCAGTAGGCATCCATTTGGGGTAGAAATCACTTCCTGTGTATGACCTGCCCAAGTCTTCCAATGGCAGAATCCACTTGTTTGGTCCAATTGTCTTTTTCATTAAAACATTACAACCAAGCCTAAATAAACCCTCCCAGGTAAAATGAGGCCCCCTTGTAAAATCTACCAGGTACCAATTTCTCAGACAGGAAAAGATCCATAAAGGAATGAAAAGGTACATTTTTAAAAAATTAGATTCATTCAGTCTCAAGTCTTACAAGCTTCAATTGTCCCCTAATAAGAAAATGAGTTATGTTTAATGGCTCAAATGGATATTTAGAATTGTCTAAGAGTTAGTTACAGGAGAAATAGAATAAATACAAATTATATGTGTGTGTGTACACACACACACAGACACACACACACAGACACACACATATATATATACACACACAAACACACACACATATATAGGGAGAGAGAGAGAGAGAGATGTGTGTTTATTGTAGATACTCAACATACTCTCACTGAATGTCACGTCTCTTTAAAGGTTTATTGCTTTCTCCCTGTAAGATACTTTTCAATGGAAAGCAACATTTTGAAATTCAAAGCTTTATATCTTAATTCAGAAGAACTATGTTGGATCTCTTCTGGCAGCTGATTTTTCTAGTAACAAAATATTAGGGCATCCTGGGGATAGATATTTTCTATGAGGTTCTTATATGTGGAGTTCATCAAAAAGTATACAGGAGAAAGATTTTACAAGTAGTAATGTAAGGCAACTGTGGATCACATCAACATTAAAAAATGCAAGTATCTTTAAAAATGCTGCCCTTTCATTTTAAAATTTTGAAACCCATGTTCTCAGTTATTGTATCCTCTAGCAACTTACCCACGAAATGCCAAAACAACATCAAAGTAGGATAAGGGATCCCAGAAAGCACACTTGCAAGGTGATGTTCATTAACAATTAATTTTCATATGCAGGGTAGAGCAAAGCAGATTCACATAATTTTGGGTAGAAATGGGGTCTCAGCGGTTATAGGGTCCCAAATCTTCCATGGGCCCCCACAGCTTCCAAAATTGAAGAAGCCAGATCTCTAGAGAAGTTAAATGAGTTTCCAAAGATGACACAGCTAGTAAGTGGTGGGAGGAGGATTAGAGCTCAGGCTTCCAGACTTGCCCAATATGGTTTGTCTAATGAATTAGCATAACCAGTGGGAGACTCCAAATGGCATTTCAGTTGGACACCTCTGAAAGTGATGAGCCTCCCCTCTCATCAGTGGGGAAGGGAGGGGGGCAGAGACAGATGAGGGAAGGAAGGACAAGGCAGGCCTGTCACTTTCTGTTTGTGCACTTGGGTAACCATGAATGAGTTAACGCATGCAGAGAGTAGAATCTTAGTCTGGGTCTCTACAATGCCAGACATCTGGATGAAAACTGAAATTTTTCGTCGAAACCCCAGATATTTACAAATACATGTTTTCATCTAAATATTGGATTGTACATAGACAAAGCTTAATGTAGGTAAGTGGAAAAGAGAAAAATCATAAATCTCCATGACTGGGTGAATTATTGCCTTTGGTTGGGGAGGGGAGCCAGGGTGGTATGTTCTGTATGCATGAAGCATTTTGAGATGTTTGCTGTGATGGATATTTTTAAACTCTTTCTAGCTATACATAGAATGCAGAAATTAACACAAGAATGTCTTAATTGGGCCTATTTTATATACAAAAGAATAATGGGCTAAATGGGTTGGAATGAATGCCATATTTATCCTTCAAGGGAGGAAAGACATGATGATTCACAGGCTGCGAAGCCAAGAGCATCCAGCCTTCTCATGAGTAGAATAAATATATCTCCTTTCATAATATTCTGCCTTCTAGTCCTTAAAGGCCCCCTAAAGGCACAAATAGAAAAGAGATGGGAAAATCGGAAACGATTCATTTTAATTTCACATACCGTAATTCTCTTTCGGGGATTATGATGCAGAGCCATGATAATGGGTTGACAACTCTGTCTAAACTGGAAAATGCCCAGAACGACACTGCCAGTGTAAAGTTCCACTGTAACTCTTTCCAGCCTCTTACATGCAAGTCAGTCAGTGACAAAGAGGCTCAACAATGGTGCCTGGGCTCAGCAGAGTTTGTCCTTGGCTCCTGAGAGCATTCTTGGGGTTTATGATTCTGTTTACTGTGTATTTACTCTCTTAACCAAAAATGGGCTTGAATTCCCTCAGCAGGGAAATGACAGGAGGAAGAGGCAGGCACAGATTGTACCAGGTGGCAAAGGCCATATAAACTTGCTGCAGACACTCAAGAACTGATGACAACATTTTTCGAGCTGAGCAAAAAATAAATCTAGTTAACAGAAATGAACTTTCATTGGGAGAATATAAAAAGAAAGCGAGTATGGGGAAATGGCATATAAGATCTCTTGCACAGAATCATTCATTCGAGAAAATGGATTCGTTCTTTATCTTTGCCTGGAAAGAAAGGTAAGAGGGAATTTTAGTAAGTGTTCACCCTACAGATAGGGGACCATTCCTCGGAGGGGATGCAAACTGGACTCCTGTATCTCATTTGTTGAATCTGGCCCCCAGCATCAGATCCACACATGAAATTAACAGACACTATTGTTCATCAAAAGGACAAGTCAGTTTTCCATCTAACTCTACAATGCCTGTGATTTCAGAAAGGCATAGCCGGCTAAAAACAAACAAAATATAGCTCATCAGTGTCACAGGTCCATGTGACACTGTGTTCTTGCAAAGTTGCATGTAATTTAAACTATCATCAACTTCCACTTTCTCATTGACCATCATTTTAAAAATGGTTGGTCTTTATTTCCAACTGATCACCAATTGATAGTTTATCCTGCCAATTCAGCTCTGTGTCTCAGTTGTGCCCCCTCACCCCCAGCCTTTCCATTATCCTTAATGAGCTGCTAACTCTTTATATATTTTATTTAAAGAAATGTGCTCAGACTTGCTTATGCCAGTTTTTTCCTAAGCTGGATATATGGTTGTTGTTATTAATGTAATGAACTGGTGCCAAAGCACCAGGCTAGGATTTACAGGACCATACACATGAATGAGACATAAATCGCTCTAATTCAGGCTAAGAATAAGAATTTTTAAAAAGGTGCCAAGTGCTGCAGGAACATGGCAGATGATTTTCCCTTTGGCAAGAAGGACCTAGAAAACTTTTTCAGAAGAGATGGGAATTTGAGGTGGATCCTGACAGGTTAGTTAAGGCATATAATGCAGGGAAAAGCATTTCCAAGCAGGGAACAGCTGAAGGAAAAACGGAAGTCTAGAGAGCACAGGTTTCCTGAGAAAGTGTGATGGGAGACAAAGCTATGCTGGGGTTCAAATTCCAAGCCCAAACATCTGGTCTTGATTTTGAATGAGAGGGAGAAGGGTGGAAGGCTGCACCCTTACTGAGCTCTTACAGACAGATGGCAGAGCCAGAGTACACCTCTAAACGTCTCCATTGTAAAGGACTGAGGGTGAATGGTCTCTTTGGCTTCGTCAAATAAGGTCAACCCTCAGACAAGGCATTTCATGTTCATTTTCACTCGCTTCAGCAATTCTTTCCTAGGACGGCATCTTAATCCATTTCTTCAGACGATTCCCATCACGACCTCCCGACAGATGCCTTCAAGATTCTGCACCTGCAATTGGCTAATTGCCAGCACAATAGGCCACTTGAGCCTTCAAAATTAAGGATTTAACAATAAGTGGGGAACTGCAATGATAAATGAAAAGCTGTATTCACACTTCTGATTTCTATGGCCTCGTATATTTGAGAGTGTAAAATGGAGGCAGGCCATAATGAAGTCTAAAAACGATCCTTATGGTCACCATTGAGTGTCCCAGAAAGAGCCTCTCCAATTTACAAATGGGAATGAAAGACCATCTTAAAATTGGTGATGTGATCATTATTAGAGCCTCAAAAGGCAGCTTGGACACAAATACAGCAATTATTCTGTAACTTCAGTGGAGGACCACCACCTCCCCTTTCCCCCTTCTCCTTTTCAAGGGCCACATTTTTAAAAAGTGCCTATCATGAAGGCTGCATTTTCCAGGGCCTCAAATGAGTTGGGGATTTTCACCCAGAGGCTCATAAATATGTGCACATTACCTATGTCTTTTACTGAATAGAAAATTGCCTTGTACAAAACTTTCAGTCCTGTCTTCTTGTGTAAGTGGGCTGCCACCAGAGAAGAAGCAAGTCACACACCCAACTCTTAAAGAGGCCACAGACCTAGGGCAGAACCTCCAGAGATGTTTTTTCCCTCCACATTCAGTGTCTGTCTTTAAAGTTTCCCCGATGGCTACTATGGCTGTATAGACTTCTCAGTTTGGCAACAGTAGCAGCGGTGGCAGGTCTCTGGAGACAATGGTGCATCTTCCATAACTTTGTTAGACTAGAGAGTTGATGTCCTTATATGGGAAGCATCCTTGGAGGGAATGACAAGACTCCCCTTACAGAAACGGTGCTCAAGAAGAGAGGGCTTTGGGAATTCCCTAGCAGTCCAGTGGTTAAGACTCTGCACTTCCAATACAGGGTGGGAGGGTTGGGTTCAATCCCTGGTTGGGAAACTAGATACCACATGCCTCACAGCCAAAATACCAAAACAAAACAGAAGTGACATTATAACAAATTCAATACAGAGTTTAAAAATTTTGTTGTTGTTCAGTCACTCAGTCCTGTCTGATTCTTTGCAACAGTTTAAAAATGGTCCACATCAAAAAAATGTACATGTTAAAAAGAAGAAGAAGAAGAGGGGACTTTGTTAATAGGGGATTCAGACATATTCAGCAGGGGAAACAAATTTCCATTGATTCAAAATCTCCTTAGACGGGTCTCGTCTGTCCATATAGACTGAAGCTTAGGCAAGGTCTCTATTGTCAGAACTCTTAAGAGGTGTCTGTCTAGCTTAGCATAGAACTTACATGAACTTCTGTATAGTTGTGCAGTTCTAAAAATGAGCCAGGACATCATTTTCTATAGGAGACAGAGGGGGGCCTCCATGTGCAAGCTAAGAAATCAAATGTCAATATATTTAAATGGCATAAAGTGCCTGATTAAAAGCACAAGAAAATAAATCCCAGAACAAAAAGCCTGCAATGCTAATCCCTATTCACACACACTGCTATCCAGAAATATGTATTTAAGGCTTACTGGGTGCTAAATGCTGAGTGGAGAGTTTGCCAATGTGGAAGGTCTGGCCCTTGATCTCAAGATTATATTTGGAGAAATAAGACCTACGGACACATAAAGATGATTAACCAAATTAGACACCTCTTCACAACTGCCAAATGAGGGCTATTGATCACTACCGGAGGTCTCAAAGAAGGGAAAATCCTTGAAGGCTGGAGTGGGCTTTGTGGAGGAGTAGGAACTGGAGCCGCGTGAGATGGGCAGGATGCTGGAGGTGGCCTGGGGACAGAGATGCCACAAGACCCCGGGCTAGGACAGCACCCAGCCCACTCAGGGGACGCTGAGTGCCCGAACCTGTCTGAAGAAAGAGCCAATTTAGGGCAGCAGAGGAAGACAAGTTGGGCAAAGTCTGGGTTTTTTCTGGGGGGCGGTGCATCTTATTTCACCTTGTTTTATTACCTGACCTTTCATTTGTTATTTGATATCTCCCACTGACCATGTCACACTACAGCTTTTTCCTATTTGGAAAGAGACAACAGGAAGAGGAAGAGACAACAAATAGAAAAAAGCTGCAGTACCACATGGTCAGTGCGAGAGATCAAGAAACGTCTGGATTGATGAATTTTCAGATTTCATCTGGTGTATCATCGTTAACCACTTTTTATTCATATAGAAATCATCCTCCAAGGTGCTTATGGCATTTCAAGAAAGGTGTTTCACTAAATTAAGGAAATGGAAAGATGAATGGGCATTTGAGCCAGTCCTTTACAAATGAAGAAAATGGGGGCACAAGAAGGTCAGTCGTATGTGTGGCAGGCTGGATCAGTTCAGTTCAGTCGCTCAGTCATGTCCAACTCTTTGCAACTCCATGGACTGCAGCATGCCAGGCCTCCCCATCCACTGCCAACTCCCGGAGTTTACTCAAACTCATGTCCATTGAGTTGGTGATGCCATCCAGCCATCTCATCCTCTGTCGTCCCCTTCTCCTCCTTCAATCTTTCCCAGATCAGGGTCTTTTCAAATGAGTCAGTTCTTCACATCAGGTAGCTGAAGTATTGGAGTTTCAGCTTCAGCATCATCCCTTCCAATGAATATTCAGGACTGATTTCCCTTAGGATTGACTGGTTTGATTTCCTTGCAGTCCAAGGGACTCTCAAGAGTCTTCTCCAACACCACAGTTCAAAAGCATCAATTCTTCGGCACTCAGCTTTCTTTATAGTCCAACTCTCACATCCATATATGACTACTGGAAAAACCATAGCCTTGACTAGATAGACCTTTGCCGGCAGGCTGGATCATGTCCCCGCAAAAGATGAAAAGTGAAAGTCGCTCAGTCATGTCTGACTCTTTGCAACCTCATGGACTATACGGTCCATGCAATTCTCCAGGCCAGAATACTGAGCCTTTCCCTTCTCCAGGAGATCTTCTCAATCCAGGGACTGAACCCAGGTTTCCCACATTGCAGGTGGATTCTTTACCAACTGAGCCACCAGGGAAGCCCCCAAAGAGGTCCACATCCTAATCCCTAGACACTGTCATCCTGTTACCTTACCTGGTCAAACGGACTTTGCAGAGGTGATTAAGTTATGAATCTTGATGTGGTGAAATGATCCTGGATTATCTGGGCAGCCCAGTGTTATCACATGGGCGGGTCTAAGAGTGAGGTGGAGTCCTGAAGGAAAAAGAGTGAGGAGGTTGGAAGCAGGGTCAACAGCCAGGAAACACAGGCAGCCTCTAGGAACTGGGGAAAAAGGCAAGAAAAGGGATTCTCCCCTAGCATCTCAGAAGAAACACTGCCGTGCTGGCAGAACCATTGTAGATTTCTGCCCTTCAGAACCATAAGACAATATCTGTGTGTTGTTTGAAGCCACTAACCATGTGGTGATATTACAGTAGCCATTGAAAACTAATACTGCCTACATGTATACACACATATTCCTCATTTTCACAGATTTATGATGCTAATTATTAGAACACAGTACCTGATCAAAAAAAAAAGTGACTAACTGTAGACAAGACAACACGTTATTGAGAGCCATTGAGAAGGAAGAGGTGACAAGTCAGCTTCACCTTCCAAAATTCAACCACCTTCCTGGCAGTGTCACCTTCCAAGGAATAACATCCTCAGGGCCATGCCACGCTCAGAGCATCAGCTGTTGTCAATTCGCATGAATTAGAAAGCTGTATCTCAAGAATGCAGCCTGGAGACTTCTCCACTGCCTAGAGCAACAGGTACTCAGCCAAGGGCTTCCCGGCCTGCTGGCACACTAGACCCTGAATGTTCAAGCTTCAGCTGTCTGTCTAATCAAAGTCACGTTACATGATTCCTAAACGGGCATGTTTCCTATTTCCCACTGGGAACACTAGGAAGACAGAGTAACATTTGAAAAACGCTGTGCTGAGTAATAAGAATTTTAATAAGATACTGCTTTCAGGGCTCACTCATACCGTTTCTTTAAAGGTTTTTTCTTCCTTAGCTTTATTTCCTATTTAACAAGCTCCCAGAATTACCTTTTAAGGGGAAGGTATTGTTTATGTGGAGACTAAAATATATGAAAAATAGATTCTATTCTAACTCTTGACATGGAAGACATTGCAAAGGCTGATGTGACTAGTGATAACCTGATGCCATTTTTCAAATGCCAGGTGGTAGCAGCACCTGGCATATTGGCTACATCAATTCCCAAGCTTCTCAGGCACGTTACCCACTAGACATGCAGTTGGAAAGGCAGAAATTCACTTGAAGGAATCAACCCCCAGCTGATTCCATAAATCACTCATCTTGCAGACTACAAAAGAAGTAATGCCATATCTTTTATGCTCCTTCAAAATAAAAGGGAAAAAGCAGAAAACAGAAGTACAACTCTCCAGACCCTCACTAAATGTTAATTATTGGCAAGGACCATTGTTTTCTGTTTTTCTGTTTGTTTGTTTGGAGAAGAAATACATAAAAAGCCATCATCTGCCACTGAATACTGAGAGGACAGAGAGCAACATGATTAAGTAGAATAAACCCTGAACCAGGACTCAGGCATCCTAGATTCTCTTACTGGATTAGCTGTTACTACAAGTTGTGAAGTCATAATACAAAGACCATTTGCACCACCTGAGACTCAGCACCAAGTCATGTCTAATCAGAAAATGAACATCAGTGATGATAATAATGCACCCATACTATGGATTAGGCTCTCACTCTCTCTTTGTGTGCAGTCCCTAGTTCTTAGAACAATCCAGCTGAGTTTACAAGATAAGGGATGTGAGGTTCTGTGAGGTTCATATTACTCAGTGGCAGGGCCAGGAAAGCGCTGAGCAAACAGCCAAAAGCTCTCACGTGTCCTGCTTTGCACTCACTCCATATCTTCCTGAGGACATGCTGGATGTGGGAGGGGCAGGCCACTGATCTCAGAGAGAAGTCTCATCTCCTTGGCTGGAGGCTGCCTTCCCAGTGAGGGAGGGAAGGATCAGAAGGGGTGATGGTCCTCATCCTTGTTCCCAGGGTGGGTCACCCAGTTGTCTGTGTCTCGGGGTACAGGCTCAGCCAGGGACTGCATTTCCTCTGTCCTGGTTCTGATGTGCAGGCTGAGTTGAGAGCATGTGGGAAGTAGGGAAAAGTCTGCAAGGGAAGTCCTCTGGCAGCTCTGCTTTGACAAGAATTAAGATGTGCAGAAAAGAAGGAATGCTGCCATAAAGTTCCCCAAATTTAGTCTTGGTTTTGGATGAAAAGCTAAGAAAAGAGTGAGAACCCGTTATAATCCAGGCAATCATTACACACACAGGTTCAGATGGGGAACAGAACAAAGAGCATCCCAGAAACAAACCCATGAACACTGACAGCAACAGAACCCAACAAGCATATAAGGCAGGTGTTAATACTATTCCCCAAACCACATTTCCACGGTATTTCAAATATTTATAGGTTGTTATAAATTACAGCAAGGTCACATATCAAAGAATGAAAATCACCCATATTAAATTAATCAGAGATTTTAGAAAATTATACATTGCACATGGCTGAGTATAATCCATTTAATGTTTCAATGTCATGGAACATTTGCTTTATAAATAAAATATGAAAGTGATTAAGATCCTACAGACCCTCAGGAATATTACAAATCTACATGAGACCCCCCTAAGCTCTGGATTTGTATCTCTGGATTTGGGTTAGTGGGGAAAAAAATAAAAAATCATGCAACTGAATTAGATCTCACTAGTTGGTGATGCTCCAGAGGAAAGTCAATGTCAGCATGGGGAAAAGTGAAATTCAATATCCCAGGTCCTAATACTCTGATTTCCTACAACAGAATTCAAATTTTACCCACAGCTCTGTAAGCTCAGTTGCTGCTCTCCTTTAATGGAAACTTAAGTGCACACTGAAGGCAGGATTTGGCCCAAAGACTTTCTACACTGCACTAAACATTCCTGTTGTTAAAAGCACCTTTACAAATATATGCCATTACAAACTAAGATCGAATTTCAGGACACGATGTAAAATACAGGCATCAGGGGTAACTGCAGAAGAGTTTAAAGTATTTCACCAACTTATCTACCAAAAATAAACAAACAAAACCATTGCCTCCTCCAGAGTCAGGCAACTTCCCCTAAGTCACCGGGCAGCTGGAATTTCCCAGTGATTCTGCGGACAGTATTCCCTGTTTCTCAGATTTCAAATTCCCTGTTTCTCAGACTTCATGACACCCTCCCCATTCCTTTAGAGAGATACTTCATGGTTTTATATATCTTTTTTTAAAAAAAACTAATTAAAAGTAATTTTGCTTTGAGAATCTTTGGATAACTTTATTACACCATGTGGGCAAACCCACTGATGCACTGGGGCATGTTCAAACTAGGGCTGAGAATTCCAGAGTAAGCCTTGCCAGACTGCATAATCTAATAACCAATCATGGCTCTGTTGTTAACCTTCCTAATCAAATACCAGATAGAGAGAGAGGTCAGTGATGATGAGGACCCAAGCCTCATGGGTCTATTTCCCCCTGGGTCTCCATAAAGACAACAAGAGTAGATTACAGCTGTATGTTGACTCCTAGCACACATAATACAATTTCGTTTTTACAGGATATGTTAAATATTCCCTTTCAGCTGAAGTTCTAAACACAGCAAGGGATCATCAACTTCTTACAAGACCTCATCCTATTCTTCCTATTAGAAAAACTGCACATGGCAGATAAAAGACATTTTCAGTCCAAACCCTCTTCTAGGTATGATCAAACAGCAAAGGCCTACAGGCACACTACCAGTATAGAACTCCTGGAAGAGAAAAGAAACCACACAGAGTTTTAGAACCGTGTCAAAAAGACTTGTTCCCCTACAATGAAATACAAAATAAACTCATTGATATGAATTTTCAGATGATGAAAGAAACAGTTGGTAGTACATCATGTATCCGTGACCCATAGGACATTCTTCAGGCCTTTAGAGAGAGTGGTGGGTGTGCTACTTTGATGTTACCCTCTAGTCTGGATGAGCCAAGTCGTCAAAAGATTTTGTATCCCATTCTAGAGACAACCTGGGATAATGCAAAGAACCTGGGTTTGGGGATCTGGAAGATTTGGGTGAAAGGTTCATATACTAGCTGAGTGAGCATGGCAGTCAGTTACTCCACCTTTCTGAGATTTTGTTTCCTCCTCTTGGAATACTCAGCTTATAGTAAGACCTCAACGATCTTCTTTCCATCTTAATGCATGTAACCCTAAAAAGGTGCTTGACACATGAAGCCAAATTCTTATCATGGCCTTAGAGCAATAGAGGCATCGAAGGCCCAGAAATGAGGTCAAGTGCCCTCAGAATGAATGCCTTTTTTTAAAAAAAGAGAGCAAGTTATTTATTTCACTCTCATTAACTCGAGCCTAAATAAGGAAAAATCTCATTTATGTGGCATTGTGTCAACCAGAAATCTCTGTTAATTGGCACTGCTGTGTGTATCTCTTCTGCAGTACAATGATAATTGAAGGCTCATAATCATGACCTGGAGGTACTGCAAAATCTGGAAGTGTCACCCAAATCAGCAAAAGACTCAATTATATCCAATCAAGTTTTGGCATTAAGTAACTGAAAATGGGGAAACTTTGTATGGTACAGAAATTGAAAAAAATCTGCTTCAGACCCTTGGTATGTGTCTTAGCTTGGGCTCCTATGCCAAAAATACCATAGACCAGGTGGCTTAAACAACGGACATTTATTTCCCATAGTTCTGAATGCTGGAAGTCCAATATCAGGGTGCCAGCATGGTCAGGTTCTGGTGAGGACCCTCTTCAGGGCTGCAGACAGCCACCTTCTTGTGTCCTCACAGAAGGAGAGCAGAGAGGAGGCAAGTTTTTTAAGGGCGCTAATTGCATTCATGAGGCTCCACCCTCATGACGTCATAATGACTTCCCAAAGGCTTCACCTCCAAATTCTATCACATTGGAGGGAAGGGCTTCAACATATAAATTGTCAGAAGGTATGAACATTCTGTTCATAACAACACACTATGGCTTGAGAACATAATGTAAAATATGAAGGCTGCTATAAATTGAGCTGGCTTTAAAAAGTGTAATAAATCTACCTGTAAAGCTGACTTAGTTTCTTTCACTATTTTGAAAGAACATTAGACCTTATAGAAAAGTTGCAAGCATAGTACAGAGAATTCACGTACATCCTCTGCCCATAATGTTAACAACGTACATAATTGCAATACAATTATCAAAAGAACAGGGAGTCAAATTATTAAAACACCATTACTTTTCACCAGGTTTCCCCCGAATGTCTGTTTTTCCATTACAGGATCCCATTCAGGATTCTGAATTTTATTTAGTTGTGTCTCCTTGGTCTCCTCCAATCTGTGACAATTCTACATCTTTCCTTATCTTTCATGATCTTGACTCTTTTGATGAATACCGGTCAATTATTTTGCAAAAAGCCTCTCAATTTTGGTTTATCAGGTATTTTATCATGATTATACGGAGGTTATGAATTTCAGCAAGAATACCACAGCAGTGACATTGAAGTTATCTTACCTTTTCTCAGTACATCACCACAGGGAGTTGTGATGTCAATATACCTTATTACTGGTGATGTGAACCTTCATCATTTTGTTAAGGAGATGTCTGCTAGTTTGCTAAAATTACTATTCATTTCCCTTGCAACTGATCAAAATTTGGAGATACTTTGAGATTACACTAACATCTTGCTTCTTCTCAAACATTCATTCAAAGATTTTAGTATCTGTTGGTTGATAATGCCTACCACAATTATACCATGGTTCTTCTCAAATGATGACTTTGTATTTCATTCATCATTCATTCACTCAATTCACAGCACTATGGACTCATAGATACTTATTTTGTTCTATGAGTTATACCCCATTACTATCATTATTTATTTTATTGTTTAAATTGTCCAGGATTTGACCATTTTGCACTTTTACATGTTGGCTCCTGTGACCTTTTGCCATGCCTTGATCATTTTTTGACTCCCGTACTTCTAGCACCATAAGATCATCCAGACTTACTTTATCCTTTTCTTGTCCCAGCTGAAATCAATCACTTCACAAAGTATTCTTGGTTCAACTTATTAAATATAGCATTTTGAAACTAAGATCTGAGTGCTGGGTATGCTCACTGCTATGAGCATGTTATTTACTTTTAGGCTCTCACAGCAGATAAAGCTAGAAAATATAATATGTATGCACACTATCTATCTATCAGCTATTCATCTATCTTCTATTTACCTATCTAAAATACATGAATTCATATCGATACTTCCAATTTCAAGCTTCTTTCTAGCTTTTTCTCTTTGCTTGTTTGTAACTCCCTTTTCCAACAGTGAGAAAACTATACTCGTTATCTACAATATACTCACATGTTTGATCAACCCTAATATACATATAGTTTCAGAACTATGAAGATATCTGGGCTGGTGCTCTTTTGTGAGGTAATTCGTTAATAATGTTCTCTATTTCTATTATAGATATTGATCTGTTTAAACTTTCTAAATGATCTAACTTTTGGCAATCCATATTTGTCTAGGAAATTATCCATTTTATCTAAGTGTAAGTTTGCACAGACATCAGAATAGTCTCTTGTGATTTGTTAAATTATTTTTTCAAGTGGATATTTCTTCCTTCTCATATTTCATTTCATAGTTTTGCTTCTCCTTTGATAAGTTTGCTAGTGGTTTCTCTATTTGCATAATTTTTTAAAGATATGGATTTTGACTTATGGATTAGATCTTTTTTTTTTCTGTTCTCTAACTCATTATGTTCCATTTTAATCTTTGTTACTTCCTTCCTTGTGCTTTCTTTTGATGTACTTTGTTGTTCTTTCCCTAGTTTTTGATCTGGGTATTTTCCCATTTATTTCCAGTCTTTCATTTTATTAGTAAAAGTGTTCACTGCAATTAATTTTCCTCTGATCATTGTTTCAAATGCATCCCATAGATTTTCATGTGTAGTTTTTTGGTTTCCATTTTTTTCAATCTATAATCTTTGTATTTCCTCTTCCATGCAGGAGCTGTTTAACTGGAACTTTTAAACTTTCTGGATAAAAGTGGAATTCTAGTTTTTATTAGTGATCTCTAGCTTTATTACATTGCAGCTGGAGAGTGCTATGTCCACCATTTCTACTTTATGAAAATGATGGGTGTCTGTTTTGTGACATAATACATAATACATTTTTTTTTGTGAATGCATCATTACATGAAAGAGAAATTTTATACTTATCAATTGAGGAAATTCCCCTTCCAAGAAATAATCACGAAGCACAAAAAAACTGTAAGCCAACACTGAAAAAGAGTGCTATATACTCAAAAATTGTAAATCCATGGCTGATTCATATCAATGTATGACAAAACCCACTGGAAAAAAAAAATAATAATAATAAAAAATAAATAAATAAATAAATAAAAAAAAATAAAAAAAAAATAAAAAAGGCACCTGAAGATATGAAAAACCACCATGAATCAGAAATTCAGAAATTAAACTTCTAAACGCACAAGAAAAACAGAAAGGAATGAAAAGTGAGTTGATGAAATACAGGAAAGATAGGGAAAAAAATCAAAGTATCAAATAAAGATGCAGAGGGGAGAATATATTCAAATAACAATTTAACAAGAGATACTGAAGAAAGGTAGGAAATAACCAAGAGAGTTAAAATGACACAGGGGGGGGAAAAGTAAAAGTGTTAAAGAGAAAGTAGTGGAAATGGAAAGAAGGCAAAGACAAAATAATATTCATATGACTGGAGTCCCTGGAAAAGAAAAACAAAATGCTGGAACAGATAACATTTAAAATTATAATGCAAGAAAATGTTCCTAACATAGATCTAAATCTATTTCACTGAATGAGCTCACGACATACTTGGGAAAATTACCCAGAATGATCAACGTAAAGATATATGGTAGTAAAGTTACTAGATTTGAAAAATAAAGACAAAGTTTCAAGGCCTCTAGACAAAAACCATCAAATAACTTACAAAAGCAAGAGAATGAGACTGGTGTCAGAGTTTACAAAACCAAGGGAACAGTGGAGCAGCATTTAAAAAAAATTCAATGAAATAAAGTCGCTAGATTTTGTATCTAGCCAGCATGCAATCCAAGTCTGTTATATCAAGGCTACAGACAGAAAAATATCTCATCATATATGAAGTTAGGGAATTCTGTGGTCATCAGCTCTTTTTGAACTTTTTCCTGTTGATCAATGCAAAGCCTTGTATTAGAGCAGGGGTGGGGCAGAAGCCTGAGATCACACGCTGTGATTTGGCAATTTTTACCTTTTTACTTAACAGCCTTTTCACATTTTTTGGCAATACCTTTCTCTCAGTGATGCTGAGTTTCTGGTTTAGTGTAGAACTTACTTTTCTTCTGTTGTGATTTCTCATGGTTTGTGGGAAAATATTCCAAGATAGCCAGCTATGCTGCCGACATTTGCCCTCGGATCAGTGCAATTTCTGACTTGACTTTTAAACATGTCACACGAAAAATTTTACATTGATGGAGGTCCTCATCAGTTATTTAATAAAATTCACACAGAGTTTCAAAGTTGTCTGTCTCCCTATACTTGGTTGTTAAATATCTTCTGAGTGTTTATTAATGATGAACTGTGCTCATTTTATTGGCATTAGTTCCTACAGATTACATTTTAAAAATCTATGGAATAGCTGCTATTATCCACCTTTTACAGATGAGGAAAGTGAGGCACAGAGAAGCCAATTAACTTGCCCAAGGATCCAAAATAAGACCATGCCATTCCAAAGTTGGAGCTCCTAACTGTGACTCAACACTGCCCACTTGTTTCATCTTCGGCTTACTAGATGGCCTCAACAGCCACATACAAGTCGCCCTTAATTCCTCATGTTCCCTCAACTCCCTGAGCAAGTTTCATATTTCTCTCCCAAATGGATTCCTTTTTCCTCCATCTGTAATTCCATGACTTGTCCAAGCCAGAATCAACTCTCATCTGAACAACTGCCTGCTTCCACCATCACCCCCTCCAATTCATTCTTCACACTGAAGCCGGAGCAAATTTTTATTAATAAAACAGAAATCAAATCTTGTCACTGCCTGACTTAAATTCTCCAATGGTTTCCCATGGTGCTCAGAATGAAATCTATCTGTCCCTGCCTACTTCCCTCCTCACTGCATCTCATACCACACTCCAACTCCAACTCAACTCTCTTCCTGTCAATACTGGCCTCCTTTCTCTTTGTCAACAATGTTAAGCTCACTCACACTTTAGAACCTTTGTCTTTGCTGTACAACTGGTGTCATACTCTTCTCCTGGCTCTTCCTTCAGATTTCTGCTCAAACATCCCCTCCTCGGAAAGGCCATTCCTGAGCACTCTATTGAAGGTAGTGCCTCCACTCCTCCATCTCACCCAATCCCTCCCTAGCACATTAGCCAATGCTTCTTCATCCATGGCAGTTATCACCTTTTGCTGTATCTTGCCATTTACTGTATCCTCAAGAGAAAAGAAAGCCTTTTTAAATGAACAATGCAAAGAAATAGAGGAAAACAACAGAATGGGAAAGAATAGCCATCTCTTCAAGAAAATTAGAGATACCAAGGAAACAGTTCATGCAAAGATGGGCACAATAAAGGACAGACATGGTATGGACCTAACAGAAGCAGAAGATATTAAGAAGAGGTGGCAAGAATACACAGAAGAACTATAAAAAAAGATCTTCATGACCCAGATAACCACAATGGTGTGATCACTCACCTAGAGCCAAACATCCTGGAGTGTGAAGTCAAGTGAGCCTTAGAGAGTATTACTACAAACAAAGCTAGTGGAGATGATGGAATTCCAGTGGAGCTAGTTCAAATCCTAAAAGATGATGCTATTAAAGTGTTGCACTCAATATGCCAGCAAGTTTCGAAAACTCAGCAGTGGCCACAGGACTGGAAAAGGCCAGTATTCATTCCAGTCCCTAAGAAAGGCAATGCCAAAGAACATTCAAACTACCACACAATTGCATGCATTTCACATGCTAGAAAAGCTACACTCAAAATCCTTCAAGCAAGGCTTCAACTGTATGTGAACGAAGAACTTCCAGATGTTCAAGCTAGATTTAGAAAAGGGAGAGGAAACAGAGATCAAATTGCCAACATCTGTTGGCTCACAGAAAAAGCAAGAGAATTCCAGAAAAACATCTACTTCTGCTTCATTGACTAAGCTAAAGCCTTTGACTGTGTGGGTCACAACAAACTGTGGAAAATTCTTAAAGAGATGGGGCTATCAGACCACCTTACCTGCCTCCTATGAAACCTGTGTGCAGCTCAAGAAGCAACAGTTAGAACTGGACATGAAACAGCAGACTGGTTCCAAATCGGGAAAGGAGTACATGAAGGCTGTATATTGTCACCCTGCTTCTTTAACTTACATGTGGAGTGCTGCGTTTTGTTGCTCAGTCTTGTCTGACTCTTTGGCACCCCATGGACTGAAGCCTGCCCGACTCTTCTGTGCATGGGGATTCTCTAGGCAAGAATACTGGAGTGGGTTGCCATTTCTTTCTCCAGGGGATCTTCCCAAACCAGGGATCAAACCCAGGTCTCCCGCATTGCAGGCAGATTCATTACCATTTGAGCCACCACAGAAGCCATCATATGAAATGCCAGGCTGGATGAAGCACAAGCTGGAATCAAGATTGCAGGGAGAAATATCAACAACCTCAGATATGCAGATGACACCACTCTTATAGCAGAAAGTGAAGAACTAAAAGAGCCTCTTGTTGAAGGTAAAGAGAAGAGTAAAAAAGCTGGCTTAAAACTCTACATTCAAAAAATGAAGCTCATGGCATCCGATCCCATCACTTCACAGCAAATAGATGGGAAACAGTGGAAACAGTGACAGACTTTACTTTCTTGGGCTCCAAAGTCACTGTGGATAGTGACTGCAGCCATGAAATTAGAAGATTGTGATGGTGAAGGACAAGGGAAGCCTGGGGTGCTGCAGTCCATGGTGTCACAGAGAGTTGGACATGACTGAGTGACTGAAGAACAAGTACCAGAACATGGAGCAGACAGTAGCCACTCAATATAAGTTTATTGAATGAGGAATGAATAATCAACATATTGGCCATATTTTGTATATCAATAATGGAGAAATCAGTTCAGTTCAGTCGCTCAGTCATGTCTGACTCTTTGCAACTCCATGGACTGCAGGACGCCAGGCCTCCCTGTCCATCACCAAGTCCCAGACTTTACTCAAACTCATGTCCATTGAGTTAGTGATGCCATCCAACCATCTCATCCTCTGTCATCCCCTTCACCTCCCGCCTTCAATCTTTCCCAGCATCAGGGTCTTTTCAATGGAGAAATAGGACCTAACAAAATATCTTAGTGCTGCTTGCTGAAAGAAGCATCTAGAATTCGTTGTTAGCATACTGAGACATGTAAATTTCTGAGTCATTTGGATGGTTTATGGAACTTTGCTAAAATCTTCTAAAATAAAATATACTTGGAAATTCATAATATATGGATTTCAAGTGTCAAAGCCATTGCTTGAAGAAGTTCTGACACTCTAGCTGGAAGAGGGGGAAAGATTCATATAATACATGCACATGTCATTTACACTGAGTGCCAAGTTAGGGCCACAGAAGTTAAATGCCAAAGGAATTTAAAGGAGCTGGGCAATCCTAAAGCCAGACAAATGGAAAACTGATGGGATGGGAAAGGGTTAGAAAGTTTTTGTATTGTGCTTCTTAAATGTGCATTTGGGGTAAACCCATTGAAGAGTTACATATATGCCAGATTCTTCTAAAGTGTGAAAACTCTCCTCTGACTGTGTTAGGAAAGTTCAGAAAGGCTTTGCCCTTCCTGGGGTACAATTTAAAAACATGAAGCAGATAGCTTGCTAAATAGTACCCCTAGTGGTTTTAAAGAGTTCCTTCAGCTTCTTTAGGATGCTTCATTCCACAAGCCAGGAGTAGCATCGCAATTCTGAGAACATGATTCCTCACCAATATATGTGCTCGATCTGTAATTATAATTAGTACTTAAGTAGCAAGATCTTCCCACAGACCAAAACAATGACCAAAAAAGAAATTGGATATTTTTTAATATCCAAAGATTTGAATTCAAATATTGAATATTTCAAAAGATTTTTTTTTAATTGTGTAGTCACAAGCTGTTTAGGGGAGGTTCACCCTAGTAACTAACTCCTGGAGGTCAGCTGGGAATTTGGAGGTAGTGGACATGTGGAGAGGGAAGGAGGTAAATTCCCAAGAATGGTCATTGAGGAATATGTAGAAGTCTGTTCCCCAACATCAGGAGAAAAGGTGAATTGTCAGCAAACATTTCCTATACCTGATATCTTTTGTATGGCGAGCTACACATTTAATAAAGAAGCAGCTGCCACTACTGAACGATTAATCAATACTAGTAAGCTGACATCCTAAGAACTGCTGAACTGAATCTTTTCTTTCCCTCCCGCATTTACAAATAAAGTGCTCACTATTTGACTAAAGCCTGTCGACTTGACCGGAAAATATCAGAGTCCTATTTAAATGACATTTGCAGAGAATGAGATTTTCTTCTGGCCACTGCTCCTTATCGCTAATAATAACATCAGATTAGTGGATTTAGGCCAGCGGAAGAGCAGTGGCTTTTCTGATCCCTTCTTAAAGCAGCCCTTTCCATCTGTCTCATCAGGCCATCCTCCCCTATTCATTTGGGCCAATGAGAAATTGCTAAATGGTACTTCATTGACACCAGGCAGGCTATCTACCTAAAGACCTATTGTGTTGCTAGATTCTGCACAAGACTTTCTCAGCTCTGCTTAGTTAGCCTAGAAAGATCAAAACCCTTGCAATGATTACAGGTGCAAATGTTCCTCTAGGCCATTGGCCCCTAAGCTTTTTGGCACCAGGGTTTCATGGAAGACAATTTTTCCACAGACTGGGGTGGGGATGGTTTGGGGATAATTCAAACACATTACATTTATTGTGCACTTTATTTCTATTATTATTACATCAGCTCCATCTCAGATCATCAGGCATTAGATCCCAGAGGTTGGGGACTCCTGCTCTAGACAATCTCCACCAAAAGTTGATGAGTAGCAGGACTTAAAGCCAAAAACTTTACTTTCAACTGACAAAGCTTTGCAGATGACCTTCATTTGTCTAAGTTTCACCTGGCCGCATTTCAACTCATCAGATACAATGATGTTTTTTTACATTTTAGAGAAGGCTAAAGTTGTGATGGTTGATTGCTTCAGGGAATAAAAATCCTTGACCAAATGCACACTTGCAAACTTAGATGATTGTAGGGAAAGCTGCCTTTATTATTATTTTTACATGAATTGTGCCACTTTGAAGACCACACACAATTTACAATCGAAAATGCCAGGTCTACAAAGAACAAATCGAAGTATTTCTAAAACTCTATCATAAATAACTATATTTAATTTCCTTTTTCAGCATTTGGCACTTTAAAAGCCCTTTAACAATTTGCACCTATGCTACTTAAGTTAATGACTGGCATTTCCTTTTTGTAATGCATATGTAAGTCTGAGGACCTCTGTGAGCCTGAGATAAGCCTGGAGACCAAGAGACCAGGAGACTCAGTATGAAGCCAATGTTTCAAGATCATACTATTCACCCATCTTCTTCTTGTGCCTATTTTGTTTTTTTAATAACATCTAGTTCATTCTTTACCCTGACCAAAGAGTATTTCTGTGTGGTACGGAACCCCATGCCAAGCAGAGCCACTTAGAGCCAAATGCTTTGACTTCATCAGGCCATTCGGCCTGAAATGAATGTTTAGCGAGGTTAAAGGAGACTGCTTTTCAAAAACAGCACTAATCGACACTTAAAAGGAAAACTCTGGGTCTGATGTCCAACTGCTTTACCCACATATTTTTCAATGCATTACACTGTTAACAAAGTTACACTAAAAGTACAACATAAGCAATCAAAGGGTACTTTTATGGAAGGCATGCACTCAACTGTCAAATATCTGCACATCTCATGTCATAAAATCAGTAATGCATCCTGCATGTGACAGTGGATCTTCATTTCACAGGGTCACAATAAGTACATGGCCAAATTTTACTCAGGATGTCCACAGACACTGAACCACACAGCCTCTGCATTTGTAAACAAGCCTGGGCCAATTTGGAAGAACATCTTCGAGAAACAAGGGCTTCCCAGGTGGCTCAGGGGTAAAGAATCCGACTGTCAATGCAGGAGACACAGGAAACTTGGGTTTGATCCCTGAGGGTGAGATTCCCTGGAGGAGGAAATGGCTCCCCACTCCAGTATCCTTGCCTGGGAAATCCCTTGGACAGAGAAGCCTGGCAGGCTACAGTCCATGAGGTCACCAAGAGCCACACACAACTGAGCACAACAAGAAAATGAAAACACACACACTTTTCAGAAAGCCTTAATGATTTTGGGAGGATGGATGTGAAATGAAATAAATCTGATCATTTTAGGTACAACTCAGATAAATGCAGTGATTTTTAGTAATACAAAGGGAAGTGTAGTTGGTCAAAATAAAGTTTACAAGGTTTATAAAAAGTTTACGAGGTTTCTATCTTTATAGTCAATAAGAATGAAATTCTCCTGGACAGTAAATGTGAACACTGCACTGCCAGGTACCCTGTTAGGTGTTAGTTTCTCGTTTTTGCTGTTTATCAGCCGCTGGTGAGAGCAGTGGGAGGTTTGTTTATTTTGCTTTTCTTTTGTGTGACCCCTGCTCTAAGCCTATGATGGTCCCTAAAGGAAAAAATAATTAGGCCTGGTTGTTGGGATGAACTCAGGCCAGGACAGAGAAACTCATGCATAAACAGTGCCTACCAGTTGGCACTGACACAGGAAGGATATTGGTCATTTTACTGTGTTCTGGTTTGTGTGGGTTTGATTTTTTTTTTCATTCCTTTTTCCTTTGGAAGAAAGGGAGAGGAACTATGTCCTAGAAAGTGCCAGAATCTTCTCTCCTGCTTAAAGGGTCATGCTTTCCTGTTGTCACATCCAGAGCTGGCTAGAGTGCAGCAAAAGTCTCAGAGTTGGAAGCAACCCGAAAGTTCATGGCTGAAACCGAGCAGACGGATTTTTTTCTCTTTCTTCGACTTTGTAAGTTACCATCCTATTCTTCTATGATTTCATTCCAAAAAAGGTTGAGGACCTTCAATGCAAGAACCTTCCCATTGGATAAAACATGATTAGATGTCTGAATATCTGAAGATGACATCTCACACACCCAAACCACCAAATGCAGACATTCCCCAAAGTGGAAATGATAAATTGAAAGTTGCCCTGAATCCTCACAGGTGGTGTGAGAACAGCACGATGGACCGTTTCTACCTTCTGAATCATGTCTGGGCGTTGTCCCTATTAATAAATGAAACCCCTATACAGTGGACTTCCCTGTGGCTCAGCTGGTAAAGAATCTGCCTGCAGTGCAGGAGACCTGTGTTTGATCCCTGGTTGGGAAGATCACCTGGAGAAGGGAAAGGCTACCCACTCCAGTATTCTGGCCTGGAGAATTCCGTGGACTGTACAGTCTGTGGGGTCACAAAGAGTCGAACAGGACTGAGCAACTTTCACTTTCACTATACAGTAGTGAACCATTTCCGATGATCAAAGTCATTTTCCCTCAATTTATTTCTACATAAAACAGAAAGAGTTTCCGATTAGCAGGGTGTGAGGTGATCCAGAGTAATCAGAGGCCCATGGCAGCAGAGGTATTCAACCGTACCTTTCGTTTTGTGACTCCTCAGGGGGGTGATTATCTCCTGATAATCATACACCCCACCCCATTGTGCCTTATTGCTTAATTAGCCACTGCCTGAAATGCAGTTCTGTTTGCATCAACTTTATGTCTGCTGTAATTGCCCTGAGTTGCAGTTCCAAGATGAAAAAAGTGGCTCAAATAACTACATATATTTCGTTTGATTAATCATGAAAAAAATCATTCAGGGATTAAAGTGAAACCATTTTACTCCTGCTGATCATGTTCAGCAATTTGAAATTATTTTATGATCCCGATCAATGTAATTAATGAGAATGGCTGTTAATTAGTTACACTAGCAGGTGGGCCATGAAAAATGTATTCGCTTAATAACACCATAGAACAACACGTGATTAAGGGTTCCTGGGTGGATTTTACCTGGTGCACAGGCAGAAAGTCACTGGCCAGCTCCTTGGCACTGCCTTCTTTGCTCACCTCTGCTTCCCCACCCGCTTCTAGCGCCTTTCTTTGGCGACACACCAAAACAGCAGGGCTGGAGATTTTTCAATGCTATTAAGCAGTTTTCAGCTTAAAAGTTTCTTCTTTATGTGGCAAGGCTCTGGAGCAGAGGTTCCTGGTAAACTCCACCAAACCGACTGGAGTTTCAGTCTAGGAAATATGGCAGCTCTTTCATCCGTAGCAGCCTTATGCCATGTTGCTAACCCTTTCTCTAGAGGCCAGCTGTAGTAACCCCTTGGTTGCTGCCTGGGGACAGGCAGGAAAGGAAGTGTTGACATCGCATTGTCACTGAGTCATTCATTACTGACCCTGAGTGTATTGGGAAGTGTTCACTGTCACAAGACATATCGTGATCCCCAAGGAGCTAGACAATAGACACAGTCATCACCATCACCATGTCAGGTTTTACTGTGCAGAAATACATAAGGAAGTGAAAACAGGAACAAATATTTCAATATCCTCCCAGTTAAAATAACTGAGTTGCACCAATGATGTGAAAGTCTACAAATATCTGTCAATATAATTTGCCTGTACACTGAGTTCTTCAGTTCAGTTTGGTCGCTCAGTTGTGTCCGACTCTTGGCAACCCCATGGACTGCAGCACGCTAGGCTCCCCTGTCCATTGCCAGCTCCCGGAGTTTACTCAAATTCATGTCCATTGAGCCATCCAACCATCTCATCCTCTGTCGTCCCCTTCTCCTCCCGGCTTCAATCTCTCCCAGCATCAGGGTCTTTTCAAATGAGTCAGTTCTTCGCATCAGGTGGCCAAAGTATTGGAATTTCAGCTTCAGCTTCAGTTCTTCCAATGAATAATCAGGACTGATTTCCTTTAGGATTGACTGGTTGGATCTCCTTGCAGTTCAAGGGACTCTCAAGAGTCTTCGCCAACACCACAGTTTAAAAGCATCAATTCTTCAGTGCTCAGCTTTCTTTATAGTCCAACTCTCACATCCATACATGTCTACTGGAAAAACCATAGCTTTGATTAGATGGGCCTTTGTTGGCAAAGTAATGTCTTTGCTTTTTAATATGTTGTCTAGGTTTGTCATAACTTCTCTTCCAAGGAGTAAGCATCTTTTAATTTCATGGCTGCAATCACCATCTGCAGTGATTTTGGAGCCCAAAAAAATAAAGTCAGCCACTGTTTCCCCATTTATTTGCCATGAAGTGATGGAACCAGATGCCATGATCTTAGTTTTCTGAATGTTGTGTTTTAGGCCAACTTTTCCACTCTCCTCTTTCACTTTCATCAAGAGGCTCTTTAGTTTTTCTTCGCTTTCTGCCATAAGGGTGGTATCATCTGTATATCTGAGGTTATTGATATTTCTCCTGGCAATCTTGATTCCAGATTGTGCTTCATCCAGCCCAGCATTTCTCACTAAGAACACTGAGTTCTTAGATTTCATTAAACCCTGCTAACTGGCAGTTACAGTGTGCCCCAGTGTTCAAGGTATCACTATTTGGGCTAACTGAGAGAGCTGAAATGCCTGGAATCCTGGACAGAGAAGGTGGAGACATTGCAGATCCACTCCATGCTCTTTTCAGAGGCAACCTCTCAAGTGCCCACTGTATTCAGGTTGCTTCCATTGGATTTGCAAACAATTAAAGGAGAGACCTGGTCAGAAGAAGGGCCCTTTGTGCAGTTTTCCTGATCCCTGGGCTACACGGTCAAACCTAGTGGCCCTAAAGTGGTGGGGTAGGCTCCCTTCAGTGCACTGGCAACTGTTTCCTTGGTTTCTCCTTCAGAATTAACATTTAAGGAAGACTTTGCTTCTCTGCCGGTGGACTTTTCATCTTTCTTTCACTCTCTGCTTCTTTTTCCTTCCTCTCTTCTTTCTTTCTTACTGGTCAACACCTGCTTAGTAGAAGTTTCTGTTGTTACTTGGTTCATTTTCTATCTTAGGGTATTTTCTATTTTTGTATTTTCCAAAGGAAGCAGCAGATGCTTGGGATTTTATCCAGTGTCTGTACGCACATGGAGATAAAGCATCAAGTCCTTCCAAAAAGATTTGTGAAGATTAACTGCTGTCTCCCGCTCTGCATATCACCCTGGTCTTCCTTCCCCTTCTGAAGAGGCAACTAGTGCAACTTTTCATCAGGTCATTTTCGGAGCACTTGCCCCACTTTCTCTGAATAACACAACTCTATTGCTGTTTTCTCGATTTTTCAGTTTCAGGTATTTTCTACTGACTTCACTGTGCAGAAGATGAGCACTTAGCCTTCTTCCTTTCCCCTTCCCCCCTTGCACAGTGAAGTCCTTTCCATCCCTCTATCTTTCCAACATATTTCTATCTTCAGTTACCTGAACACTTATTTTTACATTCTTAATATGCTATTCTCCACTAAACCATATACCATGCCATGATTCTCCTTTCCTTCACAACTCTCTGGAGTTGATCATCTTTGGCTTGTTTTGGCGTTTGGCTTACTTTTCTGTGCACTTATCAATGATGAAATCCCCAACTCTTAACCAATTTCATCTTCTTAATAAATTTAATCCACAGCTTTCAGACCTGCTCCAACCTAGTCTGGTCCCCTCCACATCCGGGCTTCTCTCTGCCATCATGCAGCAGCAAATCTTGCCTGTGTTGGCACTCCTGTTCCCTGTACACAAGTCATCCTGTTCCTTAATTTATTCCTTCATTTTGCTGAACAATCTTTCCAGGTGGCTCTAGTGGTAAAGTATATGCCTGCTAGTGTAGGAGACATAAGAGACTAGGGTGCAATCCCTGGGTTGGGAAGATCCCCTGGAGGAGGAAATGGCAACCCACTCTACTATTCTTGCCTGGAGAATCCCATGGACAGAAGAGCCTGGTGGGCTACAGTCCATGGGGTGGCAGAGAGTCAGACACAACTGAGCTTTCACTGTCACTCTGCTGAACAAAGACATCTTCCGATAGCTCACTGATTGGTTGGCAGTAAATTTTGTTTTGTGATCCTGAGTGTCTGAAAATGTCTTCCTACTACCCTCCCACTTGACTGAGAATTTGGCTAGGTAGGACTCTTAGGGTGGAAGGGATTTTCCTTGAGAAGTGTCTTCTAGCTTCCAGTGTTGCTATATAGTCAAACCCATTCTGATTTCCATCCCTTTGTATGATACATGCTTGCTCTCCTGCGCGCTCTCTCTCTCCTCCGTCTTTCCTTCCATTCCTTCCTCCCTCTCCATGTCTCTCCCTCCTTCCCAATGCAAGCTTCTGGAAATTTGTCTTTATCTCTTTTTGTCTGGAATGTGACAATGAGGCCTAGGGGAAACGAGACTGGCAGTCTCTGAATGTAGTGGTGCTGGAGGCATGTGATCACTCGTGTTCCTGTTAGGAGGGAAGAACCCCAGGACAACCATCTTCTGCCTTACCCTCTCCCCTACCTCAAGAATATACCTCCCATTTTCTGCCGGGGCAGCGGGCAAGATGAAAGGGTCCCAGAGTGAGGGAGGGGAATTAGGGATCTAAGGTCTTACACAGCTTTCAACTAGTCCTCTATATTTTAGACCTTATTCACTCCCACTTGGAGGGAAAACTGGTACCACCAACCACTGGGCTTTTTAACAGCTGTGTGATGTGGATCAATTATCAGCTTTTCCCTCTGCCAACTTAGGACTATGATTCCTAGATCTGCTCAGTAATTATTTGTCCAAGGTTTTCAAACTTCCCAAATTTTGTTATTTCCTCTCCCATCTTCCCAGTCCTTTGGGATTTATTCCCTTCAAACGTCCCTTCATAGTAGTTTTAGTGTAGTTTTCAGAGGGAATGAAATTAGATGCATGTGATCAATCCACCACTGAAAAAATTCAAAGCAGCTAATTCACATATGACAATCACAAGCTTCTCTCTCTCTCAAACATTAATTATGTGCTTGATATTACACAGTTAGCGCTGTAAACTGAGCAAGAACCTGAAATTGAGCAGACATAAACATAAATATAAAGGAGGTCCTGAAGCGAGTGTCCCAGATGCATTTCTGAATTGATTCCGACCTTATTGAAGCCTGCCTGGCCCAGGCGAGTGGCTCCAAAGGGCTGTCCTCTAATTCGAAGTGAGGCACAGAGTCCGTGGATGTTGAGGGCATCCTTCTCACAGTTGTGCACACGTGTCTTCAGCTCTTCAGCTGAGGCTGACGTCTCATCAGCTGAAATCCCCAGACGAGTCTTTTTCCTACTATGATCACTGCTAATAAACCACTTCACATGCACATCCATGTACAGTTTACAGAGTACTAAAATATATATTGACTCATAGAAACCATCATGATGGTGGTCATCCTTACTTTCCACAATGATGGTTAAGAGCTTCAGCTCTGGACTCAGCATCACCTGGGTTAGAGTCTGGCTTTCACATTCATTATTTGTATGACCCTGACCCTGGACAAATTAGCCACTGTCTCCGAGCTTCCTATATAATGGAGATCACTATCATACTCAAACGTCCTAAGGGTTTGAGGAAGACTGAAGACAATCATACCAGCAAAGCAGTCAGCATGTGGCTGGTACATGGGGAGCCCTGGAAACATATTAGCTATTACCCTGATTCCCATTCAACAGATGAAAATCCTGAGATTCACAATGGGATATTACTCAGCCACTAAGACGATCAAAATAGGGTCATCATATATTAACACATATATGTGGAATCTAGTAAAATGTATACAAGAACCTTGTTGCAGGGCAGGAATAGAGATGCAGACGTAGCAAACAGACACATGGACAAGGGGGGAAGGTGGGACAAACTGGGAAACTGGGATTGACATATATACACTACCATGTGTAAAATAGATAACTTCTGGGAAGCTGCTATATAGCACAGGGATCTCAGCTCGGTGCTCTGTGATGACCTGGGTGAGGCGGACTACAGGGTGGGATGGGAGGGAGGCTCAAGAGGAAGCAGATAGATGTATACATATGACTGATTTACTTCCTTGTGTAACAGAAAATAATACAACATTGTAAAGCAATTATATCTCAATATTTTTTTAATTAAAAAAAAAAACTTTTTAAAAAGAGAGCCAAAATGATTTATCAAAGTTCACAATGCCAACAAGGGACAGAGATCAGGCTAAGAACTCTCGTCTTTGACTCAGAACCTCAGACTACCACACACATGATTCTCACAGCTGGATGCACAATCAAATCTCCCAGGGAGCTGGGAGAACACCTCCACGGCAAGGCATTCCCCAGAGATTTGGACTTAACTGCTCCAGATGGATTCTGGACACGGGTGTATTTCCCAGGCTCCCTAGGTGAGCTGATGCTAACTCCACGTTGCAAAGCTATGCTCTTTACCAAACCCCCTCTTTAGTTCGCAGGTGGCCTTGAACTGAGTATTTCATCTACCACCAAGTCCTTATTCACACCTGTGTTCTAGACTCCTGGTCAGTACAGAGAAATGCGATCCTGATATACTATTTAGAAAAAGTGTTAAACAAACATAAAAAGCACTGCCCCTGCCCACTATTTAACCACTGCAGGAACTTGCTGTTCTCAACAATTCCTAGCTGGTCAGAAATGACTAGAAATGAGCATGTCAAGTTCCAGCTACAGTCTTGCCAAGTTTTCCTGAACACACGGGGAGGTCATTCTGTGTGGTGAGCCTGGGCCCCCTACAGGGTATGCAGAATGATCTATTGCAAACATTGTTAGGGCAGGCTGAGGGGTTGAACTAAATTATCTCAGACAGGCTTCTGGTCTTGCAAGCCAGAAGGATACAAAGGGAGGCTGGAAAAGTGGGCAAGGGGGAAAACGCCTCATGGCCACTTTAGGGGGAAAAGAAGACAGAAGAGGAAAAGCAATGGGCAGCCCAATATCACCGATGTCAGGGCCTGAGCACAGCTGAGAGCACATGCAGTTGAGGAGGTCAAATTCACAGAACTGACTCCCCAGGAGGCACATGGCTGTGGCGGTGGGGAGGGGTAAGCTGGGGGTCCAAAGAAAACTCAGGCCCCATCGCATATGGTCAGGCCAGCCTGGAGCAGGCCCAGAATCCCAGAACCTCACACATCATTCTTATCTTTAGCAACAAACAAAAGCTGTCGCCATACATCCAGGGAAACTTCGTGAAGGTCCAGCTGGAATTTGACATGTACCATTAACAAATGTTTCCCTTCATTTTTGAAAGTACACTTGGAAAAAAAGTAGATTTCTTATTAATGGGCCATGGGCTTAACAAGCTTTCTTCCCATGATCCTCAGCATAATGACCTTGTCCACACATGAAATCAAAATAAAAGGACCAAAGTATCTTCTGTGGGGTGAAGAGAAAAATGGCTAAAAGGAACAAGAACATCCTTCAAGGAGCTTCTCCCATACTAAACCAAAATGAAGCTGCAGGGCCCTCACCTAGTTCCTCCAGGCCCAGGTGATTCTCACCTGCCCATCTTAGAACAAAATCTGCCGTTCACAGAACTGCAAGACCTAGGCAGCATCTACTGGCCTCTTAGGATAAAAGACAATTGGCAGCGTCAGGCTCCTGAGCACATTTTCATAATCAGCCTGATCATGGGTGCATGGCAGCTGCTCGATTGATGGTGTTAGACAGGGAATAAAGAGAGATGCCAGGAGTAACCTCAGATCTGACATAACGAGGCAAACATCAGTCATTTGGCTAAAAGGCTCATAAAGGCTCCATCAGCTGTGACACCGGCGTCTGTCTTAGGCAAAGCTAACAAGAAAATGTGGCGGTAAGCGTCTTCCTTAGACAGGAACAAGTTGTGAGTGAGCTGCATTATTAACGGGGGAAAAAAAGAAGTCCTGTTGAAAATGGTGTGTTGTCTTGCTCTGATCAGAAATGATAGGTCCGTGTTTTGAAACAATTGTCTGAATGGAAAGATGTTTGTTTGAAAAGGTTCCACTTCATTGGCCAAATGCTCAAGAGCACATAAAATTAGTACTTCAAAGGGGGCGCTTCCAGGGAAGGCCACGTGACACAGAACATCATCTTGGCCCTCTCAGAAAAGGAAACTTCTTCGCTAATGATGCAATAAATCCAGTCCATGCCTCGAAGGAGTTGATCATGGTTGGAAGCCATTACATAAGGGATTTAGATAATAATATACAAGCCACAAGAATCACCAGCATATGCCTGACACTTTTTGCTATTTAAAGCACTTGGAACTGTATTTGGTCTCAAGCTTAGTGAGAAAAGCAGGGTAGAAATGACTATCAGCTTGATTCCAGACAGAGAGCAATTAAGGCTCTTGCAAGTGAATTAACTTAGCTAAAGACCCAGAGCTGTGAGGACTGGGGCTGGGTCTGGAACCCAGGACTCCAGCCTCCAGAGCTCTGGAACTCTTTGCCCTACAGTTAGGCCAGGGGGACAGACTTGTGGACAAGCTTCCAGACACAGTTAAGTGTTCTCTCACTTCAAGCACTGCCTACAAAACTTGACATCAGCTAACTATGATAACCTATGTTCCCCCTGGGCTTCCCTGGTGGCTCGGCAGTAAAGAATCCACCTGCCAATGCAGGAGACATGGGTTCGATCCCGGGGTTGGGAAGATCCCTTGGAGAAGGAAATATGTCCCCTCTCCAGTATTCTTGCCTGGGAAATCCCATGGAAAGGGGAGCCTGGTGGGCTATGGGGGTCACAAAGAATTGGACAAGACTTAGCAACTCGACAACAACAACAATTTTCCCCTACTCCTGGTGGCTCATGTGTGTGGATGGACCATCGATTAAATATTATCTTTTGATAGCACCACCAGTGACAGCTGCACAGCAAGAACAGGAAGCTCAGGGAAAGGAAAATTAGACTGAACAGTTTTAGATGAGGATTGTTAATGTTTCGATGAACGTACAAGTTCATTAATATGGATATCTCTGTAACACCCAGTTGGCAGCAAGAGTAATTAAAAGAGAAAGAACCATCTCCTGCATTGAAGGCAATCGGAAACAGGGGTTCTAGAATATAAAGCACCCCCTCGCTGACCGGCACGCACAAATACTCTTTGAACGTAACATCTGTGTGTCTTCCAGATGATGATCCAGTCATTCTGCACATGTGACCCTCCCCCTATGTTTACCCTTCTATCAAATCAATGAAAAGTATCCATTTTCCTGGGTCTTGCCAGTAGGAAGCATTTCTTACAGAAAAGAACAAAATAAATGTGAAAATTCCTTACTTTGGTTATTGGTTCCCCTTGGGCTCTCTTCTTCTGTTTCATCCTCATGAATCTCTAGGGCTTCTAAAGAGAGCAACCCCACACCCTGTGCCAGTGTGGGGCCCTGAGTGAGGCAATGTCAGGGTTCACCCCCAGTTCTTAGCAGAGTATGGGGGTAAGAGAGGATGCTTTCATGGAGAATCACCAACATTCCCAGGGCTCCAGAGATGAAAGGCAGAAAGAAAAAAGAGGGGGAGAGAGAAGGAAGGAAGGAGGCAAAGAAACACCTCAAAGTGAGCAGAGAGCATGGCACTCACAGTACATGGTGCAGTGCCAGAAGCCAAGCCTGGGCAGATGCCCACTCATCAGGACAGGAGAGGCTTAAAGAGACTCAGAGAAAGAAAAGCAGCGCTGTCTTGTCTAGCCCCCCTGAGCAATCTAATCTTTAGACAAAAGGGAAGGGCTAATTACATATTGATGGATTTGCTTCTTTCCTTTTTTCCAAATAGCCAATGGCTGTCTCGTCTTCTCAGACAGCCAGCAAATCCAAGAATAGCTCTGTTCACATTGCCAACTCAGCTCTCGGTGGAAGGTAGTATATTTTAATGTCTTTCCAACTGCGTGTTTTGTGGTAATGATTAGCAGATGTCTTTGCTAAGGGAGAACTACACTCATGTTCTGGAACCTTCTTGATGTGGAGAGCAGTTCTGTGACCAGACTTGGTGACGAATCCACTGGTTTTGCTGAAAGGTAAATGCTGCAGCATTTGACTGGTTTACCTCCTTGCATTTCTAGGTGGGTTCCTCCATAATGTGGCCTTTTGAGATTACAATCCTATAAATTAAGCATCTGCCTTACAGCTACACTATTTATATTGGTATTTTTTTCACAGGTGACTTTCCACAACGTATTTGGGGTAACAAGATTGTTCTTTAGTGTAATACATGAGGCTGGTGGAAGAGAGCCTAGTTTGTCAGGAGCTGGTGAGATTTTCCTAGCAAGAAATGCGTACTCTAGAGTCCCGGGTGATAGACTAAGTGGCAGACAATCCCAGGGCTTCTGCAAACCTACCTGTGAGTGGGTGCGTGGATTACACAGCCACCTCAAGAACCCGGATGCAGTGGCATCTACATGAAACACAGTACAAACCATATTTCAAACCTCATAACATGCCAACATGCAAATAAATAAATTCTCCTTTCCAAATGTCACCAGCTGGGTGATTCCCACGCAGGCGTGGCCATATTTTCCTGAAAGGGTAGAAGTGACAGTCACCCTCCTCTAAGTCTGAGCTCCCTAGCTTCCTGCATTCATATTTGGAACCTGCATGGAGTAGCCCTTTGGGGATAGGTATTAATGAAGAAACGTGCTCATGCCAGAGCCTACTCTTTCTCTGAGAGCGAAGGGTACAGTCTGTTCAGAGTGGCTTTTTAATTTCTCACAATTAACCCTGCCAGAATTAACATCCATGGCACCAGTGACAGCAAATTGAAAAAGTCACATCAGCATAGAGCAAGGCCCCTCACTGCCTCCGTGTTTCCCCCTTCTGTTGAAAGAGGAAAGTTCTCGAAGCCTGCCAAGCTGATTGTCTTGTCACTGCACTGAGACCTGCTGGGCTAGGTAGGAGCAGGGCACTTTTCCAACTCTCCTGCTGTGAATTCCAACCTGGTTCAGCTCTTCACTGGCCACATGCCACAAACGTCCATGGATGGCCTCGACTCTGTCTCTTTTAGTAAATGACATACAGAGGCCCATCTGATCTGCACGGTGAGCATGGAGGGCCGAACTCTGAGTGCCTCATTGCATTCCTACAAGCCTGACTGGTGACTCTCCATTGAAAGACAGACCAGGGGTCCTAGTACACACTTCAATCTAGCCTCACATCAGTTCTCTCAAACATTCCAGGGCAGATGATTAGAAAAAGGAAGACAGGGGCCCGCAGGTGACCAAAGAAACATGACTTTGCCCTGGTAAGTTAGTGTCAAGTGTCTCATGCTTTGATATTTCTGCCTTCACTTATAGCACAACTTTTCACAGTGAAAGGAAAGCCTACTCATCCATTTACACTCAAGTTGTGATTTTTTTTTCATGTGGACAGGAAATGATTGGTCTGGGGGAAAAAAAGTTCACGTGACCATTTATCTTGAATCACTGAACAACTGCACGGCCTCACAGTGTTCTTTACTGGAATCCAGAAGTCATAGGTCAGTCTCTTCTCTTGCTTACAGAATGTTCCTTCTGGTTTGATCTCTTGGTGCAAAGTGGCAAATTCAAAAGTCGGAAGGGCTAAAAAAGGGCCTGATGAAGTGACAGCTGTGGGACTCTCACTGCCTGCTGCACAACCAGGTCTCTGTCAGGTTCCTAAAATGAAACTCTTAAAGCAACAGCACTACTGAGACTCCATTGTTTCAAATAGTGACCATGGCTGCCTCCCATAACTGCATTAGAGATGTCTACATTTGACACATATGAACAAATATTGCTGCTTCCATATTAACATTGACATTTTATGAACTTGGAAAGCTACACTATGTATATGTTCACACAAATACATGTACTACCCAAGAGCTAATGTTGGAGACAGCAAAAGAGTATGTTATTTTCCTGCTGTTAAAAGTTCATTGTAGCACCATTTACAACAGCCAGGACATGGAAGGAACCTAGATGTCTGTCCATTGACAGAGATAAATGGATAAAGAAGCTGTGGTACATATATAACAGTGGAATATTACTCAGCCATAAAAAGGAATGAATTTGAGTCAGTTCTAATGAAGTAGATGAACCTAGAGCCTGTTATACAGAGCAAAATAAGTCAGAAAGAGAAAAACAAATATCGTACATTAACGCATATATATGGAATCTATAAAGATGGTACTAATGAACCTAGTTGCAGTGCAGCAATGCAGATGCAGACATAGAGAATGGACTTGTGGATACGGGGGTGGTGGGAAAGGAGAGGGTGGGAAGAACTAAGAGAGTAGCACTGACATATATACACTACCATGTGTGAAACAGATAGCTAGTGGGAAGCTGCAGTCTAGGACAGGGAGCCCAGCTCAGGGCTCTGTGATGACTTAGAGCAATGCGGGGGTGGGAGGGAGATTCAAGAGGAAGGGGATATATGTATACATATAGCTGATTCGCACTGTTGTAGAGCAGAAACTAACACAACATTGTAAAGCAATTACACTCCAAGTAAAAAAGAAATTAAAAAAAGCCACTAACGACATCCAAAAAACCAGTGTGAGGACTTGTGAAGACACCAGAACTAACATTCACTGCTGCTCCTTGAAGACAACCTTGCAGACTGCCTTTGAGGAGAAGCAGAAATCCATAAAAAACAGACGTAATCAACAAGCCTGCCTGGGATGCCTCCTACTGCCAAGTGCATGCAGGCTAACCAGGAGGGTGTGGGATGTGAACACACAGACTTGGACTAACACCTAAGAAAACACTGAGTGGCTCTCTAAGCATGCATGAAAAACAAAGAAATCTCTAAACCAATACATCTGCTTTTTCAACAGGAGGGCCCAGAACTCTGAATTCTATCTGTTCCTTCTCAAAGGTGTTTTGGGTAAACCAGGCTGTGCAGTCGAGTTCAGCCACTTTCCACCCTAGAGCTTCTTTCCCTTGGCAAAGACCTGAATGTAAATTCAGAGTGATGTTTCCTTTTAAGGACTCAAACTTTCAGGACAGGCCCTTTTTTTGCGATCTAGTGCTGTAATGTTCCACAGTTATGCACTGCTGTGTGCTTTTTAGGGGTTATTAGCCCCTGTAAAGCCATACTTTCTTAATCACTTTTCTTTTTTCAATTATGAAATTTATTACATATTTCATGCTGCATATTACAAAAATTCAGAAGCTACTCACAGGCACTTTGCTCAATAAAATATTCATACAATAAAATGCATGCTTTTTCATCATGAGTAATATGTTTAGAAGTAATTTCCCATTGGTCATCCACTTTTGGAGTGGTCAGCCTTTCTGACTTAGAAAATACTGTTAGGATCAAGGTAAAACTGATAGCTCCTGCCTGTATCTACCAATCTCTTAAAATATGCAAAATTCTGGTCACATTATGTTACAAGTGTTTTCATTTAATACAAAAGCCATCTCTCCTTCTAGGTTGCCTTGGTCAGTGAATCCCTAGCAGAAGGAAAGACAAATGTGTGAGCTCCAGTGTAGAAGACAGGCAGTAAGAGTCTCTGGCTGGGGTTGTGAGAGTAATGGGCTTTGCCACCTCTTTCACTGCTGGATCCCCAGTACCCGGGATGGAGTATGCCTCCTAGAAGGTGCCCTGTTCACAAACATTTGTTGGAAGAAACTCAGGAAGCAGGGAAACAACAGGGAGGGAGGAAGAGAGAGAGGGAGCAGAGAAAGAAGAAAGGCAGGAAAGAAAAGGAAAGAAGGAGAAAGGGAGGGAGAAAGGGAAGGAAGAAAGGCTGAAATTGATGTGTGACTTTTGGCAAGTCACTGGTCATCTAAGCCTCACCCTTCATTGGGTCAAATGAGGAGGGTGGACCAGATTATTTCTAATCCTGCCACCTCTAAAAGGTGGATTACCTCTATGATTTACAGAATTACATCTATGATTCTGAGATGTACATTGTCCACTGATGTCAATGGAATACAGATAATAAAAAAAGTACTTTGCTCACCCATGAATATGTAAAAGTATTCAGAAGAGCGCCCCTTATTAGTCCAGTATCTGTCCCATTTTCCAAATACTAGAGAATTCTTCATTTCAAATATTTAAACTGCACTGGAAAGATGAACTGGGTATATATTTGCTTAATTTGTAGACTGACAGAGCTCAGATTCATAAGTGTTTCCACAGGTTTACTAAAACACTTATCACCACTCAAGTTCAACAATTTCAGTATCATCCTCTTGAAATAATGTATACTAATAAGAAGAAAGAAAGCTCATGTCTCCTGAAATGAACACATGTGGAATATTAATCTCCTGAAACTCTCAAAGCTTAAAAAGCATTTCCATCATGGTGTGACTGAGATTATCTCCTGCTATTTAAAGCACTGCTGCCACTAATTCCCCGGCTTCCAAAATGGTCATCTCCCAGAAGTGAGGACATTTAAGTTTCTCCAAGTCTCCAAAACCCGTAGAAGTCAAGTCCAGTTGATAATGTGTGTTTGCAAACCTAGTACTTATATTACAACATGAATATTTGCTCAAGTTTGAAAAATATTCTAAAACCATACACTTCATCTGAAGGTACATCTACCAAAACCAGGTTCCTGGTGTGCTCACAGTGGTAACCGTATCCCAGTGAGATGCTTTCTCCATTACATCCCACTACAGAGGCTAAGGGGCTTCCCTGGTGGCTCAGCTGGTAGAGAATCTGCCTACAATGCGGGAGACCTGGGTTCGATCCCTGGGTTGGGAAGATCCCTTGGAGAAGAGAACAGCTACCCACTCCAGTATTCTGGCCTGGAGAATTCCATGGACTGTATAGCCTATGGGGTGGCCAAAAGAGTCAGACACAACTGAGCGACTTTCACTTCACTTCATAGGTGCTAAAGGAGTTGACCAGAAGTGGGGAACTATCATTATTCATTCATATGCTTTGTCCTAGAGCCATTGACCAACTGATATCTCTTTACCTCCCTCTCTTTCTATGTCTCTGTCTCTCTTTCTGTCTGTCTTTTTCGGTCTCTCCTTCCCTTTCTCTCTCCTTCTCTCCTTTTTCATGTAACAGTAGAAGCTGGTTAAGCAATGATTTAACTCAAGAGAGTTCATATAAATACCAACCCCCCACACACACACCTATACATTAATTCGAAGTCACCAATAGCACTCCATTACCCACAGAATAAATTCAAACTCCTTGATCTGATACTCAGGATCCTCCACTTAGAAGTTGTGTGACCTTGTACAAATCACTTAACGTCCCTGTGACTCAATTTGCCCTTATTTGTCAAGTGGGGATACCAGTGATACTTATTTCACAGAGTTGGTGAGAGGAGTAAGTGAATAGATATATGGAAACCACATAGAAGAGTGACCAGCACACAGTAAGCCCCATATAAATATTAGCTACTATGCTGCTCCCATCACAGTGGAGTGTCAACATAATTTTGGGCTCTGTTTCTGACTGCTCCCGTCTTAAACATTATGGCTTATTCATGCTTCTTAAGGTATAGCCCCTGCTTTCCTACCTATGTGCTTTGTGCTATAAGTAGCAAATATTTATGGAGAGCATATTATGTGCCAAGCACTGTGCTAAATGTTGCATGGATTGCTTCATTTAAGCTTCACACGATCTCTGTGTGAAAGGCACCATTATCCTTCCATTTTACCCATAAAGGTAATTGACACATAGGAGGGTAACAGACTTGACCATGCATGCATGCATGCTAGATCACTTCAGTCCTGTCCAACTCTTTGTGACTCCATGGACTGCAGCCTGCTAGGCTCCTCTGTCCATGGGGATTCTCCAGGCAAGAATACTGGACTGGGTTGCCATGCTCTCCTCCAGGGGATCTTCCCAACCCAGGGAGTGAACTCACATCTCCTGCGTCTCCTGCATTGCAGGCAGGTTCTTTACCCACTGAGCCACCTCGGAAGCCCATGCCTAAGGTCTGAGGTGGAGTGTTAGTCACTCAATTGTGCCCAACTCTTTGTAATCCCAGGGACTGTAGCCTGCCAGGTTCCTCTGTCCATGGGATTCTCCAGGCAAGAATACTGGAGTGGATTGACACGCCTTCCTCCAGGGGATCTTCCTGACTCAGGGATCAAAGCTGTGTCTCTTGCGTCTCCCGCATTGGCAGGTGGGTCCACTAGCACCACCTGGGATTTGACCATAACAACTGTGTTAAAAGATGGCAAAGCCGATGGTGAAATCCAGGCAGACCAGCTCCTGTGCTCTCCTCAAAACTACTGGCCTCTGTTGTTACCCATCCTCTGTCCCACCTCCCTCCACGGCTTTCCTTGCCCCTCACCTATCTGCATGCTCTGCAAATCATCTCCAATCTCATCCTTTAGACATCTGCCTTCCAGGCCAGTCCTTGGAGCTCTCCAACTCACGACCTCCTTGGAAACTGGGACGCTCCATTTATCGTATAATTATCTAATATCCTGGAACAGAGCCTCTATTTTCTTGAATTCTGAAAGATCTGACTTTCTTTTTGTTCACGTTTGGCTTCTTTCTCCAATTAGATCTGATGCTCTTTAAGGTCAGGGCCTGCATCTCATGTTTCTTTTATGTCCTAAAGAGCACTTGGCACAAAGTAGAAACTCAGTAAAAAAGTGATGATTTGATTTAACCCCTGGGACACATAACTAGGTCAAGCTGACCTTGGCAACACACTTTTGCAGCTGTTAAGCAGACGTAATAAAATTCAGGTTTTCAATTCCTTCCTTGATTATTCAATCATTACATCAGCCATTTTCCTAGTTTTCTCTTTTGGATGACATTGTTTCCTCTGTATTATCTGCCATCAGTTTAAAATGTGTCCTGGATTCTGGAATCTGAAAATAAGTTTCAGAAGAAAAAATAAAAAGACCTTTTTAGGTAAAGAAGCAATAAATTATTTGAAATTCCTTTATTAGAGCTTTGTTTAATTAAAATAAGCTTTAAAATGAAGACAAGCTCTATGAACTGATTTGGAGTAAGGTCCAAGATTATATTTTCAAGTGAAAAAGTTCTAACACTTGGAACCATGTTAATGTTTCACAGTGATTTCAAAAGAAGAATAATAAATTCCAAGACTCCAAAAGAAACAAATGAACTGAACTGTATTTCAAATAAATAACTTAACCACACTGTGCAAAGAGTTGGGGGGAGACAATTTTGACACTGTACCTTTAGGCTAAAGAAAATAAATCTAAGCAAATGCTGTATTCTAGTCAGTAGGCTTCTTTTCATAGTGTCATGGGTTAGCAATTCTCGAACTTCTTTTGATGTATTCTAGAATTGAGCAAATAAGTTAATATATGGAAAGTAATGGGATCCAGGTTTTTTTTACATCAGAAAATAAGATTATAAATATGGAAAAGGAAAAGGACAGAGTGAACTCTGTGGTGTCAGATGGGAATTAAAGGAATGAGTCCAAACTAATGGTTTTTAATGTGTGTGTGCCTATGTGTGTACAATATATACATATTGAAGTTTATATGAACATATACTGAAGTTTACACGAAAGACAGATAAATAGAGAAATGCATAATAGTTGTATGAATACATGTATGCATGTACATATGTATACATCTGTATACATGTATCTTCTAGCTTTATCTGCTAAGAAGGCTTAGAACCAATTGTATCTCAGTAGCAATAAGCACACGGAGTGCCCAGACCTTGGTTTTTAAATGTCATTTTCCACTGAAAGTCTTCTTTGGAAAACAGCTGATTTCAGGGCTGGAACAGAGAAAGTACAAGACGAACCAGGGTATTCTATGCATAAAGTAAAGAAAGACTAAAAGAATGATGGAGGTGTGTCAAAAGGACACACAAACCACATTATTTGGGCTCTCACTCAAACTGGGAACAATTCGCGCATCAAAACACATAATAATACAGGATTACAACCCATTGAAAAATGTCAGAATCCACAGTGAAAGAAAGGGAAAAAAGGAAGGGAGGAGGGAGGGAGGGAGGGGGAAGGGAAGAGAAGAAAGTTTGTCTTCACTGTGGAGAGCCAACAGAAATATCAAAAGAACTATGAAATTTTAAAAATCACCATTTGGCATCCACCACAATAACTGATTCGATGGAATCATTAATGAATCATCAACAAATGCTAATTCAGTGGATTTTAATATATTCACAAGATTGTGCAGCCATCACCACTAATTGCAGCACATTTTTTATTACTCCAAGGAAAACCCTGTACCCGTCAAGCAGTTACTCCCCATTCCTCCTCCCTCAGCTCCTGACAACCACAAATGTACTTTCTGTCTCTATAGACTTATTTATTCTGGACATTTCACATAAATGGAATCATACAATATATGGCTGTTTATGACTGGCTCCTCTCACTTAGCATGATGTTTTCAAGGTTCATCCATGTTGTAGAATGTATTAGAATTCCATTTCTTTTTAAGGTAAATCATATTCCACTTTATATATACAGCACATTATTTTTTATCCATTTATGAACTGATGGGCATTTAGACTACTTCCACTTTGGGGCTATTATGAATAATGTTCATGTACCAGTGTCGGTGTGGATGTGTGTTTGCAATTCTCTTGGATATATTCCTAGGAGTATAATAATTTCTGGATCATATGGAAATTTTACGTTGAACTTTTTGATGAACCACCAAACATTTTTCCACAGCAGCTGTACCACTTTATATTCTCACAAGCAATTTATGAGGACTCCAATTTCTCCATTTCCTCAACACTTCTTATTGAATATCTTTTGGGTTCTAGTCATTTCAGTGGGTGTAAAGTGAGATCTCATTGTGGTTTTGATTTGCATTTCCCTGATGATTAATTATGTTGAGTATCTTTTCATGTACTTATTGGCCATTTGTATATCTTCTTTGATGAAATGTCTATTCACATGCTTTACCCATTTTTTAATTGGGTAGTGGGTGAAGCTTTGAGGAGGAGCAAATATTTTACATAGTCTCAAAGTATCTCCCTACAAAATACTTATAAATTACAAAAGAGAAAGTACTTACTTTACATGTAGGAAGCTGTACAGGGGAGCACCTTAACGTGGTGCTCAAAGTTAATATTACCAGTATGGTACAAGCCAACAGTATGTGCCCCTTGATATGAGGCAGTGAGAAGAACAAAACCTCACTTCTGTGATATTACTGCCAATGGTACATAAGCTGAATCTAATAATAGGAAAACATCAGACAAACCCAACATGAAGGACACTCTGAAAAATAACCAGCCTATAATCTTCAAAAATATGAAGGTCACAAAATAACAAAGAAAGACTAAAAAATGTTTCCAGATTAAAGGAGACTAAAGAGGACATAAAGATTGCATGTAACACATGATCCTCAAATTTCTATTACTATAAAAGGGCAGTATTGGGAAAGTTTATAAAACCTGACTATCTCTAAATTAGAGAATATACTGTACCACTATTAACTTTGCTTATGTAAGAGAATGTCTTTCTTTTCAGGAAATATACAGTCAACTATTTGGGGGTAAAGAGTACCATGTTTATAACTTATTCTCAATTCAGAAAAAATTAGATAAACGACAGAGACAGAGAAAGAAGAAAGCAGATGTGGTAAAATGATAACACCAGGGTAAGCTGGGTGACAGGTATATGGGAATTCTTTGCACAATTCTTGCAATTTTTCTGTATGTCTAAAAGCATAAAAAACAAGTTAAAAGAAAAAAATGAACTTTAATAATAGTGTATAGCTGAGCTTTCTTGTTATTTATATTAAGAGTTAAGTTGTTTAATTTTAACCCACTGATCTCAGTTCTTCTTTTTTAAATATAGCTGTTAGGAGCTTATTCCTTCAACAAAGTTGCTAACTTCAAGTAATTTCCTTAAAAAAAAATTCTGGCCTTTCCACAACTCGATTAAACCATCATTTTAAAGAACAAGAAAATTATATTTTTCATTTGAACAATTTTTACCTTAAAAGAAACATCCAATGACCTGGATTTTGGGGGGAGGGGATTCTTTTACAAAATGTGCATGTGCTTACTCTAAGGATAAGCCCCCTAGAAGCTGAGACTCTCACAAGCTGAGCTCAGTGTGATAAACACAGACCTCAGTGGTTCGTAACCAGTAGCAGCCATCTGGCAACTAGGAAGCATTGGGCACAAGGACACTGGTATGAACAGGTGAGTTCACCCAGGCCAATCTGGCCCTTCTTGGAGAAACAACTTAAGTGCTAGTTCCACAGCAGTACCTTAGGTTTAGGCAGCAGAGCATGTCTGGCTCAGATTGAAGTCTCTGACCAAATACCAACTTGGCAGACAAGGAGATAGCTTAGCACTGGAAAAATTTTAAAGCCACATGTTATCCCTAAAATATATGCTAGAGATTCAGGGCCCAAAGGAAATTAGTTTAATGTAACTGCAAAAGAAACGCTTCCCATCTTCTCTGTGTCACCCCCAGCACAAGAAGAACCCCACACCGAATCCTGCCCCCTCTGCTTGTCATTCATAGCACCTCACAATACTGACACTAAAGAAATATTCACATTTTATCATGGTTGTTCGACTACCCTGCAGACTGAATGCAATAAAGCCAAGGCAGTAGTTTCATGACAAGCTTTCCAGGCACAGTCACAAAACATAAAACTATCTTTAACCTGGTTTCCACACGCTGTGTGCCATGATTGCTCTTTAATTTTATTTAGTCCAGTTTTCATGTAGATCTGTGTGCATCAAAAGATTCTTGCTATATTATTATGTTTAATAAAGCAAACATGAAACAGCATTTATGTTGGGGGCATAAATGACTAATAGCATCATTTAAATATATTACTACAGACAACTCTCTTTTTACGATGGCAAATGACAACAATCACTTTATTTTTCTGAACACGGGTGGCTGTGATATACATGTCACTGATAAAAGCCTGTTATTCCCTGAACTAAATTGTGCTTGGCCTTGCACTGAACTCAAATTGTGCACGTGCAGCTCAGGTAAAATTTAGCTCCACGGAGATGTGTGTACGACTCCAATGTTATTTACAGACAAAATATATTGGAGACAATCTGGTAACAAATACGGAGGCTATATTCAGCCATTTCAGTCATCAATTACAGACAAACTTGGATTTTCACTTCAACATATGGAGACTAACAGTGGTGCTTAACTGTCACAACAAAAACATTTTTATTTCGAATTACTCTTTGATTGTGTCTGCGGCTGCATTTCTGATCAGAGACACATTTTCCATAAGTTTACAAGGGCCCTGGTGTCTGATCCTTCAAAACAGTTCAGCTATGGCTCTCATGTGGCATGGCTCCAAGGGAGCTGACCCCAGCCTAGAAACAAAGTCTGCAACTTAGGTAATACTCAAGCACAGCCTCTGGGAAAAGGTGTCATTTCCAGGGGAGCCCCTAGAGCAGGTCTTCAGGGGAGATCTTTTCATTTGTAATAAAGGGGAGAGGCGTATCTTTCTAAAACACTTGCTTAAGAGTTCAGATTCTAGTAATATTTACGTCACTGGACATTCTCTACCTTTTTTTTTTTCAATGAAAATACTACAGTGAGAAATTTCAATATAGCTCCATTTTTAAAATTAATATGTTTCACAGTCTGTATTCAAATATCTTTCTCTTGCAGAGTGTTACCTAGGTGACAAATCTGATGTCCCATGATGTGGTTTTCTTTTCCCCAAACAGACCACATCTAGAGGTCGCCCAAATCACCCAAGGTCAAAACAAAACCAGTCTGACAAATCTTCACAGAGTTTGAAATGGAACCAACAGTGCTAGGAGCGTTATGGGGCAACTCCTCCATGCTAGACACTGTCCAAAGGGACAGGGATAGAAAAACAAAGAAGAAAGGCCCTTGTCCTTAAGAGCCTTGCAGTTTCACACACGTGCCAGGGCTGGGCACAGTCTGCTCAAGGGCATCTGGTTCTGTATGGGAGGGGTGGGTACCACGAGAAAGAAGAGATGATCCTCAAACACTACCTTCCCAGTCAGTAGGAAAAAGCTAGAAAAAGTGATGAGGGAGAGGGAAGGTGCTGGACAGCCATTGTCCTTCAGAAACAATGAAGGAGAGGAAGGATTGGGGTGAGGGAGTGTAAAGAGATGGCCTTAGGGATACAGCAGAGGAACCTGGGACTAAGTCAACAAGCCCTTGCAAACAGGTAAACTGCATAAACACAGCTCACATTTCCAAAACCAAAAACCATGAGCAAAATGATACCAGAAAGGGCACTTGGAATTCAAGGTATTTGGAATTTTCTGACTGGATCAGTTCATATAAATATATATTTTTTAAAAAGGCCAAAAAGCTACACTAAGTGCAACACAAACACATAACTAAATTGAAACAGTAAGATAATGCACCCACTGCAGGACCAGAGAAAGGACTGGGGGCTTCTGCTGCAGCCTCGGCACGGCATTTGTCTGGTGATTCCAAAAAGAATCACAGAGGAGCTGCAACTTATCAACAGATGGATGGAAGCCGGGCCAGCAATGCAGTCAGAATCCTAATTAAAGCCCAGGCGCAGTCTGAGAGGTGCAAAGGAGGTGGGGCCTCAAGCAAGTGAGACACTGTGGCATTGTTGTCAGGACATCTGGGGGAAAGACAATACAGCTGCACGAATTCACCCGAGAAAAAGGATCACCCGAAGACAAGAGGAGAATCAGGGGCTCCAAGGAGGACCCCATGGCTCAGGGGTACTTGGCAGGCGGAAGCACAGAACCAAATAGTCTACACATTTCTGTGAGAAAGTCCATTTTTAAAAAGCAAGCAGAAAACTCGAAGTAGCAACAAAAATAGGTCTTTGCTTTTCTTAATCCTTTTTAATCTTCTAGTCTTGGTTAATGGTCTTGCTAATCACTTCCTTTATCAGTCTAGGAAAGCAGAGGCTTGGGAGTCTTAGACACTGAAGCTGTTTGTGGAATAAACCTGAGCAAATAACAGTATAACATGGTTTATGAAACCAGAGGGTTTGTACTCTATAAATAACTTCCATTTATTCTTTTTTTTTTTTTTTTTTTTTTTTTTTTTTTTTTTTTTTTTTTTTTTCAGGTTTCACTTCCATTTTATTTTTTTTTTTTTTTTTTTTTTTTTTTTTTTCTTTTTTTTTTTTTAATTTTTATTATTTTTTTTTTTCCAGTGGGTTTTGTCATACATTGCTATGAATCAGCCATGGATTTACATGTATTCCCAATCCCGATCCCCCCTCCCACCTCCCTCTCCACCCGATTCCTCTGGGTTTTCCCAGTGCACCAGGCCGGAGCACTTGTCTCGTGCATCCCACCTGGGCTGGTGATCTGTTTCACCATAGATGGTATACATGCTGTTCTTTTGAAATATCCCACCCTCACATTCTCCCAGAGAGTTCAAAAGTCTGTTCTGTATTTCTGTGTCTCTTTTTCTGTTCTGCATATAGGGTTATCGTTATCACCTTTCTAAATTCCATATACATGTGTCAGTATGCTATAATGTTCTTTATCTTTCTGGCTTACTTCACTCTGTATAATGGGCTCCAGCTTCATCCATCTCATTAGGACTGGTTCAAATGAATTCTTTTTAACGGCTGAGTAATATTCCATGGTGTATATGTACCACAGCTTCCTTATCCATTCATCTGCTGATGGGCATCTAGGTTGCTTCCATGTCCTGGCTATTATAAACAGTGCTGCGATGAACATTGGGGTGCACGTGTCTCTTTCAGATCTGGTTTCCTCAGTGTGTATGCCCAGAAGTGGGATTGCTGGGTCATATGGCAGTTCTAATTCCAGTTTTTTAAGAAATCTCCACACTGTTTTCCATAGCGGCTGTACTAGTTTGCATTCCCACCAACAGTGTAAGAGGGTTCCCTTTTCTCCACACCCTCTCCAGCATTTATTGCTTGTAGACTTTTGGATAGCAGCCATCCTGACTGGCGTGTAATGGTACCTCATTGTGGTTTTGATTTGCATTTCTCTAATAATGAGTGATGTTGAGCATCTTTTCATGTGTTTGTTAGCCATCTGTATGTCTTCTTTGGAGAAATGTCTGTTTAGTTCTTTGGCCCATTTTTTGATTGGGTCATTTATTTTTCTGGAATTGAGCTGCAGGAGTTGCTTGTATATTTTTGAGATTAATCCTTTGTCTGTTTCTTCATTTGCTATTATTTTCTCCCAATCTGAGGGCTGTCTTTTCACCTTACTTATAGTTTCCTTTGTAGTGCAAAAGCTTTTAAGTTTCATTAGGTCCCATTTGTTTAGTTTTGCTTTTATTTCCAATATTCTGGGAGGTGGGTCATAGAGGATCTTGCTGTGATTTATGTCGGAGAGTGTTTTGCCTATGTTCTCCTCTAGGAGTTTTATAGTTTCTGGTCTTACATTTAGATCTTTAATCCATTTTGAGTTTATTTTTGTGTATGGTGTTAGAAAGTGTTCTAGTTTCATTCTTTTACAAGTGGTTGACCAGTTTCCCCAGCACCACTTGTTAAAGAGGTTGTCTTTTTTCCATTGTATCTCCTTGCCTCCTTTGTCAAAGATAAGGTGTCCATAGGTTCGTGGATTTATCTCTGGGCTTTCTATTCTGTTCCATTGGTCTATATTTCTGTCTTTGTGCCAGTACCATACTGTCTTGATGACTGTGGCTTTGTAGTAGAGTCTGAAGTCAGGCAGGTTGATTCCTCCAGTTCCATTCTTCTTTCTCAAGATTACTTTGGCTATTCGAGGTTTTTTGTATTTCCATACAAATTGTGAAATTCTTTGGTCTAGTTCTGTGAAAAATACCGTTGGTAGCTTGATAGGGATTGCATTGAATCTATAGACTGCTTTGGGTAGAATAGCCATTTTGACAATATTAATTCTTCCAATCCATGAACACGGTATGTTTCTCCATCTGTTTGTGTCCTCTTTGATTTCTTTCATCAGTGTTTTATAGTTTTCTATGTATAGGTCCTTTGTTTCTTTAGGTAGATATACTCCTAAGTATTTTATTCTTTTTGTTGCAATGGTGAATGGTATTGTTTCCTTAATTTCTCTTTCTGTTTTTTCATTGTTAGTATATAGGAATGCAAGGGATTTCTGTGTGTTAATTTTATATCCTGCAACTTTACTATATTCATTGATTAGCTCTAGTAATTTTCTGGTAGAATCTTTAGGGTTTTCTATGTAGAGGATCATGTCATCTGCAAACAGTGAGAGTTTTACTTCTTCTTTTCCTATCTGGATTCCTTTTACTTCTTTTTCTGCTCTGATTGCTGTGGCCAGCACTTCCAACACTATGTTGAATAGTAGTGGTGAGAGTGGGCACCCTTGTCTTGTTCCTGATTTCAGGGGAAATGCCTTCAATTTTTCACCATTGAGGGTGATGCTTGCTGTGGGTTTGTCATATATAGCTTTTATTATGTTGAGGTATGTTCCTTCTATTCCTGCTTTTTGGAGAGTTTTAATCATAAATGAGTGTTGAATTTTGTCAAAGGCTTTCTCTGCATCTATTGAGATAATCATATGGTTTTTATCTTTCAATTTGTTAATGTGGTGTATTACATTGATTGATTTGCGGATATTAAAGAATCCTTGCATTCCTGGGATAAAGCCCACTTGGTCATGGTGTATGATTTTTTTAATATGTTGTTGGATTCTGTTTGCTAGAATTTTGTTAAGGATTTTTGCATCTATGTTCATCAGTGATATTGGCCTGTAGTTTTCTTTTTTTGTGGCATCTTTGTCTGGTTTTGGAATTAGGGTGATGGTGGCCTCATAGAATGAGTTCGGAAGCTTACCTTCTTCTGCAATTTTCTGGAAGAGTTTGAGTAAGATAGGTGTTAGCTCTTCTCTAAATTTTTGGTAGAATTCAGCTGTGAAGCCATCTGGTCCTGGGCTTTTGTTTGCTGGAAGATTTTTGATGACAGTTTCGATTTCCTTGCTTGTGATGGGTCTGTTAAGATCTTCTATTTCTTCCTGGTTCAGTTTTGGAAAGTTATACTTTTCTAAGAATTTGTCCATTTCATCCAAGTTGTCCATTTTATTGGCATAGAGCTGCTGGTAGTAGTCTCTTATGATCCTTTGTATTTCAGTGTTGTCTGTTGTGATCTCTCCATTTTCATTTCTAATTTTGTTAATTTGGTTCTTCTCTCTTTGTTTCTTAATGAGTCTTGCTAATGGTTTGTCAATTTTGTTTATTTTTTCAAAAAACCAGCTTTTAGCTTTGTTGATTTTTGCTATGGTCTCTTTAGTTTCTTTTGCATTTATTTCTGCCCTGATTTTTAAGATTTCTTTCCTTCTGCTAACTCTGGGGTTCTTCATTTCTTCCTTCTCTAATTGCTTTAGGTGTAGAGTTAGGTTATTTAATTGGTTTTTTTCCTGTTTCTTGATGTAAGCCTGTAATGCTATGAACCTTCCCCTTAGCACTGCTTTTACAGTGTCCCATAGGTTTTGGGTTGTTGTGTTTTCATTTTCATTCATTTCTATACATATTTTGATTTCTTTTTTGATTTCTTCTATGATTTGTTGGTTATTCAGAAGCGTGTTATTTAGCCTCCATATGTTTGAAGTTTTAACAATTTTTTCCCTGTAATTGAGATCTAATCTTACTGCACTGTGGTCAGAAAAGATGACTGGAATGATTTCAATTTTTTTGAATTTTCCAAGACCAGATTTATGGCCCAGGATGTGATCTATTCTGGAGAATGTTCCGTGTGCACTTGAGAAAAAGGTGAAGTTGATTGTTTTGGGGTGAAATGTCCTATAGATATCAATTAGGTCTAGCTGGTCCATTGTGTCATTTAAGGTTTGTGTTTCCTTGTTAATTTTCTGTTTAGTTGATCTATCCATAGTTGTGAGTGGGGTATTAAAGTCTCCCACTATTATTGTGTTACTATTAATTTCCTCTTTCATACTTGTTAGCGTTTGCCGTACATATTGCGGTGCTCCTATGTTGGGTGCATATATATTTATAATTGTTATATCTTCTTTTTTGATTGATCCTTTGATCATTATGTAGTGTCCTTCTTTGTCTCTTTTCACTTCCTTTATTTGAAAGTCTATTTTATCTGATATGAGTATTGCGACTCCTGCTTTCTTTTGGTCTCCGTTTGCATGAAATATTTTTTTCCAGCCCTTCACTTTTAGTCTGTATGTGTCTCTTGTTTTGAGGTGGGTCTCTTGTAGACAGCATATATAGGGGTCTTGTTTTTGTATCCATTCAGCCAATCTTTGTCTTTTGGTTGGGGCATTCAACCCATTTACATTTAGGGTAATTATTGATAGGTGTGGTCCCGTTGCCATTTACTTTGTTGTTTTGGGTTCACATTTATAAAACCTTTCTGCATTTCCTGTCTAGAGAAGATCCTTTAGCATTTGTTGAAGAGCTGGTTTGGTGGTGCTGAATTCTCTCAGCTTTTGCTTATCTGTAAAGCTTTTGAATTCTCCTTCATATCTGAATGAGATCCTTGCTGGATACAGTAATCTAGGTTGTAAGTTATTCTCTTTCATTACTTTCAGTATGTCCTGCCATTCCCTTCTGGCCTGGAGGGTTTCTATTGATAGATCAGCTGTTATCCTTATGGGAATCCCTTTGTGTGTTATTTGTTGTTTTTCCCTTGCTGCTTTTAATATTTGTTCTTTGTGTTTGATCTTTGTTAATTTGATTAATATGTGTCTTGGGGTGTTTCGCCTTTTCTTATTCTTTACACGTACACTACTACTGAAGACTGGATGATAGCTTTTTGCTCTTGCCTGGTTGACTTCTTACACACACACACACACACACACACACACACACACACACACACCCAAGGTAATGATGATATTGATTCTGAAGAGACACTTTTTGAGACAAATAAAAGAGCCATGCAACTGCTCTAACAGAACAGTTTATAAACTTCATGGGAAAACTGTAGTCTTTTTGGTGAATAGAAATTGTCTAATACTTGAAAATCCTGCATCCTGATATCACCAGAGGTTTGGGGCAGTGTTAGAAAGGATGTGATACCTTAGAGATACTCAACACAGTGAGTGGTCTATGCCATTTTCTCGTAAATTAAGTTCTACATTTTCTCTTTAATAAAAAAGTAACAACCTGTGGTCATGAACAGCACTAGAGAAAGTATGAAAACTGAAGTTTGTGTGTGAAAACATCTCAATTAAACAGAGAGTCCAAATACACAGGGAAGGAAACCAATTAAGCAATTCAAACACAAAGATATAAAAATAATGTATGATGAAGCATGGATTAGTTTCATATGCTTCAAAACAAATATATAAACAGGCCCATATTCACTGCATTGAGCTTGGGGAGTTGGGGAGAATGCTTTTGTCTTTGGGGGATAGCCACCTCTTTTGGTTAAATGTTATATTCAAAATGTGCCTAATTCTTATAATCCAAATATGTGGCACTGCTTGGGTTTCCATGACTACTGCTCTGAAAATCATATTAATTATTCAAGAGGTCCATGCCATTCTCCCTGCATGCCCTAAGGAATGCTGGGAACCGCAACATGCCATTAGAAAGGGAATAGCTGTTAAACAGACTGCATGACCAAATCTAAATAGGAAAGTTATTCCCTTCAAGTCCTGACATCATCCTGATAGCATTAAGCAGTATTATTTAAACTCCTTGCAACAAAATGCAATGAGCAAATGCAAGAGTTTTGCTTCACATTTAATATCTTCACAATCTTTGTAAGACCATAAAAGTGTAGCCTCTGCTCATTCCTCTGATAGGATCTTATTTTCAACCAAGTCGGTTTCCTTGCATAGGACAGCGCTCATTTCTATGAAACTTTCCCCTCAAAGGCTGCCATTTCGGCACTGCAGAACTTGGAGGAAATCAGATAATCAAGTTAATAAGACAAATTGTGACTAGGCAGCTGGGTGCCATACCCGCCGATGGCTGAATACCACAATAACCATAATTTGTGCAGCCTGTGATCTTGCCTTCATCATAAATAACATTATCAAAGCAGAGGCAGGGAGGTCTGAGCATAGTCAAGCAACATGCACACTGCTACTGATTTCCTGTCAAAGCTAAACTCGCAGTGTCAAACCTGCAGCAGGGCAATGAGGGGTGTTATCAGCCCAATTACTCAAAGATGAGGAGGGGAGCGAGCAGCTATCACTACACGTTCTTGAGCTCCTTCAGGGTCACAGATGCTTAGACACAACATTTGCATTTATTTTCATTTGCATTTATTATAATATCATTGTATATTGCATTAGAGCACTGTGTAATGCTTATATGACGTTATTATATATCATTTTAGATTACTAGATATTATATTATTCTTTGTCTATTAGCAAAAGAGACTGATTTTCAAAGAGATGACTATTGCAATGAGACACGAGTCAAAGTTTCCAAGTAGAAGTTCCAAGGTCTCTGATTTAGGACACTTACAGAGATTTACACACTTATTCAGCTTCATTAATATTGTGTTCTTATTTATCATGCACATATAGGGAGGAAAAAAGAAGTGCAAATTTCCCAGAAGCAAAGAATGTGAAAGAAATCAGGGTGATTTGAATACACTGAATTCTGTACTGCATAATCTTGCAATCAAATTTCAAAATAATGTGATAAAAAATTACACCCTGTGGAAATGTAATCACCTGCCACAAGTGATAAAGAAATAAAATCAAATGATATGTAACAATTATCTAAAACATAATGAACAGTCTATTTGCTAATTAAAGGGAAAACATATCGTGTATTGTAATTACTATTCAATATTTAGTAATATAATTTCTCTATAGTTAACTTATGAGCCTTTTCGTGAATTAAATACTGATGGAAAGGAGTGAAAAGTGTGATAAATGCTTACCCCACAAATAAACAGCCTTTATTATTAATTATTCTTCCCATCAACCAATTACCACTCAAATTGTCAGAAAGCTAATTACAGCAGGAAAGCCAACTTGCAAAATCTATTTAGTGAGATTTTAATTCAATTCAACTACTATCTATTGAACCTGTTAGGTAAAATACTCAGTGCTGTTCAAGACAAAAGAAGTATGGCTCTCATTTACTGAGGGGCGTCGTGTCCTTCTCGTGTCCCAGGCACGGTGCTCAGCTACGAGGCACACACACACACCCCCAGTCCACCAGCACTATGCATGTATTCATTAATCTGCACAATATCCCCAAAGAGGCAGGTAATACTATCCATAAGGACTTCTGAGACCCTGTTTCATCATCTCTACGATGGAAATACTAATGTGTACTTCTTAGTTTTTCGCTGAGCCTTAAATAACAAGGTAAGTAAAAAGCATGGTCCAGTATCAGGAAATTGTAGTTATTATTAGATATTAACAGGTGAGTAAAGGCTAAGGTCAAAGCCACTTCACACTGAATTGTTCAGTCATTTCACGAAGCACGCAGGCAGGGAACAGCACCACCAATTCAGCCCACCATCCCCTGCCTGAGAAGCAGCATACTCAGTCACATCCCCTTCCATGAACAGTTTGACCCAAACAAGAATAAACAAGTTGCCGGGCTACAGAATGAATCCTTGCGTTCCTATTACAAAGAGCGATTTCCAGGTCACTGACGGGGATCAAAGCGACGAGACCAGGAGCTATGGCCAGGGCTAAGTTTGTTGTGCTGCTGCCTACAAGAGGCCATGAATCATAATGAAGAAGCCACTAACTTTGGCTTTGTCAACACCAACACTTCTAGGGCTATTCAATCGGCTCCATTCACAAAGCCCCAGCACTCCCTTTTGTCACCAGGGTGGGAGAGCCAGAAGTAATCCACATATCAGACAATCTGGTTCATATATTGGTGAGAATTAAAGATATACTGTCGAGAATGAACAAGCTGTTGCAGATCACTGCATATTTTCATGAGCCATCAGGACACAACAGACAGGTTACCGATTTTTAGGATTCAGACAATGATAAAATCTAGTTGTGGCTAAATCCTTACTGAACATTATTTATCATTTCTTTGGATGATTCAGGTCATCATAAACCCGGACGCTGCTGTGGGAAATAGAGATTGAGCTAAATCTCTGCTATCCTTCTGATATAGCCTCTCTATTTATTCTCTTTAAAGATTGTTGGCTTATTCTTTGTCTCTTCCTTATCAATGCAGAGTACATGAGGCTAAGGGGGAAAAATACAGCCCTATGCTTTTCAGTTTGGATTCCATGAAATGAAAATTTGCCAAATATTTTTAGTTTCAATTGTCAGATCAGAATGTGATGGTTAATGCTGATTTTCTTATTAAATTATGACTTTTCTTTCTCCTCAAATTATACAAAATATTCCAACATTTGACATCTTTTAAGCTTCACTTTCTAGAGGATAAAATTTAAAATCTCGACATTATTGAACCTGAACTTGTTTCCAGGACTGCAAAAAACACTAAAGTTCCCCATGTGTGGATATAAGAGAGATGGTAACCTTTCTCCCCACACGCTTTAAAAAAAAAAAAGTAACCCATAATAACCCTGATGTTTAATTCAAACAGATTCTAATTTCCATGTCTTTTCTATGCTATTCTTGGGGACAAAAATTTTTATCACCATTTTAAAGAGCACAAGGTTGGTATCGACTTGCATTTCACAGACACACACATAAGAAGCTATGCAGTAGCCTAGAATTCCAAGTTTCTCTCCATTCCACAATCTTTCCCCCAGGCTCTTAACTCACCACACTCATCTTAGGCATTCTTTATCTCGCTTGCTCCCCCTCTAGTGGAGGTGCTGGGCACCAGGGTCCCAGAGGCTTGAAGGAGGCTAAATGGCTGATCGTCCAACTGGAAAGACAGCAAACCACTGCATGTTGACTGCCACTGCTCGCTGGCCCAACACTGAAACCCTTCTGTCTATCTTCTTCCGGACGACGGTGACTCTTATCTAACTAAACTGCTTAATGTGTTCCAATGTGATTTCCCTAACAAATTTCTGTCTGCTATTTATTATCACTATGCAGTAGCAATTCTAAATGCCAGTGATAAAATACCCCTCCTTGGAAAAAATTGTGTTAGGCTAATTGTAAGCAAAGAATCTAGCAACTGTTTCAATGAATCATCAATGAATGGTAAAACTAGCAAGTGAAACTTTTTTTGGCAATGGAACTGTGTACAAGCCCCTGTGTCCTTGTCCTTTGAAGGAAAATGCTGACTCAAGAGGTAATGATTGGGAAATGTAAAGATGTAGAAACAAAGAAGTGCTGTTGGACTAGGGAACTGGTAACAATTTAGACTATAATTCTGCCACATAGCAGAACCACCCCCAAACTCCCAGTTCCCTGAAAGATACAGATAAAGGCTTGACACACATTCCTAAGTTGTTTTCACAGGAAGCAGAGCCCCCTCCAGATGAAAAGTTCTGACCACAAGAACATAGACCCCAGACTGGCTGAAATCAGAAGGTTGATGATATTTGAAACTTCACCTTGATGCTGACAGATTCAAGAACTATACACAAGCTGATCACGCCCTGCTCCTTGAACACTATAAAACTCCTCACTACCCCCTCCAGGGTGGGTCACACAGTCTTCAGGGCATTAGCCCACTGTGGCCCCCTTTGCCTGGCAAAGCAATAAAAGCTAGTCTTTTCTGCTTCACCCAAAACTCTATCTCCATGTTTCTATTCAGCACTGGTGAACAGAGGCTGAGTTTTGACAACAGAAACAGTTTTACTGAGATATAATTCACAAAAATACAATTCACCATTTTAAAGTATAGCCTTCAGTGGCTCTTGTACAGTCACCAAGATGTGCACTCAACACCACTATCTAGTTCCAGAGCATTCTATCACCCCCTCCAAAAAAATCCTGTACCTATTAGCAGTCACCCTCCATTCTGCCCTTTCCCCAACTCCTGGTAACTACTCTATGGATTTGTCTATTCCGGTTATTTTATATAAATGAAATTGTACAATATATCACCATTTGGGTCTGCCTTCTTTCACTTAGCATAACATTTTCAAGGTTCATCCATGTTGTAGCATGTATCAATACTTTATTCACTTTTGTGGCTGGATAATATCCCATTGTATGGATAAAACATTATTTTGTATATCTTTTCATTAGGTGATGGATATTTGCATTGTTCCTAGATTTTGGCTACTGTGAATAATGCTGCTATGAACACTGGTGTACAAAGTTTTGCGTGTACAAATGTTTTCAACTCTCTTGGATATATAGCTAGGAGTAGAATTGCTGGGTCATATGGTAATTCTAGTACTCTTGCCTGGAAAATTCCATGGACAGAGGAGCCTGGCAGGCTGCAGTCTATGGGGTCACAAAGAGTCAGACATGACTGAATGACTAAGCACAGCACAGCACAGCAAGATAACTCTATGTTTAACTTTTTGAGTAACTGCCCAACTTCCACAGTAGCTGCACCACTTTACATTCCTATCAGCAATGTATAAGGATTCTAATATCTTTGCATCTTTACCAATACTTTTGAGTGTCTTATCTCTTAGAGCAGTGCCATCCTACAGTGTGTGAAGTGGTAGCTCATTGTGGTTCTGATTTGCATTTCCCTGATAGCTAAGGATGTTGAACATTTTTTCATGTGTTTATTGGTCCTTTGTGTACCTTCTTTGGAAAAAGGTCTATTCAGAGGTTTTGCTCATTTTTGACTGGGTCATTTCTCTTTTGATTATTGAGTTGTATTTTTTATTTATATACCAATATCTAATCAGATATGTGATTGGCAAATATTTTCTCCCATTCTGAAACATCTTTTTACTTTCTTGATGATGAAGTTCCCTATCAATTTTTTGATAGGTGCTTTGTCACTTCCCAGGTGGACCAGTGGTAAAGAATCTACCTGCAATGCAGAAGACACAGGAGATGCACACATAATTTTAATTAAAATAATCGCTAATGCCTCAGACTGAATAATATTTTTTCATAGTTTCTAAAAGTGCGTCCTATATGTAGATGGACCTAGAGATATAGTTTTACTAACAATGACCCTCTGACCCCACGCTAATCCTTAGTTAGTGCCTGCTCAGTCACTCAGTCATGTCTGACTCTTTGCAACCCCATGGACTGTAGTCCACCAGGCTCCTCTGTCCATGGGATTTTCCAGGCAAGAATACTAGAGTGGGTTGACATTTCCTTCTCCAGGGGAGTTTCCCAACCCAGGGATCAAACCCATGCCTCCTGCATTGCAAGCAAGGATTCTTTACCCCTGCAACACCTGGCAAGTCCATCCTAGTTAGTTAGATTGGACCATAAATACTTTATGAGGTGTCCATCTGTCCTTAGGACAAAGAAATTCCTCAAACTTCTCAGAAAACTTTTTGTAGCTTTAAAATGATCATGCTGCATTGTGAATACCTGCTTTTGAGCAAGTAAACTCAGAGCTTTTAAAAAAAAATTTGGTATTATTTGGCCAGGAGGATTTGGGTTAGCAGCTTTTCCCATAGGAACGCAGTCTAGTTGCAAGACTTTTAGAAATCCTCTCTTTAATCAATACTACCTTTTACTTTACACTCCAAGACAGCTTTACCATCTGGTTTCCCATTAAATTAAATTTGTCTAAAAGTTTAAATTTTCTTGCTATCATTTGGATCTAGTTAAGCTTACCAACTCAGACTAAGTACATTTGGGGGCAGGGTAGAGAGCAATCCAGGCTGAATTTGTGACCAAACTGACTTGAAGCATATATAGAAAGTAATACTGCAGTAGCTAATTAGGCATGGTCATCATGTCCCTCTTTAAGGACCCACAGAAACAAGGTCTCAGGTCAAGTGGCCAAACAGTAGGGCCTGGGAAACAATGAAGTAGCCCACAGGCTTGGAGTTGCTTTTCTCATCTAAGGCTTCATCTGGACCACAAGTATCAGAAGCATAGTTGCACATAAATTTCTGGGATGACAGATTATGAATTCAATTGTGTCTGTCTCTGAAAAGAAACACTATGTCGGACCCCTAACTCCCAAGACCTCAGAATCTGACTATTTGAAAGCAGGGTCTTTACAGAGATGATCAAGTTAAGATGAGGTCCTTAGGCTGGACCCTAATCCAAAATGACTGGTGTCCTTTAAAAAAAGTGGGGGGGGGGATTGGGACACAGAGATGGGCATGCGCAGGGGAAAATCCATGTGATGACACAGGAAGAAGGTGGTGATGTGAAAAACGATTAGTGCAGTACATCTACAAGCCAATGAACAGCTGAGGCTCTTTCCCTAGAGTCGTTGGAGGGAGCATGGCCACACCAACACCTTGACTTCAAACTTCTAGCCTCCAAGATCAGGAGACAAAACAGTTCTGCTGTTCTAACCCACAAACTCAGTTTGTGGTGTTTTGTCACGGCAGCCTAAGAAAATGAATCCACAGCTCCATGCAGCATGCAAAGGAAGGACTTTGGGTATCTCAGGTGGAAGGATTGTGGTCATTCTAGTGCTGCTGGCACGCCCAGACCATCAGCACAGTCAGTAGTTGCATCTTGGAAAGGATGAAAAGGAACAATACATGGTATACACCCCACATTTCTTGTCTGAAGATGCACATTTTTACTTTACTAAATGTTCTGAGACTTTAAGTCTCGTTCTGGCTGTGTGTCTGGTGTGTAATAAAGGAAGAGTAATGGTTGTCTGGGTCGAATTGATGAGGCTGTGAGCTAAATAAGTCAAGAAATCAGTGAAGAAATCATCACCGCCTTCTCGCCCCAACTCATTCTTTATAAATAATGAGGATGTCTTATTGGGTGATATGAAATTTCATCATAGGCATATTGAAGGGCTATAACCACGTAGGTATTGTGAGGCTGTTTAACTAGTGGGGATCAAAATAAAGCTAAATGACAGTGATAATGATTGTAGATTATAAATCACTGCAAATATATACTAGGCACTTTGGGTTGGTAGAAACTGTAAATAGTCTGGATCCTGATCCAGTCAAATTTAAGCCAAATACTGATACAATGAATCAAGTCGGTACTGCTATAAATTAATGAGGCCAGTTAAATAGAGGCAAGGATTCTTTCCATTTTATCTACCATTATCCCTTTTTCATACATTGCCTGTGGGATGATATTACACACAATTGTGTGGGAGGAAAAAGATCACTGAAACAAATTTATCAAGACTTGTTTGGTAAGCATTACATTTTTAACTTTATTTCATGATATTGTCATTTATTCATTAGGTAGGTATTTATTGAGCCCTTATTACATGTACTAGGCAACCAAGGCACACCCAATAAGAAGAGTTTCTAAATACTGATGTCAGATGAAGCTGATATGGTGACTTCAGCCTGAGAGGTCAAATACACACAGTTCTCCAAAAAAGCTTTGGGTCTCTCACAGCAAATCTACAGCTTTTTTTCATCTTAAATATGTATAAGGACTTTAGAGATTTTCACCCAAACTTTACTCCCAGGGAAAAAGAAGCCAAAACAAAATGTGTCTAGAAAACACACGGTATTTCTCACTCCATGTATGTCTCCAATTTAAGAAAGTTTGTTTACTTTTCAGACAAAGTATATTTTAACAAAAATTTAGTTCTCATTGAACAGCAGAAAAATGATGGCTGAAAGCTTGGTAACAAAGAACTGCTCAATACTAATCTGTTTACTTTTGGGGAAGGGGAAAAGGAACATGGCATATATTATGTACTTCTTATGTGCAGAGTTTTCTAGAATTCTCTTAAATTTTATAGAACCCTAGGAGGGAAACACATTTCTCCTCCATTTCCTCCTCCTCATCATCATCACCATCGCCATCATTTGTATTATTACCATTTTGTAGATGAGGAGCCTGAAGTTCAGAGAGGGGAAGTGACTTCCCTAAGGTCACACACCCAGCAAGAGGCCACTTCATATTCTTCCACACTGCAAAATGCTGCTTCCAACTTACAGCTTCAAGAAAGATATCCAGCTTTTAACACCTCCTCACTATGTGTAGTCTTGTACATTTGTCCCAGTATTTTATTGCTGTGCTTAGTCACTCAGTTATGTCCAACTCTTTGCAACACCATGGAATGTAGCCTGCCAGACACCTCTGTACATGGGGATTCTCCAGGCAAGAATACTGGAATGGGTTGCCATGCCCTCCTCCAAGGGTTCTTCCCAACCCAGGGACTGAACTTGGGTTTTCCACGTTGCAGGCAGATTCTTTACTGTCTGAGACACCAGGGAAGTCCAGTATTTTATTAGTGAACGTGTATTATGTTTATGACTTATAGACTCCTAAATACCTTCCTTTTATTTCATAATCTTCTCCTCCTATGTCTTGTGTCTTCCAGTGATATATTTTAGATCTGAGAAAGTTTATATTTCAAAATGATTCATTTTGTTCTGCCAACTGCAAGGCAAGACTGCAATAAATGCATTCTTGTTGATCAAGAGTGTATATTTGTGAGCAGAAAGAAATACTATCTGAATTTACATTGTGTTCTGGACCACCACCAACTAATACATTGACACGCCAATATACTGGATTGTTTACATACAAAGTAAATGTCAAACAAAAGGAAAACCCTTTTGTCAGTTACTAGATATTCCTCTTACCTTCTGGGACCTGTCAGATTGAAGCAAAATGTGCCTGCTTCATCCTGTCATTACGTTTGACCTAAACTTCATTTAAAAGACTGGAGAAATCATTTTAAAGCTGTAGTATTGATTAGGCTTTAGAAAAGTATTTGCCTTGGAATTTGATTTAAGTCTTGCTCAACATTCACTTGTCAGGAAGGTAACAGCTTTACAAATGAAACCAAAAAGGAGGCCTTTCATTCTAATTTCATTTGAAAAAAAAAAAAAGATTTTATAGAAGGAGACAAATTGGAAGAGAAACAAATTATGCTACCATCTACGGCTCAAATGCCTGCTTTGGCCAGTTTATCAGTTATCTGGGCAGGAGACGACCAGGACATTTACTGCTTGATGGTAAGGAGCACATTGAATGGCCTGTTGACAGCTGATATTAGAGCTTTCCTTATGTTTATCTTTTTCTTCTTCTTTCAACAAGAGATTCCTGTTAAGAGCCTTTCTGGCTTGATGATGCTGAGCGACTATGGACCGCAGCCCTGCTCAGTCCATGGGGAAGCCGGGATTTCCAGCAAGATGTCCCCCACTGCCAGTGAGATCAAAGGGACACAGACAGAGGCTCCCCCCAACAGTGGGTCTTTAACCAGCTCTCCAGTGTGCTGGGGACTGCTGAGCTGGCCTTACTACCATGTACACTTGAAAGAACACCTCGCTCCTCCTGATCGCTACTGGTTTCTATAGAAACAAGAAAGAATCTGTTCTTTTGCGAAAATTTTCCCCTAAAGCTTTTTCTAGCACTGTATAAAACATTTATTTTTTGCTATCACTGTCCTCCATTTATAGCATCATTTAACCGATCAAAGAACAATGGGCTGAGTAAAGATGAGCATGTCCTTCGTGTTCAGAAACCAAATCTTAACATGCATTAAGCAGCCATGGTCAGTTCATCTCTCCTGGGTCACTTTAAGACTCAAGTATTTTAGAGTAAATACTTGAAACAATGGTGTATCGGAGAGGGAAAAGGGGTCAACAAGGTATTTACCCCACCACGGGCTGACTTTTCCACTTCAGAATACTTCAGCAGTTACAGTATTTCAATGAATTCTGTCTCATCAGCATCACCATAAATTATCCTTGAAAACTCTATGGCTCCTGACCACAGGAACGTGAGTCACGGCCTTGATGCCTGTGTGGCTTAGCTTTGAGATAACAACTGGGTTTCCCTGTATTATTATCACGTGCCCTTCTCCAGGGACCACATTTGCTCAAGAGTTGCTAAGGCTAGTAAATATTGTATCTGTCCTCTTGTAATTACCAAGCAAACAGACTTGTCCTCCATCACAGAAAACCCCCAGAGCTGTTAGGTCATGAAAGAGGTACTGAACTAGGGCCATGCTTAAAAACTACAAATGGGAATCTCTGTGGCATAAATCAAGATTAAATCCACTACCCAGTTGCATGTGTATACTCTTCTATCACATTCCATTCATTTATTCCTGCCTCAATAAAAATTGAGTGTCAACTACTTGCCACACATGGGGTTTCAAGCACTGTAGATAACATGTGGCACTGAGCAATACACACAGTCCCTGTCCACCCGGAGTTCACAGTCCAGCATGGGAGACAGGTATTAAACAAATACTCACACAATGAACTAAGAAACCTATGAAGCAAAAGGACTGACTGCCTAAGAGGGACTCTAATGTAGGGTCTAAGGGGTCACAGAGACACCTGGGTGTTTTTCTAGCACATTGTTTATAAAGAGATATAAAGCAGGGTTTTCACTTCAGATGAAATTAACTTGAAATTTGTGCATTTCAAAATCATGAAACCATCAGAGATCTTGAGAGGTGAATGACTTCAGATGAAATTATCTTGAAACCTGTACCTGTTTTGCAAAATCACAGGACTTCTCAGAATTGAGAGGTGAATGACTCAGTTCTTCAGGATAATGGCTTTCTCAATCTGGAGATTCTTAAAAATGAAGGCCTTCAGACTTCTTTGGTGGCTCATCTGGTGTTTGAACATATTATAACTCTGAGAATTCCATCTTAGCTACCAAGATATCAAAAGGACCACATCATAAAGTAACTCACCCATAAAGTGGTCTTAAACTGGGCGAGGAGGGGATGCAACTGCACTGAAATGCTGTATTTCATGCTCCAAAGCCAATAGACTGAGCACCAGAGTCTGAGGACTAACTCTCTCCTCATAAAACACATAAACAATAAAATAAATCCTTGGTATTCATGGCGATCCAGTTTTGCTATTCACACAACCATTATCATTTTCATACTCTTCATTTTTTTCTTTTATTCTGAATCTGAACTTCTGAGACAAAGTTGGTATCTGGTTAAAAAAAGAAACACTTACAAATGCATATTGATAAAGGGCATGAACTTTAAAATCAGACACACTGAGTTTGAACCCTAACTGCACCACCTATTACTGTATAAACTTGGGCAAATCTTACAACGTTTTGAATCTTGGTTTTCTACCTGTGAAATGGGGATAATAATAACTCATGAGGTTGTTGCAAATGTTAAATGAGATAATACATATCAACTATTTGGCACAGTGCTTGGTGCAGAGTAAACATTCAGAAAACAAAGCCTTAGGATATGCACACACCTGAAAATGCACTTTTAACTGACCTACATTTCTATACATATTTTATAAATATGTATGTGTGTATTTCTTCCTACCTTATTGCTATTGTGAAAATAAAGGAAACTTCATTTAAAATGGAGTCAGGAAGCCCTGAAAGGGAACTCTCTGCCACTGCATTACCACTCTCTGCCACTTTCAGACCTCAGCAGGAAGAAGTGTACCTTGTATTTCCAAACTGCAAGAAGTTTACACATTCTTGCAGGAGGAAGAGAGATTTTCTCTTGGCCTAGCAACAGTCCAGCCAATGAGAAAACACCATACTTAGCCAATGAGAAGCTGCCACCACCATGAACTCATGCTTTACTCCAATGAACTTTCATTTTAAACAACCCTTCCCAACCTCCTCCTTTCCTCTATAAAAGTATGCTCCTCTTCTTTGTTCTCCAGGCTTGCCTATGGCATGACATAGTTTGCTTATGCTGACTGCAATTCCTCTGCTATTCTCAAACTAATTTTGCTGGTAAAATAACTAGCTATTTTATTTTTAAGGTTGGCATTTCATGGTGTCAGAAGTGGGATCCAAAGGTGACAATCCCCTGAGGAAATAATGACCCTAAGAACTGTCTGGAGTACCCACTGAGCAGCTTGTACTCTCTCCTTCTGTGAGTTATCTTTTTCTATTAAATTGAGTAAGCCTTCTCTTGGATCTAAGCTCCCTTCCTTTGGTCAAGCTCTCTGACTTTATTTGGGACCTGTTTTTGTTTCCATGAAGGCACTTCCCTTTCTGGTGAGTATTCTTCTGTTTTTTAAACTTCAGAGTTTTGGGCAGTGGGATCAAACTCTCCTCAATTATCTCTAGAGTGTCCCCCTTCTGGGACCCCAGCTGGTTTTATGTTTAAAAGCTATGGTCCCTCCTTATGCACATTTTAACTAAATGGACCAATTTGACCAAAATAATTTAGAATTCCAATAGCCATTATGGGGAACTTTTGACCTCCCCAAATTTGTTTTTCTCAGAACTAAATTAGAAGACCACATCTCTCAAATTAAACAGACTGAATGAAATGCCTATTTTAATTGGCTCCTGGAGGCTTCTAAATGCATTCAAGACTCTAAAATCACCTCTTTACAAAATACTATTTCTAAATTAATTGAGGAAAATAAACAATTGGAAAAAATAAAAAAGCTACTAAGGTCTCTTCTCCCCCTCCCCTCCCCTCTATGTCTCCAGGTGCACAGCAGCCATCTTGTGCCAAGGTCTTGACCCTGGTGCCATTTTCCTTTTTTCCTCTGTGCTGTCTTATCTTCTCATTCTATTCCTTTCACTGAACTTCCTATTTTCTATGAACTTCTCCCTACTTTCACCTCACCTGAACCTATTAAAATCTTCCTCTTTAAATCAGGCCCACTGAAGATTCAAGTGATAAATCCCTAATTTCTTGTGTTCCTTGTACTAATGCTGAACTACAAGCTATAGTCAGATTTTCCCAAAGTAACTGAGGATCCCTACAAATTTACTGAAGAGTTTAATATGGACATTCATACTTATCAGCCTGGTTTCTCTGACTTATATCTGCTAGTTCACATGCTTGTCAGTGAAGATCAAGCTGAATACTGGATTTAAAACGGCTAGTTGGGTAAATTCAAAAGAGTTCCTAGGAGTACAACCCGGAGGCCAACTCTCTACTATATGATCAAACTCAGGGAATTGCCAAGTGACACCATTTGGCAACTTCTAGGCCTTTCCAAAAACCTATTAATTGAAATGAGATTCAGATTTGAACTCAGAAACCCAAATGAACCTCTGCACAACTATCACAGTCAATTCCACATTATTTTTAAGGACAATTCTAGTCTATGGATGTTGAATCCACTCAGGTAGGCTTTACCTCTATGTTAATTAAGGGCTGAACCAGGATCTTTCTCTTCCAGTTAAAACGACCAGGATGGAATGGGAAACTACATCTATGCCAAATTTAATTAATTTAGCAAACAAGTCTGTCTAAACCCAGCATGATTCAACTAAAAGGAAGACCACTAAAATCTTCACTTTCTGACTCCAACTAATGGGGGTGCATAAACAAACAAAACAAACCTCCTGGTCTCTGCCATCACTGCCAAAAGCCAGGACATTGGGGAAAAGACGGTTACAAGTTTAAGCACTCCAGGTACCTTCAGCCCTCCAACCAGCCTTTCCAATGCCCTTCTAACCCCCAGTGATGGGGCTCTGAGCAACTACAGTGTGAGTGCATGCTAAGTTCTTTTAGTAGCATTTGACTCTTTGCAACCCGCTGGACTGTAGCCCACCAGGCTCCTCTGTCAATGGGATTCTCCAGAAAAGAATACTGGAGTGGATTGCCTTGCTTTCCTCCAGCGGATCTTCCCAACCCAGAGATCAAACCCATGTCTCTTATGTCTCCTACACTGGCAGGCAGGTTTTTTACCAAGAGGACCACCTGGGAAGCCTAAGGAACAACAGGTGTGCTTCCAAATCCTCCCTCTTAATCAGCTTGAAGAAATCATTCTCCAGATTGGGAATGAATATTTCTATGACCTTACTGACACTAGAGTTACACCCTCAGTGCTTTCAGTTCAGTTCAGTTCAGTCGCTCAGTCATGTCCGACTTTTTGCGACCCCACGAATTGCAGCACACCAGGCCTCCCTGTCCAACACCAACTCCCGGAGTTTACCCAAACTCATGCCCATCAAGTCGGTGATGCCATCCAGCCATGTCATCCTCTGTCGTCCCCTTCTCCTCCTGCCCCCAATCCCTCCCAGCATCAGGGTCTTTTCCAATGAGTCAACTCTTTGCATGAGGTGGACAAAGTATTCGACTTTCAGCTTCAACATCAGTCCTTCCAATGAACACCCAGGACTGATATCCTTTAGGATGGACTGGTTGAATCTCCTTGCAGCTCAAGGGACTCTCAAGAGTCTTCTCCAACACCATAGTTCGAAAGCATCAATTTTTCAGTGCTCAGCTTTCTTCAGAGTCCAACTCTCACATCCACACATGACCACTGGAAAAACCATAGCCTTGACTAGATGGACCTTTGTTGGCAAAGTAATGTCTCTGCTTTTTAATATGCTATCTAGGTTGGTCATAACTTTCCTTCCAAGGAGTAAGCATCTTTTAATTCCATGGCTGCAATCACCATCTGCAGTGATTTTGGAGCCCAAAAAAGTAAAGTCTGACACTGCTTCCCCACTGTTATTAAGCAGCCCCTGCCTCAGAGCATTAAAAGGGTCAAATAGTGGTGATCCCAAATAAACGTCAACAGGTTCTTGTTTCTAAACCTCTCTCTTTTGATTTAGGCCCTCTAAAAGATATCCAGCCTTTGCTCCTTAGTTCCTCCACTCTTATTCATTTACTGGGTTGAGATTTCCTAGAAAAATATCATTCTGGATGTTCTTTCTCCCAAAAAATGGAGAATAATTCTAGAATTTAATAATAGCAACCAGAATAGCCGCCTACTGAGTGAATCATATGACCCTTCAACATCTTTTATTTGCTCCACCTCTGATGGCACTGAACCTAATTCTAAGGAAAACTAATCATTTGTCCCTATAAGATCAGCTGCCACCTCCTTATGGGCAAAATCCTCAACTGATATTGGCAGAGTCCTCCTATTAAGATGCAAATAGATCCGTCAAAGCCTCTCCCCAGAATTAACCAATACCCTATAAATAAAGAGGCCCTCCAGGGCATTAAGCCAATAATGGATGATTATATGGCCCAGGGTCTCATTATCTGGTGCACTAGTCCTTGCAACAGGCTTCCCAGGTGGCTCAGTGGTAAAGAATCCACCTGCCAATGCAGGAGATGTGGGTTCTAGCCCTGGGTCAGGAAGATCCCCTGGAGAAGGAAACGGCTACCCACTCCAGTATTCTTGCCTGGAAAATCCCATAAAGAGAGGAGCCTGATAGGCTGCAGATCATGGGGTTGCAAAGAGTTGGACATGAAATTAGCAACTAAACAACAAAAATGGTCCCTGCAACATCCCTGTTTCACCTGAAGAGAAACCCAATGGCCAAGGATGGAGATTTGTCCAAGATCTCCAGACCATAAACTATACTGTCATCCCTTGTCACTCTGTTGTTTCCAATTCCAATACTTTTGCAGCCTCATACCCACCAAAGGCAAATTTCTCACTGTGAGTGATTTATTAATATGTAGCACCTTCTTTAGCATCTCTACAGATAATGCTAGTCAATATCTCTTTGCCTTTATTTGGGAAGGACAACAATATACCTGGACAGTAATGACCCAAGATTTTACCAAAAGTCCTTCTTACAGCTCACAAATCTTGAAGCTGATTGAGATGATATAAAATGTTCTGGAGGTTCTACTTTATTACAGTATGTAGATGACTTGCTTCTCTGCTCCCCTTCCCAGATTTTTTTTTTAGGAAGACAGCATCACCTGTTGAAGCTTTTAGTCTGAAAGGGACATAAAGTTTCTAAGGAGAAACTACAGTTTGTTCAAACCCAAGTTCGTTATTTGGGGCATCTGGTCATGGGAGAGCAGCTGGGCACCTAGACCCAGATAAGCTTCATGGCATCCTGAACTTCCCAAAGCCCAGTACCAAACTCAGTTTTGAGGTTTTCCTGGGTTGGTTATTTATGGTTAGGACTGGATTCTGAGCTTCTCTTTCACGGCCCAGTCTTTATATGCCCCACTAAAGAACAGCAAACCTGACTCTTACTGCTTGGGAAGATCTACATGACCCAGCTTTTAATACCTTAAAGGAAAGCTTGATACATCTTCCTACCCATGGACATTCTAATTATCAACTTTATATTGGAGAAGGAGACAAGTACTCTAGGAGTAGTCACCCAAAAACATGGGATTCACCATTGTCCCATAAGGTACTACAGCCAGCAGACAGGCCCTATGATATGAGGACACTCCTTACCTCAGAGCCATTTCTGCCACATTCCTTTTAATTACGGCCACCAAAGAGATAGTTATGGATCCCTTCTAACCGTCTTTGTACCCCATGCAGTAGAGCCCTCCTGAATTCTCATTACTCTCAACACCCTTCAGCCAGTCATCTTACTTTCTAGGAAATCCTCATAGTAATCACTTCTCATATAACTTTCTCATTGTGATCACCTTAGTTCTGCCACCCCTCTTCCCTTCTCTAAGGACTACCCTCCTCATGACTGACTCTGACAGATCACCTTTTGCCCCCTTGCCATGATACACAGGAAACTCCTCTAACCAATGCTGTTTTCATGGTTTATGAATGATTCTTAAAGAATTAAAATGGTAAATATTGTGCTGGATATGTAGTTTCAACTCCTTTTAAAGTCATCAAGGTGGGACTTTTGCCTTTGGCTACTTCAGCCCAACAGGTTGAAATATATGATCCTTGGGCCTGAATTTCATCAAAGGGCAAAACAGCAGACAGTAGATATGCCTTTGGAGTAGCCCATGACTTCAAAGTGCTGTGGAAACAGCAAGTCCTCTTTACTTCTAGTGGGCATAAGATTTTCAATGGCTCTTATGTCCAGGATGTATTAGAGGCCATATTCTTGTCAGCCACATCAGCTATGATTAAGGTCCCTGGGTATTCCAAACCTGACTCCCTGGAAGCTAAAGGAAACCACATTGCTGACATTTCCACCAAGAATGCCACCCTCAAAGGATTGAAATATCAAACCTCTGTCACGTCCAAAGTGACAAATGATAACCTCAAGAAATTGGTTTGAGGAGCCCAAGAATTGGCTCCAGAAAAGGAAATACAAGATTGGAAATCTAGTAACTGTTGGCTCAATAAAAGGGAGAACTCTGATTCGGGCCAAATAACAATCCAGTCTAGCCAAGGACTCTAAAATTCTCAGTGCTGTATATGCATTAAACCATTGGTCCACAGATAAAATGATAAACACAGATAAAATGATCAACACTAGTGGCAGATAACAATAAGGCCACAAAAAGTGCCTATTTTGCTTGCCCCCACCTGCCCAAAACATATATGATTCAGGAAAACCTGTTGGCAGTGCTCCTGAACACTTTAAATTGCCCAATGGACACTAGAGGTTTGGGAAGTAGATTTTACTCAATTTCCCCCATCTCATGGGTATAAATATGCTTCAGTCATGGTTTATACGTTTTCCTACTGGGTCTAAGACTTCCCATGTAGACAAGCTACTGCCTCTTCTGTGCCTAAAATTCTTTTAGAAAAGATTATCCTTACCTGGGGAACTCCTCTTGAGCTCCATAGTGACCAGGGAACTCATTTTACTGGTCAAATATCACAACAAGTCTGTATTGTTTGGCCAGTTTTTCACCATACTTCCCACCCTCAATCCTCAGAGCTGGTCTGATGCACTAACGGAAACATTAAGACTCAATTCACAAAATTTGTAAAAAAAAAAAAACCTTTCCATTTGTAGTACCCTGGCCAAAGGCACTGCAATCACTCCTTCTAAATCTCAGGTCCAAACCCTTTTGGAACCCATAAAATCTCACCTTTTGAGATAATCACAGGATGCCCAATGCACCTGGCTTCTGCTTCTTTTGATCCACAACTGATAAAAGGAGATCAGACTTCAATATTGTAAAGGCTTAATTGCTTGCTTCTGTTGAAAATTACCATGCATTAGAAGTACAGTCTTTTCACAGTGTCTCCCATCTTTCATATTCTCTGGAGACAAAGACCTTAAACATCACTCCTTACAACCTAGAGATTTCATCTATGGGACAATACACCTCCAGAAAGACTCCCTTCAGCCTCGTTGGGAAGGCCCCTATCAGGTACTACTAACCAATTGTGTTGCCAGACTCCAAGGAATAAACTCTTGGATTCATGTGTCACATCTAAAGAAAGTGTCAAGCCCTGGCTGGACCTGCACACAAACTGGTAATCTGAAAATACAGATTTTCAGAACTTGAGGTGAACAGCCATCGAAGGAGGCAGCTTTCTCAAGATAACCAGACTAGGCCTATATACCCATTTTTCACTGTTGCTCCTCACTTGATTTTCTCCTTCTCTTTATTGGAAAGACAATACTCTTACCTGCCTTTCCCAATCTCCTGAGAAAGGAGGAAACATTTCTGAGTGTTGGATCTGTCAGCAGAAACTCTTATCTGTTCACAATGTTGGTGATCCCTTGATTTTATCTGTAACCAATTTCTCTTTAGTCCCAAATGCCACTGTCAATTGTACTCACTAGCCTATGAGTGTTACCTATTTGGTTAGACTATTACAGCCAAGTGTTCCCATACCTTGTTTCAAACATTCTCCAACAATAACCATACTAGTCCAGCAGGTGAACACCTCCACCTTTGCACTCTTTTTCTTATTTTTAAGTACAACCCATTAACTTGGGACCCAATCCTTCTGTTGACTCTGAGCAACATCAATGAAATAGAAATCATTGTAATTGAATGCTCTCAAGGCCATAAACCTAGTTGCAAGCATATGGATCACTACATTGTATTTGCATCCTTAAAGTTTGGTAAACAGCTTAGAATGAAGAAAAGTTAACAAATATGACATTTTATCATTATTAAAATGGAGAAAGCTAAAGATAGCAAAGAACCTAAAAGCTAAAGCTAACATCTTCAAATGACTATGTATTTTAAATTATTATGGCTACCAGTCAATCCTAAAAGAAATCAACCCTGAATATTCATTGGAAGGACTGATGCTGAAGCTGAAGCTCCAATACTTTGGCCACCTGATATGAAGAGCCAACTCAGACAATATCTTGATGCTGGGAAAGACTGAGAACAAGAGGACAAGGGGGCAGCAGAGGATGAAATGGTTGGATGGCATCACTGACTCAACGGACATGAGTTTGAGCAAGCTCCAAGAGAAAGTGAAGGACAGGGAAGCCTGGTGTGCTGCAGGTCATGGGGTAGAAGAGAGTCAGACATGACTTAGCGACTGAACAACAACAACAATGACCTTAAATTTTTTCTAACTCTGTTTCCTAGGAATAAAAACCAAGTCATCTCTGATAAAAAATATATTCACAAATTTTTGCTGCTGGTGCCTTTAGGGAACTACTGACTAAAGTGTTTGAAAGAATCAGTATCCTACAACCTAAGAAAATACAACACAAGGGAGATAGCATGAGTTTTTATCATATATATATATATATAATGAATATATGAATGAATATAATATGTTATATAATGCTCCTTCAAGCATAGAAATGTTCAACTATATACTATGACAAAATCTTAGGCTGTAGTCACAAAGTCAAGCATTGACAGTTTCCTGGGTTGACAATAACTGGCCAGTCATTAGCATAATTCTCAACATAATATAAACCAGAGGAAACATGGAGGAAGGAAGGTATAAATTCAGCTTGGAGAAATCCAGGAAGGCTGCACTTGGGTTGAACATTGAAGGATGATCAGGTTAGCAGTGATGGAGAAGGTGAGAGATCTCTTCCTGAACTTTGGAAGAGCAAGAGTAGAAGCACAGATGAGGAAGGAAAGAACAAAAAATAAGTAATTACAAGTATGAAATGGCAGAGCAGAATGTGTGGTGAGAAAGGGCAGATGAGGCCACATCAATGCCTCCAAAATAGTATGCTGAGTACTCTTAATGCTTTTTTCTCTAATCAAGAAAGAACTACCAAATGCTTTGTAGAAAAACACCTGTCTTACAGACAGTTCATTGCCTTTCTTGCATCAAATGAATGAGGCAGCTCCTCTATAATTACACAGGCATTTTGGACTTCACTTTCTTACCAATTTCTTTATTAATTACTGAATATAGTCTAATGATGGAGAAGGAAATGGCAACCCACTCCAGTATTCTTGCCTGGAGAATCCCACGGACAGAGGAGCCTGGCAGGCTGCAGTCCATAGGGTCTCAAAGAGTCGGACACAACTGAGCGACTTCACTTACTTACTAGCTTATAGTCTAATGATAGTATATCTGTCATCCTAAGTGCCTTAGACATGACCAAAATAGATATTTAAAATATATCTGGGATTAAATTCACATGATCAAATAGAGTTGCAGTTTAGTCCTAAAACACTGCTATTGCCAGACAGGTAACTGTCACAATGGATTTATTAAGTCTTTCCACAGTGAGAGAAACATCATTTACAGCATGTTTGTTGTTTTCTTCAATTGTAGCTTTCCTTTCTGGGTATATTGAGGTTTCTGTGTCAGTCTGCAGAGTTTCCCTAACTTGATTAACTTTTTGGTATCCCCTTCATTTTTGTGTTAACCTCTGGAAAGAAAAGGTAGACAAGTTCTAAAGAGGGTCTGTTGTCGTTCCTTCCTGCCTTTCACCAACCATTTACCAAACGCCTGTCATGTGCCAGACACCAACTTGGACATTCGATGCACCAGAAGGTATAAGAAAGTGTTCCCTGCTACCCTCAAGCAATCTTGTTGGGGAGACAGCCCAGGCTGAAATTCAGTACAAAGATGTTTGGAGGCTTACAAATGAGTGCATGGAATGGAGGGGTAAAAGGTTCCCACTGGCTTGCTTACAAACAGTTTTATTTTGTTCTTGTCTCACCAAAGATAAAATTTCAATCACTATTTCACAAAGGCTAGTTCTTTATTATAGGAAAAAAAAAACATTTCAAGAGCCTGTAGTTATACAGACATAAGGCACCACGGTCTGCCTGGCCACTCAAGACAAAAATTGAGAGGACATGCTCAATTCCTCCCTTTCAGTCAACCTTCCCCTCCAGAGACACACATGGGATTCATCAGCAACTATTATTGACTCCACCTCTAACACATCTCCTGCATCCATGCACTTCTCTCCACCCGTGCACATCATCACTCGCCTGCCCCACTGCAACAGCCTCAAGATCTGGCCTCCCTCGCCTCCTTCTTCACCTCCCTCCAGTGTGTTCTCCAAAGGTGCCCTTATAATATGTGAATTGCATCATGATTTTCCCCCCTTCAACTCCTCCAATGGCTTCCCACTGCAGATGGAATAAAATTCAATTTGCTCATCTCAGTCTTTGAAGTACCCACCAATTTGGTCCTTGCGTACCTCCATGACCTCAGCCTCTGGAAGGTTATCCTCCTTAACAAGGTTCATTTTGTTCCTCAAAAAAGCCAAGCATACCCCTGCCTCGGGGCCTTTTGTGTTGTGCTGCCATCTCCTTGAAGAGCTGCCCCAAGATCCTTGCTTCATTGGCTTCTTCTCATCATTCAGGTCCCACCAGGGTCTTCTCAGACCACCTGGCTGTAGTCAGCCTCCTCTACTTCCATAACTGCATCACACCATACGATCTGACTGTCTTTAAATCACGTACAGAAATCGAAAATGAGAGCACCTGTTGCTTTTTTCACATCTGCCCGCTCGGACTAGAATATAAGCTCCATGACAACAGGCACCAAGTTCCCTACTGGCCACTCAGCACCTAGCAAGTGGGGAAGGAAGGGGAAGGAGAGAGGGAGGGAAGGAGGGAAGGAGGAGGGAGAGGAAATGGAAGGGCATTTCCTTTGATCTGAGTGCATTTGTTTTCAGGTTTGATTTTCTGGAATGGTTGAGTTGGCCTGTCTAACTTTGGTTGACATAGGGCTTGGAAGAAGGAAGGGAACATGGGAGACAAATTTTTTTTTGACTCAAGCAAAGGGATAGGACTATAGCCCATTGGTGCATTGTCACCTGTAAGGATGAGTGATGTTGGGCTCTTTCTTAGAGTGGCTTGCAGGAGTCAGAGAGCCAAAGGGAGATACTGAAGGTATTCTTTTCCTAATGGACTTGGCCAGACTCTAGGCAGCCAACTCTGTTGTGTCCACGGGTTTGTATTCTAGTGTTGTATGACTTTTACTCACCATTCAACTATGGCTTCTTAACCCTAAGCCAATACACAGCCCCCAGGACAGTACCCATTGTGTCTACTTGATGCCAAAGCAACCTACCAACTAAATACATGTTGTTTAAAAAAAAAGAAAACAGTCAGGTAGACAGGTTCAACATCAGGTAGACAGAGCCATGCTATCATGTGCTGGCACGCCTGTTTTGTCTTAAATTGCACTCCAAAAAAATTAACAATGCTGGGGAACTCATCACTGTAATTAACATCTTCCCATAAGTAGGTTAAATAATTTCACAAGGTCTATAACTAGGATTAGAACTCATGGACCCTGAAATTTAATCACATGAGCTCCTCATGCAAGTGGCCATTTCTATACTGACTTTCACTGTCTTTGATTTGAAGTGATCATGAATACCGTATAACTTGCCCTACTTTTTTTTTTTTTAAGTGAGTACCCTTGGGTGAACCAGTTCCGTTAAGAGCAGCTCACCATTGAGTCACTATCACAAAAGTATGTCAAAGAATGTGGCTCTCTAACAAAGCCAAGCACCCCCTCAAACAGGTTGAGCACACGGAACCCGCAGGAAGATTCCTAATGTTCTGGGGTATCCATGGCCCTTCAGGATCAGGGCATCACTGCCCCCATCTGTTTCATCATTGTGAGCTGGGGCCTAGGGAATGCCTGGCATGTTGGGGAAACCCCTACCCCATCTCTGAACCGTCCCCCCCACCCCACCTTCCCCCTGAGCTGGGACTGAAGCCTTCTTAGGAAGCAAGATGGGCATGGGAATGGGGTCACCAGGGGCACGTCATCACCACTCCTTGAACCTGACTCCCTGTGCGCCCTCACAAAGGACAGTATCTAGAAGTGGTTCCCTCCATGGGACTCGTGTTTCCCAAACAGTGTCCCCACCTGACCCAGGGCTGTAGATAGGAATCACCATGGAAAACAGATCAAGTTCTCAAAGATGCAAAGGCTGATTTCACTTATTCACTGAACTCCTTCTTCACTCAGTTGTTGTTTTTAACAACCATGAAATATTTTTGAGTACCTACTGAATGTCAGGCTGGCACAGTGGATACAAAGAGCCTAAGACATGGCCTTGATCCTCAAGGTAGCCAGAGTCCTCTGAAAGAGGCCAATACTGCAAACAAATTATCACACTATTGGGAGAGCTACAGAAAGTATTAGGGAAGCCCAGAGGTAAAATACACTGTGACCAAGAAGCCCATGGAGGGGGAGAGAAAGAAATTAGGGAAAACTCGAGAAAGGGGCCATTAGAATTGGGCTTTCAGGGTTAGCAGGAGGTACCCAAAAACTCGGTCATCAAGTACATTAGAATTTTAAGGCAAATTCTTAAAAATCAAAATTAATGCAATTATTTTTCCTTTTGCCTCAGGCTCCAATGTCCCTGAGAATATTCTGATTCTGTCATCACTTAAAAATTAGATCTTTTTTTTTTCATTGTGGATTTTTTTAATTTTGATTTTTCACAAAGGCCCTATCAAAATATTACTGTCTCAATGACTGATGCTACCTGAAATGCTGGGTTGGGGTGATGGACCTGCCTCCCCCTAGTCACAGACCTTCCCTAAGCCAAGCAGTGTGTGTGATAAGGGGTAGACAATCAGTCCATTTTTCAACCCAGAACTGGAACAGACTAACATGAACTACTAAACTCACTTCCCTGGCACTACTTGGCAGAGTCAAACCTGGCTTCTTGACATAGAAACCTCACTAATCACTCCTATGTGTATACTTAGTTGCTCAGTCATGTCCGACTCTTTGTGACCCCAAGGACTGTAGCCCACCAGACTCCTCTGTCCATGGGATTCTTCATGGACAGAATACTGGAGTGGGTTGCCATGCCTTCCTCCAGAGGATCTTCCCGACCCTGGGTCTCTTATGTCTCCTGCACTGACAGGGGGGTTCTTTACCACTAGCGCCACCTGGGAAGCCCTATGTGCCCTCTATTATCTAACACACACAAGGTACCAAGAACTGAACACACAGCATTCAACAGCCAGCTCCCTGGATTTCTGGTGTCTGTTAATGGCTTTCCTCTAAGTGAAGTCAGTACTTCAGAAAAATGGTCATCCCCCTCATCAGAAAGTTGAATGGCATCCATTACTATTTTCCTCCCTTTTACTAAATGAATGCATTTGGCACTGGTAAATAAGCTCCCTTTAGCTGAGTAAAGCTAAAGAGCTGGTGCCAGTTTCTTCGAGGGGGAGGGCAGATGGAGCCATTTCCAAGAATTCCAGGCTATAATTTTTACATTACAGTCTTATTACCAAGAGGTGGTTTTGTTTGGCACATCCTTCTCCGTTTCTTTTCTTATACATTTGGAGACAGACATGAGAGCATATGTGCTCTCTATTATTTCTTCTAAATATTCCTCTTGTTTAAAAGGGGAAGGTGGGCCTTGGGAATCCAGCTTGATGACAGAGCTGTTATAGATAGGTCTGTAAATGAGCCTCTGGCTTCTGGCTTCAAAGATACAGCATGGTGAGCAGGGAAAACACTTAGGCCCACAAAACTGCCTCTCACTCTTAGAGCTCATAACCTCATTGATTTCAGTCCGGATTTATGGCATCATTTGTTCCTGATAAGAACTACTCGCCTGCACAACTTTACCAGGAAAAGGTAAAATATAACCTAGCAGGGCAAACTAGAAAGGGAAAAGAAAAATCAAACCGAGTGAGAACCTGACAAATTCACTGCTCTTGCTCTGCTTTTGTTCATTTAATACAACTTGCTCTGTAAAACTGGCCTCAACAGTCCCAATTTTTGCCTTCATCCTCCAAGGGACCAGCTCAAATGCTGAGGACCAGTGAGCTGTGACCCTATCCAAGACCCACGTGTTTGTTAAAGGCAATTAAGCATCAGATGGGGTGAAAGCTTACATCAGCCTGAGTTCAAATCTCACCCTGGCCCTTTATGAGCTGTGCACCCTGGGAAAGTTACTTAATGTCGGCACCTTTGGAAAAGATGAGTGCCTAAGGTTCTCAAAAAGCCATGGGTTAATGAGTGAAAGCATAGCAAACACAATGCCTGACTCATGGTAAATATTCAACAAAATGCTACCACTATTAACAGACACTTTTAAGAATATTTACATTCATTTATATAAAGATATACTTTAGGAACTGTTCTTAACAGGTACAACAGGTCAGGACAGTTTTTAGTGTCATTACAGTCTATCACTTAGAATTAAGAAACCCCCTTTTATTTAAATGGAGTAGAATCATAAAATAATGAGGCTCTTCGGATAACAAACTAGCATACATTTGACATTCAAATGAATACCGGCACCTTCGAAGCAGCACCATGAGGAAACTGTACCCTATTTTCAAGGAGACAGACATTGCTCAACCGAGTTTGGAATTCCTCCGAGGGAATTACCTTCAAGAATAGTTATGAACCAGGCATGAAAATGAGGCTCATTATTTTCCAGCTCATTCATTCTTCAGTAAAATGTGTATTCGACCTTATCAGCCTCCTTACTGGCCAAATCTGGCTCCAAATGACATTTGGTTGTTTCAGGGAAAAAAAAAAAAAAACACTGCTCTCAGGAGATAAAAATCTGAGGCCCAGAATGATATTCATAAAGAACAATGCACAGATTTCAAAAGCTACTCACAAAGAAAAATTGCCAACTCTTACCAATCTGGAGGATATCACTTTGGATAGAGCCAAACTCAGGTTGGACGGGTACCCTTGTTCTGGATGTGGCCGTTAAATATCAGCCACTTTCCCATTAACATTAGGAGACCTACAGCCATTTATAGCAAGTCTATTTCCTAATTAAACATTGTGACCATTTCCACTTTTTGAAAATTATTCTCTGCCTATTTTGAGCGTCTACATAGAAACAGCAATCTCAGCAATAATAATCCCTCTGAAATCATCTCTTTTTAAAGTTACCCTAAAAGCAGAAAGGCCATTCCACTGAGATCTAGCCAGATGCATAGAACACAAATACTTTTTGAAGGAAACACTACACAGAAGGAGAGAACTTCTTCCATACAGGGTTAGTAACAAAAATGCTGATATGACCTTAAGGATGATGGCGTCCTAAACCAGTGCTATAATTAATCTAAATGTACTGTAATTACACTAAATGTTACTTCTGTAGAATAGTTCCAAATCAGGTGGTTTTTTATGCTTAGATAACATGCAGTTTATTTCCAATCATGGATGTAGGCATGATTTGCTAAAGGAACATTAGGTCTGGAAGCAATATCTTAATCAAATCAGATTTTTTTTCTGTAAAACAAATCTTCGGCTTTTGAAGAATTAGCAGCATCTAATGCCTTAGGGTAGAATGTGAAACAGCTGAAATCCCCATCCCTGGATCTCTCCCTCTGCCCTCTGGCTTCCAGTCACTCATGAGTACATCCGTGTAGCCTCCTACATTTTCTGTGCTCATAAACCACCACGGCTATGTCTAAATTACACCCTGAAAACTCCATGTAGAAAATCAGTTTTATGAAAGTTTACCTTGTGTGGTTTATTCATTTCTTCAGAACAGAAGCTGGTTCCTTTTGGAAAGAACTCGTTTAAACAAAACCTAATAGCAAGCATCAGTAAATTAGAAGGTTATTTGTATGTGCATAATTTCATGCATAAAAACTGAATGAATATTCCAGGGCTGAAAATGCAGGCTCTTACACATGGAGAAATTTTTTTTTTGGTGATGCTAGTGTTTCATGGGAGGACTGACTGGGATGGGACACAAAGTTATTGGTTGCTGTCATCTTTCAGTTCTGTGGTTTTTCTCCATGTCCATCTCCCCAATGTTGGGAGCTTAAACAGTTTTGTCACTGTCCCCAAAAAGAAATGTCAGTCTTGGTTTAGAACATATCTTGATGAATCCAAGCCTGGTGCTCCAATCAGGAAGCAGAATTTGTTACATATGGAAAAGCTGGACGAAACCGCATTCTCAGGGCAGAACTTCCACTCACTCTAAGACAGTATGTACTTTCAAATACAGGCCAGATGAGGGTGCATTCTCCCTCTTCATGGTGCACATCAATGATCAGGTATTCAGTGGGTGAATGATGAGAAGAGAAAGAGCCAAACATAGGTTCTAAGAGAGCCTGGAATCCTCTTGCTGTCCTTTCACTAGCCTTTGTAGCAACAATGGAATCAGCCATCTCCACCAAAATTCTCGTTAACATGCTCTGTTCTTAACTGGCAGGAGTTCAGTTCCCCAGACTAGAGCACTGTGAGCTCTCACACAATGTGTGGAGGCCAGAGGCTGGGACAGTGAAAAAATGAATCCTGGGATCCAGGTGATCATGGAACGTGACACATGATCCCAGAGGTCATGGAGTTGAACCCATTACTCTGCAGGTTGGGCAACAGGCACAGAATAGTTAAGTGACTTGCCCCAGATCACAAAGCCAGTGAATGGCAGAAAAAGGGCTAGAACCCAGATATCCCAACTTCCAGGCCAGGGTTCCTTTTGTGGGGCAGCAAGAGGCCTCAACTCTGCAGGTGCTGAATCAGCAGAGCACCCTGGAAGTGCTTCACGGACTCTGCCGATGGTCATGGGCAGCAGTTCACCCACTGGCCTATGTAGCCGCCCAACACACATCTAGAGCAAACATTGTGTGCCAGGCTTGGTGCCAGTGGTTACACTTCAGTGACGTCAATCAAAACTGAAACTCAATGTAATATACCACATTAACAAATTGAAAGATAAAAACCATATGATCATCTCTATAGATGCAGAGAAAGCCTTTGACAAAATTCAACACTCATTTATGATTAAAACTCTCCAGAAAGCAGGAATAGAAGGAACATACCTCAACATAATAAAAGCTATATATGACAAACCCACAGCAAGCATTACCCTCAATGGTGAAAAATTGAAAGCATTTCCCCTGAAATCAGGAACAAGACAAGGGTGCCCACTCTCACCACTACTATTCAACATAGTTTTGGAAGTTTTGGCCACAGCAATCAGAGCAGAAAAAGAAGTAAAAGGAATCCAGATAGGAAAAGAAGAAGTGAAACTCTCGCTGTTTGCAGATGACATGATCCTCTACATAGAAAACCATAAAGACTCTATCAGAAAATTACAAGAGCTAATCAACGAATATAGTAAAGTTGCAGGATATAAAATTAACACACAGAAATCCCTTGCATTCCTATACACTAACAATGAGAAAACAGAAAGAGAAATTAAGGAAACAATACCATTCACCATTGCAACAAAAAGAATAAAATACTTAGGAGTATATCTACCTAAAGAAACAAAAGGCCTATAGATAGAAAACTATAAAACACTGATGAAACAAATCAAAGAGGACACAAACAGATGGAGAAACATACCGTGTTTATGGATTGGAAGAATCAATATTGGCAAAATGGCTATACTACCCAAAGCAATCTATAGATTCAATGCAATCCCTATCAAGCTACCAACGGTATTTTTCACAGAACAAATAATTTTGCAATTTGTATGGAAATACAAAAAACCTCGAATAGCCAAAGTAATCTTGAGAAAGAAGAATGGAACTGGAGGAATCAACCTGCCTGACTTCAGAATCTACTACAAAGCCACAGTCATCAAGACAGTATGGTACTGGCACAAAGACAGAAATATAGATCAATGGAACAGAATAGAAAGCCCAGAGATAAATCCACGAACCTATGGACACCTTATCTTTGACAAAGGAGGCAAGGATATACAATGGAAAAAAGACAACCTCTTTAACAAGTGGTGCTGGGATAACTGGTCAACCACTTGTAAAAGAATGAAACTAGAACACTTTCTAACACCATACACAAAAATAAACTCAAAATGGATTAAAGATCTAAATGTAAGACCAGAAACTATAAAACTCCTAGAGGAGAACATAGGCAAAACACTCTCCGACATAAATCACAGCAAGATCCTCTATGACCCACCTCCCAGAATATTGGAAATAAAAGCAAAAATAAACAAATGGGACCTAATGAAACTTAAAAGCTTTTGCACAACAAAGGAAACTATAAGTAAGGTGAAAAGACAGCCCTCAGATTGGGAGAAAATAATAGCAAATGAAGAAACAGACAAAGGATTAATCTCAAAAATATACAAGCAACACCTGCAGCTCAATTCCAGAAAAATAAATGACCCAATAAAAAAATGGGCCAAAGAACTAAACAGACATTTCTCCAAAGAAGACATACAGATGGCTGACAAACACATGAAAAGATGCTCAACATCACTCATTATCAGAGAAATGCAAATCAAAACCACAATGAGGTACCACTACACGCCAGTCAGGATGGCTGCTATCCAAAAGTCTACAAGCAATAAATGCTGGAGAGGGTGTGGAGAAAAGGGAACCCTCTTACACTGTTGGTGGGAATGCAAACTAGTACAGCCACTATGTAGAACAGTGTGGAGATTTCTTAAAAAACTGGAAATAGAACTGCCATGTGACCCAGCAATACCATTTCTGGGCATACACACTGAGGAAACCAGATCAGAAAGAGACACATGCACCCCAATGTTCATCACAGCACTGTTTATAATAGCCAGGACATGGAAGCAACCTAGATGCCCATCAGCAGACGAATGGATAAGGAAGCTGTGGTACATATACACCATGGAATATTACTCAGACGTTAAAAAGAATTCATTTGAATCAGTTCTAATGAGATGGATGAAACTGGAGCCCATTATACAGACTGAAGTAAGCCAGAAAGATAAAGAACATTACAGCGTACTAACGCATATATATGGAATTTAGAAAGATGGTAATGATAACCCTATATGCAAAACAGAAAAAGAGACACAGATATACAGAACAGACTTATGGACTCTGTGGGAGAAAGCGAGGGTGGGATGTTTTGAAAGAACAGCATGTATATTATCTATAGTGAAACAGATCACCAGCCCAGGTGGGATGCATGAGATAAGTGCTCGGGACTGGTGCACTGGGAAGACCCAGAGGAATCGGGTGGAGAGGGAGGTGGGAGGGGGGATCGGGATGGGGAATACATGTAACTCCATGGCTGATTCATGTCAATGTATGACAAAACCTCTGCAATGTTGTGAAGTAATTAGCCTCCAACTAATAAAAATAAATGAAAAAAAAAAAAGAAAGTGAAAGAGGAGAGTGAAAAAGTTGGCTTAAAGCTCAACATTCAGAAAACTAAGATCATGGCATCCAGTCCCATCACTTCATGGGAAATAGATGGGGAAACAGTGGAAACAGTGTCAGACTTTATTTTTCTGGGCTCCAAAATCACTGCAGATGGTGACTGCAGCCATGAAATTAAAATACGCTTACTCCTTGGAAAGAAAGTTATGACCAACCTAGATACCATATTAAAAAGCAGAGACATTACTTTGCCAACAAAGGTCCATCTAGTCAAGGCTATGGTTTTTCCAGTGGTCATGTATGGATGTGAGAGTTGGACTGTGAAGAAAGCTGAGCGCTGAAGAATTGATGCTTTCGAACTATGGTGTTGGAGAAGACTCTCTTGAGAGTCCCTTGAACTGCAAGGAGATCCAACCAGTCCATCCTAGAGGAGATCAGTCCTGGGTGTTCATTGGACGGACTGACACTGAAGCTGAAAGTCGAATACTTTGGCCACCTGATGCGAAGAGCTGACTCATTGGAAAAGATCCTGATGCTGGGAGGGATTGGGGGCAGGAGGAGGAGGGGACAACAGAGGATGAGATGGCTGGATGGTATCACCAACTCGATGGACATAAATTTGGGTAAACTCCAGGAGTTGGTGATGGACAGGGAGGCCTGGCGTGCTGCGATTCATGGGGTCACAAACAGTAGGACACGACTGAGCAACTGAACTGAACTGAAGGGGAGTAAGGAACGGGAAGTGATTATTTAATGGGAACAGAATTCCATTTGGGAAGATAGAATCATCCTACAGATGGATGGTGGTGATGGCTACACTACAAGGTGAAAGTACTTAATATCACTTAATCAGTTAAAAATGGCTAATGGTTAAAATGGTGAATTTTATGTTTAATAAAAATAAAAAACAGTCAAAAAAAAAAAAAAAACTGAAACCCAGGCAGCACTGTAGAAGGACTGAGTGAAGAATAGGGTGACAGACTGAGTACAGTGTGGTCCCTAACCTCAGAGAGCCTGAAATCTGAAAGGTAAAATGTGGCAAATGCGAATTCAACCCAAGTGTCTTCTCCGTTATCCCTACAAGTGAACAAGTTATTCTGGTTTTATTTAAATATTTGAATAATCCCAACTATTGGTAAATATTGAAGAAGATCTTCAAAATGTTTTCAGTAGAAGTGAGACTGTGAGGGGGTCCCCATTCTACGTCTCCACTGCTACCTCCCTCCACTAATCCCAACACCCCCCACACACACACCAGGCACATGTAAACCAACCTCCACCACACACACACACACACACACACACACACACACACACACACCAGGCACATGTACACCTGGCTGAAATCTCTCAATTCTTCCCCAGTAGCCCATGGCCTTTCTCAGGTCTGCTTTTCCTCCTGAGAAAACAACTACTGTTCACTAACCCCTCCAGTGGATATCAAGTTTTAGGAGGCTACAGACCATGCTGTGGTATCCCTAGCAACTAGCCCAACATCAGGCACAGGGTAGGTGTTTTCAAGTATCTGCTGAACAAATGAATGAATGAATGCAGGAGCCAATCATGGCAACAGATTTTTAACAATCTTGTTTGATTTCTTGTTTGACATCTCTGGTAGGTAAGTATCATTATCACTGTTTTGCAGAGGCCCAGAGGTGTGATCAATTGGCCCAAGGCGGGACACAGCCTGTAAATGATAGAGCTGGCCAACAGTTTGACTGTTAACTCTTGTTCTATTCATTCTTAATCCCTATTGTTTCTGCTGGTCCCTTTGCCTCATCAATTTCTGACCATGCTTTAAAGGTGTTCCAGAAGTTTCTTCTAGACCAAGGGCTATGTCATATTTCTCTGAAATGGTGCTTAGAAGTATCCTCTTCCACTGGGTTGTGAGCCACTCTGGGGCCTGGACAAGGTGATTTTTTTTTCTCTTGCAGTACTCCAAGGATGCCCTGTACTTCGGAAGCATTCATGAATATTCATAGAAGGAAACTGAGGAGTGGGAATGGGGATGAAATGAACAGCTCAGGTACAGTTTGGGTCTTCAGATCATGTCACATGTCTGCCTCTGTCCACAGGGACTTAAAATTCAGTGTCACTGGAAAATGGAAATCCAGGGAGAGCATTCTGTTTGAGCAAGTCCCTATTCATCCAGCTCCTGCATTTTATTATACCCCTTTCAGAGATAGTCATAGTAAACTTGATGTTACATGTATTTAATAAATTTTTTAAGTCAGTGTCCTAATTGAGATGTTATAAGTATAAATGATATATCAAGTTTCAAAGACATGTTACCTAAGAAGTATAAAAAGTCTTATTATAATTTCTACATTAATTTTCTGCTGAAATAATAACATTTTAAATACACTGGGTTAAAGACAGTATCTCAGTTTCACCTGTTTCTTTTTTGACTTTTTCTAATGTGGCTACTAGAAAATTCTAAATGACATATGTGGCTTGCATTGATTGCTGTTTGGTGTGATAGTCACCTGGGTGCATGCAATTTTCAAAAATCATACTGAAGACTTAAGATCTGTGCATTTTATTGTGTGTTAAAGTTCAGTTTAAAAAAATCACACACATACACACACGGCAGAGAGAGAAAGACAGCTACAGAAGAGTCTTAATCTTTTTTTCATCCTCAAAGATTACTCTGACATAAAGGGGAAAACCATCCTGCGCATTTTTTAAATCCTATTAGATGTCAGGTCTTTGGTGCAATTCCCTGCCTCACCACCAAGATCAAACTACTGAGGGAAAACTCTCTCATTTCCTATTGTTTTGCTTTACCTCCCACAAGGCAACAAATATTCAGAATGGAGCCGAGACCCTCATTGACTTAGCAGCCGTCCCCACAGAGGTCATGAGTAAGGGATGTACTGATTTCCACATCTAGAGGTAAACAGGCTTTGAACAAAACACATTTGAGATAACTAGAAAACCAGAAAGTCTTCCATCCTCCTAGAGTTGATTTTTCTTTCATACAAAGGCATCTGCACTGTGAAGCCAGGACTGGGTCTGTCGTATTAAATTCGGTCCCTCCACTTGAACACAAAGGAGCCAAGTGAGCAGCCCAGCGAGTGGGGTGGGCCATCAGGAACCCTGCTCAGAACATACTAGAACCAAAGACCCCACTTTTGCCCTGCTTGCCTGGCAAAGGCTAAGTGGCCACTGCACCCTCATGACTGTGATTCCACAGGAAAGAAGGGGGCCTTGGCCAGAAGCCAGCTCCCGTTGGGGGCACCAGTCCACTGACCCTCTGGCACAGGAAGACTCTGACTCCAGAAGGGCCAAGTGGCCAGTTCTGGCCAGCCAGCCAACTGGAGCTGGCACACATGGGCAAGGCCACAGGTGTGGGGGTCTTCATACCACAATTCAACTGCAACCTTACCCCTCACTGTCTATGAGTTAGAGGGCATGTGGCTGGATCAGGGGTACCTGAGTCCAGCCTCAGGAACAAGGTCTCATTCACTAGAATTCACTCATTTATTATATCAGTATGTATACAAGTAACATACAGTCATTGTCAAGCAACATCAGAAATTTCAAAGAAGTCCAAAGAAGAAAATCTAATGCCCAGTATATGGATGTGCCAAATTTGATGCATTTCTTCTCTGACTGCTTAAACTTTGGACTGTTTCCCATGTTAGGCCTGCTTTATGATTGAACTTGCTTAAACACAGGCATGGAAATCAATTCCCTACCTCTGCAAGGAGACTTGGGCATTTAAATAATTATCTCCTACAAATGTACACCACAAAGGTCCTGATTCCTGATATCACTTCTTTTCACAACATTCACATGGAATTTCTTGGTTAATATCCCATTTGTTCTCAATCTTTAACATTTTACTGACCCTGACATACTTCACTAGGCTAAATCTGAATTCTGTCAACTCTCATTCTAACAAAAATCCAGTCTTGGAGATAAGAAACAATCCACTAGGGGCTAAACAATAGCAAATCAATATCTTCAAGTTAAAGGGCCATTTTGGAGCTACAGAATTATATGGGAGAGGGAAAATCTTCCTCCAGTCCTTACAGGAAGTTATTCGAAGATGCTTAATAAATGATTAAGCATATCAGTTTCAATAAGCAAGAGAGAAAGGCAGTAGCCTCCTTTTCTGATGCTGTCTGATCACAATCATGAGTTCTAGAAACAGCAACTAGGGAAAGGAAGAGCCAAGAATGGTCAAACCAGAGTTTGAAAAAACTCTTCACAAAACCTCCACTGTCTTATGATTATCTTCATGTACTAATGAGGACTGATTGTCATCATCCAGGTTAAGATGCAAAATGCTGGCTAATCCTCTGTAAATCTTGCTTTGGCGTAGCCAGGCCTGGAATCCACAACTGAGAGAGGATTACCATGCACTGAGGGATCAGAGAGCCCCAGAGACAGCTACAGGTCTGGAAAGATGAGCCTATGAAGAAAGGGAAACAAGGCTGTGATGATACAGCCAGAAGAAGAGCAGATCGAGGGAAGAATTCATAACTTCTTTCAAACACGTAGAGGGTGGTGAGCAGTAGTGGAGATTAACTTAAACACTCAGCAAACAGAATAAGAAGAAATTGATTTTATCTGTGACATAAGGAAATTGCCTTAGCTATAGTGGAAAATGTCTGAGTGGCTGTCCATCCTTTCTTTCATCTGGGCATCCATTCCACAAATATACGCTCAGAACTCACTTGCTAGACAATTCAATACGGTTCCAATAAAGGCTTGTTAACATATATGAGTCCCTGATATTTTCAGTTAAGGAAGGAAATACAGAAATAATTGCCACAGCTCCACCCTCAAGGTTGTGAAAACTTTCTCAGGACACCTTTGGAAGCAAAGGGCACCTCCATTTCGCTAGAATGCCTGCATGCATGCTAAGTTGCTTCAGGTGTATCTAACTCTTTGTGACCCTTTGGACTGTAGCCCTCAAGGCTCCTCTGTCCATGGGAATCTCCAGGCAAGAATACCAGAATGGGTTGCCATTTACTCCACCAGGGGATCTTCCTGACCCAGGGATCGAACTCATGTCTCTTATGTCTTCTGAATTGGCAGGTGGGTTCTTTATCACTAGCATCACCTGAGAAGCCTTGCCTAGAATGGTTAACCCCTATATTGTGAGGACAAGTCAGATAATCTCTAAAAGTTCCTTTAAGTTGTATGACCTTTAGTGTTTAATAAAGTAAAACAAAAATTATGAAAACCAAATATTTTATACCAATCAATTTTTTAATGAGAGATTATATTTGAAGTCTTTTAAAAATGGTAGAAGAGAGGAAATCAAAGGATCAAGGAACTAGAGCATTAAGTGAATTCATCAGCGAGATGTACAAATCTCTTTTATCAACATTGTTTTTATGGAACTAGGGGAATAACAACATTGATCTATTTTTAAAATGTAAGCCATTGTTCACCTCTAATTTTTTATCAGACAAAATGAGCAGCTTAAATTCATGAAACAAAGATCTTTGTAAAGTTGGGGGTAAAAAGTAAAAGATATATCTAGCCAGTGTACATGAAGGCACACACATGTAAAAAGATGACATTTTGAGCATTCTCCTGAGTCTATGAGCTAACTGGTGAGAATCCATTCCATTAAAGGTACTCCTGTCTTATAGTGATGCTGACCAGAACACTAGACATGTTTCAAAGGAAATGAGAAATGGCTTCTTTATATGGCCTTATCCTTAGACATGGATGAACACTGCAGAAGCAGGCAGAGCCAAAATGCAAATCACAAGAACTCTGTATGTGGCAAATCACTGGAAAGGAGTGGCTGGAAATCAAACATTTTCTCCAATCTCCCCACCACAGGATGTCTGCTGGTGAGACCCACTGGGCAGAGGGCACAGTTCGATGGCCATGAGTGGTGGTGGTAACAGAAAGAGTTGATCTCAGCCCTCCAACCCAGGAGTGTCTCAAAGCATGACATGGAGATAGCACAAAGCTTGCTGAGCTATTTTAGGCAACTGCAATAGACTTGCAATGGCAAGAGGACTGAGTCAAATGGGCCACACAGCACTGCCAAGTCTTGCTTAGCACGTGGCCTCTGGCCAAATTGAAAGGAGATGTCCAGTGACCAGAGCTCAGCAGTGAGAGCAGACGAGAGTGACAGATGGAGGATGAAGAGGAGGTGGGGTTCTCTTCTTGGGACACAGCTAGCTGGATGGGTAGCACAAAAGCGAAGGTGATGCCTCCAGCTAAAATCCTGTTTCCAAGGAAGGGCTTTTTTCCTTGTTTGAACTTGGTTAAACCTGGACACTTGGAGAGTCAACATTTCTTTCTTGACCACTTCCAACTTCATAGAAGAGCCTGGGGACCAGACCCACATCATGGAAACTTCCTGGGTCACTGCTCAGTGACACCACATTCTTCTAGGAAGTATGTTGGGAGCTCTGCTCTTGAAAATTATTCACAGGCTTTCCTGAAAGGTGAGAATAAAGAATTTCCTTCCTCAGAACCACTGTGGGAGTGAAACGAGAGAAGGTATAGAAGACGCCTAACACAGTCAGGGACCCATGGCAGGGGCACTGGTTCCCTCCACATGTCCAGGTCTCTCCGGCCTCTGTGGCAGGTGGATCACTGGTAGGTAGGGACACATGCCTTTTTACATGCACAGTGGCCAGGAACAATATTTCTCAAAGTGCCAAGGGCAGAGCCTCAGAACGACCCATGTGCAGAGGCCTGGGCCAACCCCCAGACCACAGAATCAAAAATTCTCCCAAGGGTTCCAGGCTCAATCCTTAGGCCCACTAGGGCTTGAGACCCATTCATTCAGGATGGATCCCAAGCACGCACACAGTTCCCTATTCCAGATCATTTATCTTACACTTTCAAGCAACTATATTCAGACAGAATCCTCCACTGAGGAGAAATGGCTCATTCCAAAACCACAGGGAGGTTCTGAATGCCTATACTTATAAATATATTGATTGCTAAAACCATCACCTTCCCTTCTCCAATTAGTTGCCAAACTGGACTTCCTGGTCCCATCCCTCTGACTCAGGACATAAATGAAATTTGCCCCAGACCACAGGTCTAATGCCCCTCCCTGCTCACTTGCAGTGGCTCCCAGGGTCCGCATTCTCTGCCTGAATAGCCAAGGTTGCCAACAGTGTGGCCACAATGCTGTGTGCTACCCTCACCTACTGTCTGCCTGCAGCCAACAACCCCCCTACTCACATACACACTCACACACACACATACACATACACAGTGGACCCACGGTCTCCTGTCAAATTCCCTGTCATGCAGCCAGCCAAATGAATATGCAACAGCTCCCTGGAGATGTATATATATTTTGCCTTTTGCCCCCTGTAGTTTCTACTTAAACTGTCCTTCCTTATCTCCTCATGGACAAAGTCAATCTCAGGGCCACTCTCAGCATGGGAAGGGAGCAGCCCTTCCTTTGATTTCCCAGCAGGCTCTTTGAAGCTCCTGGTCACAGCTCTTAACTCTGTCTACTTTTATGTGATTGTGAGCTGTATCATCTCTCTGATCAGACTGTAAATTCCTTGAGGGCAAAATCAATGTCTTAGTCATGTGTTTATTTTTCACAGCCCCTTGCACTCACTAGCTGCTCAATAAATGCATATCTGGTAACACACAAACAATTGCACTTACTTCCCATGCTAGTAAGGTTATGCTCAAAACCCTTCAAGCACGGCTTCAGTAGTACTTGAATTGAGAACTTCCAGATGGATACAATAGAGAGTAGGTCTTCAGAATTCTCTGGCAGTCCAGTATGGGTTAGGACTCTGCACATCCACAGCTGTGGCCCAGGTTTGATCCCTGGTAAAGGAACTAAGATACCACATGCCATGTGGCATGGTTCAAGAGAGAAAACAATAAACTGTGTCTCAAATTCAGTTCTGGCATTACTTTCTTCTTGTACATTCTTCTCCTACATGAGGAGCAATGCAGAACACATATGGCAGCCACTTGAAAGCTGGAGATGCCATTGTAGACCACTGGTTTCTATCAAGGAAAAGCAAAACGAAAGATTGCTAAGTGTGTGGTCATCATCAGAGTCAGTGATGTGTGTACACACACATCCATCTTGAGTGTCTCCTCCACATGAGGAACAGTGCACAATATTAGTTTATGTCTTTAGCCAACCAGATAGAACAGCCATTTACCCAGGCCATCTAGGAGGGCAGGTACCAACTGTGTCCCCAAAGTCACTGCTATAAATGCAGATATGTTGGCTCTTCTACGTGATTCTGTGATTCTGTTTCCCTTTAAATAAAAACGAGAGCCAATGTAAAGTTGAAAATCTGTAGAGGAGAAAAAGGCTTTGCAAGGTTTACAAGCTACATTCAAATCAAAGGTGGCTGTATCTGACACCATTTAGGACTATTAATGGCACTTGAAAATATTGATATCACTTTTGTGTACAATAATATATTTAGCAATGCTATTACTACTATCTTACCTGTGTCACTAACTACATCTCTATAAATATAATTTACTAGTTGGGAAAAGTGAAGAATATTTTAAAATAAATATATCCCATGGCATCATGCCAAGGTATAAAAGATTACATTCTAGTAACAAACATTAATAATACCTACAAGTAAAAAGTTTCATGATGCTAATCAACATACTCATCACACAGCATGTCTCTAGCTCTGGAGGTGATGAGGCCCACCATTTCTGTTTCCATGTCAGCTGTAAAAAACAGGCACAGTACAGAGTATCTGTTGTTAATTCTGGTTAATTGACAGGGAAGGAGCCCACGACAAATACTCAGCCCTGAAAAAGTATTCCTAACCCAAGCAAGAGCCTAGACACCCAACAACCATGATGTCAGCTTGAGGTCTTATCACTGTGTCCACAAAGCAGGTAATATAAGGATAAATAATGTTCAAGGACAGATTCCAAAGCAAACGTAAATCCTGTTGGGAACAGAGCTTGAAGGTTAGATTCTTACTGCAAATACACATGGCTAGAGTAACTGATCTGTGAAGTACTCTTCCTGGTGGTATGATGAAAAACTAACACCCCCATCACTATATATAAGCTATGAAGCCCCAAGGAAAGCTAATTTTAATACAGTGTTTGAAAGACAGGTTGTCCTAATGCACTTTCTTGTTAAGTGAAAGACTTGTGGAAAATTTTTTATTCCATGCCTTATTGTTAAAATTCCTTTGAAAACGTGTCATTTCTCTTCTACTTTTCTGTGTTAATAAGAACAGTAATAAGGTATGTATCATTCTGTGCATGCAGAAGGGGAGCAGAACGGAATAAGTTTAGCCTTATTCCATGACATAACAGAGAAATAGAATCCAGTTCATCTTAGCAAGTATCTATGTATTTATTTATTGTGCTTAGGACTGAGATGAATACTGCCTGCCCATGCTGGGAGCTGCTGATAGCAATTGTTTCCTGATCTCCTGAATTTAAATAAAAGTCAAGAGTAGAAAAATGCCAATTTAGATTCTCGGTTGGCTGGTATCCAATTAATTGAGTTGTCACCACACTTGTAGAATGGCCTAGAATAAAAATTTCATAAGGTACCAGAACCTTAATATTGCCTTGTTCTCAGAGTTCAGGTGCGGGGGTCCCAGATCTATTAATACGTCAGGTGCCTCTGGTGTCCACTGGCAGGGCACTTTGTGCTTGCCACTGTTCACTTGCCTCACTGACTATCTGCCCCTCACCAAGCAGGACAGTGCCTGCCACACAGCAGACAGCCTTCATCCATCCATTCATCCATTCCCCTGTGAATGGCTGTCCAAGGCTTAGCACAGCCATTCTCCAAGAGGGGTCCCCCAAAGGCAGCACTGGCATCACCTCAGAGCTTATTGTAAGCGTCCATTCTAGGCCCCCACCCCACACCTACTGAGAGAGTCTGCGGGGGTAGGCACAGCGCTTGACTGTGCAGACTGTCCCATGGAGCCATTTGCTCTGCCAATTGCCATGCAAACTGAACTCAGTGGACTGACTCCCAGTTTCATGTTTTTCTCACTAAAAGCTTTGTGAGAAGATGACTTATTAGATATTCCTGAGCCTGGTAGCATGGCAGCTGGCAAAGTCTCAAAATACAAAAAAAAAAAAAAATGATCGTTTGTTCACACAGAATTGTCCTATATCATGCAGAAGAAAATACTAAACTCGTGAGCAATGAACACGTAGGGGAACTTCGCTGTCACAATCTGCTCTGCAGCAGCCCCAAAACCTTAAACAAAGACTGAGGTGCAGATGTGTACAGACAGGCACCCCCATAAACAGGTACCCATTCTGAGATTCTGACTCGGTCTCTGGCAGAAAGTGAAAGAAAGTGAAAGTTACTCAATCGTGTCTGACTCTTTGCGACCTCATGGAATTCTCCAGGCCAAAATACAGCAGTGGGTAGCCATTCCTTTCTGTAGGGGATCTTCCCAACCCAGGGATCGAACCCAGGTCTCCTGTATTGCAGGCAGATTCTTTACCAGGGAATCCCAGGGGACTTTGGTGGCAGAAATTCCCCACCCGAAAGAGACAGAAACTCACCTGCTTGTCTTTTTTTAGGGCATCAAGTCATTTCCCACCTAGGACCCTAGGATGATTTTTTTTTTTTTTTTCGCCATGCCATGCGGCATGCGGGATCTTAGTTCCCCAACCAAGGATCAAACCCATGACCCCTGCAGTGGAAGCCCAGAGTCCTAAGCACTGGACCACCAAGGAAGCCCCCCCTCCCAGGATGCCTTTAAGAAATAGTTAGAAGTAAAGAAAGAAATCATGTGGGTAATGCAAACACGGAATCCCAAAATGACTGGAACTAGGAAAGGGTTAGTTTAAATTTAAACCAGTAAGTATTTTGTTCAGGAAAAATGTAACCATAGAATGAGTTTGGGCAGAGAGGCCAAGAAATACAATGCAACACCTGATGCAGAGGATGGCCCTGTGAGGCTTCCTGCTTACTGACCATTCACTTCAATTTCGAAAGCAACAACCTCACCTCAGGCAGTGGCAAATCCTCAGCTTAAACAGACTTGCCCTTTTCGATGCTTTTTGTCTTTCCAGCTTCCTCCCATGGGAGGTAATTAGATGCTGTGACTTAAAAGACTTCTGCCTTCATGAAACATGGAGTGACAAAAATAAACAAATGAAAGAGATGGTGGCAGCAAAGGGTTTGATCACCTACTTTAACCCTGTTCATAAAGAGTGGAAAGTAAGATGAGCAGATAATTGAGCACTCAACTGAAGCATCTATCCTCAAACACCTTTTGAGCCCAATGGGATTTTTCACAATACCACCAAATAACGATTCTTGCATGTTTATCAGCAGATGCTGAAAGCTGCTATAAAAAAATATCACCCTAATCATTGGGGCTAGTAAATAACAATAATGACATCATTATTGATGTCATATCAGAGATATCCCCTGAATAACTAGGTTATTCTGTCTCTTCCAAATGGTGTCTCTCTGCTACCTCCTGCAGCATGCTATTCCAGGAAGGCTTTAGATCCTTGTCTCACAAGTGGGTTCAAATCCACTTCAAATCCCAGATCCCCTGGGACTTTGGGCATGCTGCTTTGTGCCCTTCAGGCTCAAAGGTAGTTGGAAGGCTGACAAACACGTCTCTAATAAGCCAAGCACATTTTGGTACTGGGGCTCAGTCAAAACCAGCCCCCCATAAGCTAAATGTCCAATGACAGATGAATGGATAAAGAAGATGTGGTGTGTGTGTGTGTGTGTGTGTGTGTGTGTGTGTGTGTGTGTGTGTGTGTATACAATGGGATACTACTCACCCATAAAAGAATGAAATGTTGCCATTTGCAGCAACATGTATGGACCCAGAGGTCATCATACTCCATGAAGTTAAGTCAGACAGAGAAAGACAAATATCACATGTTAACACTTATATGTGGAATTGAAAAAAAAATGATACAAATGAGCTTATTTTCAAAACAGAAATAACACAGACTCACAAAGAAAACAAACTTAAGATTACCAAAGGGGAAAAGGGTGGAGAAGGGATAAATTAGGAGTTTGGGATTAACAGATACACACTATTATATATAAAATAGATAACCGATATGGTCCTACTGTAGAGCACAGGGAACTATATTCAATATTGGGTAATAACACATATGGGGAAAGAATGGATATGTGTAGATATATGTATATGTATAATTGAATCACTTTCTTGTACAATTGAAACTAACACAACATTGTTAATCAACTATGCTCCAATATAAAATAAACATTTTTAATGGCTGAGTAATATTCCATGGTGTATATGTACCACAGCTTCCTTATCCATTTGTCTGCTGATGGGCATCTAGGTTGCTTCCATGTCCTGGCTATTTAAATAGTGCTGCGATGAACATTGGGGTGCACGTGTCTCTTTCAGATCTGGTTTCCTCAGTGTGTATGCCCAGGAGTGGGATTGCTGGGTCATGAGGGAGGTGGGAGGGGGGATCGGGATGGGGAATGCATGTAAATCCATGGCTGATTCATGTCAATGTATGACAAAAACCACTACAATATTGTAATTAGCCTCCAACTAATAAAAATAAATGAAAAAAATAAAATAAACATTTTTAAATGGAAATATGCATATGTATAAAAGAATCACTTGGCTGTACACCTGAACTAACACAAAATTGTAAACCAACTATACTCTAATATAAAATATGTTTTTTAAAGATCAGCTCCCTTTCCCTTCTTTTGCAAAAGTAAAGCAAAAGGACATAAGCTTTGCTCATTTGCTACAAGATTTAGGTTTCAATGGACGTCAAGCTTTATCATCACTGTGCACTCAAGTGCCACATCTACATCACCTGCGTCTCTTGTGACACTGCTGGCAGCTCAGGGGGTCGGGCTGGGCTGGCGCTGGGCATCTCTAACAAGCTACACCAAGCGAGGCTGGCACTGCTGATCTGTGAGTTGCTTTGAACAGCCAGGGTCTGGAATTCAGGAAGCCCACACTCCAGCCACGGCTCTGCCATGCAGAGTATGAAAAGTTGTATGAAAAGTTGTCGGGAAAGTGTCAGGAAAGCACTAACTCACACTATGATGCCAAGGCCAGGTGGCCAGATTCGGGCCTGAGGGGAATGCAGGATTTCACTGCAGCTCTACCCTAAGTGATTCACCCAGTGATGCGGGGGACCCAGCTCCATTTCCACACGTGGACTCTGGTGAAGAAGACGGGGATGGCCCCGAGAACACTGAGGGCTGGCTGAACTCTCACCAATGTCCTTGTCCTTCTCATGCATTTCTGTAACAAATACATACTGAATTGCTCTTTGGGGCTAGGCTCTCACCACACCAAGGGAAACTCATAAAAATAAGACAAGAAATATTCTTAAGTTTCAGTTCCCATACCACTTCCTACTGTCCTCTGACTGCCCTTCAGCCCACCAGCACGTATGTGCACAGATGGATACCAACCAAAGGGGGGCGCTGTGGGTCCACTACCTCCCTTTTGAAAGAACCATGCCCCAGTGTAGACAAGCTATCTTGAAGTGTGTAATCATTATATGTGCAATGCACCTTCACTCATGGGTTTGAAAACTCCATCTGGGGGCATGCTAGGATAGTGAGCTGAGGCCTGGGTTCCTGGGGGCAAATTTCCTGAGTACCTCCATGACTCAGGAAGGGACCAACTGCACCTCCCTCTAAAGGAGAAAAAAGTGAAAGTGTTAGTCACTCAGTCGTGTCTGGCTCTTTGAGACCCTGTGGACTGTAGCCTGCCAGGCTCCTCCATCCAGGCAAGAATACTAGAGTGAGTTGCCACCCCCTCTCTAAAGGAGAAAGTATTCTAAATGCAGCTTGGGAAATGATGACTTCCTAAGGGCTTAGGACCCAGGTCTATGTCTTTAGAAACACTCTGTTTTGCCAAGAAGTAGACTCAGGACTTCCCAGGTGGCCCAGTGGTAAAGAATCCACCTGCCAAAGCAGGAGACACAGGTTCAAACCCTGGGTTGGGAAGATCCCCTGGAAAAGGGAATGACAACCCACTCCAGTATACTTGCCTGAGAAATGCCACGGACAGAGGAACCTGGCTGACTACTGTCCATGGGGTGGCAAAGAGTCAGATACGACTTAGCAACTAAACAACAACAACAAGACCTCACTCAATTTGACTGTGAAAAAAAAAAAAAGAACTTTTTTTGAGGCAACTGAAACCACCCACAGGCCATGCTTCCTGGTGCTGCATATATGACTCGCATACCCAGCAATGCCTGTCCTCAAAATAAATGCAGAAGTAGCAGACTATGCTCCTAGGAGCCAAAACTAGCATGTGACCATTGTTGAACAAAACATGCCTAGCTCTGGTTAACTCTGACGAAAGAGAGATTTAGAGATGGGTGGCATACACTGAGCACAGAATACAACACAAGTCATTCATTTTCCAAAGAGCTGTGCTCACTAGAGGTTGGTTTCCTTTTCCGGTAAAGAATACACGTGGGGAAGGCACAGGTCATAAAGCAGAGGTTCCAGAAGGATGGAAGTGTGCAGCCCACTTCCACCCAGCTCACCGCCACTCCTCAGGCCCTTTAGGTTCATTGAGCACCAGCTCGCTCATCTGTAACAGGACCACAGAGCCTGCCCTGTGTACCTACTGAGCCTGAAAGAGCTCTGTGAACTCTGAAATCCTCTACAAATGGAAGCTCTCTCTGTTACCCGTGGAACAGAACAACATCTGCTATAACGTGTTTTGTTTAAAATTAACCTGATGTGCCAGGCAATGAACGCAGACACTGGCAGAATGGTAATAATATGATATGCCGGACTGATTAAAATTTTAACTCTGCCATCCACCCCCATCTCCTTGGAAAGTTAATGAATTAATGAATCTTTAAAGGACAGTCAGGGAGGCCTTAAAAAGAAGAGGCCTTTCTGAGAAAGGAGAGAAAGTGGTGGATTACAACTTAATGGCTTCAGAATAATGGTAATTTCCCTATTTTCTTCACTTCCCTTAGCTCAGCTAATGGCTTCATTAATGGCCACACTCCCCAGCGAATAATAGAGGCTCTTGTCACATCCATCATAGTCACGTCACAATAAAACCAGTTAAATACAGTTCAGCTCCCTGTCCCATGCCAGTCAACACGAGGAATCAGAATTAGGAGAACCACCCATACAAAAGCTTGTAAGTTAAATTCTTTTTAACAATAAGCACGCAACAGGCTACTGGTAATGCAATGTTAAGTGTATTGTACATGCCATGTTGAAGAGATAGCTATGGCAACAATCAAAAAGCTGTGACGATGAGCTTCTCTTTATTACAAGTAGAACCACAATGTCTTTTTATTTCCTTCCTTCTAGTCTGATCAGAGTAGCATATTTTCTCACAATTAGCACAATCATGTCAAATCTGCAATGTCATATCATAATCTAAAATGTCACTTCATAAAATCAGGCTGTTTGAATGACTGAGTTCTTTCTTTTCAAACGCATCTGGTGTAGCTGAAAGGTCTTAAATCTGTAGACCTTTCCTTTCCCCTTTTTTCTCCATACATCTTGGCGACTTTCCTCAAGGATATCAGTGATTCTTAATAACCAAGGTACCCAGTATGGCTGCTTCACAGCTCTGCATTGGAAGTAACAGGATTCTGGAAGCTTCTGGAGTATGTCTTGGTGTGTGTTTGGCGCACCTTAGGAGGAAACTGATTTTTCCAGTACTCAAGCTACTCCTGGTAGTTAGGACGTTTTAGAAGCTGCATTCATTCACTTTGGGCCACTAGGGCACCGTTAAGTGTCCTGAAGCAATAACTAACTGAATGGGACCCCGATGACCCAAGGCCAACAGGGAAAGCAGCTACCAAAAATGCCTCATTTACTCCCAGGAAGTGGTGTCTGCTCCAGGGAGGGAGGGGCTGGGGTGATGTGAATTATACTCCAGGAAGATCTCTGCTGTGAGGAGTAGAAACCTGACATCTGTGACTGGAGTGGCTTTTCTTTGTTATATTTTGGTCCTATCTTATAATGCAATTTAATGGGATTCATTCTTTCAGAATCAGAGAGAATGAAAAAAACAAGTCAATCTTGAGCTGGTCAGTGACGGTCTTTGTTCCTGCTGATATCGTTAGCGTTTCCCCCTCTGGCACGCAGCTCACGGCAGATAACGATTTGTCCCTTTAATTTTAAGAATTCAGAAGGTGGTGTGCGTTTGCAGTGCTTCCCTAATCCCTCCTTCTGGCAATGTAAATATGAACCAGCTGGACTTGGTAAGGTTTTAGGTATTTCATTTTCGTCCTCATCTTGAAATACTGTTTATATTTAACATTTCTCTTTATTAGCAAATGTAATATATAAACCCCTTTGCCATTCTCTTGAGTAACCCCAGATTAACGAAAGTGCACATATTTTTGGCAGATGCCTTACAGTTATTTCTAATTGAAACAAGCTGGTGTGGCGGGCTATGGGAGAAGAAAACAAATGACGTCTCATATCTAGCGACTCAGAGCCTGTCCTTCGAGTACAAGCAGAATGTAACACTGAAACTTTCAAAGTGACATGTGGCATTTGCCCTTCATTAATGGGAAGCAAATGGTACTCTTTGAAGTTGTGAGGGCAAGAGTGAAAGCTACTAACCTGAAGACACATATGTCCAAACTGTAGGCTGTGTGAAAGTCACTCAGTCATGTCTGACTCTTTGTGACCCCATGGACCATACAGTCCATGGAATTCTCCAGGCCAAATACTGGAGTGGGTACCCTTTCCCTTCTCTAGGGGATCATCCCAACCCAGGGGTCGAACCCAGGTTTCCCACATTGCAGGCAGATTCTTTACCAGCTGAGCCACCAGGGAAGCCCAACTGTAGGCTAGGGAGGGTATATTTCAATCTTAGAGATTCTTGGGTGAGGGGAGGAGTGGGGACTCTGGTGGAGAATTTCAGTGGATCTATTCTGCTTCCAGTCCACATTGAGTCTCATCAAAATAATAAAAACAATACATAGCTACCAGTATTGACCACCACATGAATGCCAGGTATTATGATTTGTGTGTAATGGCTTTTATTGTGCCCATTTCACAGATGAGGAAACTGAGAGGCAGTACAGCACAGGGGAATCCCATGGAATCCCATGGAGCTGGCTTCCAATCACACCTCAGCCTCTCTCTAGCTGTATGATACTGAATGGGTCAGTAATGTCTCTAGTTGTTATAGGTAAAATGGGGAAGATAATTCTTACCTTCAGGGTGGTAAGCAGAATTAAAAAAGCAAACAGGTAAGCACAAGGTATATAATAAGGCTTAATACATGATACTGTTTTGTCTGCCCATAATTCTCCTAAGACAAACTAAATTTGAAGACTGCCTAGAGTTTAAGAAAAATGACAGTTCTATAATCCGCCACAGGTATATTGGAGGATCACAAAAAATTCTAGTTGGCAGAGGCTGTCTGTTTATCTGTGTGGACCATAAAGATTCTGTTTAGCTGAGAACACGTCAAAGAGAGACCAGAAAGGGACATGACTGACAGAGGGCAGATAGTTTGAATATCAAATGAATGTCTTCAGAATGGATACTGCATAGCTATTAAGGGAAAGAGGATGGTAGCAAAGAGAAGTCATGGGACTTTAAGATCAGCCACACCTGCATTCAGACCTGGAGCCATTTCCTTAGCTATGCACCCTGAGTGGGGGCTTCCCACTCAGCAGTAATGTAGGAGATAGAGGAGATGCAGATTCGATCCCTGGGTCGGGAAGATCCCCTGGAGAAGGAAATGGCAACCCAGGGCAGTATTCTTGCTTGGGAAATCCCATGGACAGAGGAGCCTGGTGGGCTAGACAGTCCATGAGGTCACAAAAGAATCAGACATAACTGAGCAACTAAGCACACATGCATGTAGCCTGAGTGATCTCTTTTCTGAGGCTCAGTTGTTTCATCTGTAAAATGGAGGTTGTCTTCATTAAATAAGTTCTTGTCAGGACTAAATGGGATAAGGCACATAGGGCACCTAGCACTAGATTTTGTCCCTGTAAGGATTCATAATTAGGAACAATTTGGGGATTGAGGGTTGCTTTCTCTCTTTTGTTGGCAGCACTGGGTCTTTGTTGCAGTGCACGAGTTTCCCATGGAATGTGGGATCTTAGTTCCCGAACCAGGGATTGAACCCACATCCCCTGAATCAGTAGGCAGATTCTTAACCACTGGACCACCAGGGAAGCCCAGTCTTTTTCAAAGCTGGTCTTGACAGATCAGGATCCAATTGTTCTATCAAGCACATCAATGGGCTTTGCATTTTTTTAAACCCCTGGACCACACTTGGAATAGCAAGGCTTCAGGGCCCATTAGAAGCACCAATGCACTTCTCAAACTTTCAGTTCAGTTCAGTCGCTCAGTCGTGTCCAACTCTTTGCGACCCCATGGACTGCACCATACCAGGCCTCCCTGTCCATCACCAACTCCCGGAGTTTACCCAAACTCATGTCCATTGAGTTGGTGATGCCATCCAGCCATCTCATCCTCTGTTGTCCCCTTCTCCTCCTGCCCTCAATCCCTCCCAGCATCAGGGTCATTTCAAATGAGTCAGTTCCTCACATTGGGTGGCCAAAATATTGGAGTTTCAGCTTCATCATCAGTCCTTCCAATGAACACTCAGGACTGATCTCCTTTAGGATGGACTGGTTGGATCTCCTTGCAATCCAAGGGACTCTCAAGAGTCTTCTCCAATACCACAGTTCAAAAGCATCAATTCTTTAGCACTCAGCTTTCTTTATAGTCCAACTCTCACATACATACATGACTACTGGAAAAACTTTGACTAGACGGACATTTGTTGACAAAGTATTGTCTCTGCTTTTTAATATGCTGTCTAGGTTGGTCATAACTTTCTTTCCAAGGAGTAAGTGTCTTTTAATTTCATGGCTGCAGTCACCATCTGCAGTGATTTTGGAGCCCAGAAAAATAAAGTCTGACACTGTTTCCACTGTTTCCCCATCTATTTCCCATGAAGTGATGGGACCAGATGCCATGATCTTAGTTTTCTGAATGTTGAGCTTTAAGCCAACTTTTTCACTCTCCTCTTTCACTTTCATCAAGAGGCTTTTTAGTTCTTCTTCACTTTCTGCCATAAGGGTGGTATCATCTGCATATCTGAGGTTATTGATATTTCTCCTGGCAATCTTGATTGCAGCTTGTGCTTCTTCGAGCCCAGCGTTTCTCATTATGTACTCTGCATATAAGTTAAATAAGCAGGGTGACAATATACAGCCTTGACATACTCCTTTTCCTATTTGGAACCAATCTGTTGTTCCATGTCAAGTTCTAACGGTTGCTTCCTGACCTGCATACAGATTTCTCAAGAGGCAGGTCAGGTGGTCTGATATTCCCATCTCTTTCAGAATTTTCTACAGTTTATTGTGATCCACACAGTCATAGGTTTTGGCATAGTCAATAAAGCAGAAATAGATGTTTTTCTGGAACTCTCTTGCTTTTTCAATGATCCAGCCGATCTTATGGGGTTAAAAAAAAAAGCAGATCACGACTCAGTAGATCCTGAGAACTGTATAAGCAGCCTCCGGGGCTCTGACCCAGATCCAGTAAACCAAGAAAGTCTGGGGCTGGGCCCAGCAATCTGTATGTTTCTAGCTGTCCGGGGTGGGAGGGGGTCAGAATTCTGTGAGGGCCAGCACCTTTCATATAGTAAACATTCAGTGTGTGTGTGCTTAATCACTCAGTCGTGTCCAACTCTTTGCAACCCTGTGAACTGTAGTCTGCCAGGCTCCTCTGTCCATGGGATTCTCCAGGCAAGAACACTAGGGTCGGTTGCCATGCTCTCCTACAGGGGATGTTCCCGACCCAGGGATTGAACCCAGGTCTCCCACACTGCAGGTGGATTCTTTGCCGTCTGAGCTACCAGGGAAACCCAAAGATTCAATACACACCCCATAATATCTGTTTGATTTCAATTCTTGGTAAAGAGTTCCTATATCAGAAAGGGTAGATATTCTTGGATTGAGTCAAACATCTGTCAGTGTCTCTAAGAGACTCTGATAATAGGTGGGAGGTTGGTCTAATCACATCTCAATCCGCCTTTGGGGGAGGAGGAAGATGGTCCACATCTGGGTCTATTTCTTACCTTACTTTATTACAAACCACCTACACCCCCTCACGTCCTGTGCGGGACCACAAGGGCATGGCTATCAGAGCCTGCTTCACAGAAAATGCCTCATTTCCTTAGATGCGAGAATTGTTTAATCTTATACTACTGATGGGGCCATTTCTGCTTCTCACTAACCCACTGCCTTTTCCCCCTCTTCTCTCAGTGCTTCATTTCAGGAGGATGGGACAAAGGGGCCTCCCTCATTATTCCCACGCCCCCAACAGAGCTGAGCTCTCTCCACAGCTGGGAGCTAAGCAGCAGGGAGGAGACACAGAGCTGCCGCCAGGGGCTGGCCAGAATGAACCTCAGTCAAAGCTCCTGGAAATAAACAAGGACCTCCACTGCGTGTTATTTTCCTTGAAGTGCCACGGCAGGATCCAAGGGCTCCCAATTACATAAGCACTCTTGAGAAAGAACACATGGACAAACCAAATTTAGGCATCTCTTCCTCCTCCTTTTCCTTCCAATCCCTCAGCTTCCATCGCAGAGCAGGCTCTCAGTGGCTTGCACCTGAACCATGCAAATCATCTCAGAAAGCCTTATCTTTGATCTCTTACAACCAAGAGCCTGGATGTTCAGAAAATATTTGTCCCTGTGTATACGGACCACTGTCCCAAGCTCTGTCCATCCTTGAACTTCACTCCTGCTTCACCAGGCCCTCTTTTTGATATCTGTTGCCATTTCTACTGAATTTGCCTGCAGGATATTAAGAAGGCTTTGCAGTCTCATGACTACATTTAGAAACAAAAGCAACTTCCCCCTAAAGGTTAAATAATAATTCTGTTTTTGTACTTTCTGTTAAATTTGCTCAGACATCTTACCAAAATATTTTTAAGTGGTATCGCACATGTCCCATGCTTGTGTTTGCATGTGTCTCTAGATGCATGATATCCTTTGAACATCACACAACCTCTGTGGAGTCGGCAGGGCAAAAGTTACCATTTGCATTTCACTGCTGGGGATACCAAAGTCCAGAGAGGTGTGAGCTCTACAATCTTTATTCTATGGCCTGGCCAAGGTCACACAGCTTTTCAGGGGCAGAACTTTGGCCTGAATGTTGCCGCCTCCTCCCTTTTAGAGGTCCTGGGCCACTTCCACACCTCCAGGTCATGTTGAGCAATTGTTGATGAGGCTATTTAGCAAAAATATTTAATTTCAGGACTATCAAATTTATTTTTCATGGTCAAGGTAGACATATATATTTTCAATATCTAACTTAGCCACACAAAAGATATTTTGATTTGTCATCTCCATGTCTGTCTGTCTAAAACATCTCAGTCCATAGTCAGTCTGCAGCCTTTCAGTCAGTCTCCCTCACCTGAGGGTCCCCAAAGGCTCCCGAGAGATACTGTCACCTAAGTTAGCAAGACAGACTCATATGCCATTTGGGGGCTTTCCAGGTGGCTCTAGTGGTAAAGAACCTGCCTGCCAATGCAGGGGACATAAGAAATGAGGGTTTGATCCCTGGGTTGGGAAGATCCCCTGGAGGAGGGCATGGCAAACCACTCCAGTATTCTGGCCTGGGAAATCCCATGAATGGAGGACCCTGACAGGCTGCAGTCCATGGGTCACAAAGAGTCAGACATGACTGAAGTGACTTAGCATGCACACATGCATGTAGTCTTACACAAGCACAGAATTCCCGGAGTAGGTGGCATCTTTGAAGAAGTGCCTTCGCATGCAAGGGCGCTAGCTGCCCAAACTTGCCTTTTCTGAGTAAAATTTCCAGATTAATTAAACTTTTCCTTAATTAAAATGCAAATATTCTAGGACTTTAACAATAAATTGTTTACACCAGACTGATTAACAGCCCTCAAAGGCTTTGGGAAAAATAGTTTCAATTGCAAGCTATAGATTCAGATTTCACTGCTCACTGAGATGGGTAAAGATCTTTTTTTTTTTTTTCTATTGGCTTAGACTGTTTTAAACAAAAGTGCAGATGTCATACTGGGTATATACGAGTCACATACAGAGACCAAAGTTCACGGTGGCAAGGTAAACAATTAGGCCAGGTCAATGCCTCCTCTTTTGATTTTGAAATAACTTTTACAGGACCTGGGATAACAAGGTAAAATGAAAAACCAAAGCTACATATGAGTTAATGCTGTCTATGAAATTCCAGTCTCCAGAGTTCAGATGTACTGATAATTCTTAATCAAAATATTATCTTTAGAAAAATAACCACAGTGATAATGGGAGCAGCGATCATGATGAAGTATTATGGCAAGTCTCTGTGTCAATCACCTCACAGTCAAGAGTCCTATGTCTTGGGTACCATTAGGTATCTCCATTCTATTAATGAGGAAACTGAGGCATGAAGAATTGAAGAAACTTTTCCAAGGTCTCCTGGCCAGTAAGGGGAAGAGCAGGCATCTGCATTCATATCTTTTGAATCACAGAGCCATGCTTTTTTATCATTTCTTTATACAACCTCTCAGGATGTCCCTTGTGGAGCCATCCTATTCCAGTGAGCATGTAGGTCACGAGACTGGATCCCTGATTTAGAAACAAAACAGAACTATGCTGGCCAATCTAGGATAGCCTAGAGAATTTCATCAAGTTGTGAGGATCTAGACTCCTGGGAGGTAGACAATGAATACAAAAGAAATAAAACTTTATCAGATATCTTTCAGTACCTATCAAAGTAGAAGTAGTTTTATTCTGTCATCATTAACACTGTGTGTCCCAGGTGTAGCAGCTAACCTCTATTAAGTGCCTTTTACGTGCCAGACAACAATTAGTTCGATACTTAAAACAATCTTAAAAGGTGGATACTGTTATTTCACAGATACGGAACCTGAGACCAAAAGACCTAAATGGCACATCCATGACTGCACATCTCAATAGGGGGAGTGCTATCTGGTGCTAGAGTTTGCTCTTTAACCAACACGTGATGCCTGCTTTGCAAAACCTTGCTCTATTAGCTAAGTCATACGTCATTCATGCATTTACACATCCTTCACAGGTTTCCAAAGAGCTTCACCATGGATGAGGATACATGGGCATAGAGAGTTTGAACAACCTGCATAAACCCAGGAAGCTAGTGCTAGACAGAGGTCTTTGGTCTCTTGGCTCAGGGCTGGCCCACCATAGCACCCAGTTATCCTATCTGAGGAAGGCAACAAAGCTCGGACCCATATCCCCATATATACCCCATTCACCAAAGGCTAAATTCCTCTCAAATCCTTTGGCTCGACATGATCTAATGAGTTAGTGTGAATGAAATTTTCAAAGTCCAGACCATGTTCTAAAATCTCATTTTCCTCCGATGAATTTAGCTGGGGCAGAGGGAAATCTGGGCTCCCCTTGTGGCTCAGCTGGTAAAGAATCTGCCTGCAATGCAAAAGACCTGGAATCAATCCCTGGGTTGGGAAGATCCCCTGGAGAAGGGAAAGGCTACCCAGTCCAGTATTCTGACCTGGAGAATTCCATGGGCTGTATAGGCCATGGGGTCACAAAGAGTGGGACATAACTAAGCAATTTTCACTTAGTTAAAAGTAACAACAGAGATTACAATTTAAGTGTGGTTTGTAAAAGAAAACCAAAGGATTTACTGAGCTGTATGTCAAACCATAAAATTTAACTGAAAAAGTGCTTCAGGAGATTTATCATCCATTATTAAGATATTAAGTAACAAATATTGAATGTAATGATTTACTCTTCACATTTTTCAGAATACTGATATATTTTAAGCCAAAGCAAATGAAAATCGGTTTGGAGATTATGGAAAATAAATTTATGAAGGCAGTAAAACTAATCAATTTGTAGATCTGTCTTGCTAAAGTTCTTATTAGAATAATGGCATAAATATGACCTTAGTGGAAAATCCATAACATATTCTCTTTATTTTGGTTAAACTCTCAGGAAGATCACTTGCTATGAATCTAGATTCCCCAAATTCATTGCCAATTAGAGAAGCTAAAATGAAATACATTACCAAAGACTGACATGATCTACTCAACACCACAATGCCACATTTCAACATTAAAGCCATTACCAACACTTGCAAATCATGATTCACACACTCCTTCACACGATAGTTTTTGGCAAAAGGAAGGATTTATTTTCCTCTCATAATTATTGCATCAACGTGTTTAACCTTTGCATCTGAAAAATGCAATCTGAATTTCAGAGACAGAAAGATGGCCTGGAGTTCTGTTCAGAGATAACAGAACAGGACTGCAGATTCCTATTTCCCAAACAAATGGGTTGAGATGATGTCTTCCAGAGTTAGTCCTCTGGGAACCACCACTGAAAACTGGCTAAGCTGCTCCCAAGACACCAACACTTAATTTAACTCACATTTGATAGAGTATAATGATGGTGTGCTATTCACTGCTAAACACAAACACACACACAGGAGTGCATTCAAGCATGCTATATCTGCTTGAATATTCCTAAGTGATTTGGGAAAAACCTCTGTGTGCCCAAATAAAAACACACACAACTGGTTTTACCAAATTAGGGTTGCATTTCTCATCCACAAACCTAAGAAGCATCCAAAATTACAATTACTTCCTAATATTCTGCTCAAAAGACTGAATGAGATGCCTTGACCTCTTGCTACATTCTACTTTTTTCAAATATTATTAACTACATCTCTCAGGCACTCTCCGCTTACCTTTATTTGTTTCATCTTTCTAAAGTAACTTTCATAAAGAATGCCTCTGTTAATGGACAGAAGCTCTATTTTTTTTCTGAATGAACTGCCATAAATCCATGCCTTGACCATTCTTCCTGTGTGTGTTTTGGTTGTGGTGCATATGGTTAAATAAATCTTACTGAAATGCACAATAGTGTCATCTACAACCAATTACCATCAGCAATTGCTTTGTAAACACTCAACAATAAAACAATTTATTTTAGTGAACAGAGTCTATGTCAGTCCAACATTAAGTTAAAAAATAGCATGGAATCCACCTCAACCACAGTAGTGCTTAATTGCTACTCAATTTGCATAATTTATACAAATTAATGTAGACTCAATAATTAGCATTTTCATATGGTTTATTGGAATCTAAAAGGCATAACAGTATGGTCTGTTAGCAATCTGAACATGTTTAAACAATATGTTTTATGAGTCATTGGCATCTTAAGTTAGCTTTGCACAAAATGGGAATAAAAAAATGTACAAATGTCAATTGGTATGTCCTGCCTTGCTTTGTTACTAAATCTAGATTTCAGTGATGTACTTTTTGGTGGTGATGATGAACTGATTAAAAACCACCATCAAAGAATGTTGACAACACTTGAACAAATAAGACAGGCAGACACTAGTCCAATATCTTATGTTTTTTTAAAGGGCAAATCACAATCTCTTGTAAATACTTATTCTTCCCACATGCTTACACAAGCATTATAAAAAATAAATAAAAACAAAAGTTGAGGAAATCCAGCTGAATTCTGTAGATTTTAAAGCAATCAAATATCTGATCTCTGGTAATACTGATATTTCCAACTTATATAAATGGACAGATGCTGTATTGCATAGCATGGGGTGCATGCTCAGTCGTGTCTGACTCTTTGTGACCCCATGGATTGTGGCCTGCCAGGCTATCTGTCCATGGAATTTTCCAGGCAAGAATACTGGTGTGGATTGCCATTTCCTTCTCCAGGGGATCTTTCCAACTCAGGGATTGAACCCACATCTCTTGTGTCTCCTGCATTGGCAGGCAGATTGTTTACCCCTGCCCAACCTGGGAAGCCTTAGATGCTGTATAATCAACCATAATATTTCCAAATATAAAACCAATACTTGGAAAAGCATTAACCCCTTAACCACCCCTCCATATTTGTATATTACTTAAGAGTCTACAAGTGCTTTTTCACCTACCCTGCCTCCTAGGACCTTCGCAACAATCCCATCACACAGATGAAAAGATTCAGGCTCATAGAGGTCCCATGCTCCTCCCTCTACATCAGGCCTTCCCTATAGGAAGTGGTCATGCACAAATGAATGCATATTTATTAATATATTCCTCTTGCCCCAGTGGAATTCATGGTAACATTCCTAGTGATGCTGAAGAATATTTAATCTTCTATATAAGATACAAAGGACAGGTTAGAAAACTGAGACATATATCATTGCCACATGAAAGCTACAGTAGGAAAATTTTCAGATCATTCATTTTACTTGGTCATTTTATTTCTGCCTTCTTTTGTGAAACTGAATATCCTCCTAGTAAATTCAGTGCTTTGTGAAGACTATTTCAGATGGGGGAGGGAGAGACATTGCAGCACCTGGGTTCACCTCCACCTCACCATCCCAATGTCCATTTGAATGTTATATTCTGACTTCTACTGTATATCTTTGCTTTCATCTTGCTGATATGCTCTTAAAAAAGAAAGTCTGTTTTAATAAACAGAAGTTCTATTTTTCTGAATGAAATACCATGAAAACCACTTTCCTGTGTGTGTGCCTACAGAAAAAGAAAAACTCAGGGCAAGGTTAATAACTATTTTCTACTTTTCCTTATCATCCGTCCCCAGAGGACTTAGCTGAGCACCTTGCAGACAGTAGACTCTCAAACATCTGCTAAGTGATCCAACAAACAAAAACAAGAGATTTTCAGCTTTAAATTCTCTCACAAAAATAGTCAGGGCACCACACCTACAGCATTCCTTGCCGTGGGCCAATTCATTCTACATAAGTTCCATCATGGACCAAGTACGGCCGTTATTTATTTCCCTGAATTTCAAGCTTCCAATCTTAAATGTTGAGGCTGAAATCCGAGGGGTAGTCGTCAGCCCCTGCTGGCCACACAGGGAAATGCAGCTTCACTGTACTAAACATTGCAATCAGGCTAAAGGCAACCACATCAAGATCTCAACACAGATGGTTAATTCCCATGAAAAGAGGAAGACATTGCAGGGGAATAAATACAGTGGCGACACTTGCCGGGTCATCTACTTTGGAAAATGTTTTCAGCCCAATGAAACGGGATATTCTTGGACATTTTCTTAGTGCAGTAATAACTTTAATAGTAATGATGCTAATATGTATTGAGGAGTTATTACCTGCCAAGCATAAGATTATAGAATAATTATAGCTACCATTTATCGAGCACCTACTCTTATGTTGAAACCAGCAGCAAATCTGCGTGCAGATGACCTGAGAAGGATAATAATTATAACAGCTGCTAATATTTCTTGAGTGTTCAGTATGACCCAGGAACTGTTCTAGACACTTGACAGGTATGAACTCGGAATCTAACACTCGCGAAAGCTCTGTGAGGAAGGCCACCTGCCAGGCACGCTTCTCAGTATTTTTACATATTCAACAGCCACAAGCACCCCAGAGCCAGGCGCCAAAGCGACAAGGTAAGCAATGAGCTGTTCCCAGAGAACCACTTATGTCTCTTCGTTTCCAGCAACAGAGGTTAAAAAAAAGCGTTCCAATTTTGTTTTAATAATCTTTGAGACCACTTGGTAATGCTTAGGAAAGCCTGGATGGATTTCCAAGATGCTTCCTTCTTCGGTTTGGAAACCTGGTCGGTGCTGAGGGTACCCGGAACTTCAAAGCACCTTGCCACGTGGTGGGACTCCGCCTACTTGCGGCATCATTCATTTCCCCCTCTTGCCCCACTGGAGGATCTGGGTACATCAAAAAGTGGTTGTTCAAAACTCATTTCACATCAGAGACAAGAGAATAAACACGCACCCGATTTATCACTTTCTCAAGCTCAGTTGTGATATGTTAACAACCATCAGTTAAACAAACAAATGATTAGGTTTGGAAACAGAAATGTCAACACAGTGACTGTCTACTCATTTCCTCCTCGGCCAGTCGCGGGGCTGTGTTTATCTGTACCTTGTGTTTGTGTAGAAAGGCCCCATTAAATAGAAACAGAAAAGGTGCCTGAGAAATTCTCTGACCCCCCACCAGAAGCTGAGGCCCAGGGCCAGCGGGTGGCAGCCTCTTGACGCCTAGTCGACACAGCCACGTGTCACCCGTGAAGGATGAGGAAGACTGAAGGAAAGCTTGGTCGAACTGGCACGAAGGTTGTGGGGCTGGCTACAGTCATCACTCTCCCAGCTCCCAGCTGGCACGGATTTTCTGACACCCTTGGAGCAGGTCAACTTTTTTCAGCAGCTCATGTGAAAACCTTGATGTTGAGTGAGATTTCATTTGTGGAATCTCTGATATTTGTATCAATATAATTTTAGGTTCTGAGTTTCTACTTTATGAGCAGAGAAAAAAAAGTGAAGAAACTACAGAAGGAAAGTCGCTAAAAGAATTTATCAGCATGTGGTATTTTCCAGTTCAGTCATTTGAATGGTGTCTGTATGGATGTGCACACAGGCTGGGTATCTCCCTCTTCTTTCCCAGCTCCACACACACACACACACACACACACAAAAACACATTTAAAAAAAATATGGGCCACTTGCATTCATGGCAAAGTTGAAGCAAATTTCCTAGCCAGCTGTGTAATCTTCTGAATGAAAAATAGCACCTAGGTGGCTTTTGAAATACTCTGGACTAAGTGAGTTGAGAACCAATAGTTTCTTTTAGAAATATTCATTGTTTTAAACAATTATAACTACTAACGGAAAATAATAAACTGAAATGAATCCAAAATGTTACTGGGAAGGCTCTGTCCCCCCACCCCCCACCAGTTCTAGAAGGTTTTCTGGTCCAGATGATTCCTATAGCATCATGACCAGTGCCAATTTTCACTCTCTACCTTTCAAGGCCTTGTGAGCAGGAGTCTGTCTACGGTCTCAGGCTGGACACCAAGAACACCGTGAGGATTTCTGTTGTCAAACGTAGGACGGGGTGACTAGTTTTACCAAAGTGAAGAAGTGAAGTGAAAAGAAGTCACTCAGTCATGTCCGACTCTTTGCAACCCAGTGGACTGTAGCCCACCAGGCTCCTCCGTCCATGGAATTTTCCAGCCAAGAGTCCTGGAGTGGGTTGCCATTTCCTTCTCCAGGGGATCTTCTTGAGTCAGGTATCAAACCTGGGTCTCCCACATTGCAGGCAGACGATTTACCATCTGAGCCACCAGGGAAGCCCTTTACAAAAGTATGTATCTCAATTCCACTTTAAATGGGAAGCCCACTACACTCAGTTAAAAGCAGTATACAATTTACTAATGTGCTAAAGATTTCCCAAAGCTGATAGAATACATAAAGTAAGGTATACCTGTGAGGGTAAATATCTAACAAACTAACAAGTCACTCCAGTTTTTATTTGCCCTCTTGTTTTTCCTTTACTAGAGGTGAACTTAAGAAGGAAAGTGAATTACCATGTTCTGTGCTCTCTGCCTGGCACAATGGTTACCTGCTCATGCTACTTTGGGTATATCAAAGAAGCTAAAATCTGCAATTACAGGACTACTTACCTATGGCTTGCAGCATCATCACTTTCTTGGGCCACCCAGAGGCACATGGTCACTTTTAGAGCTGGTAAAGAGAGGCAGTCGAAGGGGCAATGTGTATGTACATTGCCCCTCAATTGTTTTTCTGCAGTCCAGAGGGGCATGAAGTCAACAGGAGAAATGCAATCTAGAGGTCGGCTCATCTGAGCCAACACTAGAGTTAAGACAAGCAGTCAAGATGGCCTTGTGCGTCTGTGCTTAGTCAACATGGCCTTGTGCTCAGTCATATGAGACTCTTTGTGACTGCATGGACTGTAGCCCGCCAGGCTCCTCTGTCCATGGAATTCTCCAGGCAAGAATACTGGAGTGGTTTGCCATGCCCTTCTCCAGGGGATCTTCCTGACCCAGCAATCGAACCCATATCTCCTGTATTGCAGATTCTTTACCCGCTGAGCCACCTGGAAAGCCCCCATATAGGTTTATATCTTCCATTTAGTTGTCACATCTCTAGTTTCTTTCAGCCTGGACAAGTTCTTCTGTTCCTTTCTGTTCTTCATGACCATGACATTTTTGAAGAATGTAGGTCACTTATTTTGTAGAATGCTCTTTAATTTGGGCTTGCTGTCTGAGGTTTCTTCAGGATTAGATTCAGGTTACACATGTTTGGCAGAAGTGATGTGTCCTTTTCAATACCTCACGTCAGGAGGCATATGAAGTCAACTTGTCTTAATATGAGGGTGGTACCTTTGATCACTTGAGGAAGGTAGTATCTCCCAGGATTCTTTACCCTCAGATTACTATTTTTTCCTCCTGACATTAATATATGTTTTATGGGGAACTACTTAGAAATTATGTAAATATCTCATTACTCCTCAAACTTTCATCCACTGTCTTTAGATTCCATCAATGATTCTTGCCTGAATCAATTTCTCACAGTAGTCTGGGTTAGCACATGTGGACTGAGCACATAAATAAGTATACTGTGGATAATGAGAGCTGAGTTTCTCACTTTTATAGAAGGGAGTTACAAGTAAGAAAAGGGGGAAGACTGCAATGTAGTGGTATGTGTTTGAAATAGGTGGTATGCCTATGTCCTTATGGTATATATATATACAGAAACATAGATGTGTGTATAGGTATGTGAATATGCATATGTAAATATCTCCTACCTGTGTCTGCAGAGTGGCTTAGAAATTATGACACTCTGGTAGTAAAATGCACACCTGGCCCCCACACTTTGTTCTCTAAAACCGTTTTCCAATAAAAGGAATCAGGGGCCCTAAGAGAAATGGCTGATTTCAGAGCTGTAGCAGAGAAGCATATGATGAGCCTGGAGCTATATTTTATGCCAGAAATTAAGTGTTCAAAGATCAAAAGGACACAGGAACCAACTTGAAGGCACTCCCATGGGTGAAGTCTGAGATAATTTACACATCAAACTAAAAAAAAAATGAGGTTGTGGCATTGTACTATAGTTTTGTAAGATATTATCATGTGGAAAACTGGATAAGGGTACACAGGATCTCTCTATATTATTTCTTGCAGCTGCATATGAATCTACAATTATCTCAAATTTTAAAAACAAATAAATATAACTCATGATAGTACTAGATATTAACTGACTGAATAAAATAATAATCCACTGATTAAGTATAGAAACAAATCCAAGAGTGAGCTTAGAGTAGAAACCAAGCTTTTTGCCCATTTTTCCTCTTCCGTTTCTGCCAATATTTTCTTATGCGCTGAAGATCATTTCATTGAATCAAAACAATTCCTGCGACTGCTCTCAGAAACATCTGCAGATGTCACCAGATCTAAGGGTTGGTCTCTCTAAGTTGTGACTGGTATGCCTTGGTGATTTCAGAGTCTTGGAAGTCCTGAACTTGGCAATGAAGATCTGGTACCCTGCAGAGGTTCTGAACATCACAGCACTCAGGACTTCCAGATCCTCATGTCATTTTAGCCTACTAACTCTGGGTCTTCACACACACATATGGAAATATAGTCCTGTTGCTTCCTTAATTCATCTCCAAACTGGATGAATTATTCAGAATGTCCTTCCAGTCTTCGGCTGTGGATTTTACAATTCGTTTGTTTTTCTAACATTTAAAATCTTAATAATTATGGCTCAGATGTGATCTCTTTCAATGATACTAAAAAACACATGAGTGTTAACTTGCTACCTCCATCTCTTTATAGTAGTCATATCTATACGTAAATAGTGTTGAAATCTATAGCCAAAGATCCAATATCTATTTATGAATTCTTCCATTCAGATTCTTTAAATATAAACTATTTCTATATAATATAGATAAGGAAAATGCCCCAATCTGACTAATGTCACTGTTCTCTCTGAAAGTCAGCTCATTCACTGGACTGAGATTATCACCCAATACTTGTACAGTGGTAGTTTAGTGATAAGCGTCTCAATCTTGTTTGTTCTTTATAAGCTTTAACATTAGCCAGACCTTTTTGATTAAAGTCAATATTAGCTGTACAATATTGACATTGGCTGTAGTTTAGATTTTAAATGTTATGTCAAAGCTCTTCTAATGTCTTATGTTTGGTTATGGAAAGGAAGAAAAGGAAGCCAGTTACTGACTCTTAAATACACTCTCTCTCTCTCTCTCTCTCTCTCTCTCTCTCTCTCTCTCACACACACACACACACACACACACGAGAGATACACAGAGACAAATGAAATTTTTGTACTTACTTGCTTTTATACAGTTAGCATGGCCAATATAGCAGGAAAATATTACTCAAACTATTTCTTCCTAATAGAATTCTGATGTCTCTGTTTTTCACTTTTAACAAGCTACAATTACAACTGCAGTTGAATCTTTCTGTATGGGTAATTTGCATTCCAAAAATACTAGAAAATTCAACTGACCTAATTTCTCAAAACTCGTTACTTTAGAACAACACTTAAAAGGGAGAGGTGCCCACAACAGTTGTCGACAAGCTGACTGAGTACTTCATAAGTCGTGGCTCCAAATGGTGATGTGGCAGCCACAGCTCGGAGTCAAGAAGACAGGCATGCTGCCTGCTGCTTGCAGAAGCCTGGGTATAAAATGCCTCTTAGTTTCCATATGAAAACAGCCCTGAGAATGAGAAAGTGTTCTTTACACCTGGCTTCTTATGTAGTTTTAAGTTTGTCAGTTCAGATTTTGTCTCTACATTCCCTTTATGGAGGAAATATTCTGGAAAATTTGACACGACTAAATGTGCATGGAAATCAAGTATCCAGGGATCCTTTTTTCAGTCCCTATGTATCTTTATTTATGAAAACGTTTTCAATTGAGGAGAGGGGTTGTGCTAGGAAAAGAACTCAATTCTACAGCCAAATTCATGAGTGAGACTGACACTTTAAAAATAATTTCCTTTGGGAATTCCATATGGTACATTTGGAAAGGCAAATTTTAATACTGAGTTCCTGGGGAAGTACTTATCTGAAAGGCAATGAAGAAATGAGAAGTAAACTAAACCATTAGCCTCCCAAAATAGACTATTTCTGGAAAGTATAAAGTCATACAAAGCCTTCTGGAACAATATTTATAAAATGGGCAAATTAAAAATGGAAAGGTAAAAATATATGACTCCTCCTCTCTCTGGGGGCATTTATGTACTTTTTAACCTCCCCTCTCCCAAATTGAAAGTCTAGGTTAAAGTCTGTAGAAGGGACACAGAAAATTCTCAAACCACCATCACCACCATGACCACCTCCCCACCTCCCCAACCACACACAGAGACTTTAAGCTATGTTGCTGATTAGTACTGAAATGCTAACAGTAAGTTTAAGTGGCAAGAAACAAGGCTCTTCTTCTGTGGTGTCCCATGCTTTGAATGCGAATCACATTGACAGCTAAGAGCCACTTTCAAAATCAAAGGGTCCGGTACACAGAAGAGAATTCTCTCCCCTCTCCCACCCTCCTCCTCCCAGCCCAGACGATGACCCTCAGGAGTATGTCATTTCTTTCTCAATCTGGAGGAACTGGATCCAAAGATTTTCTGAAGCAGTGACAGGGCTGAAATCTCTGCTATGAACTACATGAAAGATAAGCAAAGCAGTTATAATTCACTTTTAAACTTGAAAAAGTTTAAAGCCACCAAGGAACAGAGATTAATATTGGGGGATTATTTTAGGAACAGGGGTTCCCAATTTTTTTTTTTTTTTTGCATGAAATCAAACCAAGCAGTCTTCGACTTTGATCCGAATTTCAGAACCCTTCTTATAAATGGCTGATAACATCTCTATCTGTGTTGCAAGAAAGCTATTTTCGCTTGAGCTCCATGGTATATAATTGAAGTCAGAGTTGTAAATCACTGGGCCATCTGTCCTTAAGCTGTCACCAATCATACATGGAGGAGCATATGTATAATGAAAATAGACTGACAAACTTTTTGAGTTTACATGCTTCTGAGTTAATTAATCCTCTGTCCCACACGTTTAAGAGATTCTTCAACAGTATGTTTGATGAAACGATTTAATTACATGAATGGGGTATGTGTGTACGTGTATGTTTTACAATGTCGCTATCACAAATCCAAAGGAAACCACGCAGTTGACTTAACATTTTCACTGAAAAGGAAAATAAATCATTTTAATCACATACAGAACCTAGATCTATTGGCCTCATTTTGCTCATTTGGTTATTAATGTTGAAAATACATATTAACATTAACAGAATAATATCTCATTTTCATCTTAATGAAGATTTATATGCATATACATCACCCTTGCATTCCACAAAGATGCTGCCAGGAGCGAGTGTTTTAGCAACTGGAGTCAAATTCCAATTTCAGAGATGTTTTCTCCATGTTCTCACTGACACAAAATTTGGTCTCAGGAAAGTTCAATGATTTCTCTGTGCCTAGGTTTCTCTCTTTTTTGCTTTTTTTTTAGACCATGTGTGTGTGTGTGATCACATAGCCCAGTTCTTTACACTAAGGTATTGGAATGGTTCATAAATGAATATGTGCCAAAAGGCTTAAGTTGCAATAAATGAACATACAAACATGATCATATCAATAAGATAGGAATATCAGTAAAATCGGGTTGCTGAGGTTTTTTGGCAAAACTTGGACAAAGCTAGTGATGCCACTAGCCTGAATCACTGGAAATACATATGAATCATAAGAAACTGTGCAATTTTACAATGCAAAGGAACTGCACCAGCCACTGTACATTAAAAGTCTTTCGAAAGACCTGATGTGCATTTAAAATTGAACACCTACTAGCTGTAGCCCTAAAACAAAGAGTAAAACAGTAAATACAAAACTGACAAAGTCCTCCAGCATGGTCCCCCAGCAGGAAGGAACTGAAGTTTTCCCTCAAAGCCTTTTTTTTCTGTCCTTTGTAGACACGAGGTGTGCCTGTTTCCATAAACAAGACAGCGCATGCCCACCGCTTCATACAAAATGCGCGAGAAAACAGAGAATGTGAAACTGTGCTTATCAGCAGATGGGCTGGAGACGACCTGGTCATCATGCCCCACACAAATGGGTGCACAGCCTTGTCAAGTGCTCCTGTGACAGCCACAGGGTTAAAGATAGTACGCTGCACACCTGCAACTTTTGGGGAAGAAGTGAAGACTTGAGGTCCAGCAGGGTAACCCAATTTCCTCTTGTCATCAGGACAGGTGGCCAGCAAACAGCAACCGCAGTTTGACTCTTTTGCATGAGATTTTTTTTCAGGGCACACTTAGGAAAAGAACAGTGGGGGAGGCTACGGGTGTCCAAAGGCATGCTCAAGCCCCTTGGGGCCCAGGGAAGCCAGCTGTGGGGTCTGGGCAGCCCTCAGCACCCCAGGCAAGGCACCCTGGCAGAGATCACAAGGGAAACTCCCTGCCCCTGTTGACTGCCCTGATCTGGCAAGGGCATGAACTCTGTAGAAAAAGGATGGAACAGAGGGGACTGCAGGGCGGTCGTTGGGGGAGCAAGGCCTGATCCACAGACACAATGCCTTCCCAACCTGTGTTCTCTCCCTCTTCCACACGGAATCCACACACTCAGAAGCAGAAAAATGAGAATTTACAATGAGGTTCAGTCTGATGTGACATATTCACATGCAATTTCTCATGGCCCCAACTGAGAACCTCAGTGGTCAAGTCACACCACTGGCTCTCACACCAGGACAAGTCCAAGGACTGGCATTAGCAGGGTTGGAAATCCCTGAAGATCTCTCTCTCTCTCTCTCTCACACACACACACACACACACACACACACACACACACACACAGATATATAACTTGGTTCTAGACCTTAATGTTTATGATCGAGAGTGACTATGTCTTGGTGACAAAAACGATCTCATATGAAATATGTTTAAGTGTTAATTCCTGAAAGCAGACATACTGTTTGTTTTAAATTTATTTATTTCAATTGGAGGCTAATTACTTTACAATATTGTGGTGGTTAAGCGAACTTTTTAGCAAGAGGAAGACAAAAGTGCCCCCCCACCCCCACAGGCTGCAGAACTTGAGTTACACCTGAATGTACCTGAAGCTGGAGTGTTTGATAGAGGCTGCGCTGGGTTTGCCGTTAGCAAGTCCCCTGTGTTGCAAGAGGGGGCAGGGAGGGTGACAGTAGCACCGTGCGAGGCTCCCTTGGGAGGGTACCCGGTCTGGTATTCTGCCTCTACCCTCCCTTGCCTGCGCCCTGTAAGGCCGGCTTCTCTCAAACCACAGCCCATGAGCAGGAAGCAGGTTTAGGGCCGCGTCTATTCAAAGTTCATTTCCAGTGCGTAGTAGGCCACACACAGAAGACTGACTGCAGCGGCCTGAGCCATGGGTGTCGCCTTTATGCTCCACACAACTGTTTGACTTTCACACAAAGACTTCTTCTCAGGGGCGCTGTTTGGGTCATTACAGAATGGGCTTGTCAGAGGGCTTTGTAATTGTAACCATAAACAAATTACTTTAGGAAAAAGACCAGAGCCACCAGCAGCCATCAAAGAGATTTGTCAAGACTGTTTCTGATCATTTTATATCAGATTCCTTATTAAATGGAAAAAAAAAGAGAAGTAACTGCAGGTGAAGTGATAACCATTTTTGCAAAAGCTTTAATGTCTACAGTAAAAGACACACTATAATGAGGCATGGAAGTTATTTCCATTTTAAGACCTTTAATTTCAGATGGCGAACTAGGACAAATGCCTTCCCTCTGTGAAGAGCTGAATGAAAGTTCTGGTAAAGGGGAGTCAATTCCCTGTTCCGTTTTAATTTATTTAGAAAGTCATTCTATTGCATTCAAAACAGAGGCAGCTAAGCCAGTGTTAATAAGAACCAAAAGAGGCCCGTGAGCTCTAAGTATGGTCAACCCAGCATAGAAACATGGCAGCCCAGTGCCTGCCACCTGAAGGCCCCTGACACACTAAGGAATTCAGAAGTGAACCTCTTCTATTCGGGCATTTATGCATCATATTTTATCCCCTGGCCAAATACACCTTTCTTGTGGGAAGTGGGAGGGAGGTTGGTGGGAGGAGTTCTAAAAAGCTTATTTTTTTTAATGCACAGATGCTTCTAGAACATCAAATGGGTCTTACAAACAACATTTTGATGAGTTAAGTGTAAATGAATCAAAAACATATGGATTACATTTCCCTCCGAACACAGAGGGGTCTCAAAATTAAAGAGGGGGAAAAGGGCTTGAGGCAACACGCATTTGGGTTTCCCTGAATGCAAAAGTGTTTGAAAATAGTTCTAGGCAGGCAGCAGGCCCAGAATGCATCCTGGACATTAATGGATTTTATAAGTTTGAAAAATGTTGGATAGTTAAGTTTCCCTCTTTGAAGCATCTCAGATGTAAGTTTGTTTTATATGATTTTTCTCCTTTCAATGCACAAGTGTTCAGGGCATCTGGCATTGATTATGATTATTTTATTCTTTAAAAAAGCGTTTAAAATAAAATAATGGCATAATTTGTTTAGACAAAACAGCCCTCAACCAGGCAAAGGCTAACAGAGTAAGAAAGGTTGTTTGTATATACGGGGGAGAGTGGTGGGATAGGGTATCAGGGCCATATATCTTAAGAGTTCAAGTTTCACAAAAGTCTAGAATCCAAAGCTAGCTTATGGAGGCATGCACGTCTGTGTGTGTACAGATATGTGTATATATACACGTGAGTGTATGTACATACACACACACACACACACATATACAGACAGGTAAACATTAACTTATTTCTTTAGATAGGTCTTGAATGGCCCATCCTACTTCCATATGTGGAGTTTGTAGCCATGGACACAAGAAAAAGTTCAAATTCCTCTTTGAATGTTTAAGTTCTCTTTTTATCATTTTTGCTTTTTTAAATTTGTAGTTCCTTCTGCTTTGTATTATTTTCACATCTATACAACTGGAGGACAGAAAGTCACTACTAGCCAATCTGAACTGGAAATTGCTATCAGGGATTTCACCAAAAAATGTGTTTAAAGACTGTGATATTTATTCCATGATGTGACAAACCAAGATGAAAAAGATGTGTAGGTTTCATTTCACAGACACACAGGAAGTAAGTGGAGAAGAGGGAGATAAATATCCATTCTCCTTTGCAGAGGATGTTGACGCACCACTCCTGACCAGAGAATGGTCAACACCTTCTGTAACAAGCCTGTCAATAGCCAAATGGAGTCAGGTTCCGGCACGAAGCCAGGAATGCAAGAGTGAGGAGTCTGGGCCGAGCAGCCACTAGCTTCTCTGCCTCTATTTATATAAGGTGCCGTTAAAATGCCAATAGGAGGCAATAGGAATTAATAGGCTCCATGTGTCGAGCTCACAAATGAGCTAAGAAAAACTTTAAAAGCCTATATATGTCAGTGATTCCCAATTCTTTTAATTAAAACTATTTTTTTTAATTTGGACTGCTGATGCTATTTTCATGGTTTGTTGTATTTTATGTGGCAGTAATCTTCATGTTTTCCTGCTCACACTTCCTCCCCAAAATCAGATCCTCCCCCAAATCAGGCAAAACATTGTGAGCTCTCTATTTTTGAAATTTAAAGTGAATTTAAGGTGATCTGATGTAAGCATTATTATCTGACAATCACGAGCTTGAGATTCACAGCCAATGCCCTCTGCTGCAGCTTTTCTCCTGAGGAATTTTAAAGCATCATAAAAACTCAGCAGTTGAAACAACCTCAAAGGTCATCTAGTTCAGCCTTTATCTAATGCTGGAATCCTGTCTACAGCATTCCTGATGAGGGTCATCTAGTCTTAGCTTAAATACCAGACATGTATACCTCTCTACCTAAAACTCCACAAGGTAACATCCACTCAAGTGGAAAGTGACCTGACACCACACGCCATCCCTTCCCCTCCCCATCAAAGTGCAGTCATCTGTGGGGTCATTGCTCTGGGCAGAGCAAAGAAGACTCTTATGCTCTTGCAATAAATGACCCACAGTCATTCTGTCTCTTGTGGGAGGGACAGACCATGCCAAGCACTGCAAATACAACAGACCATGGCCCAATTACATACAATAAACTTCTTAATGCACAGGCTGTCATCTGTCATCCACACTGATACTCAAGGTGGCTCTCTGGAAGAACACAGCTGGCTCTGTTTGGTCTTATTAGCAAAATCCACACTCCAGTGCCAAGACTTGCCCAGAACAAAATGGAATCTAAAGTCTCTTTAAAAGAGTATTCGCCCAAGTCAAGACGAGTCTTGAGTCTGGATCTAAACTGAGTATTTCTAAAAGGCATTTGGTAGCAAAAAACCATTCATCTTAGGATGCCCCATGAAAAGCTGTGAAAAAGATGAGTGAAAAAAATTATTTTCCAATTTAGTGTCCCTTTAGCAAAAATACTCGGTGCTGTACAGCTGAATTCAAAGGTTGACAATAATTCATCAATAGTGCAGTACAGGAAGTGGTTTGCTGAATACTGACAAAAAGGTTGCAGTAATCAACAATTCGGTGCAATATCATAGGGGCTAGATTTTGACTTAAGCTCCCTCTCATGCAGCAGGTGGAAATAATGAGTACTAGCCATTGAAGAAATTACTCAAGGCAGTGCTGGGTCAGCCTAGCTTCCTGGCAGTCAAAAAGAAAGCCAGATGCCCTGTGCCGTGCGTTTCACCATATGATTGATGACTCAAGCCCTTTCAGAACAGTGTCTTTGGAAATGGTTTGCTGTGGCTCCAGCCAATCCTCTTTGTCATGTCGCTCTCCTTCACATAAATCTCCTGCAGGAATCATCAACCAGGGCCCTGAAGGCTGGGCAAGGAGTATCTGTTTTTGTCATCTTAAAGAGGGCTGTAATCCCTGCAACTGGAAGGATCTTCAGATATGACTTTGGGTGCCTTGAAGAACCAACTCTCATCCTAGTTTAAGTATTTAATGATCTGGCTCCAGGAGCCATGTACGCAATGGCCACCATAAGATCTCCATGGTGGTGGTGGTGGTGGTTTAGTCACTCAATCGTGTCTGACTCTTGCATCTCCATGGACTGTAGCCTGTCAGGCTCCTCTGTCCATGGAATTCTCCAGGCAAGAATACTGAAGGGGGTTAACATTACCTTCTCCAGGGGATCTCCCTGACCCAAGAATTGAAACCAGATCCCCCCACATTGCAGGCATATTCTTTATCATCTGAGCCACCAGGGAAACCCTAAGATCCCCATAACACTTAAGATTTTACCCATTGCAAAGGTTTGGCTGTGGCACATATTGCAAGGAGAGTGGGACCACTCAAGAATGTAGGGACAGAGTGGGATGCTATTCAGATCCAATCCCCATCTTGGAAGAAGATGCTCCAGCCTGCCAGGCCTGGCCACCTCTGCTCCGCATATCTATACAGGGACAACCATGAGTCCCTGCAGGCCGTTATCTGCGTACTGGAATGTTCTGCCCTGAGAAATGAGAACACAGTGAACACAGGAGGGCTGCCCTCAGACCCAGGAGGGCTGACGTGAGCCAAGGCAATGACACATCCTCTGTGTGGCCTTCAGGGAAGAACTAGAACCAAGGGCTGGAAGCTTGAGAGGCCTTTTCACACAGATGATGGAAGGTGTAGCTGAACTGCCCAGATAGGAAAGAACAGGCTGCCTTGAGAGGAGGTTTTATTCTCCCATTTTCTGGTTTGCTTTTTGGGTTGACAGAAGCTGGGTGAGCACTGCTAGGGAGAGCAGGGGAAGGGCATGGCCAGGGAGCTGGCCGAGGCCCCCGCCAAGGCCCCATTCCTCAGAAGGTCTGAAGCTCTAAGACAAGCGCGGGGACATGGACCTGGGAGCAAGTGTTCCAGAGAAGCAGACGTGCCTCTGCTCTCCCTCCACCATCACACAACTGTAAGGAGTTCACGTTGATTCATGAAAACTGATCCTATTTCTCTTTAGATTTTTATACCTCTGCCGATTTTTACAATTCAGGTTTTAAATGGGAGATTATCATTGTGGAAAAAAAAAACTGAGGCACACAGAGAGCCTTAATTCTCTGCTTAATTGTCATGGAGGAAGGCTTCAACACCCATTGTCTATTTATGAAAATTCTGCCTTATTATTAAACTCCAGCAACACCAACAAGTGTGGCTTAATTTGCCAAAGCAAAATGGCTAGAATTTCCAATGTCTTTCCATTTCGTTGAAAATGAAGGTCTAATAATTTGACAATTTAAATTCAAGATGCCTTCTTGGATTTTTAAAACTGATGGAGCATAAATCTCCATTAGCCACAAGAGTTTTGGACCTGAAACTTGGAATTCATTGAAACAGCTTGCAAGATATTAAAGGCTTCTGTCCCCAGAATATGTTATTTTTTTCTCTTTTTTCCCCTAGTGAGGAAACAGAGCAATTCCTCCATTACCCTTTCAAAATAAGCTTACGAAATGTAAAAACTGCTTCTTTTTCCTCTGAAAAAAAAACGTTTCTTTTTGTCAAATCTTCTCATTCAGTGTCGGCTGCCTCATTCACGACAACCTTTTAAACACTTCCCTCATAAAATGCATAGATAGTCTTCAGGAGAAATTAGTTAAATGGCTCCCAGAAAGCATTGTTGTTTTTCCCCTTTCGATAAACTGCCGTAAGTATCCCAGCTCACTAATAAAGGGTAAACAAGTCTGAAAATGTATCACATGTAACAGATATGATTAAAAGGAAGACAATGAGGAGGTCAGCGACACTCATGAGATGGGCAGTCCTGTTCTCAATGCATTAGACCTACCCAAGGAAGGGAATAAAACTGTAGCTACTAAGCCGTTCGTAGGAATAAATGTTAGGAATCCAAAAGGCAGAGACAGAAGGGGAGGTGACAGAGCACTAAGGAGTCAAAACTAACATCGGGCTTCCCCAGGCCTATTGAGAGAGAAGCCCAAAGTCACAGCAGAGGCCGAGTGAGTTAAAGGATCGACAGTATACAGGCCCATTCAAGATGGAACTTCCCCACCCCCAACCACACCACCAACATGGCTGGAACTCCTTTTGAGTAAAAAGTAACATCAGAACTTCATTCAGGAAATCCAGGTGCTGGAACGCATTTGAACAAACACGAATTCACAAATCTCCATTTCATGACCTACCAGCCATACCACCCCACACAGCCCACAAGGTGAGGCCCAAGTTCACAAGTGAGACTGGGACACATTTCAAGCTTTCATAGCATGTGGGGAATAAAAGCAAAGAAGAGACTGTGGAAAACTGGAAAAGTAGCCCTAACATTGGCATTGCCCCTTTTCTTCTGTTTTTGGCAACTTTTTGTTACCAGTATTTACACATTTGCGATTTTCTGGGTTTTTGTCATTGTTGTTGTTAAATGAATGTGTGCCCATGAAATAATAAAAGCCACAGGAACCCCCGATAACTTGGACCATATCTGTGGAGTCATGTAGGCACATTCACTCAGTTACCCTTCCCCTTTCTAATTCCTATGAACAATAGAAAAAACAAAATTAATTAATTAAAGCTCAACGAAGATTTACGAGGAGACTTGTTTCCCACCTTCTGCCCCTGTAGCTGGGTGAGGCAGCTTAACTAAAACATCTCTGAGAAATGCCATGAGCCATGAAGTTTCTGACTCGCATATCATTTATGATACCCCTGGGGAGCAGGCCTGCCTAAGAAAACCAAGGCCCGGCACCCCATAAGGTTCTCATTACAAATAGGAATGTGCCAGGCCAGATGCACTGGGGGTTGTCAAGCTTTGCAAACTCTCCCCACCAAAAAACTCATAAATTTTGCAGAATATATTGCTTTTCCTTGGATTTTTATGATTATGTTCAATTTCAAGAAACTTACCCCATACTTCATCATTTGCCTTCGTTTTTTAAGAGTTATTTGACATCCACAAAGTTCTATGGGCTTCTTACTATTCGTGTTTTTTAAAACTTAAAAATATAAACCTACATATTTCCAGCCAGCCATGAATTTAAAACCTCCCCCGCCACCTCCCAATTTTGGTGTGCAATTGCAGGCTGAGCAGATTTCAAAGTTTTTCTATTGGACAAACTCACCTTTCCATCTTCCATGGACGTAATGAACCCAAAGAAAGATGATGATAACAGTGATCATAGTGTACAAGGTAGTCACATCTCAGGCACTAAAACTGGATGGTGAAGGTGACACTGTGAGGCATTCATAGCCCAAGGAAAAGACTCCCCAGTCCCAGGGTCAAGCGTACAGATATAACTGGTGGGCTAGAATTGGTCTGGGCACCTAGGCAAAGTTTGGTGTACTCTCACATTTTAACATGGTAAGGTGAATTTTAAGGATTTTAGTGCTATTTTACTAAGTTTACTTTTCATAATACATATTTCAGATTTGAATACTTAACCAGTCTCAAACTGGTTACCAACTTAAAATGCAATCTTTCAGCTAATTGTGTATTAAGAGCAGCAATGTCTATAAACACTTGTGCATCTCGCTGTAGCAATGGCAGTTCTTAATGCTACACCCAAGCAGTAAGCCTTCTTTACACACCCAAGAAACCCAGGGTCAGGGCAAGGCCTACATGATCCAGTCTCCTCTGATGAGATATGTAAAGATCCCATTCTACTACAAATGTTCAGGATAGGAAGACACTAGGGAGCCAGATGTGGTCCTGTGCTAAATGAGATTAGGAGAAGCAGACAAAATCACAACTTTATTCAATGTGTCATTTATCCTGGGTGACTAATGCATTATTTGTATGAAGTTAAAATTGAGCTTTGAGAAACTATGAAATAAATCAAATGCCCTACTTTATGTAATTTTAACAGACAGATCCCATTAGGATTCTACTATGCGTAGCTGTTGGTTAAAATCATTGACCAGTATCCCTATAAATTAATCAGCTGAGGTAATACTGGTGCTGCTGTCATCATTTGCTACTAATCTACAGTTAGAATTCACTTTAACTTTTCAAGCCTCTTGAGATAGGTTCATCACATTTCAGTTTTTTGTTCAAAATATGTGAGTAACTGCAACTGTTTACAAAAGTCTGTATGGTATAAGTCTGCCACGGGTGTCATTTTTTCAATGGCAGTAGAGTGTGCAATGGCATTTCATTGTAATTTCAGGGTAAAATGCTAATCAGAATCCAGCCATAACAGTCTTCATCATTCTTGATAGGAACTTTATCCCTCGCAGTCTGAATATATGTGCACCATTGAAGTTTAAACTGTTTTAGAATTGCAAAAAACTAATGGGCCAAAATGTCTAATTATACCAAAAGGGATATAGTTAATATTTAGCAGTTCACTTTTTTTTAAAGACTGCCATGGCTCTTGCATTCCCCCTGGACTGTTAATACTTGGATATGTTTCATTTCTGATATGAGACCTAATTTATTACAAACTTGTAAGTACCTACAATTTCTCCTCAAAATATGTACCTTAATGTCGAGTTAATTTAACTATGTACTTTATCTCTACAAAAATGTCCTAGATTTCTTTAACGCCTTTTATCTTTCTTTCTTGACTTGAATCTCATGACCTTTAAATGTATACTGTAAAAACAATAAATAACATTTAGAGGGTTTCCCCCCCAAGATTAATTTTAGTTACACTTGAAGTTTGAAGTTACCCATGAACTCTGAGACAGCTGATGTCCAACTCTTTGAAAGCAGTGGGAAAAAACATCTATCTTCTGGGGGTGCTTGCTCAATAAGGTGATGTGTGTAAAATATGGAACACAGTGCTTGGCAAAATGCTACTTCTCTCATGCTGGCACTCAAACCATCTTACAGAGTGCTGCAAAATGAACACACAGGGAAACGTTCCTGCACATCCTAAAGATGAAATTGCGATCTGAATCCTTCAGAGGCATAAGTAGAAAATGTGTTTGGTCTAAAAATATGTTGCACGTTGCCTGTGTGTTTAGTCACTCAGTCATATCCGACTCTTTGTGACCCCATGGACAGTAGCCCACCAGGCTCTTCTGACCATGGGATTCTCCAGGCAAGAATACTGGAGTGGACTGCCATTCCCTCCACCAGAGGATCTTCCCAACCCAGGGATCAAACCCATGTCTCCTGCATCTCCTGCATTGGCAGGCAGATTCCTTACAACTGCACCACCTGGGAAGCCCCAAATATGTTAGGAAAATCCAAATCCCAGGTTAGCCTCCAAAGCGGGAGCTATTTTTAAAAGAAAGAAAGAAGGACAAAAAACAAATAAGGCATCTGCCTCAGAGGAGACCATGGTATAAAAGTGGGGAGAAAAATATTGAGCAAATGTTGAAGGCATGTTCTTTCACCACCCACCCCCCACTCTGAACTAGAGGAAAGCCTCATTCTGGTGACAATAACAATTTAAGACATCTTTTTCAACAACAAAAAAAAGTTTGAAAAATTACCCTCATGGTATTGTTGTAGATAATAAATGTAGCTATACCTCGCAGAAAGAAAATGCTATGCATAACCATCTAAAATCACAAAACTGGTAAGTTTAGGGTTGTTAGAAGCAATTACTCTCATCAACAAAGAATTCCCCGCAGGATTTCTGGCAAGCAAGATGCACATAGAGAGACTGACTTTATAAAACTTTAATAAGCATGCTGTTTTAGGAACATATCTACCTGTACTGGCCTGTCTGACCACCGTGATTTTAGCTCAGCTCTTAGACCTCAGTCTGCACCTCCCAGCTCTGCTCACAAAGCTGATCACACAAAGCATTAAGCAGGTTACTGTATATCAAACCATTCATCGATTTTGCAGAAAGTAACTGAGCACCTACTGTGTGCCACTGTTCTAAGCAGTGAAGCTGCAGTAGTAAATCATACCACCCCCAAAAAGACTCCACCTTCATGGAGCCCATATTGAATGCATCTTCCTCCCAAGCACTGAATCTCATGCTTACACCAAAGAGGAGCAGAATCGAGTGTCTCTTGCTGGAGTAGATATCAGGCCAGTTAGACCTTGTATATGGTTATGGATGAAAACCCGATGCTGACTTGTAAATACTAAAGAAGAGTGACAAAGGCCTCGTCAGCCTCGTCCGCTGCCAAGCCCCACGGCACGCAGTGCTTGCCACTGCTTTAGCATCTCTGCCAGGGTATTATCATGGGCAAGCAGCACAGTGAAGGATTTACACAGCCTGTTGTTCATTTCAGCTCTGTAACCTACTCTCAGTTGCTGACCCTCTCTGTCCCAGTTTCCCCGCCCTGCAAAATGGGGAACTCAGAGAACACAAATCAGAGCCTGTCACAGAAGAAATGTTAGCTCTGATTATTATTTTCACTCGCTATTATTAATATGACTTATTATGATGGCTTCCCACCTAGACATAATATTTGGAAGACCTAGTGCAATGCCTGAATGACTCAGATAAGCAAACGATGGTGCACCTTGGATTGGCTTCATTAGGCTATTACTCTGGGCCAGACCCTAACTAGGATTACATCAATAAAAGACATATTCTCATCCCTCAAAACTCAGGTGCACTGGAACTCTGGTCAGGGCAGCATGGCAGCTCAGAGGAGGGGTGTCTAACCCAACGGGGCAAGAGTATGTGAGTTTAGGGGCAGAGAGGCAGGAGAATTATAGCCAGTGGCTTCGCCAAGACAGAGCTCAGATTCAAAGGAGACAGCCAGACAACGAATTATTTTGTGGCCAAACAATTCATTATAAACATAGATATAAATGCCAATCAGATGGTACCAAGGCACCAACTTTAGGAGGAAAAAAAGGCAAAAGGAAAAACATCAATACACACCTTTCAGAAAAACAAGCTAATAATTTTTTCAAAAGAAAAAGAACAAAAGAACAAATATATCTGGGTACATCTCAAGAGCCACAATATATGCATCTTTCAAACATAGCTACTTTGCCAGCAATGGTGCCAAATGACAAACATTTGTTTCAACTGATTCGGGAAAACAAACTTTCATTTGGTATTTCTTTGAAGAATGCCTGCATCAATATTTACATAATACAGATAGTTAAATGATTGTCCAGAATTTTGTGGTTATCTCACAGCCAATGGTGGTCAGTGGGTGATGACAATAACTCTGTTCACATAGCAAAACATAACTTCAGCAATTATGTGATGACTGTGAGCGACTATCCAACCAGATAACTGTGGGTCCAAAGACAACTGTTGAAGAGCAAGTGTTGCTGCTCCTGGTCTTCTAAATAGCCCACATTTCTGGTTTTCCATTTCACTCTTGGCCTTGAGGAAGACTGCTTCTCCTCCTCTAGCCCACAGTCTCTCTCTCTCTCTCTGAATTCCTACTTTACTTACATCCATGTCATACTATTTCCCCCAAACTAGTTCTACATTCCAACGTCAAGTCAGTGAGGCCAGAGGTCACCTTCTACATTCCTTTCCTCTCCCTCTAAGAGTGACTGCCTAGCAAAGCACTGGGCACAGAGCTGGTACACGAAGCAAACACCTCTGCCATGCATGCTAAGTTGCTTCAGTCACATCCAACTCTTTGCAACCCTATGGACTGCAGCCCACCAGGCTCCGCTGTCCATGGGATTCTCTAGGCGTGAATATTGAAGTAAGTTGCCATTTCTTCCTCCAAGGGATCTCCCCAACCCAGGGATTGAACCCGAGTCTCTTATGTCTCCTGAAGTAGCAGGCAGGTTCTTTACCACTAGCACCACCTGGGAAACCCTGGAAACCATTCTGGAGAGAGTGACAAGTACTGAACCAGGGCACAAGGGCTCCAGACCCTACCCAACAATGTCACGTGTGGACTATACATCCTTGGGCAAGTTATTTCCCCATCCTTGGCCTCAGTCTCCTCATCTGTACGATGAAGAGGCTGAACCAGATGATGGTGAAGCCCTCCAGTCTTCAAACATTAGGTTTGAGGCATTGATTAATATCTACACACCCAAGCCAAGACTTCTGCCAGCAAATAAATAATGGCTAATTGATGAGACCTCTCCAGCATTCCATGGCACTTCATCAGAAACATCCATCAAGCTGGAATTTAATTTAGTTACCATGGCTGTGCCGACCTGGTGTGAAACCACCAGTCCCTTTGGAAAATTAATTTATTAAAAAAATTCATTGACTGACATCCTGGAGGGAGAAATAAAGCCTCTGCAATTGCATTTCTCATTGTTCAGCAGACAGTTAGGTCATCCTGTACATATTGCCACAGTCAGAAGGTTAAACTGTCCTCAAAACACACTCCTTCCAGTGGGGTGGTTTGATCAAATCATACTAGAGACCCAAAGACCAAGGAGGCATCAGACTCCTAAGAAAGTTCTCCTGGTGACTGTTAAAGCCCAGGCTGCAACTGCAGCACCACTACAAGATGAGCAGGATTTTATTTTTATTCATATAAAAAAGAGACCATTTCAATGCTACTGACAGGAGATATGTGGCCTCCAAAACACAAAATTCGGATTCCAGAAATAGGGTTTCATCAATGCCACCATACATACCTGCTATTGAGATCTGGTTTTCACTGAAGCTGGTCGATGATACAGACAACTGTTATTTAGAAATCTAAGAAAACAAACCACTCTTTATGGGATGGAAGCGTTGTGTTTCTTCTTTTCCTTTTCTCCAGTAAAATGAACATTGAAAAAATAAACAGATGAGCGATTTCAAGTTTCCTTAGATATTTCCCAGTGTGTGGCCTTTACACCTTCCAAGACCAGCACACGCCTATCAAACAACCACATCAAAGATAACTTTCAATCACTGGCTGATTTTCTTTTCCAAATGAAGCAAAATGCACAGGTATATGAAAAATAGCATTCCATAAACTAAGCAATCCATAATCAAAATCAGATTCTAGCTGGAGGGCTAGTGTCAGCTCTGCTTAAATCATGCCATTTTATTTAAGCACTCAGATAATTTTTCTCAGCTCAGTAAGTAGGTGGATGTTAGCAGCTAAGGTCATCGAAAAGATTTACCTTAAAATAAATTCAACAATTCAGAGCATCGCCCTCTCCATGGTATAAAGTGTGCCTCGCTTTGAACATGCATATAAAATTTCATTAAAGTGCAACATAAAAGTTTTACATTAGAGGAACCCAGTGCTGGACCTTTGTTTAACAGTCATGATAATTTATGGTGTGGATCTGCTACAGTTAAGTAGAAAAACAGCCTTCTCATGATGAAATACAAGTCATAAAGGCTGAAACTCAAGGAAAGCTGGAGGAATCCCAAGCCTCCAATCAGTCAATTCTTCTTCAGATTTTTATCACACATTCTTCTTTAACGTTCTCCACACAGATTGAGACACAATACAGTGCTGGACGCCTCAACCTTCAAAGCTGCAGTTTGCAGTTCTAAGCATATCTTAGAATTCATAGGAATCTGGTTTTCTCTTTTTAAGCACAGGGGTAAGTAACAGGGGTTCTAATTTTGCCTTTTCCTATTAAGCATTTTTTGGGTTACCATCGTTCTTTCTCATTCCTTTACTCAAAAGAGACCAGACTGGCTAAGAGACTGTCAAAAAATTACAAAACAATTAAAACACTATCAAACAGGTAGAGGGGTGGTATTACCACCAGGATTTTTGCAACTATCTTTGAAAGACAGTAGTATTTGTATAGACCACTCTTGGAGCTGGTGGGATTCTCGTGTTAGCAGATGTTTCTTGAGCATCTGTAATGAAAAAGGCACTGTCCAAGATGATGTGAGAGGGTGTGTGAATATTTAAACACAAATGACTTAATGCAACAGTAGTGATACAGTGAAAAGAACAATAAACACAAATCCTAAGACCATCCACATACTGTGAAAACAGGCAAGTCAGTTAACCTCTCTGAGCTGCCATTTTTGCCATCTACAAAATGAAGCCAGTAGGACCAGTCATGGCAAACCCACAAGGTTATTGTGAGGATCAAATCAAATGATAGATGTGGTAAGTTATAAAGCTTTGGAAAGAAATGCTATCTACCCCTTACACCCAGCTTTGAGGCTTCCAATTAACTAGACAGATATACTGTGGTCTTCTTTAAGTTCAAGTACTGAATCTTCAAAATTAGGGTATTTGAATTTAAATAGACAGTTCTCAAGGATTTGAGTTTTGACATATATATATGGAAAATTATATATATGATATATACTATACATATATGAATGGAAAATTACAATATACATATAGTGTGCTATTCATACCTTCTCATTAAAGAAGCATCCATAAACAAGTGCTAAGAGATTGTATCATTACATAAACTGTTCCTTATTTGATTAAAAGAAAAAAGCAGAGTTCCATGGCTAGTTGATTATATGGTCATTCCACAGAAATTTTTTTTTTTACACAAGCATAACATACACAATCCAATCTGTTTGTTTCAGTGAGAGCCAGATGCTCCAGCTCACCCAGTAACAATAAATATTAGGCGATAATAATAATTAAAAAAACAGGCAATGAAGGTGTGCGGGAAGGCAATTAAACTGGAAAGTGGGAGATGTGGATTTCTGATCCAGCCCTACCATTGATACAAATCAGGCTGTGTGAACTTAGATGAGTCAATCAACCTATCTAGGTCTGTTTGTTCATCTGTAAAATGGGAATAACACCTGCGCATTCTGATGCACAATGATGGAAAGAGATGATGTACGAGGAAGGACGGCACCTGTTGGAAAGGCTCAGACAAGATGTCAGTTGCTGATGCAGACTCGGGGGTCAGCTCCATCTAGGCTGGAATCTGAACTGCATAACTGAGGAGCCAGTGCCTCCATTTCTTCATCTAAAAATGGAGGTCATATTAGGACCCATCTTATAAAGTTGTTTAAAGGATTAAGTAAAATTGAGTATTTAAAGCACTAGCTACTCAGTCATATTTGGGGCACTGAGTAGATACCCAAATAACAACAACAGTGATGATGATGCAACTTATCACATACACAGGTGAAACACACACACACACACACACACACACACACACACACACACACTCCTCAAAAAGGTTTCTCCAGATTGTGGTCTTGAGTTCTTATATCAGCAATAAACTTCTTTCCATTCTCAGTAAACAAGTTTTTAAATCTCTTTCTTTATCCCACAGGAATCAGAAAAAAACAAAATTAAGAGTGAAAAATGTACTCACTGTACCCATTGTTTTGTCTATGTGACAAGCTCATCAAGTATGTGGTGGTTTCCCTTTCTGAAGTACAACCTATAGCTATAAGCTCATGGGAGTACAGTTCCTAGTTTGTTCCAGAGATGGCCATTTTATTGGGCTTTTATGATTTTTTCAATTAAATATGTGTTAAATATGTGCAGATTCTGCATGCAAGCAATAGTCTTAGCTAAGAATAATGGGCATGAAATAAAGGTTCAGCATATTAAAACCATTTCTATTCAACAATAATTAGCATGTTTAAATACAATATAATTTTTATCCATCTACAACATGCTTAAATGTTTGGAATCTCGTTTATGTCTATAATGACAGATTCATATTTGAGGCAGTCATTTTCAATCTTGATTTGTATATTTTAGACTTGTTAAATGCTTGACTGAATCATTAGCAAAACAATTCATGTATCATTAAACTGATTTCTAACATGAGATAATTTTCTTCCTTGTCCAACAGACATGCCTTTTAAGATTTACAGAGATAGCACTTATTCTTTGGGGGGTTTCAGCCGGGTGTAGAGCAGACCTTATCAGTAGCTAATTTCACCACCTTGAGTCTTACTCCCCACCCCACTACACACTCAAGCTCAAGCGGTTTTTTGAATGAAAGCTCAGACACACTGGAGAATGAATATTGTACCAGCAAGAAAAAAGAGACCACTGACTGTCTTCCTTTCAATGGAAAACAAATAGAGGGGAAGGGGGAAAGATAAATGGATGGAGGCAGAGAAAGAGAAACCCTGGCGACCTGTGGGCCTTGGTCAGAACAAGATCCAGGGGCAAGATCCAGGACCCCCTCGGCCCCCTCCATATTCCCGCCAATCCCAGGTAAAGGTGGGCTGCCTTCTCAGTCCCTCCCTGACATTCCCATTCACCAACAGGCCTCTGCCACTCTTCCAGAGGATCGAAGAGAGGGAGGCCTCCCAGATCTGTGCACACAGAACAGGCGGAGGCAGCCGGGCCGCCGCTGTGCATGGGCCATGCCCAACTGAAGCTGGAACAGTTCACTTTTGTCTGGAGAGCAGGATCCCAGCCTCCCACAAGGCTGAGGGAACCTGAGCAAAGTGGGGGCCGCTGGGGCAGCGGACGAGGGGGAGGGGAGGAGAAGCCTGGCCCGCACATGGCCCCTTCCCAGCCTCAACAGCCCCACACAGACCTTTGAACTTTCTATTTATCTAACAGTTTAGTGAGTTTAACTCTCTTCCTGTATAACTGCCCATTTGCAAGCTCGCCTCTAATTAGGCTACTTGTGAGACATCACATAAAAACTACAAACCAAGGATGCTGGCCTCTGTCCTTCACAGGCAAAGTCGGCCACCGTCATCCTGGCTTAACTACAATTGTCATCAAGCTTTGCAACATGGTGATTTTGCTCTCATGGTGATTTGCTTTTCCATTTTTATTTTTTAGTGTGAGCCCCTTCCTGTATCGGTCTTCCCTTCTTTCCTTCCATCTTTCTTTTTCAATGATAAAATGATGATAAGCACCCCTGCAAAGAACCTCAGCCTGTCACAAAGCAACATCTCATCAATACGGGAGGGGTGCCTGCCGACAGAAAGGCTGGACACTTGGCAGACCCTCAGATCCTGCTGGTAAAGGAGTCCAAATCTAGCCACGTGATCTCCAGACACCTCAAGAATTCATTGACTGGGTTAGCACAGGCAAGGGTACGCAATGATTTAAACGATCAAATTTGATTCTTTTTTCCCTTATCCTTTTTTCACTTTTTAAGAGCAAGTGGTACCTTTGGTGTACACAGCCATCTGCGCCTTCCTCTTTTTCACAGAATGGTTCATATTAAATTCAGACACAGGTGGACACTGCTCATTCACCCAGGAATCTTCAAGAATGAGAGCTTTGGCCCTTTAATCGAGTCAAGAGCATGACCCATTAAGAGATTCTTGCCGTGTGTGGAGTTCAGGGCTCTGTTCTGTTTAGCGCCGAGCACTCTTAACCGCCCAGGCTGGGAAGAGTCACCCATGCCTCGTCCTGCCCATTTGCTTTCCTCCTGAGGAATGTGGATGTTTCTAAATGGGCACACACTTTTTGTTTACTATAGTCTAGTGTCTGTAAGTGACACATATGCCTGTTTCTGTAAAGTCTTTCTCCATTAGGTCGTGGAAGATGAGTTTGTTTTTTAGCTGGCCTGATCCGGTTATTATGTCAGACATAGGGTTGTGGTAGAGATGGCTCAGAGCTCTCTGTTCCACAAATGAATGCTGAGAAGAGGTCCAATGGAAATGAGATCCTTAACTTGGCTGGTGCCTTTTTCTTCCTAGGGCATCCTTGGGAGGTTTGGGGTGGGGAGCAATGGATGCCATCCCTCTAAGCAACTACTTACTCCCCAGGAGGGGAAGTAAACATGTAATGAACATGCCATTGCCATGCTCTGGATGTGCAAGAGAGTTTGGAAAGGTACAGACTTTCATTCAAGGCAATAAGCAAACTCTTTAGTTCACCCACTATTCACATTTCTGTTCCTTTTCTCTGTGGGGGTGTACAATACACAGATGCACAACTGCAGCATTACAAATGTTTACAAACACAGATGTAGAAGGAAGCTTGCCCCTCACAATCGAAGGAGAAATGTTCCTGGAACGTGTGCACAGAGGGAAAAGGCTGGCTGATTTATGCAGACATGTTATACTAATTCATCAGTATTCACATAATATCCACAGAGTGTCTGAGTCCACATGTTTCTTAACTGATGTGGCAGTTAGGCATCTAGAGGAAATCAGGTTTTGCATTTTCCTTAATATAATAAAAGATAGTTTTCAAAAAAGGAGAGAGATGTAGTCTTCTGAAAAGACAAATCAAAAGAGCTCACCCCTTTAAATATGCAACTGCATGTGCCTAAGATTAAACTGAAATTAAAATAGTATAATAAACATGTTTTTAAAAACCTAAAACATTGTATATATGTTTATCATTTGAACTACACCCACAAAATCAATTATAACAACGTCTGTTAAGTCAATGATGTTACCCACACTGTATATTAGGCAAATTGTATGCAAATAGTAATGCTGTGGTTATCAGGTGCCTGCAAAATAAATTAGTGAAACAAAGTAAAGGCTGTATACAGGAGCGTAATATTTAATGGAGCAGTAATTTTATTGTGATCTTTACTTTTAAATAACAGCGTGCTTATTAAAAATTGCAACGTGTTCTTCTGCAGAGCTGATAAAACCCTGCATGGTATCAAAAAATGCCTTATAGATTAATACTGATACAGCGTAATTTGTGGCTTCAAGGATTTACCCGGAATTGCTGTAAAATAAAATGTTTTTAAGTTCTGGTTATCTTGGATTTTCAACTAAAGGAGTCATGATTGGCATAATGAAACTATTGGCTAAGAGTGTGACCCTTTTCTAAAGAAGGAAATTGCCTAAAATATCACATCAGCGAGGGAAATCCTTGTAAAAAAAAACACAGCATTCAGAGTCAACGGCTGCCAGGAGTTTAACGTTGCAAAAGATTTCGCACTGCCGGTCGGTACTATAGATTATTCCAACTCCATTTAAAAAGCCAATAGCGAAGCGTGCAATTCTAAGTTGCTACCGCCGTGCCTTCCCCTCATCTAATTCCATAGGCTGTGGGGGCAAACTGATACGAGAAAATGTTATGACAAATGAACAGTGATAACGTTGGTGCAGGAGGTGAGGCTTTTGTAAAAGTTAATAGATATGTGCATCGCTATTGATGCACACGCGCGCGCACAGCACGCAGAGTAACAACTTTCTAGCTCTCAGTCACCTCTGCACCTTCTTTCATAGACAGCCCTCTCGGCGACAAGTTGATGGTATTTGGGGAAGAGCTGACTAAACCTTTGAATCCGAGCTGGGTGCCTATGACACAAACCGGTAGCTGCCTCCCAGTGCGGGGGGGGGGGGGGGGGCGGTGTGCGGACAGGACCCAGGGGCTAATTAAATGTGCGTTGACTTCGGAGCGGCCAACTTTAGGGGCCAACTTCAAAACCCCGCAGTACTGAAAGCCAACGCCGCAGTCGGCCCGGAACCCGGGGTCCCCCGCACAGTGGCCCCCGAAGCCGCCGCCAGGCTCCCGATTGCGAGCGGGTGGAAGGGAAGGTGTGCGCGCCGCGCCGCGCGGGGACCGAGGTGGCGGCGGGGGCGGTGGCCGCCGGGGACGCGGAGGGCCGCCGGTGGCACCTGGTCGCTGCCTGTCCCCCCGCGACCCGCCGCCGGCGTCGGGCACCTGGGAAAGTTGGGGGCATTTCGAGCGGCAGCATCCGGTGCGCTGGGAGGCCGCCAGGCCAGCCGTTTGGGCAGAAAATCCCGGGCGGAGGTCGCGCGGCTCAAACCCCGGACAGCAGCGCATCCGATTTGGGCCAAACGCAACTCTTCGGACTTGGAGTGCAAAGCGACGCCTTCCGGACCCGCATTCCTCACTCATCCGCACCTACACCCACCCGGGCACCCGACCGAGGAGTCGCGGCGGCCGGGGCCAGAGGTGGCCGAGAGCAAGTGGGAGGGCGTCCGGGGCGCCCCCACCAAGCCCCGGCTCCTCTTAACAAAGGCGGAAAGCCCAGCCCCAGCGCGGGGACCCGCGCAGCAAAGGAGAAGGCAAAAAGCAACACCTACCACTGCTGCTCCAGGTCCCAGTCCCTGAAAAAGTCGAATAGATCCATAGCGGCCGGGCGGCGGCGGCGGCGGGCGGGCGTCCGTCCCTGCTCGCGGCGGGTCTGCGTGGCTCTCGGCGCGGCTCGTGCGCTGCTCTGGGCAGTCCCGCTCTCCGGCCCTCCTGCCCGGCTAAAAGTGCCCGGGCCGCATTGACGGCGAGGGCGGGCGCCGGAGGTGCCGGGTCCTGAGCTTCGGGGCGGCGGCGGCGGCGGCGGCAGCGGGCGGGCAAGTGCCTGACCGCCCGCTCGGGTCTGCTCGGTCCGCGGCTGCCCGCGCGCCCAGCGCCCCGACGCTGCGGCGGCAGGCGCGGCGGGCTCGGGCCGGCGGGGCCGCCCGCCTGGCGGGCTGCGGGCTGGCGGCGGCGGTGGCGGCGGCAGGGGCGGCCGGGGCAGCGGCAGCGGCGCGGCGCGGCGCGGCAGCCGGGGCGGCAGCGTCGGCGGCTGCACAGGCGGCGGCGGCGGCGGCGGCCGCGGCAGCATCACACACTTACACACTCACAGGGGGCGGAGCCTGGACAGCCCGAAGCCGCGACATGGAGCCGGCACGTTATCATCCCCGGATCTGGCAGGGGCTCGCCCCGCCCGTCCGCGCCGACCGGGACCCCCCTCTGTCAAAATCAGCTGGTGGGAGCGGCCGCAGACCTGGGGACTCGCGCCCTGGGGCCCGGGCTGGAGGGGCAGCTGCACCGAGGCGGGCGGGGGCCCGGCGGGGCCAGGAGGCCGGCTTCCGGAAGGACACCCTCTCTCGGAACCCCCACCTACTCCCACCCCTGCGAGTTAAGGTTCGGGACCCGAAAAGAGTGCACAAAGTGACGCGGGGATGGGGGTCCACCCCCCGCTGCGGCGCGCACAGTCCCTGCCCCCGGACACTCCTTGGGGCCCCCGACCACTGGGAGCAAACTTTGGTGGGCCCCGAGCATCCCTCGGCCCCGCAGCGCAGAGCCCTCTAGGCCAGGAAGAAGAAGACGGTCACCTTCACCTTCCCCGGCGCCGCGTGTCTGCACCCAGGCCGGCCAGGCATGCCGCAGTGCCGCCGTGGCCGCACTGCAGGGCGCGGTGCGCACCTAGTAGGTCCGCAAGCTCTGGGCCCTGGATTCTGTAGGCTGCAAGGGTCGGCACGGATGACCACCCTAGGTGATCCTCAGGTTCGCCTTAGGACGCTGGAAACTGGGTGGCACTACCACCTTCTAGGCACAACCACCACGTGCCTTGGACAGAAGGCGTCAGCACTCCCTGCTCTGGGAGACGGGAAATCCCACAGAGTGTGCCCACTGTCCCACCCTCTGGCTGCCTGTCTCCCTCTGGCCGGAGAGTCTCTCTCCGCGTGCAGCCGCCTCCCTCTCTTCAGCCTCCACTGGTGGTCCAGGACTGGTGGACCCCTTTAGCCAACACCCTTGGGGAAAGCTTTCCGGGCCTCTGATGCCCAAAGCGGTGTCAGAAGGGGCGGAGTCTGACACTTCGGGGAGCAGGAGCACCCGGAGTCCCAGACCTTCCGCAAGTCCTTGCGCAGGCAAAATAGTATTGGCACATCATTGAAATCCTAAGGTGAGGACCCTCTAGCAAAGCGGTAGCCTGAGTGCTGACAAGAGCTGGGTGCCAGTTCTGACTCTGATTCTGTCACTGGCTCTGCGTGTGACTCTAGCAAGTCTCTTCTCTGAGCCTCGTTTTGTAAAAGACAGAGGCTTGACAGAGCCGCCATCTGGCTCCTGCACCTCCAGCTTTCTCCTTTCTATTTAAATATGCTTCTCTAATATTATCTCATATTCTCAAAATCATCTTAATAATTTCTCTTTACTTTCTTTATTTTTTCCCGGAAGAAACTGAGGCTCTGAGACTGGGTAATTTGCACAGGATCTGACATTTCTCCTGAAGGGGGAACCGAGATTATAACGAAGAATCTGGGAAGCCCATTTAGGGAGGGCTGAACTCAGTGGAAGGTGCTACAGCTCCAAGAGGTGGAGGACTTGAGAATCTGAGGTTGAAGGGGCCCAGAGTTCGGTCTCTCTCATATTCTTCGTATGGGAAAAAGCACATCACCCACATACACAGACAAGACACTAAGATTCTGCAACTCTGGCATCCGATGATGCTTTGCTTTGTTTATTTATTTTCCATAGGGCCAAGTTCTTAACAAAACTAGTTAACTGACTGCAGATCAACCAATGGGCAGCCAAGGGAAGACTGCATTTCAAATCGCCTTGTCAGTTTGGCTACTTGTAAACTCCTCTAGTCAAAGACTCCAGGGCGAAAGAGCTATTGGTAAAAATGGTGCCAGAGATTTTCAGATTCTCTCTGTGCCTTCTTTACTTGTGGAGTTCCAGTCTTCAGCCTGAGACTGTGAGCCCTTGAGGCAACAGAGACTTCCTTGCTCAGATCCACAGCTCCCAACCTTAATTCCCTTAGTAAATGATCCTCGAATTGGATTTGATTGCTAATAATGATTGTCGCCTGGGCTAATGCTTGATCTGCTTGAAAATCTTTAGAGGAAAACCAGAACATCTACAATTAACATTTAAATGGTGATTATGGTCACTTTGTATCTGATTCACTTTTCTCGCCAGATTATATTGATTGGGGGAATACAGAAAAAAATTATGTGCTAGGTAAATAAATTTTCAAGAGAACTAAAGCTGCTCCTTTAAGAGTTCCAGACCCCTATCTCCCCACTGGTGCACTTTCTTCCCAATCAGCGGGAGGACCAAGCAGAAGCAGAAGGAACCAGCGAGAGGCAGCACTCTGAACAGAAGTGCCTGCGGGAAGGAGAGAAGAGACAAGTGGTGCCGGCTGCCATTTCAAAAAAGGGGCTGGGGCTTTTCCTTCCAGAGATCAAAACCAAGAGGGGAGGCTGCGCTGGGTGGAAGGAGTTCCCACTATCAGCCACCCTCCTGGAACAGGGAGGAAGCTGGGAGAGGCAGCCCTGAAGGGACCAGGCTATCCCTAAGGCCAGCCAGCCAGCCCAAGCCCAGCTCATTGTCTGAACATCTGCTCCTGGGCAGAGGACAAGCTTCACCTTCTCTCTTCCTCCTCCTCTTCTTGCCCATCCTCAACTCTGATGGAGCCAGGAGCCTTAGAACTGGGCTCTTCAGTGAACCTTCAGACAGCCATCCAAGCCCTGTATCCTCCAGCACACCGGCAGGAGGGAAGGGAAAGCAAGTTGCAGGGAGAGCAAAAGCAACAGGAAGTGAAAAGGGGATCTGGAATCAGAGCTCACTGCTGCTGTCACTCTGGCAGCTCTGCCATCTAGTTCCCACGGGTCAGGTTGCTGCCCTCTCATTCCACTCTCTGGGGCATCTGAGCAAAGGTGGAAGGTTCCTGTGGCTCAGGCTGCTGTCCTGGCTTTGCCTGGAAAAGCCCCTCTCTGATCTCACTACACAACTCTCAGCTCAACCCAATATTTCTGCAGTTGTAATCTCTCCCCTTTGACCCTGCTCTCTGTAGGCTTCTCCCACGCTCTCTGTTGGGGCCCCCTCCACACCTCACCCATCTCCTCCATTCAGAGACCTCCTGGAGGACCACTGGGCCAAGAGCAAGCCATCTTTTCAGAGAGGCCAGAATCAAAACTAAGACTCCATGGCCCAATCTCTTGAGATGTAAAACCAGAAATCATTCTAAGAGGCTTGATTGTATGCAAATGCTGATTCTCAGACTTTCCGAACTGGGATTTTGGACTTGAATTACTTCAAAGGAGTTTATTTTGGAGTCTCCAGGTACTGATGTTCATTTCAAAGAACTAGAACTCCTCCATTCTTATAGTGGGAATAAAGGCACTGTCATTCTGGATCTGGTAGATAGTGTCTACAAATTAAGATTAATTTAAGAAAATTTCTCTGTGAATGTCGGCTCCACGAAATGAACAAACTGACAGCATATGATTCATGTGTCATCCTGTCATACCTCTAATTTCCACTTAAAATATTAAGTATTTGTTTCTGACCTGGTGTGCAGTCAGGCTGAGTTACTTTCTAGGAGAAAATTATGATCAAGGTTACAGCTCATCTGAGGAAGATTGAAAAATTCCATGGGCTCCCTTGGGAAGTATCAACTCCCATTACTGGGGATCTCCCTCTGATAGTACACCATGGTACTGTTCTGAGTTGCAATGGACCAATTCAACTGTGAACGTGGGGCAGTTTCCACACATGATCCACAGTATCCAGAACAATCTTTTATGGAAGGAGCATCTTCTTTTCTAACTTCAGAGAATGTCTGTTCTTGTTTCATGTCAGTGCTTCCAGAACCTGTAAGTTTTATTAGGTCCCATTTGTTTATTTTTCCTTTTATTTCTATTGCCTTGGGAGACTGACCTAAGAAAACACTGGTACGATCTATGTCAGAGAATGATTTGCTTATATCATCTTCTAGGAGCTTTATGGTGTCACATCTTATATTTAAGTCTTTAAGCCATTTGGAGTTTATTCTGTGTATGGGGTGAGGGAGAAAGACCATATAATTTTATGTCAGTCACTTCTTAACTAGGTTTACAGTACTTGAAGATGATGCTATTCAGATTTTATATGGTGTATTGCTATGATTCCTTGTACATATTGAGCATAACAATAAATAGAGATAACATGGATTGAATCTTTTTGCATATCAGACAGAGTGCTCAGCATTTTACAAACATTATCTCATTTACACCTCACCATAATTCTCTGAGGTAGTCACTAGTATCACACCTATTTTGCAACAGGAAACTGAGGCTCTAAGAGACTCGGCACTTGCCCAGAGTGACAGAGCTCACAAGTGCTGTAGCCGGGTGCTGGCCCTGAGTTTATTCCCTGCCTAAGTGCCTGTACTTATCCAAGCTGCCTCCAGTGTCTCCATTCTGTCCGAATGAAGGGTTTCGTATCACTATATCCCAGGGAAAGTAAGCAAGGAAGGAACCATTATCTCTATTTGACAGTTGAGGAAACAAGTGAAGTGACTTTGCCAGGATCACAAGGTGGCAGAGCTGCTGAGGGGGAGGCAGCTGTCATTTAGGCACAAGTTCAGTGCTCGTTCTGTGAACCACATTATTGTTTATGATCCCAAGGCCACTCTAGTGAACACTCTGGGAGTCTGGGACTGCAGTGGCATCAGTTTACTGTTGGATTAAAAAAAAAACTATCGTGGTGCAATTTCCCTGATCTCAACTGTGGCTGAATTAGGGGAAGGCAGTTGGCTGACCCATGCCCTCATATTAAAGAAAGTCAGTCAGATAGGCAACAGGAAGCAAGAAGATGGTGGAGTAATTCTTGCTTCATCGTTTAAGGAGACTCATATGGGCTTTTTTCCTGGAGATTAGAAATCTAGAGCTAACATACCTCTTCTGTCTACTGTGTAGGTGTGCATGGTAGTGGGCTGGGGGTAGTGATGGGGAATTCTCCTGCTCAAGACTGTGTAGCTGGGGAACTGCAAATCTGTGGCTCTCTCCTAACTTCTCCAAGGTTCCACTCCCTTGTCTATAAATTCAGGGCTTTGGGAACGACTCCAGCTCTGACATTCTATGGCTCTTTGATTTGAAGTCCCTTTACTCAACCTTCCGTCCATGACCAAAGCAGACTGCTCATTTATAATGATGAGGGAGGTAAAGTGAAGACTCACCTCCATTACCCAGATCCATCATCTCCATTCCTGATCCAGTGATTGAGACATCTGCTTCCTGCAGCTCGGAGCCCTGTCCCCGGGCTGCCCTTATAAACCCATTCTGCAGCGTGGCTGCCAAGAGTCTCTTCCCAGAGCCCCCTCTGCGGGGTTGAAGGGCTGGATTCCAGAGGAAAGTCAAGCATTTTCCCAGCAGCCAGAAAGGGAACCTAATGTATACAAAAGTGCTTTGTAAACGGTAAAAAGCCCCATATAAGTGCACACTCTCAGCATCCCTAGGATTGCCATCTCAGAGCCTTCTCTATCAGCTGAGGTCAGCAGTGTTGAGTGTGCTGGCTGTACTTGTAGGGTTTTCCTTTCTTTTTAGATTTTTATTTCTGCTTGTTTGTCTGGCAAATGGGGACACATGCCATGGGTCTCAGAACCTGGTTAATAAGTTGTAAGTTTTGATGCTGTCAAAACAGTATTAAGAAGTTTAAGCTTCCTTTTATGCACTAATCATTTTTTGGAGGCAGTTCAGGCCACTGATTTTCACAGTGAAACTTTTTAAAGTGATTTTGTTTAAGACTTCCTGTATCTTAGTATCACGTGAACCTGGATTTTCTATTAAGTTGCTAACAACCAAATCATCACTAATGACATTAGAAGAAATTAAAAGATCACCTAAAGTCAACTTTTAGCTGCTTCTGTCTATTTTCATAAAGTAGAATGCACTGATAAGGCCCTCCAGCTTTGAATTATTCTTTTTTCAGCCTTAGTGAGGTATAGTTGACAAAATTTGTATATATTTAAGGTGTACAAGGGGCTTCACTGGTAACTCAGATGGTAAAGAATCTGTCTGCAATGCAGGAGACCCAGGTTCAATCCCTGAGTCAGGAAGATCCCCTGGAGAAGGGAATGGCTACAGTATTCTTGCCTGGAGAATCCCACGGGAAGAGAAGCCTGGAGGGCTATAGTCTATGGGTTGCAAAGAATCTGACATGACTGAGCAACTAAGCATGCAAGGTGTACAAAGTGATGGTTTGATAGGCAAATATATCATGAAATGATAACCACAATCAAGCTACTTAGCACAGTCATCACCTCCCATAGTTGCCATTGATGTGTGTGTGTGTGTGTATGGTGGGAACACTTAAGATCTACTTTCTTAGCAAATTTCAAGTATACAATACAACATTATTAACTATGGATACCATTAGATCTGTGTATTAGATCTCTGCACATTCCTTCTACATTAGATCCCCAGAACATATTCATCTTATAACTGAAAGTTTCAGAAATGGATCTATAGTACAGTTTGTACAGGTTTTCCCTGGAAGAAGGGAGAGCAGAGGCCTCAGCCTGGGGAACTCTTGCCTAATCACATGACCTCCTGAGAACTGCTGCTTCAAAGAGGTCATGCTGATCCCACTCCTTGTCATATACCCAGACAACACAATAATTCAAAAGGATACATGTACCCCAATATTCATAGCAGCACTATTTACAGTAGCCAGAACATGGAAGCAACCTAAATGCCCATTGATGGATGAATGGATAAAGAAGATGTGGTATATGTCTACATTGGGATATTACTCAGCCATAAAAAAAAAAGAATAATGCCATTTGAAGCATCGTGGATGGACCTAGAGATTATTATACTAAGTAAGTCAGAAGAGAAAGACAAATATCATATAATATTGCTGATGTGTGGAATCATTAAAAAAGGTTACAAATAAACTTATCCACAAAACAGAAATAGAGTTACAGACGTGGAAAACAAACTTATGGTTACTGAGGGATAAGGTAGGTGGGGGTGATAAATTAGGAGATTGGGATTGACATGTACACACTGCTAAATATAAATAGATAACTAATAAGGACCTACTGTATAGCACAGGGAACTCTACTCAATGCTCTGTAATGGCCTATATGGAAAAAGAGTCTAAAAAACTATATATAAAACAATATTGTAAATCAACTCTATTCCAATAAAATTTAAGAGAAAACAAACAAATGAGAAAACACAAAGAGGCCATGGTGCCTTTCCACTCGGTGGTTTTTTCACAGCAACTGAGGCAGATCATGGAGAAGAGACCCAGGTTGGCCTGGACCATTGCAGATGCATGGTCGAGAAGGCTTTCTACCACTCACCCAATGGCCCCACTTAGGCTCTTTTTCCCTTAACTTCCAACCGCTTCAATGAATCAGGTGCCTCTGGATCCACTGCCAATGACAACAGGATCTACTGTGAAGCCTCAAGTGCATCTACCTGGGGGTCCACTTTGCTTTGCTCTAAGGGATCTAATTAAAGGATGTCTTCCAATCCACAGTATCTTCACAAACTTCTGAGACACTACAGCCAAAAGTGGGACCACACTCCTAATCAAGCTACACTTCAAGGTGTCCCACTTCAGCCTCAGTAGTATTTTCCTTATGTTAACTCTCCACACTTTGTGATTTATTAGATCATGACATTTTCAAAGTTAAATTTAAATTTATCAACAGGATGGTGCCCCCAACATCACCTTTTTCATTTCAGCCAGAGCTTAGTTTTATATACCATGGAATCACAGGCTTTCAGCATGACCAGGAAACTTATTGACTATCTCTAGACCAACAAAAGCCCAGATTGCTCACCAAGACCACGTAGCTAATTATATCAGAGTCAGAACTATAACCAGATCTCCTAAGTCTCAGTTGAATATCTGTCATGCAATCCTGAAATTTTAAAACATTGCAACTGGCACTATTTTTAATTACATCATAAAATAATTGTTGTTTGACTTACTAATTAAGGAAAATCTTGACCTTTGGAAAATACTCAAATTTCTACCTAAGTGTCTGTAAGATAATTATTGATGTTTTGTTTTGGTTTTGGGTGGGGTTTTTTTGAAGAACGATGCTGTCTCTAATCAATAATCATCAACAAGTGTTCATTAAGCTCTGAAAGTTCCCAAGTTCCATACACACTTTGCCCCATAGCACTGCCTGAAACAAGAAAATGGTAAGCGCTACTTAGAAAAGACATCCAATTCCCCTTATTTAAAGCAGGTCTTCCTAAAATTAATTATACTGGCTCTATTGAGTGTAAGGTGCCAAAGTATCAATTGTTCTCAATTAAGAAGAAAACCAAAAGCAAAGCCACAGTCTCTGGAGAGGGAAATGTTCTGGCTAGACTTCCGTTTTCCATCAATCTTGTCAATAATGTGTTTTATCCAACATGGTACCTTTTACACAGTATATGTGGGTGGTAAAAATCTTGCCAATGTAGGGCCCATACACAGTCTGCTTTCTGTTTCCCTAAATCCATCCTTTCCTTTATATCAGGATAGAATTTTTCCCTCTCCATTCTGCTTTACCTAATTATGTTTGGGCAAGTGTTTCGCCAAGACCAACTGGCAGTAATATTCTATCTCTGAGGCAGGCAAAACATTGCTTGCTTTTCTTCTCCACCTCAAGTGTATCAGAGACAAAGGTGATATGTGTGAAGAAAACATTTTCCTTTTTATTTTTACTTCTTTGATCTCATATTCAAGAGCTAGTGAAGGATGCACAAATACAGTTTGGCTCAGAGTATCTGCCTCCAATCTAAAGCAATTATTAGCATGTAGAATTTTCTTACAGATTTATCAACCTATATTAATAGGCTTCCAAGTAGCCGATTAGAATCTATGCATAGCACTAACAAAAATGTAATTTCTCGAAGTTTGCTGATAAGATGATGATAGAAACTTTCTCTAAGAATTGGGCTTATCATTAACATTTTTTAAGGTTAAAGAGGCATCAGGATGGTTTATAGTGACAAGAAGTTCCCAATCTCTAGGAAGCTTGAAGATAACCATAAAACAAGGAACAAACTTCTCATGGTGAGTCCATTAGTCAAAAGACCTGGTGGAATATACAACCTAGGACTTTCTATAAATTAGGAGATGATATATAAAACCTTTCAAAGTTTTTTGAGTTTTCAGGTGCTAAAGAGTGTGCCTCCTAGCAAAACAAAAACTACATAGGTAGAATTCCCTGGCATTTGGAACAATATAAATATGTCCTAAATAAACTTTGATGTATCACATGTCAATATCAATATTGATATATGATATACACAATTTTAGAAATTGCTGACAACCTCACAGAAATGTTTAACTGAAAAATATCCTTATTATAGGACCTCTGTGTCCTGCTTCAAATCCAGTGCTCATTTCTCTCCTTTACATGCTTGTCCAGAAAACTCTCCTGTAATTGATGTCCTCAGAAAGAGTGCTGAGTGACTCCTCCATGTGAGTCTATAGCCCCAAGAAGAAATATTAATACCATTCATTCATTATAGTCTGTTTACAAACTATTTGTAGTAATCCAAAAGAAAAGTTTTATTTTGTTTTACTGAAGGCAAAATGTATGTTACACAAGTATATAAGCACTATGTTTCTGAACTACACAAAAAACAGATACATAGTTAGAAGACAAAAAGCAAATATATCAAAAAGCAAACAGTAGTCTCTGTGAGGAGGTGAAAGAGTGACATTTTGGTGATCTTTTTTTCCTCCACATTTCTGTGTTTTCCAAAGTTTTTATAATTCTCCTGTATTACCTTTTAAACTTAAAAAAAACTTACAATAAGCTTTAATATGAAAATTTTAATTATGCTCTAAAATTCAATTCAGTAGGGCCTCCACAGAATCCCCCAAGGTCAATTTCTATTTTTTGGATATCAAGAATCTGCCTCCTTTTCTCTAAGAGATGGATATTAGGAGATTTCAGGAAGACTCCATCAAAGGAAGTTGAAAGAGGTGGGGGAAACCAGGAACAAAGTCTTTGTTGCTCTTGATTCAAACTGTTGAGTTCCATATATTCATGTACGTGCATGCTCTTGATTCAAACTGTTGAGTTCCATATATTCATGTACGTGCATGCTAAGTCACTTCAGTTTGTGACCTTATGGATCGTAGCCCACCAGGCTCCTCTGTCCACGGGATTCCCCAGGACATACTGGCATGGGTTGCCATGCCTTCTTCCAAAGAATCTTTCCAAGCCAGGAATCAAACCTACATCTCTTACCTCTACCTGCATTGACAGGCAGGTTCTTTACCACTAGTGCCACCTGGAAAGCCCCCATATATTCATATTAATGTCAAAAACTCAGCAAAAATTCCTAAAAGAACCACAGAGCAACTCAAGTCTGCAAACAGAAGCTATCAAAGTGCAGGAATTCCAGTCTGCCTATCACACCAAAGGCTTAAGACTGTCCATTGCCCCAGGTTATCTCTGTATTTCCTGAGAGGGTAGGTTCAGTTTTCCTTTTTAACTTAGTAGGTTTCTTTTTTTTTTTTTTTCTGTTTTTCCCATCAGGATGGTAGCTTCAGAAAGGGAGTATTGCTGTCTCTCTTTTTTGTTTTTTTTACTTTTTATTTACAAATGACTTTAGACATACAAAACAATTGTAAAAACATTATGGAAAGTTGCTATATACCTTTCATTCAACCAGCTTCCCATAATGTCAACATCTTATAAATGATCAAAAACAAGAAATCAAAATTGGTACAATACTAGTAACTAAACTACAGAAATTACCCTGGTGTCACTACTTTTCTCTCAATGTCAAATTTTTTCTGTACAAAAATCCAATCTGAGATCCCACTTTGCATTTAGATATCCTGCAACCTTAATCTCCAATCTATGATGGTTCCTCACTCTTTCCTAGATTTTTGTGACCTTGGTAATCTTAAAGAGTACTGATGACTTATTTGGAGAATGTCCTTCAGTTGGCTTCATATTATGTTTTCTCATGATTAGACTGAAGTTACGCATTGCTGCCAAGAATATTACACGAGTAATACTGTACCTTTCTTAGTTCATGATACTGACATATTATCACTATGATCACATATTTAAAATTTCTGCTGGGTTTCCCCCCAGTACTGAAGTAATGATTTTTCCCTCTGTAATTAATAAATATCTGAAGGAAGATACTTTCAGACTATGGAAATCATCTGTTTCTCCTCAAATCTTTGCTCACTAATGTTAACACCTAGCAGTGGATTTTGCTGCAACACTTATCACTGTGATGTCATCATGGAGATTTTTATTTCCCTCTTTGCTTCTACACTTATTTTAAAATTGTTTTGCCACACCACACAGCTTACAGGATCTTAGTTCCCCAACTAGGGATTTAATCTGGGGTCCTCAGCTATAAAAGCGCTGAGTCTTAAACCCTGGACAGCCAGGGAATTCATGCTTCTACATTTATGATTTGGCATCATTCTCTAAGGAAGAGCTGCTCCACATATATGGAATTATTTAGACTCACAGACACGTATTTTATGAGTTATAATCTAACACTATCATAATTTCTTTGGTTTCTCACATTGTTTCATCTTTGGCCATGGAGAGCTCTTCCATTTTTGGAATCTATTTTCCTTCTTATATGCACCATTATTTTTCATTATCACAAGATGTTCCAGGCTTGTCTTGTATTTTCTTTGCTCCAGCTCTGGAGTAAAGCTCTGGAATCAACCATTTCTTTCAGGATCCCTGACTTCTTTTATGGGAGCAAGGTATTTAGAGACCAAGAGACCAGGGTACAGTATCTCTTTTATCACTACTGGGGTATCACTGCACCTTGATCTTCTCTGTAGACACAGCTAGGAAGCATGCGTGTGTGTGTGTGTGTGTGTGTGTGTGTGTGTGTGTGTGTGAATTTTCTCTTTTTGTCTTTTTTTTCCATTATTATATTGGGTTCTTGCGTAGTTTGTTCCTCAATTTTTAAGATTTCTTTATATAATGGCATAAGCCTTTTTGTCCATGGACTACATTGCAAATATTTTTCTCCAAGTTTATCATTTGTCTTTGATTTTGTTTATATTGTTCTTTGCCATGGATTTTTTATTGTATGTAGTCAAGCTAATTGATCTTTTATTTTTTTGGTTCTGAATTTCGAGTCCAGTACTCACATGGTTTCATTTTAATCCCTATCCACTTGGAGTCTGTTCACAATTTTTACATGAGATGAGTATATAATTCATCTTTTTTAAAATGACTTCCCAGTTTTCCCAGAAATACTTAGGAAAAGCTCCAGTACTTTGACACCTGATGTGAAGAGCCAACTCATTGGAAAAGACCCTGATGTTGGGAAAGATTGAAGGCAGAAGGAGAAGCGGGCACAGAGGATGAGATGGTTGGATGGCATAACCAACTTGACTGACATGAGTTTGAGCAAGCTCCGGGAGTTGGTGATGGACAGGGAAGTCTGGCGTGCTGCAGTCCATGGGGTTGTGAAGAGTCAGACATGACTAAGGGACTGAACTGAACTGAATCTGATTTAGGTATCTATGCTATACTCACTTCATAAAAGGAGTTACAAAGATTTTCTTCCTTTTCAGCCTCAGGGATGATATACAGCTCATTGGAACAAAAAGATATATGAAAATTTGGTAGAATTCCCCAGTAAAACCATCTGAGCCTGGTATTTGTTTTTTTGGGTGGTTGGGGGCAGGTGGTCGTAAATCCTTAAAATTTCTCTCTTCCTTCTATTTAAGATTTAAGCTTTTTAAATCCAAAACTTCACTTTCAGCAACCTGAATAAGAAATCATCCATTTTATTTAGTTTTTCAAATGTATTTACATAGGTCTGAAAAGTAATATCTCAGGCTGTATTTAGATTTCTTCCATCTTGTCATTACTTGTTGTGTACAATTTTAATTTCTCCTTTTTTCCTTTAGTTATTGACTTAATTTTGACATTTTTTAAGGAAAAATCTTCAATGATTTTGATTTATTAATTCTACTCTTTTTCTGTTCTATGCCTCATAAATTTGTTTTTAACTTTATTATTTTCTTCCTTGTTTGTTCATTTTTTTGGTTTGCATCTATTATTTTTCTACTTTTTTTAAGGCAAGCAATTTATTTACTGTCTCATTTTTATTGATTAAAGTGTATAGTACAGTGAATTATTCTCTGATCACTGTTTTGAATGCATTCTATAGATTCTGACATGTAGCACATTAAATGTAGTTATTGTATTATTTTAATTCTGTAATGTAAGCTTACATTGTCTATTTCACTCAAGAGCTGGGATAGTTTTAATAGCTGTTGAATTTAAGGTTGAAAAGCATTTTCTATCTTTTGTGTTTTGTTTTTTTTTTTAACAGTGTCTACAGGACTTTCCTGGTGGTCCAATGTTTAAGACTTTGTGCTTCCAAAGCAGGGGGCATGAGTTCAAAACCTGGTTGGGGAACTAAGATCCCTCATATTGTGTGGTGTGGCCAAAAAAAAAGTCTACTTTAATTACACTGTGATTAGAGTATTGCATGTAATATTTTTATTTTATAGAAGCTACTGATATTTTCTTTACTTTCCAGCATTGATCAATATAGTGCCTCTGCTATGGTTTATTGAGAGAATGTGTGTTTACTGTTATAATGGAATTCACTATAAGATCCACCCACTTGATTATGTTATTTAGATCTTCTTTCTACCTACTTAATTTTGCTCCACTTCATCTTTTTTGTACTGGGAGGATTTATTCATCTCTCCATTATTAGTATCATCTCCTGTAGTTTTTGCTTCATGAAGGTGGTTGATGTCTTACTTTGTGCATAAATATTCATAACTGATATATCTATTGTGAATTATGACTTATTGCACTAATGTGTATTCTTTTGTCTATAAGAAACCCACTTTAAATATAAGTAAATGAATAGACTAAAATTAAAATAAGGAGAAAGGTATAACATGAAACTACCAACTAAAAGGAAGCTATATTAACTTCAGAAAAAGCAGACCACAGAACATTATCAGGAATAAAAGGAGACATTATATAATGATAAAATATCAACTCTTCAAGAGGACAGACAATCTTAAATGTTTATACACCTAAAACAGAACTTCAAAATATATGATGCAAACACACTGATCAATCTGAAAGGATAAGTAGACAAATCCATACTTAGAGTTGGAGACTTCAATATTCCTCTCTTAGCAATTTATAAAACAAGTAGGCAGACAATCAGAAAGCATCTAGCTAACCCAAACAACACTATCAAGCAACTCTACCTAATTGATATTAATAGAATGCTCCACTCAGCAACAACACAATATACTTTCTTTCTAAGTGCACATGGACTGTTCATGATGATGGACCATATTCTGAGCCAAACACAGTAAAAAGAATAGAAATAATAAAAGAATGTTCTTAGACTGTAACAGTTTTTATATAGAAGTCAAATAACAAAAAAATACCTGGAAAATATACAATGTTTGGAAATAAAACAATATACTTCTAAATATCCCACAGGTCAATGAGGTATTCTCAGGAGAAAATAAAAAGGTATTTGGAACTGAATACAAATAAGAAGACAGCATATCAAAATCTGTGGGACACAGTTAATGCAGTGTCAGAGGAAAATTTATTGCAGTAAACATAAACTGGAAAACAAGATCTAAAATTGGTAACCTGAGATTTGACCTTAAATAACTAGATGAAGAAGAGCAAATAAAACCCAAAGCAACAGAAGTAATAATAAAGGTTAGAACAGAGATCAATTATATGAAAACAGAAACAGAATAAAGAAAAACCAATGAAACCAAAAGATGGTTCTTTGAAAAGAGTAATAAAATTGATAAAACTCTGGCCAAGAAAAAACTAACAAGAATAAAGTTTCCTACTACTTTACATTTAATGCTTTGTGGTCTGAAATCATCTTTTTGTGGTATCAGTAGGACTATCTTTTTTTTTAAATTTTGGGCCAAGCACCACAGCCTATCGGAACCTAGTTCCCCAACTAATGATAAAACTGGAGCCCCCGTCTTGGAGGGGCAAAGTCTTTAACCACTGGACCACTAGGGAAGTCCTAACTATCTTTTGATTGCCATTTATCTGCTATTCTTTTATCCATCTATTTATTTTTAGCCTTTCCAACTCAGATTGTTTAAGGTCCAGCTTTATATATGGCTTGTAGTAGGATCTTCTGTTGTGAGCCAATGAAAGTGAAATGAAAGTCGCTCAGTCATGTCCAACTCTCTGCGACCCCATGGACTATACAGTCCATGGAATTCTCTAGGCCAGAATATTGGAGTGGGTAGCTTTCCCTTCTCCAGGGGATCTTCCCAACCCAGAGATCGAACCCAGGTCTCCCACAGTGTAGGCAGATTCTTTACCAACTGAGCTATCAGGGAAGCCCAGACAATTAAAGTGTTAATAAAAAATTAACTGGGCAATTCCCTGGTAATCCAGTGGTTAGAACTCGGCACTTTCACTGCTGGGGCCCAGGTTCAATCCCTGATGGGGAAGTAAGATTCCACATGACATGTGGCTGGGACAAAAAAAAAGAAATAATTAATTGAGTTACTTGTTTGCATTTACTGATATTATTAATTTTTTTCTCGAATCTGCTCTGATATTGTATCATTATTAATTTTGCTATATTTTCTGTGTCTTTCTCTATAAGATATAAATTCTTTTTAAATAATTTTCTTCTATTGTGTACCAAAGTTTGTACTTTTATTTTATATATACTATTGTTGTTATACTTCTTTGAAAAATGTACTTCCTGCCTGGATTTCTCACTTCACATTTTACTACTTGTTTTACCTGTTTGTTTTCCAATTCCTTTAAAACATACCTGTTGCCTAAACATGCATGCCTAAACGTGCATGCTAAGTCGCTTCATTCATGTTTGACTCTTTGTGAGCCTATGGACGATAGCCCACAAGGCTCCTCTGTCCATGGGATTCTCCAGGCAAGAATACTGGAGTGGGTTGCCATGCCCTCCTCCAAGGGATCTTTCCAACATAGGGATCGAACCTGCATCTCTTATGTCTCCTGCATTGGCAGGTGGATTCTTCACCACTAGTGCCACTTGGGAAGCCATATTGCCTATATAGCACAGAGCTTTTCCTCTTTTCTAGTATTATTTCTACTTTGTCACAATTCATAATTCTGTGCATTAATAGTCTACCATTATTCTTACTTTTGGTCTTAGATATATTTTTATATGCTTACCATTAATCCTTTTACAGAAGCTTCCCAATAGTAACATGATTGGATGAAGTTCATCCCCTAGTATATTCTCAAAGTAAGCTGATGACTTCTGAATTCCCTGAGTTCTTGTATGTTGAAAACTATTCTTCTGCAGTCTTGAAACTCAAAGGACAGCCTGATTAGATATATACTTTCTTTCATTGTTTGTTTTTTTTAATGTTGCTCCATTGTTGCCCTGCTTTGCATGTGGTTTTGATAAAAGTGAATGTCGGTCTAATTGCTTCATATGTTAATTGATTTTTTTTTTGGCCTGGAGCCCTTGAATATTTTATTTTTGTTTTTGAAATCTAATACTTTTATTGGATCATGTCATGGAGCTGATCATTATCTATTAATTTCTCTAGGTGCCCATGGGTCAATTCAGGTCTTTTTCTATTTCTGGGAAGTTTTCTTGCTTTATCATTTTAAATCTTAGTTCTGCATCAGTTTTTCTGCTTTTTTTCTTCCATGAACTCCAATAACACAAATATTAATCTTTGCCTTTGTATCTCTTCCCTTCCCACTGTCTTCTCCCTGACCATTTTTACTTATTTCTTTGTGGCATTTTTATCTTCTTGGTTTTTTATCCCTTCCCTTTGAAAATTTTCATTTCAACCAATTCTCCATTCCTTGAGCCCTTTGTAATTTATTTTTACTTAATGAGATAATTTTGGTTTTTTTCTTTCATTATTTCCAAAGTCCATTCAAATCTCTTTATTTCTCCTTATTTTCAATCCATTGCTTCTTTTAGTTTTTTAATTTGATTCAACATAGTTTTTTAAAACCTTATTAAGGTTTTGTTTGAGTATATTTTTGGATGTATGGTAGATGACATATAGGGTTTTTTTATGCTTCATGTTTTGTCTTGTTTTATTTGAAGGGTGATATTATCTTCAGTTCATGTATATGATATTTTATTTCCTGATTTTCTGCCATAGCTTTCTTGTTCATTTTTATGGTATTAAGGCTTTTTACAAGACTTCTAATTTAATGGTGCCACTATGGACTGAATTGTGTCCCCTCAACATTTATATAAAAGTGTTAGTCATTCAGTCAAGTCCCACTATTTGCGACCCCATGGACTCTAGCCCACTAGGCTCCTCTGTCCATGCAATTCTCCAGGCCAGAATATTGGAGTGGGTAGCCATTTCTTTCACCAGGGGATCTTCCTGACCTAGGGATTGAACTCTGGTCTCCTACATTGCAGGCCGATTCTTTACCATCTGACCCACCAGGGGAAACCTTATATGTTGAAACTCTAACCCCCAATGAGACTGTATTTGGAGATGAGGTCTTTAAAGAGGTAATTAGGTCTTGTGTAGAGCCCTCATTCACACAGAAGATGGCCACGTGAGGACACAGTGAGAAGGCAACTGCCTGCAAGCCAGGAAGAGAGTTCTCAGTAGAAACTGAACCCTGCCAGACTTTGTTCTTAGACTTTCCAGGCTCCAGTATTATCAGAAAATGAATGTCTGTAGTTTAGAAGCCACTCAGCCTATGGTATTTCTTGTGATAGCCCAAGCTGCCTTAATACAGGCTTTGCTCTTCTTTCAGTAGAGCAAAGCCCATCAAATTTGTAGTGGTGGTGGCTGTTGGAAGTTTTTAGGTCTTGTGGTTCTCTTTTTCTTGCAGGACCCTAAACTTCCCCATTTTCCTTTTCAGTCTTTTTGAATTCTCCCTTCCTTCTTGTGCTTTTTCTTCCCCCATCAAAACTATGAATGTTGAAAATTGCTTATTCACATCATGCCTGTCCTTTTGCATCATTCCTCCTTGTTTAGATAGGGCTTGAACATGTACCCCCTCTAAATCATGTATAATTTGAAGTTCCTTCTTTGTAGTTCAAGCTCTGGTCTTCCTAGAAACTTTTACTTCTAGTATTTTCAGACTTAGTGTAGACTTAGACTTCCTGGCATTAGATTTACAATGAACTTAGGACCTTTTGCTAACTTCTCTGTTGGATTTTCTTTTAATATTTTCTTGGTCTATCTTTGTTTGCCATAGAGCCTCACAGTAACCCAGGCAAGGGCTAGAACTATAATAGATCACACATTGGGAATTGGTGAATTTTCTCTTTCCACTTACAGTGTTTTTTTTTTAACAGTTGTTTTAAGTTTGGGCACATTCTTTGTCTTCAAGTTATGCTAAGGGCATGGTTTTCATGTTATTGTTATTTCTCAGTCATCAGTTGGGTCCAACTCTTTGTGACCCCATGGACGGCAGTACACCAGGCTTCCCTTTCCTTCACCATCTCCTGGTGCTTGCTCAGACTCATGTCCACTAAGTCAATGATGCCATCCAACCATCTCCTCCTCTGTCACCCCTTTTTCCTCCTACCTTCAATCTTTCCCAGAATCAGGGTCTTTTCCAATGAGTTGGCTCTTTGCATCTGGTTGCCAAAGTATTGGCTTCAGCATCAGTCTGGTCTTCATGTAGATTCCCTTACAAATATCTGTTTTTTTTCTCTTTTAATCATTGTGGTAGCATGTATTAGGAAGCAGGTAGTTATGCTGTAATCATTGTCATCTACCTGATGTCTGTGTTTACTTACTAAAAAGCAATTTAAGGATGCTTTTTATTTCAACTTACAAAAAACTAACTTTGCTCCCTTTTGCGGATGGGAGTAATAAGAACAACAATGTTCCTACAATTCAATAGAGAATAAAGTATAAGGATTTAAAATTGGGGTAGGAGGACTACCCACTGGCAAGAGACAATTAAATTTTAGATATAAAAATTATATGTCTCATGAAAACATTCTACCATCAGACATATCCTTAAAGTATACTTTGTATAGCTTCTTTGGCAAACCAGGAGCTAGAAGTCATGAATATTTATATGAAAAAGTATCTTCACATTTCTGAAACTATCATTCAGTCTTGGGTTATATATTCACTGGGAATGTTTTTGGCTGAAAGTAACTAATACCTGATGAATATCAGTTGAAAGTACAAGGATATTTACCAACCATTTAAAAGCAGGTATGAAGTAAGGCAGCCTCATAGTTGGGCAGATAGCTCAACAATGTCCTCACGGACTCAGATTTTGGCTCTTTTCATCTGTATGTTACACTCAAAGTGTATGTATGTGTAGGGGGTGATGAGGTCTTATCAGATCATAGTCACAAGAAGGCTGCCATAGCTTCAGACACCTTGTCTGAATTTTATTAGAAAGAATGAAAAGGAGAAGTCATATGTGCCCTGTTATCAGGAGACAACAAGCATTCCTCCAAGTCATACGACAGATTCCCTCTATGTCTCACTGTCAGAACTGAATCCTGTGGCCGAACCTCACTTTCCAGGATCTACAGGCAGCAGTGAAACGGGAGTTGAAAATGGCTGTTGAATTTGCCAACCAGCAATGTCTGCTAATGATTCCAAAATAGTTGTCACTAGGAGTTTAAGAAAATACATCAAAGGATATTATCAGTTCAAGTGCCTCCAAAATAACAGCAATTGTCACTAATCCTTTAAGACTACCTACTATAACAAAGACATGGAGTTTCAAACGTTTTCTCATTCTGATCCGTCTGTTTCACTTAAGACTAATGTGACTTGAAGAAGGGGTACCAAGACATACCTAGATGTGTGGGTGTTTGGAAAGGTGACATGCGGTGTTCAGTGGAAGTGTGGGGAGTTTGCATGTAAAGCACAGCATATAGAAACAGTGACACTGTCTGACCTGAGTGATTAAGAGGCTGAGAATGTCACAGTGACATTATGCCACTGGAAAAAAAAGATGAGTACAAAAATGACATGATTCCTTCTTGAGTATCACCAATTGATAATACCTAGAGCACACTGCAAATTCTGGGAACTGAATTGCTAAGGCTATTAATGGTTTATAGGCTTTCAAAATGAAGGAACTTGGATTGGGGAACAACAGTGCATCCGAATAGAATTTAGAAGGTCAAAGAAACCAAACCACTTTTCATAAATTATTAACTAAACAATGGGACATGGAAACTGATTTAGGTATAACCATTAACATATAACACTTAAGAATCCTACTACTCTTCCATTTAATATGATCCATTTCTTTATTTATCTGTTTTGACTTCAGTGTAAACTCTGCCAGCTGGCATCCTAGTGGAATATAAACATTCTATAGTTATTAAACAACAACATGTCATATATTACATTTGACATAAAGATAAACAACAAACAGTTTCTTTATTCTCTTAGGAGAATAGCAATACCCTTTCTCGATAAAAAGAATCCAGTACAACTCTCTGGTATCTTACGGTTTGCAAAACTCTTTCATTTGACTCTCACAAGAAAACAGGAGACATTTCTCATCTGATTTGCAGATGAGAAACTTGAATTCAGAGAGGGGAAGTGACTTGTCCAAAGTCCTCTGGCTTCTTAGTGAAAGCAACAGGACTTGGCCTCAGGTTTCCTGGGTCCTCACCCACTGCTCTTTCCACCCCTTCAGGCTATTTCCTGGACCACTTCATGGGTCATTTTGAAATGACATGCTTCTAACCTGTTTACTTCCTGTCTTGTGCTGCAAAACTTCAAGTCTCAATCCTGTGGCCTGCTTGGAACCAATATTTCAAAGGAATTAATGCAACATCAAGTGTTTTGGCTCACTGTTCCTGTCAGTAAAGAAAATATCTTGTCATTCTTGTGCTAGCTCTCATGCTTTTCCAGTTGGACATAAGCTAGACAGGTCCCAAAGGCAAGAGCTGATTGCCAACAGCACAATTATGATACTATTTACCTACAAAAGCAATGTCAACAGATAATACCAAAAAAAATGATGCCTCTGACATTTCTGTCATAGCCATGTAAGGTAAGATGAAACCAAGATAGATAGAAAAAATAAACCCCACTGTTAGACTTTCTTCTTCCTTCTTGATAATAGGAAGGTGAAACCAAAACATCAATAAAACCTGTAAAATTAGTATTAGACAATGATACCATTCAACTGAGATACTGCTTAAAGGTATTGACTAAATATGTTCTTTATGAACTTCTAAAAAAGACCCAGAGTAAAAAAGTGAGAATGAATTTAACCAAAGTTTACAACAAATACCAGTTTTCAAGTTTGTCTTGGATGAACATAAACTTATTTTAAGTCTATATAATTTTACCTAATATGATGACTAGTCTCCAAGAAAAATCTTATTAAAAAAGGCTTAACACGTTACTTAGACAATACATAACATCTCCTTAAGCATTTTTCTCAAATACGCAGATTCACTTTTCCATATAAAATAGAGTTTGAGAAAAAGCATTTGAACTTTTCACAGATACCTGAAGAATGGTTTGCTAAGTTAATCATGGCACAAACACAGTTTCCTTAGTTCACTGTGCCCAAGTATTCAGAGAGATGCCAACATGTACACAGGTCCTGAAGTGCTCTCTTTTCTTTGCCCTCTGGCATGCAACTTTCTTTTGAAGTATAGTTGATTTACAATATTGTGTTAGTTTCAGATGTACACTATAGTGTTTGATTTTTTTTGCAGATTATATTCCATTATAGGTTATTACAAGATCTGGGGTATAATTTCCTGGGCTATAAAGTAAATTCTTGTTGGGTATGTATTTTATGTATAGTAGTCTGTATCTGTTAATCTCATATTCCTAATTTTTCCTTCCCCTACCTCCCTGTCCCCTTTGGTAACCACTACTTTGTGTTCTATGTCTGTGGGTTTGTTTCTGTTTTGTATATAAGCTCATCTGTATTATTTTTTAGACTCACATTTGGCGGCTAAGATGGTAAAGAATCTCCCTGCAGTGCAAGAGACCTGAGTTTGATGCCTGGGTCAGGAAGACCCCCTGGAGAAGGAAACGGCTACCTACTCCAGTATTCTTGCCTGCAGAGTTCCATGGACAGAGGAGCCCAGTGGGCTACAATCCATAGGGTCACAAAGAGTCGGACACAATTGAGCTACTAACACTTTGGTCAGTGATATCATAGAGTATTTGTCTTTCTCTGTCTGACTTATTTCACTAAACATAAGATTTTGTAGGTCCATTCTATTGTAGAAAATGGCAATATTTCATTTATTTTTGTGGCTGAAGAATTAGAATGCAGCTTTTAATGAATATCACCCAAATCTCTATATCCAACAGGTATTTTTATTTGAAAAGCAGAACAAAAATGAGTAACAGAGGAAAAAGAAGAAAATGGAGGTAAACTTTTCTATCCTCTGGTCTTTTAACTTTATTTCTACCATTCCAGCAAGATCGGCCTCTTATTTTCACTGTTTCAAAATCAGCTAGGTAATTTTTGTAACAGCTCCATATGGAAGATGTACATGTTTCCTGGCTTAAGTCTGCTCATATGTGCATGATTCGACACCAAATGGCAATTGCAGCCAATGCTCCATAACCCATAAAAGGGAAAGGAATTGTAGTACAGATAATTCAAGATGTCTGAAGCCCAAAGTCATTTATATTTGGCTTTGGAAGTGTACTATCTTAGGTTAGAACATTTTGTCTTTTAATTTATCCTACTTTCCTAATTCTGTCTCATGTTTTTAACTTTAGTCAGTATCCCCATTAAATGAGACTGTAAATAATTCCAGTTAATGGGAAGAGATGGTCTGGGAGAAAAGCGAATGGGGTTGTGAGAAGATGATACAGGCACTGCAAAAATTAACTCAATTCACATAAGGGAGAAGATCCAGGCTAGGCAGGAGTTGACTCTATTATACTATATGCAGAAGGTGAGAGTTATGTCTGTTCACTCTTGTTATGCCTTCATAACTGGGGGGAGCATCTTACCATCTACAGAAAGCACAAAGTATTTCTCTGTGTATCTAAATCCCTCATTGCATTATTTTCCTTTTAATCATTTACACCTGTAAATGACATAGCCTATGATGAAGCAAAATAAAGCCAAAAACATCTAGAAAAACTGTACTACTGGGGGTAGATGCTGCTTTGGTAAGAGATCCTTGTGGTTCTCCTCACTTGCTATAAGTAATAAATCCTTTCTTCTCCTCTTTCCCACCCCCCCAAAAAAGTGTACTATTAGCATTAGGCAATGAAAACATTCAAATGAGATTCTGCTTAAAGGTACATCAGGGAAGATTCAAATAAGCTCAGCCAGAATTCCAAAAACAGAAAGGAAATAAGATTCAGTATTCTGTGCATCACTGACTCAATGGACATGAGTTTGAGCAAGCTCTGGGAGTTGGTAATGGACAGGGAGGCATGGTGTGCTGCAGTCCATGGGGTCGCAGAGAGTTGAACACAACAAAGCAACTGAACTCAACTGACTTGATTCTGTGCATAAGTAGGGGAGATTTTTACAAATAAAAACACCTCATGTATTATGTGTGCTTCTACAATGTGTTTAAATTCTGTGGCTTAGATACTAACAGCTGTGTAAAGCTTGATGAAAATCAGGTAAACTCAACTGAGGTAATGACTGTCTACCAGGGGCCTTTTCAATGCCAGACATGTGGCCTATGCCTTCCAATGCTTGCCCTTCTCCTCTTGGGTTCACCCAATCTCTAATTATCAGGGTGGATGCTGGAACTGGGGTTTCCTTTGTTACCAGATCATTGTGTTAGTATCAGTTTTTTCCTGTCCAGTGTTCAATGTCTTTTAATCAAGTTTTTGAGCTATGATTCATATGTACATTAATATGTGAAATTATCAGAAGCTATATTCAAGAAGGCACAACATTAAAGGTAAGACAGAGGCCTGTAGAGATACAAATCAATCAGAGAATCTGTCTGAATCAGAAGGCGGCACATAGCTTAGCTGCCAAAACAATTCCAGGCTTAAGGGTTTAAGGTATCTTTGTTCCAATGACACACCGATCTTTGGATTAAGTCTTTTATCAAAAACAGTATCCAAGATGTTCTTGGAGATTTCTTGTCACTGAGAGCCTGATGCCTGACATATTTATTTCATAAAGTGAGAAATAGCACCATGTGAAAATAGCTCGAATGAGTGTTATCTAGCTCCTTTCTGGGCAGTGAAATGACCCTGCCTTGTTTTGTTCTGGGAAACCTGCCAGGTGAGCTTTGAAAGGCGAGCGGAGCAGAGGTGACTTGCCTGGCTGGGCAGTTCATTCTGACACAAACCCAGCAGAAAGCACATTGTGTGCTTCCTGTCATTTGGTGAAGACCAACTTGGTCCTGTATTCTTCCCTGGAGAACTTTACGGACAGAGGAGCCTGGCATGCTACAGTCCATAGAGTCGCAAAAAGTTGGACACAACTAAGTGACTGAGCACACACACACACAACTTTGTCCGACTTTACTGAGATCTGGACCTGCACAGTCCCTCTAGGCCTTCAGGTGCTAAGACTTGGCCGGAGTCCTAGCTCTGTCACTTGCTAGCCTCATGAACTTGGGTAAGTTACTATACCTTCCTGGGTGGGCTTCACATCCCTCATCTGTGAAGTCAGGAGAGTAATAACCAACACCTAGAATGGTTGTGTGGAGAAGGCACTGGCACCCCACTCCAGCACTCTTGCCTGGAAAATCCCATGGACAGAGGAGTCTGGTAGACTGCAGTCCATGGGGTCGCTAAGAGTCAGACAGAGTGACTTCACTTTCACTTTTCACTTTCATGCATTGGAGAAGGAAATGGCAACCCACTCCAGTATTCTTGCCTGGAGAATCCCAGGGACGGGGGAGCCTGGTGGGCTGCCGTCTATGGGGTCACACAGAGTTGGACACGACTGAAGCGACTTAGCAGCAGCAGCAGCATGGTTGTGACTATTAAAAGAACTAAATATGCATCTCAGGTGTGAATCTCAGGCCTCAACACAGGTGTGCAGGATTTGTGATTTCTTTTTATATAAATGAATTCTTTTCTGATCCCTATTTTGCTCTGTGGCAGACACATTGTCTCAGTCAGTTCAGGGGTTCTCTCTCCTCTCTTAGCACTGGGATGCTGGGATGAAGTGCATCCAGTCATGGGAGGGAAGTGTCCTCCCCCGCAGGCGTCTGTACAAGCTGCCACTGCTCTAGCCCTCACACCCCACTGTGGACCCTCTCCCCACCCCAGCTCTTTCTCAACTGTGAATTCTGCGTCAACTGATTTTTCGGGCTGCTCTTTAGCTGACGGAAACTGTAAGTCTGCCCCTGTGTCTTCAGCCTAGGGACCTCCCCCCAGGAGTTTCTAAACTTTTCTCCTGAGTCATGCTGGGTTAGGAGGAAAATCCTGGGGCTTGCTAACACCCAGAGCACCATCTACAAACTGCAGCATAAGTCATGTGTGTTCTTGAAATCCCAGAACTTTCCCTCAGTTCCCATAATCCTCCTCCACCCCCACCTCAAAGCTGGGGATCAGGGTCTACATCTCAGGGAGAGACCCTCTTGCTTCCCCTCACTCCCTCTCCTTCCCCGCCCCCACTTAAGAATGATCAGCACTGATAGAATGATGGCTATTATTATACACCACGTACTGTCTTGAATACAAACTGAATCCTCAGACTAACCCACTGAGGTATAGTACTGTTATCACCATATTGCTGACAGGGAAATTGAGGCACAGAGAGGTTAAGGGTCTTGCTAAGCTCATGAAGTTAGTAGGTTGTGGAGTAGGGATTTGAATTCATACAGCTTGTATCTGCCAGTCATGTTGCACCTCTCAGAGAATATGTATCCAGGGAGTGGGTAATGGGGAACTGATTCGGAAATTCTGAAGCTGAGAATTTGGATCTCATTTCCTCAGTAGCATCCTTTCACTATGGCCATGAAGAAAATGGAATATGAGTGTAGTATTTTATATATAAATATATATAATATGTATGTATGTAGGTATGTATCAGTTCAGTTCAGTCACTAGGTCGTGTCCAACTCTTTGCGACCCCATGGACTGCAGCATGCCAGGCCCTCCCGTCCATCACAAACTCCCAGAGTCTACCCAAACTCATGTCCATTGTGTCAGTGATGCCATCCAACCATCTCATCCTCTGTCATCCCCTCCTCCTCCCGCCTTCAATCTTTCCCAGCATCAGAGTCTTTTCAAATGAGTCAGTTCTTCACATCAGGTGGCCAAAGTATTGGAGTTTCAGCTTCAGCATCAGTCTTTCCAATGAATATTCAGGACTGATTTCCTTTAGGATGGACTGGTTGGATCTCCTTGCAGTCTAAGTGACTCTCAAGAGTCTTGTCCAACACCACAGTTCAAAAGCATCAATTTGGGGGCACTCAGCTCTCTTTATAGTCCAACTCTCACATCTATACATGACTACTGGAAAAACCATAGCCTTGACTAGACTGACCTTTGTTGACAAAGTAATGTCTCTGGTTTTTAATATGCTCTCTAGGTTAGTCATAACTTTCCCTCCAAAGAGCAAACGTCTTTTCAATTCATGGCTGCAGTCACCAACTGCAGTGATTTTGGAGCCCCAAAATATAAAGTCTGACACTGTTTCCACTGTTTCCCCATCTATTTGCCATGAAGTGATGGGACAGGATGCCATGATCTTAGTTTTCTGAATGTTGAGCTTTAAGCCAACTTTTTCACTCTCCTCTTTCACTTTCATCAAGAGGCTCTTTAGTTCTTCTTTGCTTTCTGTCATAAGGGTGGTGTCATCTGCATATCTAAAGTTATTGATATTTCTCCCAGCAATCTTGTTTTCAGCTTGTGCTTCATTCAGTCCAGCGTTTCTCATGATGTACTCTGCATGTAAGTTAAATAAGCAGGGTGACAATATACAGCCTTGACGTTCTCCTTTTCCTATTTGGAACTAGTCTATTGTTCCATGTCCAGTTCTAACTGTTGCTTCCTGCCCTGAATATATGTATGTATGTATGTATGTATATGTGTGTATATACATATATATATATATATATATATATATATATATATATATATATATAAATGTTGTTGCTTAGTCACTCAGTCATGTCTGACTCTTTGTGACCCTATGGAATGTAGCCCAGCAGGCTCCTCTGTCCATGGGATTCTCCAGGCGAGAATACTAGAGTGGGTTGCCACCCTCCTCCAGGGGATCTTCCCAACCAGGGATCGAACTCGTGTCTTTTAAGTCTCCTGCAGGTAGGTTCTTTACCACTAGCGCCACCTAGGAAGCCCATCTTAACATTAATATCTAATATTTTAGTGGCAAGATTCTGTTTGCCTTATATATTTCTTTCAATTAAGGAAAACATTGAGCTCATGTTTCCATCACTCCTCCTTATCCTTTTATCCAAAACTTTGAAAATTCCATAGAAAATAGTGTATGTTTTAACAAGGGCCACCAGGTTGTCTTTTCTGAGTCCAGTCAGTTGAGGAGATTGCCGCAGATACAAACCTGGGACCTGGCCCATAACACGCCCTCTAAAATAATCTTTAACTGATTGTGAGACACCAAAAAGGAAAGAAGATGTCAAATGAGGAAGTTCTCCGTGACACATGCTTGACTAGACAGTCACACATGGCCAAGCACGTTTCCTGAGCCCACCGTCAATGTGTTCCACTGACCCTGTGGGCATTTGTCATCTCCAAGGTCTCAGGGCCCATGTTCTCCTCTTGAAAGATTTTGGTTTTATGCCCTTGTCTTCCTAGAATCACTCCAAAATGGCAATTGGGTGTTTAGCAAATGTTTTTTAATGGAGACAATGTTGTGCTGAGTGGTCAATAGTCTGCGACACCAAATTTTATAGCTCTCTGCTTTGGTTATTTTGTTACAATGCCAGAGATGGCTGAGGAGCATGTTCTTGGGTCCTGGATGAATTGATGCTGCTAAAATATTGACACCTTGGAGAGTCCAGTCGTTGTCTCACAGCTTTGGAGAACTGATGAATTTTTAGAGCTTCAAAGAGGAACAGAATGCTACCACCAGCTCAAAATGCAGATACACACCTCTGCCAACTCCCCATTACAATTCTCTGTCTCTCAAATGGAGATGAAATGCAGTGCCAAGATGTGTCATCTGGCGTTGTGTTTTTGTAATGTGGACAAATGTCGACAAAATTTGTGTGGAGGCTCAAAAAATCTAACTATTTATGAATTAAAATTAAATTTCAGTTTTAACAGGGGTAGAAACCTTAATTGCTGAAGCTGGATTAACTGTGCTGTTATCAAAACGGCAGCACTTCCTTCCTGCAATCAGCAATTAAAAGGGAGAATGAAGAAAGTGGCCTCCTTAAGAAGCTGTAGTGCATACCAAGCCCAAGCCAGGTGCCTTCTGCACGCCCTCTTCGTGGGCACCGCACATCAGATCTGATAACAGCCTAGTGGGATGATTTCAGACTGTCTACACTGGAGGCAATTGTTACATTTCAATCAATCTTACAAATCCGTTCCCAATTGCGGAAGGCACAAACTGATATTCTGTCTGCAAAATGCATGTGTGCCTCACCATGTTAGCCAGGATCAGTCCCTTATCCATTCTGATCCTCATAACATCCTCCTCAGGACCTTCAGACCCTTATCCAGGAAGCAGATGAAGCCAAAATCTGCCTATATTCAGTCCTCTCCAAATTGGACTGTTATCACTACACTGGGTAGTATGCCAATAACCATTATATATTCCAAATTCCTGCTGATGGGCTATCTGAGTCTCACGATTTACATTCACATTTTCATATCAAAGTGTATCCCATATGCATGCTTATAAAGTCATCCCAATTTAGTGAATTCAGTACAATAGGTGCAATATTTATTTCACTGACAATGGCCCCCTCTCCAGTGGGTCAGTTATACAGATAACACTGCCTCACCATGGAGAGAATTTGACTAGAAGGATGACATAACCAACTCTTGGAAAGTTGTTTACAGAAAACAGGCTCACAGAAACATGAAATGAGTATATCTTGGAGCACGTATGCCCAGAATTTTGTCCTAAGAATTTAGCCCTGCATTTGGTCACATTATGTATATGTGGTTGATCCCTGGGAAGCACTTGGCACAGAAAAACATCACAAACTCAAATGCACCAGCCATTTATTCCTTAGTATTCTATCAAATATTGACAGCAAATCTTTGTTTCATTTCAGATGAACTCCCTAGGTTCATAATGGTCAGTTCCAACATTTTCTCAAGCTGCCAATTCTATATACCATCCTCAGTTGACTTCTCCCTCTGAATGACTGAGATGAACTTTTTCTTTCTACATAGAATTCCTCTCTGCCTTACTCATCTCTTCTAGGATCTCTCTCTGTTTTAAACCTTTCTCTCCAACTCTAATCCCTCCTTGCCTACTTACTCCTTAACTCTTAGTAGGGTTTTATGTTCTCAACATGTTAATGAAATTTTTTTTGCATATCAACCTTGACTTTGCCTGATCCAATGTGCTCTTCCTTATCGACCCGTGATAATACTGACATGCCCTGTTCCCTTTTAGAAACTCTTCTTTCCCCTTGGCTCTGGAAATCCTATACTGAAGTATTTATATTCTCTTCTTACTCTTCTTTGTTTGTTTTTATGGCTTCCTCTTCCAGGCCTTCATACTTCCACCTCTTTTCTATTCCTTTTCAGAAGCTAGAGTTTCTAAACTTAGAAATAAAGAGAGTAAACAAGCTTCAGAGAGTTTATTCTCTGAATAAATAAGCTTCAGAAAGTTTCAGGAAACCTGGGTGAATTTATGCCAGATTGTGTTTGCATGTGCACCTGTGCATTCACTGGGGCAAAAGGGTCCAAAACTTTCATCAGATTTCAGAAAGGTCCATGATCCTGCAGAATTTATTAACTCCTGTTCTTGACTTCCTCCTTGGGTAATTTCATCATCCTCCAAGGCTGAAATGATAGCCTTCTAAATCTTAATTTTCCCCCTGACCTTCTTCCTTATCTTTCGTCCTTTAAGTCTAGCTGACTCTTAATGTGACCTCCTAGTATGCAGTAGTATTAAGTATTAGCAAATATACTCAAACTAACCAGCCTCACTTAACTAATCTTCCTTGCCATGTTCACATTGGCAGCTCTGTACAAAATTTAAAAAAGTGCTCCTTTCTTGCAGGCACAGCACTTTGGGTACATGGCTTAATAATGTGATGGTACTTTTGTGCAGTTTCTGCCGACTTTTTGATGAGTACTCTCATCATGCAAAGCCTGTATGTAAGCTCATATCCAAGCATCTTAGTGTGACTATCAAGCCCATCCATGATCCAGACTAACCTTATGCTTTTAGCATTATAATCCACTAATCCCCTCCACTATGCCTTCTCTCCAGTCCAACTGGTCTGCTTATTGTTGCCTGGATACATCCTATGCATCCTTTCCTCTGTATATTCGTCTATCATATTTTACCCACCTAGAATCTCTGCCTCCTCAAACATGTTTAACTGAGTACTCTATTCTTTTACACTTTCATCCTAGCTCTACTTCTATGAAACATTCTCTGACCACTCCAGTTTTCATTAACTTCACCTTCATATACAATCTGATAGTCCCTACCATCTATCTCATACCACTGACCACTCACACACCTTGGTCTTTGACCCCTAATGCAGTACCATAGGACCTTGCTGTGCTTCCTTGGTGACTCAGATAGTAAAGAATCTGCCTGCAATGCAGTAGACCTGGGTTTGATCCCTGGGTTGGGAAGATCCCCTGGAGAAAGAAATGGTAACCCACTCCAGTATTCTTGCCTAGAGAATTTCATGGACAGGGGAGCATGGTTCTCCTCTATAGCTACGCTCTAGTTCATGGGGTTGCAAAGATTTGGACATGACTGAGAGGCTAACACTTCCACTTCTCCAGGATCTTGTTACTCAAAATGTGGTCTATGGACTAAAAGCATGGATATCACTTGGGAGCTGGTTAGAAATACACACTTGTATATTCCACTCTGGATCTACCAAAAAAGAATCTGAATAAAATGTTAAAACATAAAAAAATGAACTGCCATATGACCCGGCAATCCCACTTCCGGGCACACACACCGAGGAAACCAGATCTGAAAGAGACACGTGCACCCCAATGTTCATTGCAGCACTGTTTATAATAGCCAGGACATGGAAGCAACCGAGATGTCCATCAGCAGACAAATGGATAAGGAAGCTGTGGTACATATACACCATGGAATATTACTCAGCCATTAAAAAGAATTCATTTGAATCAGTTCTAATGAGATGGATGAAACTGGAGCCCATTATACAGAGTGAAGTAAGCCAGAAAGATAAAGACCAATACAGTATACTAATGCATATATATGGAATTTAGAAAGATGGTAATGATAACCCTATATGCAAAACAGAAAAAGAGACACAGATGTACAGAACAGAATTTTGGACTCTGTGGGAGAAGGCGAGGGTGGGATGTTTCGAGAGAACAGCATCAAAACATGTATATTATCTAGGGTGAAACAGATCGCCAGCCCAGGCTGGATGCATGAGACAAATGCTTGGGCCTGGTGCACTGGGAAGACCTAGAGGAATCAGGTGGAGAGGGAGGTGGGAGGGGGGATTGGGATGGGGAATACATGTAAATCCATGGCTGATTCATGTCAATGTATGACAAAAACCACCACAATATTGTAAAGTAATTAGCCTCCAACTAATAAAAATAAATGAAAAAAAAATGAACAGCAAGATCTTTAGATGATTCTTACAAATGATAGAGTTTGGAAGGCACTGCCCTTCACTATGCATTTGTAGTTGTTAAAATATTATGGTTTTGGTTCCTGAATATTCCTTACCTTCCATGACTTTTTGATTTCTCTATTATTGCTTCTCAGAATAAAATATATACTATGAAGATTCTCCTATTTCTCCCTCTCCCCTCACAAGTACAATATCTGAACTACCTTGGTGTTTTACTGTTATTAATAATTTTCTACATATATCTTGTATTAAAGTGTGTTTTGTGGGAAGAGGTTTTAACTCTTCTGCCAGGTAAGCTCTTTGAGGACAAGAAAGGATTTTGTTTGTCTCTGTGTCCTTGGAACTTTTTGCCACAGTTCCTAACATCTAGTAATTCATAATAAATGCTTGTTGAATGAATGACTTCATCATAAATCTATTTGAATTGTGGCTGTGTGTGAAAGTTACTCAGTCGTGTCCAATTCTTTGCAACCCTATGGAACATACAGCTGCCAGGCTCCTCTGTCCCTGGGACTTCCCAGGCAAGAATACTGGAGTGGGTTGCCATTTCCCTCTCCAGGGGATCTTCCAGACCCAGGGATCAAACCCAGGTCTCCTGCAAAATAGTCTCTTGCAGGCAGACTCTTTACCAACTGAGTCACTGGGGAAGCCCCTTTGAATTGTGGAGTTCACTGCAAAAAAAATTGTGATAGATAATTGACCATGGGTCATGCTGTTCATAATTGCAATGTTTTTATTTTTCAAGCCAAATATTAATTATCTAAGCTAGTCATGCTGTTTCTTAATGACTTTTAAACCTGTACTGCCACAAATACAAGACTGCATGAATTTTTAACCATCTCCAAGTAGTTCGTAATTAAACACCAAGTGATTTAACTTACTGAGTCAATCAATCCCTTTGTTTGTAGCTTGATTTTCAGCACTGAAGAGTCAACCAAGAAAATTTTAAAAACCTTACCAAACCACAGCAAACAAAGTCTGAGGATAAAGAAGTACAAAATTGTATCTCACCACAAATTCTGGGGCTGGATGACCAGTAATGAAAGGGAAAAGTCCAGTAGCCACTCAAGTTAATCAATACACTGACTCATCTACTCAACAAATTCTAGATGAATCAGAGACCTTTTAATTTCAAAGTTTATGACTCATGTCTCTTGACCTCTGTGAACCTAATCACAGAAACTAAATGTAGAGGGGGAAACTAAATGATCCAAATCCAGCCTTTTAGCAGAAAGAATAAAGAGTTTTTGAATTAGAAGAAATCATCTCTTTTAGAGGCCTAGCAATTTAAAACTTAGTTTTCCAATTACAAATGACCAAAACCACCTGCCCAAGAAAGATCGGTTTGTCACCAGTTTCTGCTTCTGTCATAAACCACACTAGAGTTTCTTTTCGACACCAAAATGAATTTGACTTAAATTAGAAAGTGATTCTATTCATAAAAGGTATTTTGAAAGTATTTTGTTTACTGCCTACCACCATTTTGGAAGATTATTTATCTATGAGACTGACTTTTGAGAAGAAAACTAGCTACTGCTCTAGGTTCTCCATTGCTAATGCACACAGATTCCACTAATTCGGCTAGTAAGGAGAAAAGCCAAAGAAGCAGGAAATAGCTTTGGTAAGAATTGTATCTTATGAACTATGGGGGCAGGGGACGGTAGAGCATAGTGACTAAAAACCTAGTGTTGAAATTAGACCAATATGGATGCAAGTCACAGTGCAGGTGATACTTGCTAATCTCCTGGGCTGTAACATGGGGCTACTAATAGTGCCTTCAGGATTAAGTGATGAAATGTGTAAAGTGCTAATCAAAGTAGCTAGCACTGAGTGAGTTCTCCAAATGGGGACTCCCCTTATTGTTATAGTAGCTGTTTGTAAGGCTCCATCTCTGACCATGCCTTTCCCATGCTCACTGACTGATGGGCATACAGATTCTTCCATCAACAGAGTCTTTTGGAGGATCACTTGATCATCTGTGCTTTTCTCTAGGCCGCTGCCCTCCTCCCCTCTTCATGTTCACCCTGCACTTTAACTGACAGCTTGTCTTGGTCTTGCTTCTTTAGATCTTCCCCCTAGCCACTGCCCTACACAGCTTGAGCTGATCTTGCTGGTAAGTGATCTCACTCTAACCCTACTCTCTCTCTAGACCTCCACTTAACTTCCCTAACCAAAGCCCTTAACTACAGCAAGGTGAAGAGAGGTACATGAAGACTAGCACAGGGCATCTAGTGCAACGTATCCCAAATTATGCTCTTCAGAAGCTAATCCTGCAAGTTCTTATGCAAAAAAGATAGGTTTTCTGCTTAAATAATTTTGGAAAGTTTTGTATGCTACTTACGTCTTAGACATCCACAGTGCATCTTTATATTTAGAGAACTGAACATACAAAGTTAAACAGGACACTGTAACTCTGTCAACTAGAAGACATTTTTGTCTTCTGGAGACACTAGTGTAGAATGGGCAAGGAGACTTGCATTATGGTCCAGCTTACATTTATTACAAAGTAAAGCAATCAGAATGCTTACAATAACTTAGAACCCCCAAATCCCAAAATTTCATGCTAGTATTAGGAGATGCTGGTGCCAACACACCCAGTCTCTGTGGCAAAGGGAAAAGAGTTCTAGAGGGTATGACATTGGTAACTGAGTGCTCAGCCCAGAAGTGTGCGTCACTTCCACTATTGGGCTGGCTAATAAGTTTACATTTTTCCAGAAGATGTAATGGGAAATCTGAACAAACTTTTTTCAGTACTTATACTTATTGGTGAGTATCAGTCACACAACCATAAACAAGCTGAGAAATGCCATCCTAGCAGCTACACGTGAGGGGGAGAAGTAGAAACATTTGGTGAGTGGTATTAATGACTACCACATGGAATTTCAATGTTGACATCTGTAAAATGGGGAGGAGAAGAACTTGTGAAGATTAAATGAAATACAAATTTAAAGTCTTTGGAAAGTGGAAAGTACTCTACTTCTGAAGGATCACTATCAAGGTGGCTCATGGGGTCCTGGCTTTGATATCAAGATAAAAATGTGAGTCACAAATGCATCACCTGGCAGGGTAGGCAGCTAGGATGCTAACAAAGAAAACAGGATTATCAAGAATGGGACCTTAATAAGATAAAGTTATGAATAATGACCAAAGAAATGGCAGCGATGAGAATTATCTAAAAATCATGATGAAGAAGTTTGCTAGACAAAAAGGAAAGCTTCAGTCCACTGTGTCCAAAAGACCACATTTTGAAAATGAGTATATATGAATTAATAATGTTGTACCATAATTGCTCATTGAATTAAACCACAAAGGAAATCCTGTTTTTATTCAGAAATATAATCTTCATAGACAATTCTTCCTCAGGCAGACACTAGATGCTATTTTCATTTACAAAAAGTATTAACTGTCATCTATCCTTTTTTCCCCCTCACAGAAATTATACAACTCAAGTCTTTCAAGATGGAATACATTTGTGACATCTATTGTTTTACACATTACAGCATATTTCAATAGTCTGATTCAGGAAATGCTATGGTTCCATTCCATTTGTCATCATTCATTCCTCCCTTAACAAACATGATGTGTATCTGCTTGAAAATGATGAATATTTAAAGTACAATCCTTACTAAAATACTGATTATGATAAACGCATCAGAAGCAGATAGAGTAGATATTTTCTAGAAATGTGGAAAATCTTGCTTATAATCATGTTCTTTGTATTAAGATATCCACATCTAGTCTTTTTGTTTTGTTTTGTTTTGTTTTGTTTTAATGATGCCTTAAATGTTGCAACTGAAAAGGACACTCCTGATGTTCTTGGGCTTTTCAGGGACTATCGAATACCTACATGTAGCATCACAGAGTTTGAATCTGGCCAGGCCTTTTAGCTATGCTCATTAACACTCGCAGGCCAGGACCACAAACAACTGCATGGACCATGAGGGGATAAATGCATAGGGAAGAGGCAAAGATGGAAAGGAGGTGAATAGAACAGTGCCAATGCCAGTATAAAAACCCCCATAAGATGTGAGAAGTAATCAAGGAACATGAGATAGTTTCTAGACGGTTGTTTCTGCCAAAGCCCCAAACCCCACAGTAACATTAGATATTTAGTGGAAAAGTTTGCGGGTACTATGGAGATGCCTACAAATATAGCAACCCCATCCCCAACCAAAAGCTGAACTGTGATCATTACAAAGCTCAAGAATATCTATAGGAAAACAAAAATACATAGCAGCTTACAAAGGAAAAACATTACAAAGTGTGGCATCCTATTACAAATGATCAGACATGTAAAGAGGGAGAAAAATACTATAGAGAATGAGGAGCAAAATCAACCAACTGAAACTGACCCAGAATTAACACAGATGAAAATATTAGTATTAGGTTGGCCATAAGATGTTATGGAAAAACACGAACAAACTTTTTGGCCAACCCAATAGATCAGGACATTAAAACTGTACTCCATATGCTCAGTATTCTTGCCTGTAGAATCCCATGGACAGAGAAGCCTTGTAGGCTACAGTTCATGGGCTCACAAAGAGTCAGACACGACTGAGTGATTAACTTTCACTTTTTTTTCATATGCTCAAGAAGCCAGAGGAAAGACTGAACATGTAAATAAAGAAGTGGAGCATACAAAAAAGATACAAATTGAACTTCTAGAGATGAAAACAATGAAATATACCTTGGATTAGGATTAACAACAGATTAGACATTGAATGACAAAAGATTAACCAATTTGTTAGGCAAGGAAATAAGAATCATCCAATGTGAAACCTAAAAGTCAGCCACCCCCAAAGTAAGCGGAGCATAGATGAGCCATGAGACAACTTCCAGCTGCCTAGTACCTGTGTAATTAGAGTCCCCAAAGAGAAGAGCGAGAGGGCAGGAAAAATTTTGATGAGTTAATCATCAAAAAATGTCCAATTCTGGTGTAAACTATAAACCCACACATCTAAGAAAGGGGCCAGTGAGTAATCCATGTGAGAGTCCATGGAAGTTTAGAGTAATGGCAGTACAGGTAGTTAGAATTGGTTAGGTTCTGGACATGTTTTGAGGGTAAACCCAACAGGATTCCTTGATATGTTGGATTTGGACTGTGTGAATAGATTCATGGATCACTCCAAAATTTTTGATCAGAGGAACTGGAGAGCTGAAATAAAAGACCCAGTCAGACTAGGAACCATCAGCTCAGATGTGAGCCAACAATTTCTCAACTTTCTGATGGAGAGATGTATTTCTGTGTTAGTTTTCACTGCTAGTATTTGGTAACCAGAGCAACAATGAATAGGTAAGATGAAAATAACTCACAAGGTCTTTCCAGGCACATGCCAAGTTCAAACTTCCAAAATGGTTTTTGAATGGGAATCTCTAGAACCTTTTCATCTGACTTAGCTCTCAGCCCCCCTCACAGATAAAATGGATGCTCATCAAAAATGCAGTTATCTAAGCATCCAAATGTTATGGTTTGCCACTTTATAATCATTACATAATCATTAGAAACAGAGAGGACATGGAATGCTGTGTACATTTCAGCACCAGCAGCCTATCAGAATGCAGTGTCCAGGGCTTCTTTTGCTGTTACCTATTGGCTGTGGCAGAATGGTTTCCCCACATCATTTGCAACCCTAGAACATTCTATGCTTCCAGGTCTTGCCTGGATGTGTCCAGGAACTCATGCGTCACCTTCCAGACTAGCAGAAACAGAGGAATGGCAGGGACCATTTCTTTTGTTTAGGTGAAGTGACTTCATAAAGATAATTCAAATATGACAAAAGAATAGAAAAATTCAGCATCCCGATATTTCATTGTCAATATATTTATAAATGGATGATATGACAGTCATATTTCTCATCATTACAAGAAAGTAAAAAAATAGTAACCAGATTTTCTTTTTTTTTTTTTTTGCTAATTGAATGAAAAGGAAATTTTGAGGGAAAGAGGTATATTTTTGCAATTTGGAAGCTTCCCTACTATGTTAGACTTCCCTACTATGTTAGGGGCTGTGATTTGAAAAGTCTTTCTGGAGCTTCACTATTAACCCACTGGAAGAATGAGGTCCCAGACAGCATTCTATTCTACAGCAAATGCAAGTGGATCTGTGGTAAGGGGTCAGCATATCAACATGAAGAGAAGCTATTTTGTTTTATGTTAATGTCTTTATTGAATTTGTTAAAATACTGATTCTGCTTTATGTTTTGTTTTGTTGTTGTTGTTGTTTTGGTGGGGGTCACAAGATATATGGGATCTTAGCTTCCCAAGCAGAGATTGAACCTGCACTACCTGCATTGGATGGCAAAGTCTTAACCACTGGACTGCCAAGGAGGTCCAAAATATAACCTATTTAAATTCAACAAATTCCCTGAAGATCTATAAGGCACTGTGCAGAAGCGGAGAGTAGCAGGTGCAAGTGGAATGGCTGTGGTAAAGGTTGAAAGATAAGAAGCTCAAAGACTGATGAGAACCCTTGCCTTACAAAGTCTTACATGCTAGTAGAGAAACAGGCACACAGGCAACCATATTGTTAGATAAAGATTGACTGGTGCCTGTGGCTCCTTTCAGGATACCCTCCTGATGGAGATCAAACCAGTCAATCCTAAAGGAAAATCAACTCTGAATATTCACTGGAAGGACTTATGCTGAAGCTGAAGCTCCAATACATTGGCTACCTGATGCAAAGAGCTGACTCATTGGAAAAGTTCCTGATGCTGAGAAAGTTTGAAGGCTGGAGGAGAAGGGGGCAACAGAGGATGAGATGGTTAGATGGCATCCTGGACTCAGTGGACATGAATCTGAGCAAACACCAGAAAACAGTGAAGGACAGGGAAGCCTGAAGTGCTGCTGTCCATGGTGTTGCAAAGAGTTGGACACAACTCAGCAACAGCAACCTGATCACTCAGGATTGGTTAAGCTCACAGGCTAGTTGCTCAGAATTCTCTGAATCAATCTTTACAGTCTGACATTTTAGGACAGGGATGATGGACCACAGTGGCCTGTCTCTACATTGTTGGGCCCAAGTCCCTCCCAGGAAGGTCAATAGGGCATCCTAGCCAAGAAGAGGTTAGTCGGAACATAGCCGAGGATCTGTGGGCTTAAGTGAAGGAAATTGTGCAGATTCCCACCCAAACCAAAATGCAGACTGAAGTGAAACTTTTCTTGGGTCTGAAAAAGTTTCATAACCTTCCTCAGGATGTATTTCATTTTCATGCCCTGTTTGCATGCTTCACAGCCTCCCAGTTCTACTAAAAGCAGAAGTGCCAAAATACTTTAATGCAGTTTCTTCTTGTGGCACTGAAAGCCAGGTGCTAACAGTCAACAACATGGCAGGAAGAGGGTACAGACATTCCTAAGAGACTGGAACCTTCCCTCAAGGAGCAGCCACATGATCTGGCCATGACTTTTAGGTTTGCCTTTTTCTATACTAGGCTTTGAATTTATGGAGGAGATCCCTTTGGGATCCTGAGGCATTTTGTGGATAAAGAGACATCAATTTTCCATGTGTAAGTTGAGAAAATTGAAATGCAGAGATATTCTCTGTCCCTAGCAGAGCCCAGGGGACAAGGCTGTAGGTCCATTATTGATTCCCACATAGGGAAGCCTCTTGGTCACTGTTACTTACCTCACTTCTGTGGACACTCTTGTGTCCACTCATCAAACTATTGCATATTAATCTGAAATGAATTTGAGAACAGGATTGTTAAATCAGGGGCTACAACTGACTGGCATCACCAACATGGATATGAGTTTGAGCAAGCTCCGGGAGTTGGTGATGGACAGGGAAGCCCAGTGTGCTGCAGTCCATGGGGTCACAAAGAGTCGGACACAACTGAGCAACTGAACTGAACTCAACAACTGACTGGGGTTCTGTAAGATATTGGAATTCTCTTTCCCTTGTTAGTGACATCATCATTAATCCACAACTCCATTCTCCCATACCCAAGATTGAAAGAGAGAATGTAGGAAAGGATAGGAGGAAGTCTTTGGCACGTTTATCCCCAAGTAGGGAAATTCAGCTTTTAGCTTGTATTCATCAGCAGTGGCCAACGGACATGGGAGTGAGGGGTGGAGTTTCCAGAAGAGAAAGAGTCTGGCACATTCAAGGGAGCACGACTCTGACTGGAATAATGTGGAGCACAGAGGCAGAAGCTACATATCAGATCCAGACCACAAGGGTCTTATAGCCCACCTGAGGAATCTAGAGAACCCTGAGAAGGCAACTGAAAGGTTCTAAATAGGGAGAGTGGCCTGGTTGTGTTTTGTTTTTGCTTTTTAATGAGGGATGGATTGAAGGCAGCATCTCCAGAGTCAGGTATCCCAGGTTGCAGTCTCAGTGAACCGCGAAGAGCTAGGGCAGCAAGTGTGGGAGATGGGGATGGATCCATTCACCTCACAGAGGTGAGTGAGTGCTTGTCCACTGTCCACTAGGTACTGGTCTTGACCCCAAGTGGAAAACCGGCACTTTCTGCCTGAGGCTTGAACTGTGACGGGGGATGGAAGGAGGAGGTGCTTCCCCCTTTTCTCCTGTCACGCCTTGAGGCTGAGCTTCGTGTGCAGTACAGCCTCTCCCACTGGACTATGAGCAACTTGGAAGCAACAGCAATGTCTCAGTTCTCTTGACACTTCTGACACTAGCAAGAATACCACTCTGGACATAGTATGTGTTAAGTGTTAGCCATATATTGCTTATTGTGCTATTATGAGAATTAATGAAATAAGCTTCATAATGGGCCAGAAAAAAATAAGTTATTTGCATAAAAGGCATGTGTTGACTCTTTGCAACCCCATTGACTCTAGCCTGCCAGGCTCCTCTGTCCATGGGATTCTCTAGGCAAGAATACCAGAGTGGGTAGCCATTCCCTTCTCCAGGGAATCTTCCTGACCCAGGAATTGAATCTAGGTCTCCTGCATTGCAGGCAGATTCTTTACCACCTGGTGGCTACAAAAGGCACTAAGCCAGCCCAAACAATTTTGGATGGTTCTTCCATTCCAACCTTACAAAGTTCAACAATTTATATGTGGAAAGACCCATTTTAAATCTCTGTGACCCTTCCTCTAAGTGCTTCAAGCGGCATGCTCCCACTGATCCCTGTCAATTGCTTCTGACTACACTAATTTGAAAATCATTTCTGTTTATTTGAATAATATCCCTTTTGTCCTCTAAGGTTTTGAACTCCTTGAGAGCAGGAAAGATTTCGTTTCTGCTCACCACTGCATTCCCAGCAGCTAGCATAGAGGCTGGCACAGAGTAGACAGTCACTAAATATTTACTAAATGCATGAATAAATGAACAGATGGATGAAAGACCAATTAATCCCAACTGGAGAAGCTTTGCAAAAACTTCCTGGGCATTTGAGCTGGGCCTTGAAGAGGAGGAGGTTCTTCCAAAGTGCGTGGGAGAAAGGGCAGGGACCTTCTTGTCAGAAAGACCAGAATGGGCGAAGGCCCCCAAGGGTGAAAACTGTACAGAAGGTTCAGGGAACAATGAGTGGTTGGCTGTGGTTGGCACACAGGATGTGTGCAGGCTGGTGGTGGGCAATGAAACTGGAGAAGTGGAGACCACGCAGTGGAGGGACATGAAAGCACCAAGAGCCACTTCCATTTACAGAGAGCAGAGCAGGGAGGCTCTTGACATGCATCATTTCTCCTACTCAAAATAACCTGGAACAGTGGTTCAGCAAGTGCTATCCTGGGTCCAGGAGTGTCAGTATCACCTGGGAATCTACAAGAAATGCAGCTTCTTGAGTTCATCCCCAACCTGTAGAACCAGGAGCTCTGGTGGGTGGGGGTGGGGTGGTCCCAGAACTCTTTTAGCAAGCCCTCCAGGGGCTTCTAAGGCAATGTGAGTAACACTGTCTTCTAAGTAGAAATTCCTATCTCATATTGTGCAGGTATAAAAACTAAATTCACAGAAGTGCAATAACTTACATATGGTCATACAGCCAATTAATGATGGAGTTGTCCTGTCTAACCCCCAAGCCCCTGGTCTTCTGATATCATAATGCCTTGCTCCAGGCAGGGGATATTTTTCCTGAAGACATTGGTGAGTCACACAAGTTTTATGGAGGGGAATGACTAGATCATATTTGTAATTTTAGAACTTTCATCCTCACAACATAGAGGGTGGATTGAAGGAGAGAACTCTCAAGCAAGAGAATCAATTCAGAGGCTGTTGGTATAGTCCAGGCAAGAGATTAGGAGGGTCAAGTGATTGCCATTTCATATCTGAGAGAATTGTGGCACAAACCTACTTTTGTAGCCCCATTTACTCTTAGGGCTTCCCAGGTTGTGCTAATTGTAAAGAACCCACCTGCCAATGCAGGAGACATGAGAGATGCAGGTTCAGTCCCTGGGTTGGGAAGATCCCCTGGAGTAGGAAATGGCAACCCACTCCAGTGTTCTTTCCTGGAGAATCCCATGGACAGAGGCGACTGGTGGGCTAAAATCCATAGGATCGCACAGAGTAAGTCACAACTGAGTGACTTAGCACAGTACAGCACTTACTGTTATAATGTTGAAGGATAGTTTCTCCTGAGATAAATCAGAAATGGTTATCCTGACTTATGTGTCATTTATCTCCATAAATACCTTGGTGGGGTGGGAGTGGTTGGAGATCCAAAAAATAGGAAGGCAGAAACCACTGACCTCCCACAGGGAACCAACATGTAAATGCTTCATGCATGTGTTCTTAGGCCTAGTGGACATGACACCTACCCGGTGAACTCATGCATTCACCTCTTCTAACTTCTAAATGCCGCTTCTCTTCACTCTGGAATTTACTTTTCTCATCTTTTCTCTCCTTTTTATTGGAACCTGTGGAAGACTGGGTTTTATTAGTCCTCAGATCATGGCCCATTATCACTAGCCTGCACAAGGCCCTTCTCTTGCTTTATATATTTACTCCCTTTCAACACCATCTCCCAATATCATTTCCCTTTGGCTGCGTGGATAACCATTCTTATGTACTCAATGTCTATCCTTTTATTTTCATGTGTTCTTATAAAATACAGAGTCATCTTGTATACATAAACTTTGATTTATGTAAATGGTATTGCTTTATAGGTGACATACTGTTTTGTACTTTTTTTTATTCAATATGAGTTAGATTCATATGGTCTGTTCCTTACTGTTGCATGGGGTGCTTACTCACACCACATCTTGCCTGTCCACTCCCCCAAAGGTAGGCACATGGATTATCACCAGCTCACCATCACCATTGTGATTGTCAGTACTGCCCTGAACATCCTTGCAAGTGTCTCCCATTGACCTTTTCAGCTGCATACCCAGGAACTGAATTGATAAGTCATGGAGTATGTGTTTAATTTCACCATGTATTGCCAGATTGCCATCCCAAATGGCTAATTCAGTCTCCACTCCTGCCAATAGTACCTGAGGGCTACTTAATCTTACATCTTCATTGATATTTGGCATTTCCCACTTTTTAAAGTTTACATTTCCCATTGGGTGATCTCATCGTTATCATTAGTGAGTTTGAGCATCTCTTCAAATGCTTTCTACATTCCTGGTTCCTCTCTATCTTCTGTCTCCACATTATCTACCCAGAAAAATTAGTCTATCTCTGAGATGATGACTCCAAACTTTATATTTCCAGCCTTGGTCCTTTCCTTAGTTCCACAACCACATATAAAAATATAGTAAGTCCCCTACACAAAAATGAGTTAGGTTCTGAGGCTGCATTGGTATGTTCAATCTGTTCATAAGTCCAACAAAGTTACCTTAGGTACCCAACTAACACAATTGGCTCTAAAGTGTTGCACTGTGATAGTTTTATAATATTTTTCACACAAATAATACATAAAAAGCAAACAAATGCAAAAATAAAACATTTTTAATATTACACTACAGTATCTTGAAAAGTACAGTGGTATAGTCCAACAGTTGGAACTTCTTCACAGTATCAGCCACATCACCACACCTTTGACACTTGCTTCTGGACAACCTGGGTTTGAAATAAAAATACTGTACTACTGTACTCTATACAGTACTATGCAGTAAAGTATACAAAAGCACAACGACATGTAGAAGACGCATGCACGGGACAATGTACACCAGGCACATGAACTAGCTTATATGATTGGACATGCATACGCATGTTTGCATCTTTGAAAGCTCACAGTTTGAGGTTCATATGTAGGGGATTTACTGTGTTGTCTTGCTTTTCTCATGAAACATCTCAACTATAACACATCTAATTTAGAGCTTTTCATTTCCCAGTCCCTCTATCATCAAAATATTACATGCCTTGTCTTTTTCATACAAATAAACGGCACCACTATCCAATCAGTTCATTGAGACAGAACTCTAAGAATCAACTTTGTTACTTTAGGCCTTTCTCAGTTCAGTTCAGTTCACTCGCTCAATCGTGTCCAACTCTTTGTGACCCCATGGAATGCAGCACGCCAGGCCTTCCTTCCCATCACCAACTCCTGGAGCTTACTCAAACTCATGTCCATTGAGTCAGTGATGCCATCCAACAATCTCATCCTCTGTCATCCCCATCTCCTCCCACTTTCAATCTTTCCCAGCATCAGGGTCTTTTCAAATGAGTCAGTTCTTCGCACCAGATGGCCAAAGTATTGGAGCTTCAGCTTCAGCATCAGTCCTTCCAATGAATATTCGGGACTGATTTTCTTAAGGATGGACTGGTTGGATCTCCTTGTAGTCCAAGGGACTCTCAAGAGTCTTCTCCAACACCACAGTTCAAAATCATCAATTCTTGGGTGCTCAGCTTTCTTTATTGTCCAACTCTCACATATATGACTAATGGAAAAACCACAGCTTTGACTAGACAGAAATTTGTTGGCAAAGTAATGTCTCTGCTTTTTAATATACTATCTAGGATGGTCATAACTTTTCTTCCAAGGAGCAACTGTCTTTCAATTTCATGTCTGCAGTCACCATCTGCAGTGAATTTGGAGCCCAAGAAAATAAAGTCTATCACTATTTCCACTGTTTCCCCATCTATTTGCCATGAAGTGATGTGACCTTAGTTTCCTGAATGTTGAGCTTTAAGCCAACTTCTTCACTCTCCTCTTTCACCTTCACCAAGAGGCTCTTTAGTTCTTCACTTTCTTCCATGCAGATGGTGTCATCTGCATATCTGAGGTTATTGACATTTCTCCCAGCAATCTTGATTCGAGCTTGTGCTCCATCCAGTCCAGGATTTCGCATGATGTACTCTGCATATAAGTGAAGTAAGCAGGGTGACAACACACAGCCTTGACGTACTCCTCTTCCAAATAGGAACCAGTCAGTTGTTCCACATCCAGTTCTAACTGTTACTTCTTGACCTGCATACAGATTTCTCAGGACGCAGGTCAGGTAGTCTGGTATTCCCATCTCTTTCAGAATTTTCCACAGTTTGTTGTGATCCACACAGTCAAAGGCTTTGGCATAATCAGTAAAGCAGAAGTACATGTTTTTCTGGAACTCTTTTGCTTTTTGATGATCCAATGGATGTTGGCAATTTGAACTCTGCTTCCTCTGCCTTTTCTAAATCCAGCTTGAACATCTGGAAGTTCACAGTTCATGTACTGTTGAAGCCTGGCTTGGAGAACTTTGAGCATTACTTTGCTAGCTTGTGAGATGAGTGCAATTGTGCAGTAGTTTGAGCATTCTTTGGCATTGCCTTTTTTGGGGATCAGAATGAAAACTGACCTTTTCCAGCCCTGTGGCCACTGCTGAGTTTTCCAAATTTGCTGACATATCGAGTGCAGCACTTCCACAGCATCATCTTTTAGGATCTGAAATAGCTCAACTGGAATTCCATCGCCTCCACTAGCTTTGTTTATGATACTTCCTAAGGCCAACTTTAAATCACATTCCAGGATATCTGCCTTTAGGTGAGTGATCACACCTTCGTGATTATCTGGGTCATGAAGATCTTTTTTGTACAGTTCTTCTGTGTATTCTTGCCACCTCTTAATATGTTCTGCTTCTGTTAGGTCCATACAATTTCTGTCCTCTATTGAGCTCATCTTTGCATGAAATGTTCCCTGGGTATTTCTAATTTTCTTGAAGAGATCTCTAGTCTTTCCCATTCTATTGTTTTCCTCTATTTCTTGGCATTGATCACTGAGGAAGGCTTTCTTATCTCTCCTTTCTATTCTTTGGAACTCTGCATTCAAATGGATATATCTTTCCTTTTCTCCTTTGCCTTTTGCATTTTTTCTTTTCTCAGCTATTTGTAAGGCCTCCTCAGAAAACCATTTTGCCTTTTTGTATTTCTTTATCTTGGGGATGGTCTTGATCCTTGCCTCCTGTACAATGTCATGAACCTCCATCCATAGTTCTTCAGGCACTCTGTCTATCGGATCAAACCCCTTGAATCTGTTTCTCACTACCACTGTAAAATCGTAAGGGATTGATGTAGGTCATCCCTGAATGGTCTAGTGGTTTTCCCTATTTTCTTCAATTTAAGTCTGAATTTGGTAGTAAGGAGTTCATGATCTGAGCCACTGTCAGCTCCCAGTCTTGGTTTTGCTGACTGTGTAGAGCTTCTCCATCTTTGGCTGCAAAAAATATAATCAGTTAGTAAGCAAGTTGGTAAGAGGGAGGAAATCACATTTAGAATCAAACCCCATACCTTCCAGAGACACTCAGAGGACTTAAACAAATCTTGTGTGCACCAGAACCCAGAGACCCCAAAGAGACTGAGACAGGACTGTGTTTGAGTGTCTCCTGCAGAGGTACAGGTCAGCAGTGAACTGCTGCAGTGGCAGGGGCTCTGCTGTGTGCAGTAGACCTGGGTATGGCATAAGCCCTCTTGGAGCAGGTCTCCATTAATCCCACCATAGAACTGCCAAAACTTACACAGGACTGGGGAAACAGACTCTTGGAGGGCACAAACAGAAACTTGTGTGCACCAGGACCCAGGAGAAAGGAGCTGAGACTGGCCCAGACTTGCCTGTGAGTGTCCAGGAGTCGCTGGTGGAGGCCTGGGTCAGCGGTGGCCTGCTGCAGGGTTGGGGGCACTGAGTGCAGCACTGCGTGTGTGGGACCTTTTGAAGGAGGTTGCCATTATCTTCATTACCTCCACCATAGTTTGGCCTCAGGTCAAATAACAGAGAGGGAACACAGCCCCTCCCATCAAAAGAACATTGGATTAAAACTTTACTGATAATGGCCCCACCTATCAGAACAAGATTCACTTTCCACCTCAGTCAGTCTCTCCCATCAGGATGCTTCCATAAGCCTCTTATCCTTCTCCATCAGATGGCAGAGAGAATGAAAACCACAGTCACAGAAAACTAACCAGGTTGATCACATGGACCACATCCTTGTCTAACTCAATGAAACTATGAGCCATGCTATGTAGGGCCACCCAAGATGGACAGGTCATGGTGGAGAGTTCTGACAACACGTGGTTCACTGGAGAAGGGAATGACAAACCATTTCAGTATTCTTGCCTTGAGAACCCCATGAAAAGTATTAAAAGGCAAGAAGATAGGACACTGAAAAATGAACTCCCCAGGTCGGTAGGTGCCCAGTGTGCTACTGGAGATCAGTGGAAAAATAACTCCAGAAACAATGAAGAGATGGAGCCAAAGCAAAAACAACACCTAGTTGTGGATGTGACTGGCAATGGAAGCAAGGTCCAATGCTGCAAAGAGCAATACAGCATAGGAACCTGGAATGATAGGTCCATGAATCAAGGCAAATTGGAACTGGTCAAACAGGAGATGGTAAGCGTGAATGTCAACATTTTAGGAATCAGCAAACTAAAATGGAGTGGAATGGGTGAATTTAACTGAGATGACCATTATACCTACTACTGTGGGTAAGAATCCCTTAGAAGAAATGGAGTAGCCATCATAGTCAACAAAAGAGTCCTAAATGCAGTACTTGGATGCAATCTCAAAAATGACGGGATGATCTCTGTTCGTTTCCAAGGCAAACCATTCAATATCACAGTAATCCAAGTCTATGACCTGGCCAGTAATGCTGAAGAAGCTGAAGTTGAATGGTTCTATGAAGACCTACAAGACCTTCTAGAACTGACACCCCCAAAAGATGTCCTTTTCATTATAGGGGACTGGAATGCAAAAGTAGGAAGTCAAGAAATACCTGGAATACCAGGTATTCCAAGAAATACCAAATAACAGGTAAATTTGGTCTTGGAATACAGAATGAAGCAGCTGAAAAGCTAATAGAGTTTTGCCTAGGGAATGCACGGGTCATAGCAAACACTCTGTTCTAACAACACAAGAGAAGACTCTACATATGGACATCACCAAATGGTCAATACTGAAATCAGCTTGATTATATTCTTTGCAACCAAAGATGGAGAAGCTCTATAACAGTCAGCAAAACCAAGACTGGGAGCTATGGCTCAGACCATGAACTCCTTACTGCCAAATTCAGACTTAAACTGAAGAAAGTAGGGAAAACCACTAGACCATTCAGGGATGACCTACATCAAACCCCTTACGATTTTACAGTGGTAGTGAGACATAGATTCAAGGGATTAGATCTGATAGAGTGCCTGAAGAACTATGGATGGAGGTTCATGACATTGTACAGGAGGCAAGGATCAAGACCATCCCCAAGATAAAGAAATACAAAAAGGCAAAATGGTTTTCTGAGGAGGCCTTACAAATAGCTGAGAAAAGAAAAAATGCAAAAGGCAAAGGAGAAAAGGAAAGATATATCCATTTGAATGCAGAGTTCCAAAGAATAGAAAGGAGAGATAAGAAAGCCTTCCTCAGTGATCAATGCCAAGAAATAGAGGAAAACAATAGAATGGGAAAGATTAGAGATCTCTTCAAGAAAATTAGAAATACCCAGGGAACATTTCATGCAAAGATGAGCTCAATAGAGGACAGAAATTGTATGGACCTAACAGAAGCAGAACATATTAAGAGGTGGCAAGAATACACAGAAGAACTGTACAAAAAAGATCTTCATGACCCAGATAATCACGAAGGTGTGATCACTCACCTAAAGGCAGATATCCTGGAATGTGATTTAAAGTTGGCCTTAGGAAGTATCATAAACAAAGCTAGTGGAGGCGATGGAATTCCAGTTGAGCTATTTCAGATCCTAAAAGATGATGCTGTGGAAGTGCTGCACTCGATATGTCAGCAAATTTGGAAAACTCAGCAGTGGCCACAGGGCTGGAAAAGGTCAGTTTTCATTCTGATCCCCAAAAAAGGCAATGCCAAAGAATGCTCAAACTACTGCACAATTGCACTCATCTCACAAGCTAGCAAAGTAATGCTCAAAGTTCTCCAAGCCAGGCTTCAACAGTACATGAACTGTGAACTTCCAGATGTTCAAGCTGGATTTAGAAAAGGCAGAGGAAGCAGAGTTCAAATTGCCAACATCCATTGGATCATCAAAAAGCAAAAGAGTTCCAGAAAAACATGTACTTCTGCTTTACTGATTATGCCAAAGCCTTTGACTGTGTGGATCACAACAAACTGTGGAAAATTCTGAAAGAGATGGGAATACCAGACTACCTGACCTGCGTCCTGAGAAATCTGTATGCAGGTCAAGAAGTAACAGTTAGAACTGGATGTGGAACAACAGACTTGTTCCAAATCTGGAACTCCCAGCAATTTTGATCCCAGCTGTGCTTCTTCCAGCCCAGAGTTTCTCATGATGTACTCTTCATATAAGTTAAATAAATAGGGTGACAATACACAGCCTTGATTCACTCCTTTTCCTATTTGGAACCTGGACATGAGTTTGAGCAAGCTCCAGGAGTTGGTGATGGACAGGGAAGCCAGGCATGCTGCAGTCCATTTGCTCATAAAGAATCAGACACAACTGAGCAACAGGACTGACTGATTGACTGACTGTCTTGCTGGGGCTTACCCTTTGCCCTTGGAGGTGGGTTATCTTTCTAGTTGGCACCATTTCCAAAATATACCTTGAATCCATCCACTTCTCTTCATCTCTGCCCTAGCCCCTAGAATATACCACGTAGTTGTTTGCATTGCGTATATGCATTTCACAATATGTAATCATTTCAGCTCATTTATCTATTTATTTCCTATATACCATATTACAGGGTCATTTCCAAGAGGGCCACAACCATGTCTGTCTTGGTTACCACCGTGCCCCCAGAACCCAACACAGTGCCTGGTGTTTGTTAAATATTTACTGAATAAAAGGTTGATTTCTTTGCATTTGACTCAACTCCCTCAGAAGCTGAGCAGCCAAACAACAATCAGAATGTGAAGATACTGACCACATGTAAGAATTGCTCCTTAATACTTTTTTAAAGCTCCATATTGCCTAGCATATTATCCAGCACATAAAGCACCCAAGATAAATAGTATTGAAATTAATGCACACATACAGTGCTTTGAATATGTTGGCAATGGTTTCTGTGTGAGTACATGGCTTTGAACACCCATAGAAATTCCCCTTTCCTTGGGGACATTGTTGCCTACATCATGACTAATGCTCGTTTAAAATATTAGAGTATAGGCCCAATAATGAAAGCCTCTGGAAAACCATCCCCCTGAAAAGAGCTGGGTTATTAAATGAGTGAAAAATAGCCAGAAAAATGAGCAGTAGACATGGCTATATCAACCATGGGTTTGCTTGGCCATGAGCACAGTCTTTGTTTGGCAGATCTGCTTTGCATCTAGACAAGAGCTAATTTCCTAGACTAGAGACAGCTATTCAGAAAGAGGAGGTCATATGTTCTCTGGGTGAAGGAAGAGGAGACCAAGCAGTGACAGTGAGAGTCGAACTGAACTTAGCACAGTGGCTACAGAGCTACTAGAGAGGGAGCTCAAATACTGGTGTGCTTTAGAATCACTTGGGGTAAATATATGTGAAGATGCAGATCCTCTGGTTCCATCACAGGTATTATTTTGAAGGTCCAGGAGTGGGTTTAGGAATCTGCATTAGCATACTAAGGGATTGGACCACATTTCAAGAGAACTCATGCTAAAGAGAGTGATCCAAACCATAGTTTAGAACAAAGAGTAAAGATACATTTCGTAATGGCTTGGCTGGCTTTACCAATGAACAGAGACTCAGCTTCAGACAAATAATAAAGGACAGAGAATGGTCCAGGGACAAGGATAGATTGCCTAAAGCCAAGAAACATAGAACCTTCTAGATCTAGGGGCAAAGGGAGTGACTACAAGGTCAGCAAAGGTCATGAAGCTTGGATACTTCGGTCTTTGAGGCTCTCTTCTTCCAAACCTGATCATAAGCTTCTCTTTCCGTAAGCAATTATTCTGTTCATTAACAAAACCAGCACTCCACAATGCTTTGAATTACTGAATTAAGCACAAGACTTTATTTACTAAATAAAAGGCTCTTATATAGCCCTTTGCTTGTGAAGATGGTAATCTGAGAGATAAAATGTGAGTGAAACTCCAAAATATTTTCAAAATGATAGATAATGAATCTTGATAATAGGGAATAAACTAATATCTTAAGTTCCAAAGAGCCAGACATTAAGACATGAGATAAGGATCAGGGTGGGCAAGATTTCTTAGAAAATATCAGTCTTGAGCTGGGTCTTGACAGAAGCAATGGTAAGTTCAGAATCTTATACAATATGAATGTAATATAAGAGATGTAATAGGATATAACTGACAAAGAGAAGGAAGGAAAGAGAAGAACGAAAGCAAATCTAAGACCAAGGATGAGACCTTCATCTCATTTATGTTCAGAGATGGACACAGATATGGGTAGGAGGACATGAGAGATTTTTTGGAGTCATATCTTTTTAATATTCTCTTTAAACCACTTCCAAGACCACTTCCGAGACCCTATGCTCCTGGAATGGTAGGCTCTCCAAACTCAGTCATCCATGGGGAGTCTACCAATTGGGATTAAACAAAAATCCAGGGAACTTAGGGTTTCCCAGTTGGTGATGGTGATAAAGAACCCACCTGCTAATACAGGAAACCAAAAGAGATTCAGGTTCGATTCCTGGGCCAGGACGATCCCCTGAAGAAAGAAATGGCAACCCACTCCAGTATTCTTGTCTGCAGAATCCTAAGGACAGAGAAGCTTGGCAAGCTACAGTCCATGGGGTCACAAAGAGTCAGACATGACTGAAGCAACTTAGCACACACACACACACACACACCAAGAGACTTAACACCAAAGTTTTGAGTGGGATTCTAGATTATGCTGTTAGCATTTCCTGGGACAAAAATTGTCCCAGTCCCCAAGGGCTCTTCAGTGTGATGGCTATTACTTGTGAACCCATTCTACAAGGCAGCCTCATATTCAGTGCTTTCACATGACCCTGCAGACTTCCTTCTCTGAGATCTTCCCACATCCCAGCCCTGCCAGCAAGGTGGTCCAGGGTATACTTCTGATTTCCAAAGTAAGAATCCCTGAATTAAGGAACAGCCAAGACAATCTACCTAAAATCCAGAAGGTAGTACGAAATTTAGAGATGAGGGCAAAATGATGTGTATATCTATATCTTTATGCATACACAGATAAATATATATTCATACTCTTGCTTCTTTCATAATTACAGCAATGAAATTTCTGGTCATGGAATTTGGCTGAGCCCTCCAAATATTGGCCAAAAGCTCTCTAAAGGCTTCAGGAGGCAAATTGCATTTATAAAATAAAACATTGACCATATTCATTCGTTCCTATTTTATATTTATATGGTGACTTTTGTACTAGATATTCAAATGTGCTTCATTATGCTTTATGACTATAATTTGCATACTGAAATAATATTTGAACTGAGGCACTTGGGAGTGATTTATAATGTTTTCAACAGTTCCTGTGCTTTCAAATGAAGGCGATATGGAGCTATACAATCGGAGAACTCTAACTGAAGTGTTTTGTCTCACTCCAACCCAGCCTAAACCTTCCATTAAAAATGATGACTTGCTAATAATACAAAGGGCCCAGCAGCCTGGGCATTATTCTGATTGGGTGAGGTCAAGCTTCTGCAGCTCTACCTGCTACAGTCACGATGGGCACCTTCCTGGCTCCCTTGGTTTAAAGGCCACCTACAATCCTGCAGCCAATGTCTCCAAGGCTTCCAGCTGGAACCTGTAGATCCAGAGTTGGGGATGAGGCCACCCTTTCTGAGCAGAAGTCAAGCCTGTTGTTAGACACGGGAAATGTGGAGTTCCTAAGTTGCTTTATAGACTCACATACCTTTTCTATAACATGAAGTGCTAGGACTTGTCAGGGTACCTTCTAGTGACAGTGCTCACAGAGGTCCACGTGACCACCCACCTCGGCTCCTGGTACTGCAGCCACTGTTTGCATCTTTGTTATGATAGTCTTCCATGGGGGGATTCTTCTGAGAACCAACCCAGTCTCTAAAAAAGAAAAACTTGAAAACCAATGGACTACATAGTATAGGGATTTCTCTACATGTCCTGGCATGTCCTGTCCTTGGTAGCAATTCTGATCCAGGTATCCTAATTCTCCAGGAGTTGGGTTTCAGCCCTATTACAGAGTGAATTGTGTCTTTCCAAATTTCATATGTTGAAGCTCTAATCCCATTGTGACTGTATTTGGAATAAGGCCTTTAAAGAGGTAATTAATTAAAGTTCAATAAGGTCTTAAGGGTGAGGCCTTAATCCAATAGGACAGGTATCCTTACAAGAAGAGGAAGAGACACCAAGGGTCTATGACACACAGAAGAAAGACCACGTGAAGACACAGTAAGAAGGTGGGCACCTGCAAGCCAAGGAGAGAGGCCTCAGGAGAAACCAAACCTTAGGACACCTTCTTGGACTTCCAGCATCCAGAACTGTGACAAAATAGCTTTCTCTTTTTAAAAACACTCATCTGTGGTATTTTGTTAAAACAGCCCTAACAAGTTAATAAAAGACACAGTGATTCAACATTTAACAATTGTTTATTGAGCACCTCTTCTGTGCCCAACCATGGAGCACATGGAGAGACAATGGTAAAGAAAATAGACACAGGGACTTCCCTGGTGGTCCAGTGGTGAAGACTCTGCACTTCCAGTGTAAGGGGCACAGTTTCGATCCCAGGTCGGGGATCTAAGATGCCACATACAATGCAGCCAAAAAAAAAAATAATAATAATAATTAAATAATTGCTGAATATTTAAAAGAAAAGAAAATAGACATAAATCCTGATTTTTAAGTCACCTAACAAGAGGCTGACTCAGGCACTAAATTGCCCAGGCTCTAATACTGACTCTGTGTGTCCTTGAGATAGCTACTTAACCTCTCTGTGCTTAAATTTCAACATCTACAAAGTGAGTATGGTATCAGTAATAATTGACGTTGGAGTTGCTGTGAAGGGGAAAAAAAACTATTATATGCAAAGGAGTTTTAATAGTATCTGGACAGTAGCAACTGTTAACTATTATTATTTTTACAATGTTATCTACAAGAGCAAAAAACCAAACATATTGCCTAATTCCAGGCAGTGATAAGTGCTAGGAAGAACAATAAAGCACGGAGGAGAGTGAGAATGATGGGAACAGGAAAGATCCCCCTAGAGGGTCTTTTAAACAAAGCCCTGAATATTTCTTAGCTGTAAATAAACTGAATTCAAATGAATAAATGAAATATCATTCTGATTAACCTGAATGAGCAAGTAGTGTAAAGAACATTCCAAGCAGAGAGACTGTCAAGTACAAAGGCCCTGGGGTTAAGAAGATATTTGGAATGCTACAGAAAGCAGGAAAAGTTCAGAGTAGTAAAGCAATATGAGCAGTGTAGAGAAAGGATAAAATTAGGTCAGGGAGAATAAGAGAAGCCAGCTAATAGAGGAGTTGATTAGGTCAGGATTCCCCCAACTTCTCTGATATGCATGGCAATTACCTTGAGCCCCTGTTAAATAAGCTAATTACAAGGGCTTTTCCTCTACAAATTCAATAGTCTCAACATATATTATATGGGAGGTGCCATGTGGAGCACTAAGGATATATCAAAAGAAAAAAAAAACACAGACCAAAATTTTCTGTCTCAGTGAGGCATAGTCTAATAGGGAAAACAGAAAATAAGCATCCTTAAAATCATATTGTACATTAGATATTGGTCTATGGGTTGTAACTGTGTACAGGATGATCAAGTCTGGGTTGAAGATAGACACTGAGGAGTTGTCGGCATGTAGGTGAGGATTGAAAGCTGTGAGACTGGCTGAGATTACCAAGGGAATGAACATAGATAGAGAAGAAGTCCAAGGACTGATTCTGGGCCACTAGAGTTTGGAGATTGGGAAAGTGAGGTGGAGTCAGTAAAAGAGACTGAGGACAAGCCAGCAAGTGAGTGAGGAGAAAAACCAAGAGTCTGGTGTCCTGACTGTTAAGTGAAAAAGGCATTTCCAGGAGAAGCAAATACTCAGCTGTGTCAACAAGTTGTTTCTGGGTCAGGAAAGATGAGAACTAAAACCTGTCCATGAGATTTAGCACCAAGACCTTATCAGTTTAATAGGAAGGAAGACAGGCAGGTGGATGGGGTGGAGTCTACAGAAACCATTCTGACTGCTTCCATTTTCTCAAGGAAGAGGAAGTATGGTTATCAGGTGAAAGTTAAGATGGAAAAGAAGAGATAGAAACTTGGGGAGTGAGAAGAAGGTATGAAATGGTCATCTTGGAAAGTGGGAGAGTATAAGACCTAACAAATAGTGCACAACTTCTGAGCAATATTAAGGATCCACTTTAGGCACATGGCTGTGAAATTCGAGTAAGACCAGCCAGCATCTTGGCGAGGTTTTTCCTAGTCATTTACAGTTGCAAAGTAGATTGTAGTCTTTCTAAGCAAAGTGATGGGGAGCACAGTTATTGAGGATATATACACAAAACAATTATAATGCTCAACCATGGAATTCAGGAGGAGAGAGGATATGAGATGGGTGAGAGACAGTGAAAAGTTTTTAGAATCAATGGGTGATAGGGTCTGCTATGGTTGAAGAGACAGTTGGCGATCAGGCAATGGAGGGAATAAGCCTTGAAGATAGAAAGTGGTGGGAAGAAAATAGGATGCAAAAAAACTGCAGTTGTAAGAATTGCAGTTATTTGTTACAACACAAGGATGTGGCCATGGATCTATGTCACCTGAGGACAGAAGAGGTCAAGGAACTGAGAGGCCAGAGGGTCAAAAGGATTAATTATGTCACTATTGAAATCACCAATAATTAATATAAGAGTAGTATTAGAGAGAGTGGCTAAAAAAAGAAACTAGGATTAGTCACCCAAGGACTGGGACAAGAAAACAGCATTTTGGTACAGGGGAGATACTGTGTTTTGGAGTGAGATTAAATTCTTTTAACAAAACCTCTGGATAGGTCTTACCTCCGGGATAGTTTCTGAAACACTGCCAAGGCCACGTTAAGGACTTCAGATGTTATTCTGAGTGTGATGGGAAGACCTTGGAGGAGTCTGAACATGGAAGGGACATAATGATGCTCATTATGATAAGTAACCCATTCGGACCATAAAGAAGGCAGAGCACCAAAGAATTGATGTTTTTGAATTGTGGTGCTGGAGAAGACCCTGGCACCCCAAGACTCTCAAAACTCTTGAGAGTTTGGACTGCAAGGAGATCAAACCAGTCAATCCTAAAGGAAATCAACCTTGAATATTCACTGGAAGGACTGATGCTGAAGCTCCAATACTTTGGCCTCCTTATGTGAAGAGCCGACTCATTGGAAAAGACCCTGATGCTGGGAAAGGTTGAAGGCGGGAGGAGAAGGGGACGACAGAGGATGAGATTGTTGGATGGCATCACTGACTCAATGGACATGAGTTTGAGCAAGTTCCAGGAGACACTAAAGGACAGAGATGCCTGGCATGCTTCAGACCATGGGGTCACAAAGAGTCGCACATGACTTAGTGGCTGAGCAACAACAACAACCCAGTTCATCCCAGCAAGTGCATTTTTACCCCTATCCTTAGTTTTCTCACTAGACCTCTCCTCACCAATCGGTGGCCTGGTTCCTCCTTAATCAACTACACTTCCAAACTCCCTATCCTTTGTTGCCATAAATTAATTTCCAGATCTTGCTTGTACTTTTGGACTCACATCCCAAAGTGACTGGGTCCCTAACATACCCCAATCTCCAATCATTTATCCATACTCCCCTGCCAGATTCCCTGGACTCATGGTTCCAACCTTGGGGAGCCTTGCTGTGATTCAAATTTACATCTGTGCTGGGGTATGTATTATGCTGGGCTTCCCCAGTGGCTCAGCTGGTAAAGAATCCACCTGTAACTTAGGAGACACAGGAGATGTGTGTTTGATCCTGGGGTCGGGAAGATCCCCTGGAGGAGGAAATGGCAACCCACTCCAGTATTCTTGCCTGGGAAATTCCATGGACAGAGGAGCCTGGAGGGCTACAGTCCACAGGGTTGCAAAGAGTCAGGCTAGCTATGGTGGAGGAATGAAATGGAAATGTGGCAAATTTGTCATTTCCCCAACAGATAATTGTAGAAGTCATTAACATAGTCATGAATTCACTCATAAAATAATTAATAACTACCTTCTGTGTACAGCCACTCCTGTAGGCATTAGAGATATAACAGGGAAGAACCTAGACAGAGGCCCTGATCTAATGGGACTTCACAGTTAGTAAGAGATACTGAAAATAAACAAATATATATATATATGTATATATATGTATAAAAGCTAATTTCAGAAAGTGCCAAGTGCCTTAAAGTTAATAAAATAGAAATCTAGTGGACTTCTTCTATGCCAAGCATTGTTTTAAGTGGCTTAATCTATTTAGCCTACTTAATCTTCACAATTTCATAAATTTGGCACTTATCACATGTTATAGATGAAGAAACTGAGGCTCAGAAAGCTTAAGTAATTTACATACTGGGGGAAGTAACTTGATTGTGTGTCTGTTTCTTCCCCTGTAAAATGGGAATAATAATAATAACTATAACTGCATCATAGAGTTGTTTTTCTGACGTAGGGACTTTATGTATATAAAGGAATCAGAACAATGCCCGGTACATACTAAGTGATAGCTACCGTTCCATGTTACAGATGAAGAAACGAAGTTTCAGAAAGGTTAAGTATGTTACACATGAAGAAGTGAAAAATGGCAGCTGTTCAACGAATATTTGTTACCTGAAGGGCAGGACTGAGGTCCTTACAAAGCTTCTGCTCCCTCCCAAAGCCCATGTCCTTGGTAGTGCTGCATCTCTGTGCACAGTCAATCAGGAGTTAACTGTGGGCTAAAAATACATTTTATTTCAGCTCTATTCTCCACGCCTAGAGATACCCAGCAAACCGTACTGCAGAATTAGGACATGTGCAGTGTTAAACTGTGGCACAAAATCACAAGGAAACAACTAGAGGAGGGAAGGGCATTCAGTAACACGAGAAAAAAGTGAGAAATAAGCAATATGTCTCTGTTTTTCTCATCGGATTACTTGCAGTATCTCATGACTGTATTACCATTTCTTCAGATTTTATCTAAAGAGGAAAATAATAACGCATATGTAAGCAGGGCTTGATGAGCTTAAAGCAGACTGAAAGGACCTAATTAACAGTCTCAGTCCCAGGAAGAAGATCTTGCAGGGTTTGTCCAGGTCTAAGTTTCCCAATTCTCTACAATTAGGGATTCCGCTAGATAAAATCTGAACCAATATGAATTGACTTGAACTCGAAGTCACGCTAGAGGTAAGCTCTCAGACAATGCGTACTAGCCTGCTCTGACTTCTCAGCACTAACTGGGGTGACACAACAGCCCTGTGTGAATTACCAAGCTCCCCAGCACTGTCAGATCTGTAGCACACGAGACAGAAGGCGAAATTCAGGGCCTTAATTCTAGCTTGTCACATCGAAGAGTCCACAGCCCAAGTATCTAGTAGTCAGAGAGATGCCTTGTTAGTCTATGATTTTTGTGCTGTGCTGTGCTTTGTCACTCAGTCGTGTCTGACTCTTTGAGACCTCATGGACTGTAGCCCGCCAGGCTCCTCTGTCCATGCAGATTCTCCAGGCCAGAATACTGGAGTTGGGTAGCCTTTCCCTCCTCCAGGGGATCTTCCCAACCCAGGGATTGAACCCAAGTCTCCCGCATTGCAGGCAGATCCTTTACCATCTGAGCCACCAGGGAAGCCCAAGAATACTGGAGTGGGTAGCCTATCCCTTCTCCAGGGGATCTCCCTGACCCAGGAATTGAACCCGGGTCTCCTCCATTGCAGGCAGATTCTTTACCAGCTGAGCTACCTGGGAAGCCCAGGCATATTCCTATCCTGAAAACATTCATTTCACAACCATCTAAGAACCAAGGAGCTCTCAGCAATTTGAAAGGTGTCTTGCTTTTGAAAAACATTTCTTCCAAGGAAAGAAACAGGTGTCCTTACTTCATGGCATTCTGGGAATTAGAGCAGCCTTTTCCTTAAAAAGAAAAGACTCCCCTGCTGCTTAAACAAAACAAACTTTCTATAACCCTCCACAGACAGTGGGATCCCCTGGTGGCTCAGACACTAAAGCCTCTGCCCACAATGTGGGAGACCCGGGTTCGGTCCCTGGGTGGGGAAGATCCCCTGGAGAAGGAAATGCAACCCACTCCAGTACTCTTGCCTAGAAAATTCCATGGATGGAGGAGCCTGGTGGGCTACAGTCCATGGGGTCGCAAAGAGTCAGACACGACTGAGCTACTTCACTTTCTTTCCACCAACAGCATTTAATTTGAAATGTTTAATAAATCGCCCACAAACAATGCTTCCTAGGATGCTTGCAGCAATGAACTGGCAAAAGAACAGAGAAAGAAGCAAAAAACGTTGGACCACTAGTCTCCAGTGGAAGCCAGTAAGTCAGTTTCCTTTGCATCTTACATTCCTGGAAAGGCTCACACAAATGCATAAAGGTCTAGGCTCCTATCCACAGGGCTGTTAGGCAGGGATCATTTTGCCTGTTATTCATTTGATTGCTGTGTCCCTCCACAGACAGCAGGTCTCCCTATGGGCAAGGACCAGGGTAACTCACCTCTGACTCCTTGCTCCCCAGATCACAGACCAAAAGAAAAGGGAAGAAGGGAAGTGGAACAGAGGGAGAAAGGGCAGGGAGAGAAATAGGGGTGGGTCCCTGCACAGTGATACAAGTCCCCGGATGGGGTCTTCCTGCTGCAGTTTGCCCATCCTAGTTCTGTCAAGAGGCAGAGTGGATTGAACCAGAAGAATTTCATGAGCCTCCCAGAATTCTAGTTTTAAAAGAAGATGGTCTTCAATAGCTCTGTCCAAAGCAGAACACTTTGCAGGAAAAGTGAATGCTTTGGTTACATCATTCTCTCCTTCTCCTGTAACCTTGCTCCTGTAGCCATGTAGAGCCCCTGTGAAGACCACACAGATCACAAAATGCCCAGAAAATGGGCACCAGAATTAACCAGGAATTTGGAAACTCTGTGAACCCTTGGGGCATCCCCCCTCCCTTATATTAAGCCTTCTGTTGTCTGTTTCCTCAATTGTAAAAATTTACTGAGTGTGTACTCTTGATTGAGAATAGATGTTTTTCTATTGCATTTGAAACCATCAACCTCATTGCAGGCAATGTGTCTCCAAACCTTAAGTATTAATAGCATGACACCCTTTCTGAAATTTCCATCTCACCATTGTGTAGCGGTTTCATATCTTTCTCAAGGCAACCTTAGAATTTTCCAGGCTTTGTGACAGCGACTGATACTGTGAGAAGCAGCTCCTTCTGAGAGCCAAGAGAGGCATCTGCTACAAGCCCCCTCCCGCTAGGGAGCTGGGGTGGCTTTCCCCCAAAGCTCCAATGTATTCAGCTTTCTGTGTTGCCAGCGACTAGAGCTGCCTCAGAAATGATGTCTCAGTGTGGAGTCGTCCATATTATTGTGCTCCCCCAAAAGACCAGGCAGCCTCTCAGTAATTTAACCAAAGGGATTGTGAAAGTCGGCCATGGATTCGGCGACACTAGACCAAAGGAGAGTAATTTGGTTGAAAGCCACATTGGATACCCTGAATCTTTTTTTTTCCACCTAAAAAAGATTTTATTAAGTAGATGTGCTGGACTCTGTCTTCCTCGCAGCTTGGTAGGGTGTTTGAAAGAAAGTGAATTAAAATATAAAAGGCATTTAGAAGCATCCCTGGTACTCAAAGAACTAAATGTAAGTTCCATGAGGAAAAACACTGTGGACACCATCCACCTCTACCTCTGGCAGGGGTGGGGCAGGGGCAGGGGAGGTGTCTGGTGTGCTGATTCAAGTGCACAGAGCATTGGCACATCATAACCAAATGAAGCATTCGATTAGCAAAGAAGTCAAATAGAGACCTGGGGACTTTCCAGGTGGTCCAGTGGCTAAGATTCCGTGCTCTCAATGCAGGGGGCCTGGGGTTCAATCCCTGGTTGGGGAGCTGGATTCCACATGCCACATCTAAGACCCAACACAACCAAATAAATAAATATTTATTTTGTAAAAGTAGTAGAAACCTGGATGAACACTCAGGAAAAAGTCATTACCACAGTGTCTTATAAACTTATCTGGCCGCTTACCAGGCCACTTGTTAAAAATATAGTGCATCCAGCACCCACCTCCTTGTCTCCTTGGGCAGCAAGGAGATCAAACCAGTCAATCCTAAAGGAAATCAGTCCTGAATATTCATTGGAAAGACTGATGCTGAAGCTCCAGTACTTTGGCCACCTGATGTGAAGAACTGACTCCTTAGAAAAGACCCTGATGCTGGGAAAGATTGAAGGCAGGAGGCGAAGGAGACAACAGAGGATAAAATGGTTGGATGGCATCACTGACTCAATGGACATGAGTTTGAGCAAGCTCCAGGAGTTCGTGATGGACAGGGAAGCTTGGCATGCTGCAGTTCATGAGGTCACAAAGAGTCAGACACTACTGAGCGACTGAAGTGAACTGAGCACCCACCCCTGATTTTCTCCCCACCATATCTATAAAGGAGGGGACTGGAATCTCAGTTTTCAACAAGTTACTCTGGGGAGTCTTTTACTTGAAAGAGTACAGTTGAGGGGTTTTGAGTATAGTCACAAAGTTGTGCAACCATCCCCAGCATCCAATTCCAGAACGTTTTCATCTTCCCCACAAGCAAACACCATAATCACTGGGCAGTTGCCCCTCATTCCCCTTCCTTCAGTTCCAGCAACCACTGATCTACTTTCTGTCTCTATGAATTGGCTTATTTTTCACATTTCATGTAAATGGAATCATGGGATGCGTGGTCACTTGTGTCTGGCTTCTTTCCATTTGCACAATGTCTTCAAACTTCACCCATGTTGTTACATGTACCAGAATTCCATTCCTCATTTTGGCTGAATAATATTCCCTTGTCTGGACATACTATGTTTTGTATATCCATTTGCCAGTTGATGGACATTTGGGTTGTTTCCATTTTTGGACTGTTACGAACAATGCAGTTACGAACATTCATTGTGTGGACCTGTTTTAAATCCGCTCACAGTATGTAGTGATGGCTGGCAGAGATCAGTGTCCTGGAGTTGGGGAAAAAGAGCCAGGATTTGGGGAAGGGCCAGACTCAAGCTCAAGCAAGGAGTCAGTGCAGGGATGTATCCAGAGCCCAGAGCTCTTGAGTTCCCAGCCAGGACTCAATCCCTACCCCACAGTGGCCATCTCGGTCAGAGATCTGTGTGAACATTTCAAAAATATTTCTTCCCAGGAATTTGAAGGAGTACAGAGGGTGACCTGCCATATCTGAACACTCTATAATGGGTGAGGGCTTGTCAGCCACTGGCTTGAGTAACTGCTTCTACCAAACATTTGTAACCCATTGGAAAAAAATAGTTTCTTGGGGACCTTCACTCATTTAGCATGGGTTGAAGAGTGGACATTATAACCATTGACTCGTCTACCTGGAGGAAGTTAAAGTCACTTCCATTTCTCTGCCAGATACCCTAGAGTGGCATTGAGTGCTCTTTTTCTTGGAAACACTCTCCCCCTGGCCTCCTGCTATCATTGCTGAACTTGAACATTTGAAGGAGAAACAGTGTGCAATCAGGCCCCAGTATTTTAGCACAGTATGACTCGTAGGGGCAAATGTCCACTGGGGACTTATTTTCTAGGCACCAAATACTGATTGAAGGTGTAGTTAACTATGTATGAAATTTTAGCTTCCTCAATTAATCGGGGGCACTAAATTATGGCTGCTCCAAAAAGGAGAAAAGACTTTATGAAAATTGAACCTCTTAAAGGGAATTCTCCCAGGTTAGGAGCAATAAACTACAGCAGCCTGCAATAATGATGACCTTTAGCAAGAACAGCTAACTTTCCTGTTGGGGAACAGGTACCAAAGGGCTCGATTTGAGGTTGTGCAAAAAGAGCTGGCAAAAGGCCAAACCGGTTAGGCTGGACCAGCTATTACTTCTTAATGAAAATTGGGCTCATCTTGATTGTTTAATTAGCATTCACAATATTAACTACAATCCTCTTTCATTTTTTTTTTAAAAAGAGATCTGACAATAAATATATTTTCTGTGTTGGTCAGCAGCTATTCCTTCTGAAAACAATCTGAAGATTGAAGAACATCCAGTAGAAAATAGTCAACATATACTTTGAATGAACGAATTGATGATGGGTTTTACTCAGGAAATAAACTCTATCCTTGAAAGCTTCTAGTGACCATAAATGAAATTCTAGAAAGTTTCCAAAGTGACAATAATTGACATCATAGTAATGGGTTGTTGTTCAGTGGCTAAGTCATGTTCGATTCTTTGCAATCCCATGGACTTCAGCACTCCAGGCTTCCCTGTCCTTCAGTATCTCCTTCAGTATTCATGAGTTTGCTAAACTCATGTCTATTGAGTCAGAGATGCTATCCAACCATCTCATCCTCTGTCATCCCCTTCTCCTCCTGCCTTCAATCTTTCTCAGCATCAGGGTCTTTTCTAATGAGTTAGGTCTTCACATCAGGTGGCCAGAATATTTGAGCTTCAGCATCAGTCCTTCCGATGAATATTCAGAGTTGATTTCCTTTAGAATTGACTGGTTTGATCTCCTTGCTGTTGAAGGGATTCCCAATAGTCTTCAGCACCGCAGTTCAAAAGCATCAATACTTCAGTGCTCAGCCTTTTTTATGGTCAAACTCTCATATCTGTATTTGACTATTGGAAAAATCATAGCTTTGACTAGATGGACCTTTGTCAGCAAAGTAATATCTCTGCTTTTTAATATGCTGTCTAAGTTTATCATAGCTTTCTTTCCAAGAAGCAAGCATCTTTCTGTCTCACAGCTGTAGTCACCATCCACAGTGATTTTGGAGCCCCCCAAAAAAGTCTGTCACTGTTTCCACTGTTTCCCCTTCTATTTGCCTTGAAGTGATAGGACCAGATGCCATGATCTCATTTTTTGAATGCTGAGTTTTATGCCAGCTTTTTCACTCTCCTCTTTCTTAGTAATGGGAACTCCCCAACAAAGAAGAGAATTATTCACAGACGTTCCAAGGATACACATGAAAACATCAGAATGGGGTCAGGGTCAGAAAGGCTTCTGAGAACAGACTGATCTTGAGCTAGACTTCAGAGGAGGAACAGTAAGTCAGAGTCTTCTATAAACGAACATAAAAAGATATTCATAGATTACCCATTTAATAATAATAGAAGTAACAGAATGGAATTGATGTAAAGGTGGAAAGAGAAGAGCAAAAGCAAAAGAACATGAGTAGGAATAAAGAGACCATGCCCAGGGGTCAGAAAAATTCAGGTGCTCTTTTTAATCCCATGATCCTCTGCTGGATCCTGCCCTCCATTGATAAACTTACCCACAGCCAATCCAGTTTCCATTTGGGGGCTCCATGCAGCCGACACTTGGTGCCTAGTACTGGCCTCAGATCAGATGCACAACCTCCATCTCTCAACAATATTAAGTGTTGCTCCTTGCTCTGGGCCTATTGCTCAGACACCATACTTCTATGCTTAGGATCCATATTCTGGATATATGAATTGGTGACTTCTGTCAGTGAGTTCATCTGGGCCTACAGATTGCTTCCTGTTACCAGCTTCTCTGAGTGCCAGTATCCAGCTCTGCGTTTTCCAGGACTGTTTCTCCACCAGGTTGATTGCTCGGGCCTCTGAAACTCACCCATTTCCTCCTGGCATTCATCTACTCCCTGGGAAAGTTGCCACTTCATGATGCTGAGTTTCTGTCCTCATTCCAGCCCTGAACCTCTAGCCTTGACCTCCATACCTGGACTAATGATGACTGGCAGCACAAATCCTGTACAAAATCACCTCCTAGCTAGAGTCCTTTACCACCTGGTCCTTAACACTTAGTGAACTCAGCTAGTCTCCTTTCTGCTCACTATGTAGCCTGTACCACCAGCCTTGCCTGAGACTTCAAGTCTCCCAATTCTTTCATCACTTATCTCTGAAAGTATAATCACCTACTCACACTTTTAGGTATTTGTTCACTGATTAAATATTCTTTAAGCACTTACTATGTGCCAGGCACTAGGAAATGGGGACAAACATGGAGGATCCAGTCTGAGGCAAAGACAGATAATCATTCAAATCACTTTATAGGTTGTCGCGTCAGCATCTCCACCCCAGGCAGTTACTTAGGCAACGAGATACTGACCCTTCACTTTGGAGTCTCCTGGGCCCACTGAGATGACAGCTGAGCACCCTGCCCAGTAAAGGGACTACACTCTAAAAGGCCAGACAAAGGAAACCCTTCTCATTTTAAGGTTTCCCAGGTGTTTGTTTAGCTAAGTGACAGCCATTAAGAGGTAAACAGCCTGATAATGGCTTCCATTTTCTTCTGCGCCTAGAGGCCCCCCAGGCAAACTCTTGGAAGCACTAAAAAGGAACAAAGGGGACTGACCCAGCTCTGCATAAGAGAGTAAATGCTACCTTCACAGCGGTCCTGAGTCAGCTGGGCTGATCACTGTGGACACAGCGGTCCTGAGTCAGCTGGGCTGATCACTGTGGAATCAGGAAATGTGACTCTTCCTTAATGAGGATGTAGACAACCCTGTTCGGAGAAGCTGTATGGGTCCTTTGGGGATGTGCATAGGTCTGTAAATATGCTGTGTCTCTTTCCAATAAGTACCCATCAGATCACCTGGAAGGCAAAGGCGTGAACTGAGCCTTTCAGTCCAGGGGGAAACTGTCACAGGGCCTGACAGCAGAGAGCTGTCACCTGTCTGGGGGTCCTGAGGAAGCCCCTGACCTATGCCCCATGGTTTATTCTCAAACAAGACCTCAGTTTGGGATGTGAGCTGTGGGCAATCATTGTAGCCCAGTGGGGGAAGGCATGGGTTCTACTGAGGGCCTGCCCAGTCCCTCTGGGTAGGGGTGACCATCTCTAAATCTGTGTGGGGGCCCACAGATAAGATCTGATGGTAGAGGTACTCTCTGTGGAGAGGAGGGCTGTGCAGGGCTCCAGCCTAAGGACCATGAAACATTCTTAAGCACTGGAGTGAACCCACAAGTGGATGTCCTATGAAAGCTTATGTAAGCTTTCCTATTGAAATAAAATTCATTTTTTTGGTGGCAAGCCAAGACAAATTTAAACACAAAAATTTTCTCTGCCCAGGTGGGCCTCCTCCCTCCCCTTCAGTGTGTGTTGTTCATCTGCATTCACCAGACTTCCTTAGGATACGACATGCCTTCTTAATCTTACAGAGTCACGGCAACCCACGACTCAACTCTGTAACTCCTTAGGAGCCTACTTTCTTCATTAATCTTCTAAGTGATCATGATAATACACTACTCACTTAGTATGTGTCAATCTGAATTGTGTAAACTATCAATAAGTCATTTGGCACACAGCCATTTGTCTCCAAAACTTAGATAACTGTGCTTTGATCTCTAACAGGAGGAACAGTCCTCAGAACTTCCTGAAAGACTGTCTCCCAAGTCATAATCCTCAGGTTGGCTCAAATAAAAATTTCCATTTCTTTCTTACATAGACTCTAGATTAATTTTTTTCATTGATAGTCACTTGGACTACAGAAACAGTCCTATGGGAACTGCAGCCAGTGGAGATGGGGGCAGCAAGAAGGTACAGGCAAGACAAAGAAGCAGCATCCTCAGGAATACACGATGACCCACTCCTTCCTCTCCAAATATTCTCACCAAAGATACTCTGTTCACGAGAACTATATGCATGTGTTACTCAACATAGTGTGATCTCTGTGAGATGCTGTGTTTTGCAATGTGTGGTACACACACTATTGTCTCTAATGACATATACCAAAACAGTGTTTAACACAGCCAGGTGCATGAACGCCTCCTTACAGTCATATCTGTGTGAAACTGTTTAGAATCAGCACACTTCAGTAAGGGACACAATGAAATCATTTCTCACAGAGGTGCATGCATGCTCAGTTGTGTCTGACTCTTTGCAATTCATTGGACTGTAGTCCTGCCAGGTTCCTGTGTCCATGGGATTCTCCAGGCAAGAATACTGGAGTGGGTTGCCATTTCCTCCTCCAGGGGATCTTCCGGACCTAAGGCTGGAAACTGTGTCTCCTGTATCTCCTGCATTGGTAGGCATATTCTTTACCACTGAGCCACCTGGAAGCCTCTTTCACAGAGCTAGGCATACAAATGATTCATTCTGATAAAATCTCTGTGATACCCTTTGTTTCATATGATATTACTTTTTTTCCATGCACTACCTTATTTGAGGATAAGTGTTGAAACTCTGTTACAGAGCTCAGGGTACATATTAGTGTATGTGATGATATGTCTGTGGAGTGAGTGGTGTGAGGTATGTGTATGACTTTGCTTCATGATTTGTGTTAAAATGTTGTGTTTAACCACCAGAAGCAGATCACCTGTGAAGGGACGAACTCTCACTTCAGGGAGGTGAAGACACACAGAGAGGCACGCGGTCACATTTGCCATGGTCCTGGTATAAGTGTCATCCCTAAAGACTGGACACTGAAACTGGACCAGAAGGAAGGAATAAGAAAAGAACCTGTTTATTGGGCACCTGCTATGTGCCAGGCTTTACATGATCAAACCCATTTAACCTGCACAGAAGGCATCTGTGTGTCATATTGCACAAATGGAGAAACTGAGGCATAGAAAATGTAGGTAGTTCTCCCAGATTCTGAAGCCAAAGAACTTGCTCTTGCCACCAGGATGCTACACTGCCTGTTGAAACTAAATTGCACAGAGGTGGAAAAGGAGTATTTGGGGAAGAACAAACAAGGTCCAAAGGAGAGAGTCTGAGATGTGTTCAAGGAACTGAAGGAAGGTCGGCGTCACTCAAAGCCGTGCAGGTCATGGGAGAAGATTTGGGTTTATCTTGGAGTAATGAGAAGTCCTTCAATAGTTCTGAGCGGGTGGGGGGGTGGTGGTGTAGCATGACTATTTCTGTGAGAAGAGGTGGGATTCAAGAACTATTTTGGCTTTGAAATAAATAGAAACTTGGTGATTTGACTGGATAGTCTCCTCCAGGAAGGAGATAGAGGTTGGTGTAGGAAGTGTGAAAAGCTTGTGAAAAATTGTGCTTCACAAGGTTGTGTGTTCAGTCCCTGCGATTTCAAGACTAATTTGTGGCCATAGCATAACACAGGCCATTTTAATGCCAATGAGAATTAAAGTAACAGGAGAGTCTAGGACAGAGCTTTGAGAACCAGAGGAACACTGGGCAACAAAAATTGTGCAGCAGGACTTTCCTGGTGGTCCAGTGGTTAAGACTTCACCTTCCAATGCAAGCAGTGCAGGTTTAATCCCTGGTCAGGGAGCTAAGGACCCACACGCCTCCTGGCCAAAAAACCAGAACATAAAACAGAAGCAACACTGTAACAAATTCAATAAAGACTTTCAAAATGGTTCACATCAAAGAAGTCTTTAAAAAATAATAAAATTTAAGAGAAATTGTGCAGCACTTACCAAAATGGTAGAAGAACTAAGATCATGGTAGACTCTGAAAGCAAAGTTATTGAGACAGTAAAGCTCAAGGCTTCCTAAAGATCCAGAGTAGGCAGGAAGTAGAGGTAACACACCTCTCTATGGAAACAGCAAGTGTTGGGGAGAGGGCAGGACAGATGCTGTCACACATGTGAATGGGGTGGTGATCTGTTGACGGAGGCTGTTTTCTGATGGTATCTATTTTGCCTGCAATGCAAGAGGCTAGGTCATATATCAAGAATGAAAGGGTTAAGTGGGGCAAGGCCCTTGAGGAAGGCAGAAAAGATCTTAAACAGTGGGTATAGTGAGTGAAGGAGTAAGCTGTGTTAAAGACCCACTTGAGGTTGGTCATGATGAATTTAAAGTGAAACCAACTTGCCTTGTTACATGATTTCTTCCAGCAGTGAGCAGCTGTGGATAGAATAATAGCAGCTAACTTAATTGAATGTTTAGCATGTGTCAGGCATTGTGCTAACCACTTTACACATGTTACCTCATTAAATATGCTCAACAACTATGAAATAGATTCCAGTGCTGGTTTGAAGAAGTCTGCTAGCTCATATTATTTCAGGTGCAGCTAGACTGTCTCTTTCTCTCACATCCCTACATCATCAGCCATCAAGTCCTGTTGACTCTTCCTCACCATTTCTGGGTTTTGTATCCTCTCCCCTTCATTACCAGTGGCAGTCCTCCAGCCAGGCACTCTGACCTCAAGCCTGAATGACCACTGACCTCCTCATTAGCCTACTCCTTTCCAGTCTTGGCCCTCTCTTGCACATCTTTCACATGGCTACAAGGATAATCTCTCTTAAGGAGAATTTTGATTAGGTTCCTCCATAGGCTCAAGAACCCATAATGGCTTCCCACATCTTGAATCAATTCTCAATTCCTCAGATTAAGATTTAAGACCCTTCATCAACTAGCCTCACTATTTTTCACCAGTGTTATTCATTATTCCATGCTATTTTCTTCATGAAGTTGTGTAAAAGCAGAGATCATTCAAGACTGTGGATCTCAGAGGCTCCGTGCTTTTATCAGGTTTTATGGCTGTGATACAAATTTGTATGTGAAAATACTCACTAATTTGAGGAATCCTGCCTGGATCTTTCTCCTAAGTTTCAGTTTGATACATCTCAGGATGTTTAGGCATCTACAACTCAGTGTCCACATCTGACCTCCTCTCCCTGAAACCCCTCTGCTGGCCCCAGCCTAGTATGGTTATATTCCTCAAGTCAGCCAGTGGCACTGCCATCCACTCAGTTGCTCAAATTAGAAATATGCAAATCATCCTTGACTCCTATTTCATTATGTCTGAGGTATTATATACATACAGTAAAGTGAAAACAATTTATATATAAAGCTCAATGATATTTACATATATAAACACCTATGTAACCACCACCTGTATCAAGATATGGACTATTTGTAGTACCTAGAAGGCTCCCTAGTGCCCCTTCCCAACGTCCAAAGAGAACCACTAGTCTGAATCCATCACATTTGATTCATTTTCCCAGCTCACATGAGTGGGTTCACACTGTAGGTACTCTTTTGTCTTTCACTAACGTTCTATCCTTGAGAATCATCCACATTATTGCTTTTATCAATAGCTTGTTCTTTGTATTGCTCAGTAGTGTTCCATTGTATGTCTATTACCCAAATTCATTTATTCATTCCACTGTTGATAGACATTTGAGTTGTTTGTGGACATTTGGCACTTTTGTGAATAACAATGATGTGAACATTTTTTTTACAAGTTTTTGGTAAGCACAGCCATTCATTTATCCCAGATATATCCAGAAGTGGAACCACTGAGTCTCAAAATAGATATGTTTTTTGAGATTAATCCTTTGTCTGTTTCTTCATTTGCTATTATTTTCTCCCAATCTGAGGGCTGTCTTTTCACCTTACTTATAGTTTCCTTTGTAGTGCAAAAGCTTTTAAGTTTCATTAGGTCCCATTTGTTTAGTTTTGCTTTTATTTCCAATATTCTGGGAGGTGGGTCATAGAGGATCTTGCTGTGATTTATGTCGGAGAGTGTTTTGCCTATGTTCTCCTCTAGGAGTTTTATACTTTCTGGTCTTACATTTAGATCTTTAATCCATTTTGAGTTTATTTTTGTGTATGGTGTTAGAAAGTGTTCTAGTTTCATTCTTTTACAAGTGGTTGACCAGTTATCCCAGCACCACTTGTTAAAGAGGTTGTCTTTTTTCCATTGTATATCCTTGCCTCCTTTGTCAAAGATAAGGTGTCCATAGGTTCGCAGCTCAATTCCAGAAAAATAAATGACCCAATCAAAAAATGGGCCAAAGAACTAAACAGACATATCTCCAAAGAAGACATACAGATGGCTAACAAACACATGAAAAGATGCTCAACATCACTCATTATTAGAGAAATGCAAATCAAAACCACAATGAGGTACCATTACACGCCATTCAGGATGGCTACTATCCAAAAGTCTACAAGCAATAAATGCTGGAGAGGGTGTGGAGAAAAGGGAACCCTCTTACACTGTTGGTGGGAATGCAAACTAGTACAGCCGCTATGGAAAACAGTGTGGAGATTTCTTAAAAAACTGGAAATAGAACTGCCATATGACCCAGCAATCCCACTTCTGGGCATACACACTGAGGAAACCAGATCTGAAAGAGACACATGCACCCCAATGTTCATCGCAGCACTGTTTATAATAGCCAGGACATGGAAGCAACCTAGATGCCCATCAGCAGATGAATGGATAAGGAAGCTGTGGTACATATACACCATGGAATATTACTCAGCCATTAAAAAGAATTCATTTGAACCAGTCCTAATGAGATGGATGAAGCTGGAGCCCCTTATACAGAGTGAAGTAAGCCAGAAAGATAAAGAACATTACAGCATACTAACACATATATATGGAATTTAGAAAGATGGTAACGATAACCCTATATGCAAAACAGAAAAGGAGACACAGAAATACAGAACAGACTTTTGAACTCTGTGGGAGAATGTGAGGGTGGGATATTTCAAAAGAACAGCATGTATACTATCTATGGTGAAACAGATCACCAGCCCAGGTGGGATGCATGAGACAAGTGCTCGGGCCTGGTGCACTGGGAAGACCCAGAGGAATCGGGTCGAGAGGGAGGTGGGAGCGGGGATCGGGATGGGGAATATGTGTAAATCCATGGCTGATTCATATCAATGTATGACAAAACCCACTGAAATGTTGTGAAGTGATTGGCCTCCAACTAATAAAAAAAAATTAAAAAAAAAATAGATATGTTTACCTTAGTAGATGCTGTCAAACAATTTTCCAAAGTGCTTGTACCAGTTTACACTTCTACCGAAGTATATGAAAGAGGTAATTGTTTCACATTCTTATGAACATTCTGCTATTGTAGCCATTTTAGCCATTCTGGTGGGTGGGTAGTGGTATCTCATTGTGGTTTTAATGCATATTTGCCTAATGACTAATAAGGCTGAGCACCTTTTAATACTTTTATTGGCCATTTGAAAGGCTTCTTGTTAAGTGATTATTCAACTCTTTTACCCAAACCTTAAATTGGGTTGTCTTTTTTACTTGATGTGTAGAATTTCTTTATATATTCAGACATGAATTATCCAGTAGACATATGTATGTGGGTGTCTTCAAGTCTTTTGCTCACCTCTTCACTCTCTGAATGGTATCTCTGGATGAATAGAAGTTCTTAACATTAATGAAGTCAATATATCAATCTTTCATCTTATAGCTTTTTAATGTACGTCCCGTTTAAGATATGCTTGCCTACCTGCATCCTCATTTTGACTTCTCCCTCTCTTTCAACTCAACAACTAGTACCAATTCCTCCATAAACCATGCTTCCAAAATAAATTCCAACATGTTCAGTATTTTCTACATCTACTGCTATCATCCCAGGTCGAGCCACCATATCACTCACCTAAGCTACTGCACCAACTTCCTAACTAGATTTCTTACTATGAGAATCCTTTCCAATCCATTCTCTAGACTAGCCATAATGACATTTCTGAAACACCACTCTGACCATGTCTCTTCCTTGCTAAAAACCCATGAATGCATATCCATTTCTCTTGGAGTCTTTTAGGCTATGGTTTTTCATCCCTCTTTTGTTTCGTCTAATGCCACTCTACCAACCTTATTCTCCCAGCTCTTTAACTTACTATGGTGATATAGTGATTTTGTTAGTTCCTTGAATGTGCCATGTACTTTCTTGCTTGGAGACTTTTGTTCATGCTGCTTTGTCTTTCTGGAATATCTTCCATCAATACTCTATGTTGTGTGTTTAGTCGCTTAGACTCTTTGTGACCCCATGAACTATAGCCCGCCAGACTCCTCTGTCCATGGGGATTCTCCAGGCAATAATACTGGAGTGGGCTGGCCATGCCCTCCTCCAGGGGATCTTCCCAACCCAGGGATCAAACCCAGGTCTCCCCCATTGCAGGTGGATTCTTTAACCATCTGAGCCACCAGGGAAGCTGTCAATATTCCACCAAAACTGAACTAATCTACTCATCCTTGATAGATTACCATAGGATTCAACTTCTCTGAACACTCCTTGAGTCACGAGGAGTGGGCCTGATGCCCCTTCTAAAAGATCTCATAAAACAATGCATATCCTCATCACACTGCATTGTAAACAACAGTTTATGTGTCTGTCTCCTTGACTAGACAGTAAGCACCTTAATGACAAGGACCCTGTCATTCTCTTCTGTATCCTCAGCTCTGACCATAGTGTCTGACACATCATAAATGAGAAAGGAAAGAAAGAGAAAGAAAGAAAGAGATGGGGAGGGTCATAAAGATGGAGGGAGGGAGGGAGGAAGAAAGAGACAGATAGGTCCATACCTAGGTGGTATTCTCCAGTTTGCAGTATGGTCCTATGCCTTGCCAAGCTTCTAATAGGAATGGCCTGTCATCACTAGCACTAGTACTACAGACCTCAATCATTGTCTCTAGGGAATCCAACAACTTTTTCTTAAAGCTGAGAGGAAACAAATGTGACCTTAACCCCCAAAACTCCAGGGAACTACTAAAGGTTCTTTTAGAAAGCACTTATTGATATAGAAAATTAAGGGTGAAACTGGCCAAAGATGGAGAGTGAATTGCTGGAGAATGTTTCTGAAAGTGCTAAGGATACTAGATAATTCCAGAAAGGAGCCAACTCAGGGAATAGGGAGAAGAGGGCAAACACAGATGATGTTCTGTTTGGAGAAATGTCAGAACATGGTGGACAGATGGGATGTGAGGAACAAAGCATACTTAAGAGCCAAAAGTTACTCACCAAAGAAAATTTGCTTCTTTCCCCCACCAAGAAGTCTAGTTTCTTTAACTGTTAGCTAGCCCATAATTTAGTTCTCATAGGAGACAAAACAGTGCAGCTCTGGGCCTTGTCGACAGGATGAAACCAATGAGTCACTGGCCTTGAGTGGAGCAATGTCTGCAATGACAGTGCCTCAGCATAGCAACCTCAGAATACCAGGAGAATATCTTTAGGGACATGGGCTCCTTTCTGTGAAGGTCCATAGCTGGGAGTGTAAAACATAATGAAAGTGAAAACTGATTGCCAGCCTCCCTCACTATTAATGCTGCACTCCATTCGTTCCTCCAATTCCACAAATATTTAACCATCACCTACTACGAGCTGAGCACTGATTTAAGTTATATAGATACCACATCAAACAAGATAAAGTCTTATGGAACTAACATTTAGGTATACCAAAATAAGCCCCCTAAAACACCAAGTAAACTCAAAATATGATTTTAAGGAATAATAAATACTTTGAGGAAAATAGTGAATCACGATGTTTTCAGATATATCTAGCAGAAACTAAAATGACTAAAACAGTAAAATCATGTATTATCTCATGTCACAGGAAATCCAGCGCTAAGACAGGCTCCAAGGTTGTTTCATCGATGGCTCAACAATACCATCAAGGATCTGAGTAGTCTCCATCTCTGCTCTATCATTTTAAAACTGGCTTCATTCTCTGGCTTGGAAGCAAGATGCTGCTCCAGTTCTAAGTATCAACAAGAGACGGGACAGTGTCCAGGAGAGTGAGATATCCCTCCGCTCAGCCTCTCACAAGAACAGAGAAAGCTTTATTGTGCTGCTAATGAAGCTTGGTGAAGCTTTGGGTCCTTCATAGGCACCAACTCTTTCCAAAGCCCTGGGGAGGGCCTAGCAATGTGTTCACATGGTCATAGGTTTTTGTAAAATTTTAACAGATAAGAGATTTTAACCACTTTAAGTTAAGTCCTCTGTCTCCTTCCAACTCACATCCCTTCTGTCCCACTTTCCTTTATGACAGGTGGCATTGGAATGGCCATGAGAATTTTTGGGATCCTGCTAAGGGAGAGCTGAGTTGTTGATACATTTAGTATGGATTGAGTAATACAGTTTTATGTTTTCTCAGTTACTTTTGCACATACTTAACTTATCCCATTGACCACTGTAGTGCCTTACATTGTATCATGAAATGAAGGTGTTGGACAAAAATCATATCATGGTATTTTAGGTCCTACCAAGCCCAGCCCCAGAAACATTTGGATTTTGAAGAAGAAACAAGGTACATTCAGAGCTAGAAGCTAGTCTGTGGAAAACTCTTCCAACCATCAAAAATGTAAAATTATAAGGGAAAACTTGGTTTTCATTTAAAACTAACAAAAAGGAAGTTCTCATTCATCAGCATGATCACTAATTATAAACATCCAATGAAAAACCTTGGATTTTTTAATATTCCACTTAATGAAGAGGAATAAAGCACACAGGCATATTGGAAAATATTTAAAGTAAAATTTTTTTCTGACTTGCTATGAAATTAGGACATTGACAAAGAAAATATAAAACTTGATTTGCCATTACTAGGACATTCCACAAACAGGTGCATGAATGTGATCAATTCATAGTGACCTTTGCACAAGAAAACCTGGAAAGTCTTTCATCATATATGAAAGAAACTTGATAGAGGTTTTCTCCAAATATGACAATTCTAAAAATCTATTTGATGTTACTAACATCAAGCGGTGATGCTGAAAGCATTGTTTCTAAATTACCAATGATGAGAAATAAAATTTTAATCACATTAAAGAAAGGGACTAGTTCATCTTTGCAAAGAAAATATTATACAATCATTATCCTTAAAAGAGGTGATCAAAGAAGATTCAGAAAAAAAATTAGAGTAGTCTGCTGGGTAGTTGTTCTGCTAATCTTGTGAGGCCAGATTTCACAAAGTCCTTAACTTATGAGGTATTGTCTCATCTAAATATCAAGTTTTATAAATAATTTTATATTTGCAATTTTGTATTGTTTTTCACAATGAATACCCACCTCAGACTATGAAAGCTGCAATTCCCACACCACCTGGGTCTGCTACTCGAATGAGAGGATCACTTTCCCAGAGTCCTGTGGTAGGCTTGTCTACATGTCTCATCCTATCCATCTTTTCTCATACTTACCCTCTACCCACTAGGTAGAACGTCCCAGAAGAAAACCTTACAACCATAGTGATTGGTCTCATTTGAAGCTAATGGTCCTTACCTTATGTAAACTCTTAATGTTGCCTGGCAATCTTATTTTCTTAGTCCAGTCTCTCTTTCATTGTCCTGGAAAATTCTTTTATAGCTTCCTTTCTTTCCTCGTACCTCCCACCCTTCTTCCCTGAGCCCCATCTTAGTTTGTGACCTTGCTTCTTATTTCAATGAGAAAACAGAAGAGGCTTTCCATAGGCTCCCACCTATTAACACCTGCAATTGCACCCAGATCCTCTGCTCAGATGCTATGAACAGAGTGTGCAGTAGACTTTGTCCCCTCTCACAGAACCAAAAACTTTGTTCCCACAAATTTCCCCTCTCTCCTTCATCTCAAGTTCTCCTCTCTTGGATCATTCTTATTAGCATAAAAATATGTTGTTATTTCTCCCATCTGACAAAAATTTTAAAACCTAAACCTTCTTTTGACTCTAATTTCCCCTCTGTGCATGAGTGCTCAGTCATGTCCAACTCTTTGAGACCCCCATGAACTGTGTAGCCTGCCAGGCTCCTCTGTCCGTGGAATTTTACAGGCAAGGATACTGGAGTGGGTTGCCATTTCCTACTCCAGGGGATCTTCCTGACCCAGGGATTGAACCTGCATCTCCTGCACTGGCAGGTGAGTTCTTTACCACTGCGCCGCCTGGGAAGCCGATTTCCCCTCCAGGTACTACCAAATTTCTCTCCTTCCCTTTTCAGTGAAATGTCTGAAAGACTATCCTATGCTCCCAGTCTTCAGTTTCTCTTCTATTACTTCTCTTTCCCATCCCTTCCAATCAAGCTCACCCTACCTGTAACCTGTAACCCTACCTGTAACCCAAATGCTCGTCAAGCTCAACAGTGACTTCTATGTGAGTAAATCTGATGGTCATTTTGCCATTTCCATTTGACTTGACCTTTCAGTAGCATTTGAAACAATTGATCACATTGTCCTCCTGTAAACACTTTCTTCACTCGACCTGCAGGAGCCCATGTTAGTTTTCTTTCTACCTTTCTGATCGTCTTTCCTGTTGCCTTTGCTCATTCTCATTTCCTGCACATTTGAGCTTAAGGGTTCATTTTTTTAGTCCTTTTCTCTTCTCCATCAAGTCAGTGTGATGGTCTTATCAGCTAGTCTCAAGTTTAAATCATCACCTAAATGCTAGTGGCTCTCAAATTTATATCTCCAATCTGGATCCTTAGAATCTCTATAACCAATTGCTATTTGACATCTCCTCCTATATGTCTAAGAAGCATTTCAAACTTAAATGTCTGAAATGGAACTCCTGACCACCCCAGCCCACCCTCCCCCCAAACCCAGCCTATCGTGCCATAAGTCTGTTCAGACATATTTTTTGTTTGTGATACAAAAATGTGTTAAACTAGATGGCTGACAAACAACAAACATTTACACCTCACAGTTCTGAAGACTGAGGAGTCCAAGATTATGATGCTGGCAGATTCTGTGTCTGCTGAGACCCACTTCCTCATATATGGCTGACTTTTCACTATAACCTCACATGGCTGAGGGGCAACAGATAGGACTTTGTGGCATCTTTTATCAGGGCACTGATCCAAATCATGAGGACTGTGCCCTCATGACTTAATCATTTCCCAAAGGCCCCACTTCCTAATACCATCACCTGGGGCCCCACCTGGGATTTCAGCATTTACATTTTTGAGGGGGATACAAGCTTTCAGACCATTGCAGCTTCCATCTGCCTTATCCAGTTACTGACAGCAAAATAATCTTGGCTTCATCCTTGACTTCTCTCTTTTGTTTATTCCTCACATTCAATATATCAGGAAATTCTATCATCTATACCTTAAAATGGGGTTTCCCATGTAGCAGTAGTGGTAAAGAACCTGCCTTCCAATGCAGGAGATGTAAGAGACACTGGTTTGACCTCTGATCAGGAAGACCCCCTCGAGGAGGGCCTGGCAACCCACTCCAGTATTCTTGCCTGAAAAATTCCATGGACGACGGGGCCTGGTGGGCTATAGTCCATTGTATAGCAAAGAGACGGACATGGCTGAAGTGACTTAGCATGCACAGATGCACACCTTAAAAATATATCCAGAATCTACAACTTCTCACGTTTTTACTGTCACCACAGTCATCATCTCTGACCTGGATTATTGCAATGAACTTCCAGTCACTCACAGTATTTTGGCCCTAGGTCCTTGCCTCTTCCCCCTACTAAAATGTAAGCTTCATGAGGGCAGATATTTTTATTTGTTTTGTTCATTGCTATATTCCATAGGACAGTGTGCATAAAATCCCTGTTGAGTGAAAAATGAGTTTTCCAGAGTTGGTTCACATGCCCATTCCTCAGTCAGTCACTGGCAAGTGAAATGCAGTAAGCTGTAGAACAAGCATGCCCATCCCTGGACCTCTTCCCTTAAAACTCAGAGGGGTAAATACATGAACAAAATCAGTGTCCTCTTAAGAGGGAAGGGGGAGCTTCACACTGTGTAGGCAACTGGCAGTGGGTGAGGGCACAGGGTAATAGGGAGGGTGCTTTACATCAGGTAGAATGCTGGAGAGGGTGAAGAGAAAAGGGAGCCCTCCTGCACTGGTGGTAGGAGTGGTGCAACCATTATGGAGAAAGGTATGAGCTAGTGGCAGTTATCTCCACCCTCTACCTGTTACTGAGCAGAAACTCTCAGGTCACCAGTCATGTGATTGAAGTCCCTCAGAGTCATGCAATGTAGTGGCCTTGCCTGAGGTCCCAGCTTCTGTTACGTGCACCTCTTCTGTCCTATCATAGCCTGGGCCTACTGTTCTAGGTAGGTCCAGAACATTCTACATGACTTCTGATTTGCCTTCCCCCACCACTAGAAGTTGAGCACCTCCTGGGAAGTTTTCCTGCCTCTTTCTTCTCCTTCACATCACTGGTGCCTTTACAGTTTGTGATACACAGGAAGTTGCCAGTATTTTGTAAGCAAAAGACAGGTAGATTCCCTGGATGGTAAAGGCCAGGGTTGTCTCCTTTCAGTGGCCACAGAATAACTACTCAGTAAATGTTCATTACACTGAACCCCATTTTTATTTAGAGGCCTTCTGTAAGGCCAGAGGTCACTAATGTCATGGAGATTTGCACTACAAAATCCTGACCAGGGCCATCTCTCAAAGCTGAACTTTCCCTCCTGCTGCAGCTGAAGGAGACACCTTCTGATGACTGCTCTCTAACTACAAAATCTGTCCAAGCACCCTCCAAAGGCAACTGCTCCAGAGAATGATACTCAAGCAGAAATCATACCCACACCAAATCATTTCCAACTCCCATGATATCTAAATAAGCATTATGAAAGATGCAACAAATACCTAAGAAATTTTCCAAAAAATATCCAAACTTAGTAACCTCCCTGTCCCTTGGGAACTAAAAGGGTTTTGTACCCTTTAAAGAAGAGGGGACAGGTGATGGGAGAAAACATGCACCCACACAAAAGAATGCCCAGAAAGTACCAATCCACTTGTCATTTTTGGTATTGATTCCAATCACTAAACAACTTACCTCTGATTAAATTATTTCTGTGTGTTTTGTCAGTATTTGTCCTCCCATTCTATCTGTCTTAACATATTATGATCTTTAGTATAATTTATCAAATTATACTGCAGAAAAAGAAGCCATGGTTCATTCCTGTTATGGGTTAAGTTGTGCATCCCCATATGATTGAAATGAAAGCCCTAACCCCTAGTACATCAGAATGTAATCCTATTTGGAAACAGCATTGGTGTAGATGTAATTAGTTAAGATGAGATCATATTGGATCAGGGTGGGCCCTTGTTCAGTGTCATTAGTGACTTTAAAAAAGATCTTCATAAGGGGCTCCAGCTTCATCCATCTCATTAGGACTGGTTCAAATGAATTCTTTTTAATGGCTGAATAATATTCCATGGTGTATATGTACCACAGCTTCCTTAAGCTGGAGCCCCTTATACAGAGTGAAGTAAGCCAGAAAGATAAAGAACATTACAGCATACTGACACATGTATATGGAATTTAGAAAGGTGATAACGATAACCCTATATACAGAACAGAAAAAGAGACACAGAAATAGAGAACAGACTTTTGAACTTTGTGGGAGAATGTGAGGGTGGGATATTTCAAAAGAACAGCATGTATACTATCTATGGTGAAACAGATCACCAGCCCAGGTGGGATGCACGAGACAAGTGCTCCGGCCTGGTGCACTGGGAAGACCCAGAGGAATCGGGTGGAGAGGGAGGTGGGAGGGGGGATCGGGATTGGGAATACATGTAAATCCATGGCTGATTCATATCAATGTATGACAAAACCCACTGGAAAAAAAAATAATAATAATAAAAAAAAATAAAGAAAAAAAAAATAAAAAAGATCTTCATGACCCAGATGACCACATTGGTGTGATCACTCACCTAGAGCCAGACATCCTGGAATGAGAAGACAAGTAGGCCTTAAGAAGCATCACTACAAACAAAACTAGTGAAGGTGACAGAATTCCAGTTGAGCTATTCCAAATCCTAAAAGATGATGCTGTTCAAGTGCTGTATTCAATATGCCAACAAATCTGGAAAACTCAGCAGTGGCAACAGGACTATAAAAGTTCAGTTTTCATTCCAATCCCAAAGAAAGGCAATACAAAAGGATATTTAAACTACCACACAATTGCACTCATCTCACATGTTAGCAAAGTAATGCTCAAAATTCTCCAAGTCTGGCTTCAACAGTACTTGAGCCGTGAAATTCCAGATGTTCAAGCTGGATTTAGAAAAGGCAGAGGAACCAGAGATCAAATTGACTACATCCACTGAATCATTGAAAAAGCAAGAGAGTTCCAGAAAAATATCTACTTTTGCTTTATTGACTACACCAAAGCCTTTGACTGTGTGAATCACAACAAACTGTGGAAAATTCTTCAAGAGATGGGAATACCAGACCACCATTCCAGCCTCCTGAGAAATCTGCATCCAGGCCAAGAAGCAACAGTTAGAACTGGACATGGAGCAACAGATTGGTTCCAAATCGAGAAAGGAGTACGTCAAGGCTGTATATTGTCACCCTGCTTATTTAACTTATATGCAGAGTACATCATGAGACATGCCGGGCTGGATGAAGCACAAGCTGAAATCAAGATTGCCGGGAGAAATATCAATAACCTCAGATATGCAGATGACACCACCCTTATGGCAGAAAGTGAAGAGGAACTAAAGAGCCTCTTGATGAAAGTGAAAGAGGAGAGTGAAAAAGTTGGCTTAAAACTCAACATTCAGAAAACTAAGGTCATGCCATCTGGTCCCATCAGTTCATTGTAAATAGATGGGGAAACAGTGGAAACAGTGAGATACTTTATTTTTTTTTTGGGTTCCAAAATCACTGCAGATGGTGACTGCAGCCATGAAATTAAAAGACGCTTGCTTCTTGGAAGAAAAGCTGTGAACAACTTAGACAGCGTATTAAAAAGCAGAGACATTACTTTACCAACAAAGGTCCATCTAGTCAAAGCAATGGTTTTTCCAGTAGTCATGTATGGATGTGAGAGTTGGACTCTAAAGGAAGCTGAGTGCTGAAGAACTGATGCTTTTGAACTGTGGTATTGGAGAAGACTCTTGAGAGTCTCTTGGACTGCAAAGAGATCCAACCACTCCATCCTTAAGGAAATCAGTCCTGGGTGTTCATTGGACGGACTGATGCTGAAGCTGAAACTCCAATATTTTGGCCACCTGATGTGAAGAACTGACTCATTGGAAAAGATCCTAATTCTGGGAAAGATTGAAGGTGGGAAGAGAAGGGGACAACAGAGGATGAGATGGTAGGATGGCATCACCAATGCAATGTACATGAGTTTGAGCAAGCTCCAGGAGCTGGTGAAGGACAACGAAGCCTGGCGTGATGCAGTCCATGGAGTCACAAAGAGTCGGACAGGACTGAGCAAATGAACTGACTGAGTGATTTTAGGAAAAGAGAGAAAGTTGGACACAGACATAGAGACAAATGGGGAGAAGGTCATATGACAGTGGAGGCAGAGAAGGTAATGATGCAGTTTTAAGCCAGGGAATGACAAGGATTGCCAGAACCACCATAAGCTAGGAAGAAGAGAGGAAATATTCACTCCTTGAGTGAAGGATTGTTGCTAAAGCTGAAGCTCTAATCCTTCGGCCACCTGATGCAAAGAGCCGACTCCTTGGAAAAGACACTGATTCTGGGAAAGACTGAAGGCAGGAGGAGAAGGGGATGACAGAGGATAAAAAGTTTGGATGGCATCATCAACTCAATGGACGTGAATTTGAGCAAACTCTGTGATATAGTGAAGGACAGGGAAGCCTGGTGTGTTGCAATGGGGTCTTGAAGAGTCAAATACAATTGAGTGACTGAACAACAACAAACATCTTCAGAGGTAGCTTAGCTCTACTACACTTGATTTTGGACTTCTGGCTTCCAGAACCATGAAAGAATACACTTTTGTTGTAAGCAATCAAGTTTGTGACACTTGGTTTTAGACTCTACAGAAGACTAATGCAATTCCTTCTTGAGATTTTAAAGAAGTAGAAAGGAAACAAAGAATAACCAAGAAGTAGAGTGGGAGTGCATTTGGAAGAGCCCTGGGTTAGGCTCTCACATGACCCAGACTCGAGTCTGACTCTCTGTAATGTGTGATCTTATACTGTGTAAAATTGCTTCCTCACCTATAAAATGGGACAAAAAAACTGCCTGACCAGCTTACCTTACAAGAGTATTATTATTATTATTGTCTGTGATCTATCCTGAATATCAAATGAAATAACACATGGAAGTCATTTGAAATTTGTAAAATCAATCCAAATGTGAGGTGTTAGTCTTTGATTTAAATACATTTAAGTTAGATTTAAATAAATCCAGTAAATTTGGCTTGTTAAAAACAGCATTTTACAGACTAAAAATTGGAGAATGTAGGTCCACTATGAGAGACAGGAGCCCTGGTGTTCTGATTAAGAGGAAGGAAAAATTTTTAATTGGCCCCAGGTGGATTCGCATGTCTGCCTACTGAAATATTTCTTGTTATTGTTCTTTTGTTAACAATTCAGGATGTGAAAAATTAAGCCTATCCATTTTTTAAAATATCTGAAATAATTCTTTCACTCCCTTGGCATTATCAGAGGAAAGTGAATTACCATTACCTATAAAAGAGTTTCATTTTCTATAAAACATATCTTTTTCCAAATTTAAGCGACACCCTCACACAGGTCATTCATTTTTAGTGAGTTTTAGTCACCACCAACATTAAGAATACATATAGAAAAGATCCCATTAGTATAATTTTTCAAGTCTTAAAATATAACACAAAAACAGAAAATGACTCATAATTGGCTAAAGGTGACCCTTAAATATACCCCAAAATGGAAGGTTGAATCATTTTCCTAAATGACAAAGAGGGAAGAGATCTAGCCCATTTCTATCCTCAAGCTCAGTTCCTTGAACAACCCCACTCATCACATGCATACAAAAGAGCAGGGAAGAAAACCCTTTAATGCAGGGACTAAAAATAGATAGCAATTGCTTCAGGACCTGCTGACACTACCTGTTCCCTGTGATGCCGAAGGACTCATGTTTTTGAGGACAAAGACTTCTAGGTACTTTCTATATATAGTATGTCATCTTGGCAGGTGATGACAAGATATCACAAGCCAAACCACTGCAGAGCTTTTTTTCCCATTACGCAAGACTATTCAACTGTTAATTAATAACTGGCATGACAGAAGATATGTTTGAATAGAATAAGCATCAAATAAATGTTTGTTGCTGCTATTGACACACCCAAACTAGCAATGTAAAGATGTTTAGTGTACATTCCAAAACTCATAATCTCCTTGCTTGGATCACCTTTCATAAACAATGATGATGGGGACTACAGTGATGAGGATGAAGATGGTGATCAAAATAATAGCTAACAACTGCTGAGCTGACTCTTTGGTAAAGATCCTGATGCTGGGAAAGATTGAGGGCAGGAGAAGAAGGGGGCAACAGAGGATAAGATGGTTGGATGGCATCACCAACTTGATGGACATGAGTTTGAGCAAGCTCTGGGAGTTGGTGAAGGATATGGAGGCCTGACGTGCTGCAGTCCATGGGGTTGCAAAGAGTTGGACATGACTGAGCAACTGAACAACAATTGCTGAGGGCCTGTTATGTGTCAAAAGCTGCACTAGAGATTTCCTGTGTCCTTTATATTGACTTCAATTCAATGTAAGAAGATGAACACTCAGAATACCACTAGGGCTCTGAAATTCTATGTGACTGCCTCACTGTCACACAACCCAGACAACAGCCCAGGTCTGTGTGTGTCCCAAATCCACAGTGCTTTCAACTAGACAACTTCTGTGATCATTTGTGCTTTTAAAAAAAATTCTTTATAACAAGATGAAAAAAAAATCACCATTTTTGGTAAGCTTGTTTGCTCATATCCATGCTCATAAAATGATTTCATTTTCATTCTAAAGATGAGGAAACTGAAGGTCAGAAAGACTAAGTAACCAGACCCACACCACAGACCTAAAAAGTGGAAGAAGCTGGAGCTATATCGTATCTCTCTCCAATGTCTATATTTTTAATGACTGATCTCTTTTAAAAAAGAAAAAACGGTGAACTGTTCATTCTCACCTCTCCCTCCCTCCGTCTTCCCATTATCAGAGCAGACATCTAAGCTACCAAAACAAAAGGAAAACAGACAGCCAGGAAATGGTCAATATCCCAATCCAGGCCTGCCCTGATTCTAGACATCCCAGCATGAGGGTAAATATTCCAAGAGAATTAAGATACTAGCCAAACCCTTAGAAAGAGCCATCCTGAGAAGATGCGTGGAGGTAAAGGGTGTATCAAGGAGAGCCAAAGACCATAACAGAAGCTAGTGACGCTCTCTCCCTGCCCTCTGAGCATGTGCTCTCCTCTGCTGAGTTGTTCGGTCATGTCTGACTCTTTGCAACACCATGGACTGTTGCCCGCCAGGCTCCTCTGCCCATGGAATTCTCCAGGCAAAAATACTGGAGTAGGTTGTCATGCCCTTCTCTAGGAGATCTCCCCACCCAGGGATCGAACACAGGTCTCCCACATTGCAGGAGGTTTCACAGCATAGTGGGGGCCAAATGAACAAAGCCAAACAGATTCTTCCAGAAGAAAGTGGCACAAAGTAACCAGAGGGGCTTAGTTCCCTGAGTTATGTGACAGCAACTTAGCATGCATGCACACAATGCGTGTAAAGAAATCACAGTTCTTTGTACATAGTAAGTACTAAATAAATATCAGTTATTATAACTATGCCAAAGCCTTTGACTGTGTGGATCACAATAAACTGTGGAAAATTCTGAAAGAGATGTAAATACCAGACCACCTGACCTGCCTCTTGAGAAACCTATATGCAGGTAAGGAAGCAACAGTTAAAACTGGACATGGAACAAAAGACTGGTTCCAAACAGGAAAAGGAATACTTCAAGGCTGTATATTGTCACCCTGCTTATTTAACTTATATGCAGAGTACATCATGAGAAACGCTGGGCTGGAAGAAGCACAAGCTGGAATCAAGATTGCCAGGAGAAATAAAAAAATCTCAGATATGCAGATGATACCACCCTTATGGCAGAAAGTGAAGAGGAACTAAAAAGCCTCTTGATGAAAGTGAAAGAGGAGAGTCAAAAAGTTGGCTTAAAGCTCAACATTCGGAAACCTAAGATCATGGCATCTGGTCCCATCACTTCATGGGGAATAGATGGGGAAACAGTGGAAACAGTGTCAGACTTCATTTTTGGGGGGCTCCAAAATCACTGCAGATGGTGATTGCAGTCATGAAATTAAAAGATGCTTACTCCTTGGAAGGAAAATTATGGCCAACCTAGATAGCATATTAAAAAGCAGAGACATTACTTTGCCAACAAAGGTCCGTCTGGTCAAGGCTATGGTTTTTCCAGTGGTCATGTATGGATGTGAGAGTTGGACTCTGAAGAAAGCTGAATGCCAAAGAATTGATGCTTTTGAACTGTGGTGTTGGAGAAGACTCTTGAGAGTCCCTTGGACTGCAAGGAGATCCAACCAGTCCATCCTAAAGATCAGTCCTGGGTGTTCATTGGAAGGACTGATGCTGAAGCTGAAACTCCAGTACTTTGGCCACCTCATGTGAAGAGTTGACTCATTGGAAAAGACCCTGATGCTGGGAGGGATTGGGGGCAGTAGCCGAAGGGGACGACAGAGGATGAGATGGCTGGATGGCATCACTGACTCGATGGACTTGAGTTTGAGTAAACCCTGGGAGTTGGTGATGGACAGGGAGGCCTGGCGTGCTGTGATTCATGGGGTCACAGAGTCGGACACGACTGAGCGACTGAACTGAACTGAACTGAACTGATTATGACTAATTAAATAACTACATTAGGCTGGCCATATGAAATTACCATTTTTGTAGGTCAAACAGTCAAATATTGTCAATTCCATATCATTTAATCTAATATATATATATTATATATATAATGAAGACCTAATGTTCTTCATTTATAAAGAGTTCTACAATGTTGAAAAAAACGAAGTAAGGAACTGAGCAGAAAATACAACCAGGCAGTACACATTTTAAATGGCAAATAAATGTATGAAAGCTGTTGCATCTTACCAACAATAAAAATATTAGATTGGCCAAAATATTTTGTTTGCATTTTTCCATAGGATAGTATGGGAAACCTTAACAAACTTTTTGATCAAGCCAATATATAAATTCAAAGAACCATAGATATTTATACTTATATCAGTGTTCATCGTTGACATTATATGAAGTATATTCAAAGCTATAGGTTTATAGGCACTCTCACATTCTATTGGCTCTGTGCTGTGGTTAGTCACTCAGATGTGTCCAACTCTTTGTGACCCCATGAACAGTAGCCCACCAGGCTCCTCTGTCCATGGGATTCTCCAGGCAAGAATACTGGAGTGTGTTGCCATTTCCTTCTCCAGTTGTCTCCGTAGTACAGTGGTTAAAAAAGCGTGGATTTCAAGAATCAACGTGTCTGGATCCTAATCCCAGTTTTATCAGAAAGCTATCTGTGTGAATTTGGTCAGATAATCATATCTTTCTTCACCTCACTTTCTTCTTGTAATAAAGTGAAGATGATAACTGGCTCTATCTCATAGTATTCTGTGAAGATGAAATAAGTTCATTTACATAAAGCACTTAGAATAGGATCTGGCTTAGAGTAAGTACTGTGTAGGGGCTTTTCTAAAATTGTCATTATTGTTATTGTTGGTGGAATTAAATCACTGACCCAGTTCCCAAGGCCCCAAATCTGAAAGTCACCCTAGATAGCATCCATCTCCAAATGATTAAATTATCCCACTCAATGTAAAACTACTGAAAAAAATGCATTCATATATATATTTCCATCATTACTGCCATTTAGGCTTTCAAAAAAAATCTCCTCATCATCCCATAATTTCATAATTATATTCAGTTTTTCATATATCTCCCCTGCCCACTAATTCTTTTTTCCATTCTCCTACCTAGGTTTTCTTTCTTAAACCCCACATGGACCACAGGCTTCCCTGGTGGCTCAGTGGTAAAGAATCCGCCTGCCAATGCAGGAGATGAGGGTTCAATCCCTGGGTCAGGGAGATCTCCTGAGGAGGAAATGGCAATCCACTCCAGTATTCTTGCCTGGGAAATCCCACGGACAGAGGAACCTGGGGGCTACAGTCTATGGACTCTCAAAAGAGTCAGACACGACTGAGCGACTGAACAATAACACAGAGCACATTCATCACTTGCTCAACACCTACAATGCCTCCCTAGTGCCTACAGGATATAGCATGGAATTTCAGATAGTCTAGATCTCAATCTGCACTCCCTTGCCTCTTTCCACATTCAAGTGACTTTTCACATGGTGGGTTGTTTTTTGTTGTTGTTTTCTTTTTTTTTTCATCCTAGGATGTTTCTTCCATTCTCCATCTCTTGCAATCATATCCTTCATTAAGTCACAATTCCAGAGTCACTTCTTTTACAAAACCTTCTCTGATCCCTTAATCAATTCCAATCCTCACTCATTGCCAAGTCAGATTTATCTCATTTTATACTCTAGGCTTCCATAGCCCACTCACTGTTCTTATTTTCGTGTATTACTTACTCCATTCTGTGTGAACTTGTAATTAAGATTTGCTTGTCTTCTCCACTTGGATCCAAGCTCCTCATACATAGAAACTTCTCTTTATTCATCTTTCCCTTTTCCTACACTTAAGCACAAAGTTTGCCTTCTGTGAAACCAGTACACATTTTTGGAGTCAGACTTGCCAAGAGCATTTGAAACCATAGATCCTGCTAGCTCCCACCAAGTAATAAAAGGAAGTGACTTTTCTATTTCTGCTTTAGAGAAGATGGAATTCCCTTATAGAAACTCAGCCAAAATCCACCTATCTGTTTCTCTGGCTGTACCTGAATCCCCCAGGGCTCTGTCACAGATATGAATGATGTGCTATGTATCAGCCAGAGTCTCTATCTCAGGCTTTTGTGTGGAAAGCAGAGGTTGCAATAAGTTGAGAAGCAGCTCTTGGTTGGCTTTGCAGGAGAGAAATTGTCTTCTGGATGCATTGTATTCTGAGTAAGCTGAAGCCCCAAATGTTTGTAAATATCAGCTTCTGGATTGACAAGTATACACTATTGTCCATAAAATAGATAGCTAGTGGGAAGCTGCTCTGTGGCACAGGGAGCTCAGCTCACTGCTCTGTGATGACCTAGAGGAATGGGAGGGAGTCCAAGAGGAAAAAGATATATGCATCCTTATCTCAGATGGTTAAGAACCTGCCTGCAATGTGGGAGACCTCGGTTTGATCCCTGGGTTGGGAAGATCCCTTGGAGAAGGAAATGGTAACCCACTCCAGAATTCTTTCCTGGAGAATCCCACAGACAGAGGAGCCTGGTGGGCTGTAGTCCATGGGGTCACAAAGAGTCAGACACAACTGAATGACAAACAAAAAGTAAAAAAAAAATAATAGCTGATTCACGCTGTAGTACAGCATACACTAACACAACATTGTAAAGCAATTATACTCCAATTTTAAAAATCAACTTTTTCCAGGAGATTATTTACTTTCTCTGTTGCCCCTACCTAAAAAGGTTATTCTCCCACAAAATTATAGCATATTCTGTACTACCTTGGAAGTCAACAAATTAAGGTAATGATTGTCCATTTAGAAAAAGAAAAATCTATACAAACAACTGAATCAACTGTTGGGACTGTCACATCAATCAGTAACATCTAGAAAAATATTTAGCACAATTGTATGAAAATAGGGTAAGCAAATGTAGATGTGTGATAGTGAAAAGAAGATGGACTTCAAGATCAAAGAGAGATGAGTTTAATTCCTAACTCCACCACTTCTAACTCTGACCTTGGATCAGTTCCTTATGCTCTTGAGTCTTGGTCTTTTCCTCATCTGTAAAATGGAGAAAAACAAGTTTGTAATGATGAGCAAAGGAGATGAGGTTTATGTAAGTGGCTTACAAAGTCTTCTACAAACTTTAGCTATCAGACTTCCCTGGTGGCTCAGTGGTAAAAAATCTGCCTGACAATCAGGGGACACAGGTTCAATTCCTGATCCAGGATGATCCCACATGCTGCAGGGCAACTAAGCCGGTATGCCACAACTACTCAGCCTGTGCTCTGGAGCCCAGCAGCCACAACTACTGAAGCTTGACTGCTCTAGGGCCCTTGCTCACCACAACTAGAGAAGAGCCCCACGCAGCAAGGAAGACCCAGCACAGCAAAAAATAAATAAAGAAATAACAGTAAAAAAGCTTTTATAAAACACCTTAGCTATCATTATGCTTGAAGCAGGAAGGCATTCAGGGCTGATTTAGTACAATTTCTTCCTTTTACCAATGAAGAGACTTAGGCTTAAAGGAGAGCTCAAACAGCTAGTATGTGGTACATCTGGGCCTAGAACCCATTTCTCTTGTCCCCTGCTCTCTTGCTTCCTCCTTGACAAGGGAAACAAAGTACTTCAGTATCTCACGGAACCTTGGACTGAATGGATTATGTGCTTTGGGGCAGTGAGTCAGCCACTCTTCCTGGGGAGAAAAACAGTTTTCTTAGTACATACTCTTCTTAAGGGCACTTCTCTAGACTTCCCAGAGAACACATTCAATCTACTGAGTCACTCTTGCCTCACAGCTCAGTGAGTCAGAATCATATCTACCCCCATCAGAAGTTCAATTTGTTGTCAGGAATAAGATGAAATGAAAAAGAGACACAGATACACAGAGAGGACATCACTGGCTTATCCTTGGGGCAAAAGCAATTTGAATAGACGAGCACAAAAAGGAACACAAATCATTAATTTTTCTCTACTGTTGGTGCCTGCCGTAGCAATAAAATGGTAAAACAAACATAGAGAGTATCATCTGCAGTACCCAGGGGCCTAGCGCTGGCATCTGTGAGAGGTACACAGATAGAAAGGGTAGCTGACAGGAAGATACACAACCTAGATGCTCGTATCCATCCTACTAAGGACTATGACCTTAGACATGTCCTTTAACCTCAAGGAACCTCTGGTCTGTACAGTGAAGGATGATGCTAGCTCTGCCAGCCTTCTAGGACTTAGTAAGGTTCAACTGCATCACAGGGATGATGTGAGGACTCAATAAGATAAGAAATCAAAAGCCCCCACTCAGTGCCAGATAGTCAGTTGCCCTCAATAAATATTAACTACTGTTATTACTGTTATAATTCAGTTTGCCATTGTGTAGCACTTTTCTTTTTCATAGGACTCCTTCTCCACAGTGACTAGCAATAAAGCTTTTATAGAAAAAAGGACCCCCAGTTGGTAAGAGGTGGGGATAAATCAGGCAGAAAAGAGAGGTCAAGGTTCAGAGGCCATAGAGCCTGGTGGTGAAGAGGATGGGCCATGGGTCATGTGGATCAGTTATTAGTAGGGCAATGCCTCCTACCTGCATCAGCAGGCACAAGGCACTCAGCCAAGCCATGCTTCAGTCTGCCCATTCCTAAGCTGAGATCACAGGTTCTATTGCTTGGGGCTGTTGTGAGGGTTAAATGAGATAGAGGATTCAGTGCCTCAAACGCCTGGCACAGAGAAATCATTGGATAACTTGTTAAACTGAGACGATATACATCAAAGCACATCATAAACTCTGAAGTAATATAAACATGTAAGAAATTATTATAACAAGAAAAAAATTCTATGTAAAACACCAATGCTTAGTTAATTGCTTAAGTGTTATGGGAAAATTCATTATCCTGTCCAAATGTAAAACAAGCTCATTTACAGCAGTTTCCCCTACAGCTGTGCCAGTGATGAGGTGGGGAATATTTCAAGGTTTCTTTTTCAACACAGCTGCTTTATGTATTATTCTCAATTTTCTCCATTCTTTTCAATTTGATCCTTTGGGCTGCAGCTTTTATACTTCGAAAATGGCCAGACTAGCAGACACTTAGTGAAGGTAACTGACAAATGCGGAAGTGAGCACTCCAAAGCGAGTTAGAATTCACGTGAGCTTCTTTATTCCAAAAGTTTCTCCCAGATAAATATTTTGAAATCAATATCCTTCATATATGGAATATTCCAGAAAAGAAAGTTCATTTGCCTTCAGAACTTATTTTAGGGATGTATTTTTATAAATAGCTATTGTTATTTTAAAAAAAAAGAAAGTAATTTATAACCACAAACTTTATGGTTAAGTAATATTTTGGAAAAAATAAAAAGAGGGATCTAGATGACCAAGAATCCTAATAGTTGTAATATCATACTGCTGAGATCTTGGTGAAATACACACATACATACACACAGATACACACACATAGTTAAATTTGAATGATTTCAAGACCTCTTTGCTTCAATTTTATTGTCAATCTTGGAAATAAAGAATTAAAAATGAAACACACCCAGAAGATCACATTAGTCTAGACTCCTATCCAAACTAGAAACTGCTTCTAGAGGCTCCCAAACAGATGCTGTGTCTTGCATACAGCACCTTCCAATGACAGAGCAGCCTGTTCCAGATCCATTGCTAGAAATGGGTGCCTTGCAGAGTAGCCAGAAATGTTACCAGCATTTCTCTAGAGCAGACTGGTTGGGAAGAGGAGATGTCTTGAAAATGGACTTGCCAAGCAAGCATGTTGTGCTTACCACGGAGTGTGTGTTTACTTGACATGGCTGGGGAGTGGGGAGAAGCCATGAACCTTAAAGTTGACTAAAAGTCCTGTTCCAACCACCCACTGATACCTCCACTGCTCCCAGAAATTCCCGTCTTCCCAGTTCCGCCCTGGGCAGAACATATGTGTGATATTGTTGGTTTACAGAGTCACAGTCAAAGGCCTAATGCCAGGGGTTTTTAATATGTTAAAACTAGCTTATACAAATAAACCATTCACAAAATTGTCATGATTTCCATAGATCAGTTGTGTTGAGGAGATTCCAAAAGGGGGGACAGTGGATTCAAGCAGCAAGAGATATTGTCAATAAAAATTAATTAAGAAATCATATATCAATCAATAATCTTCTAAAGTCTTGTAATGACCTCTGCTACTCTATTTAAGCATAAATAAGATAATCAACCATGTTACCTATCTGTAGATTAGATCTTTTCCAATTAACTTGGCTTAATTAACTCTGTAAGGTACTGAACTTTAGATGTCTCAGATGCTGTACTTTAAGATTATTGCAACTGGAGTACTCACAGAACTTACTGTTATTTTTATCACTACAATTATGTTTGTTCATGAGACAAATGGAATTCAAAATTTAAATTCATATGTGTGGTGGCCTAAGAAATAACTCAAAAAATATGAGCCCAATAAAGACAACTGAAATAAACCAAAATGAAAGACTCTGAAGACAAGTTTTTGTTCCCTCATTCAGGATTATAGGAAAGGAAGTCACTTCACTTGTGGGAACCATATGAGGTATGTCAAGTGGCCAGCTGAAATCATTCACCTTCGTATTCCCCTGGCTCCCTATCTCATGGAGACAATGCCAGTAGACAGTAACAACCTCAACTTCCTTTCCACATCCCCATCTACCTTGGTACCCCTTCTTCCTGCCTCCCCTGTGAGGGAAGGCATAGTCCTGCCTTCCATTTAAGGCTCCTCCCTCCGTAGGGACCTTGCTTCATCACACAGCCAATGTCACTCTGTACCTTCAACCCCTCTCTCTCTACTGGCTCCTTCCCTTTGTTTAATATAAAGATTTGATGGTAAGGAATCTGCCTGCAATGCAGGAGACCTGGGTTCAATCCCTGGGTCAGCAAGATCCCCTGGAAAAGGAAATGGCAATCCACTCCAGTATTCTTGCCTGGAGAATTCCATAGACAGAGGAGCCTGGTGGGCTACAGTCTATGGGGTCGCAAAGAGTCAGACACGACTAAGGGACTAACACACACTGAGCCAAGAAACAATACACTCCCTTAACCTCCTCCAACTCTAATGCTATCTTGCTGTTTCGTGAAAGATTTCTCTGTATTCCTTGTATCCCCATTCTCCACAACCTCAGCCATGCCTCAGCTGCCTGGAGTCTGACTTCTGCTCCCACCACATCACCGATGCTGCTCTCACAGAAGTCTTCACAACTTCTTAATCCAATGACCACATCTCAGTCCTCACCTTTTTTTTTTTTATTGAGATCAAATTCACATTTAGATAAAGTTAACCATTTCACAGGGTACAATTCAGTGGCATTTAGTACATTCATTTTCTATCATACTGAAAAGAGGCTCTGTAACCATTAAGCAGTCTCTCCCCAGACCCCCCCACTTCCCCTCAGCTCCTGGCAACCAAGAATATGCTTTCTTGTCTGTATGGATTTACCTGTTCAAGAGATTACATATATGGGGCATCTCTAGTGGCTCAGCAGTAAAGAATCTGCAATGCAAGAGCCACAGGAGATCCAGGTTTGATTCCTGGGTCGGGAAGATCCCCTGGAGAAGAGCATGGCAACCCACTCCAGTATTCTTGCCTAGGAAATCCTATGGACAGAGGAGCCTGGTGGACTACAAAGAGTCAGACGTGACTGAGAGACTAAACAATGACAAATTTATGTTGCTTCTTTTTTGGCTGGTCCTTGTCTTTTTTGCCCTTTCAGAGGCATGTGACACTGCTCTCCTCCCTTATCAATCCTTTGTTCCCTTGCCTATTGAAATGGACCACTCCTCCACCTCCTCTGACTTCTCTCCTCATACTCTCTCTCTCTGGGACCCTTCAACATCCATGTTCCCAAGAACCCGCCTCAGTCCTCTTCTTTTTCCACTCTCTGCATCCCTATTCCACCACACCAACTACCAATGGCCTGGGCAACATCTTTGTCTGTTTCGAGTACAGATCAAGGTATACTATTCCCGGGCTGTAAAGAAACGTGAAACAGGAATATCTGGGACCTCAATCTGCAAATTATGTTCAAGATAGCTGCAGAACACTTTGTGTTGATTCCCAATCTCCCATCACCCAGAAAAAGCCAGACAATGGGAGACAGAGAAGGATCTGGAACCAAATACTTCTCATAATACCCTCCTCTCCATTGGCACATTTTCTACCTTTCAAGCCACATATACACGATATCAATTCAGTGGAGAAAGAAGTCAGAGAATGTGTCATGTGGACAGAACAATTGGTTGACTCAATTTTTCATTTTCAACCTATTGCTTTGTTGTCAGACACAGCTTCAGTGCAAAGTTTTAGCAGCAGGGGGAAGGTTCCATTTCAGCAATTCAAGCTCTTATTTTCTTTTCCCCTCCTCAAACTGACTCACCTTTGGCTAAAAGAAATATACAATCAGCACATATTGACTCAAAGGACTATGCAATTTACATCTTAATGCGGAGTAATATGTCTCCTTGCAATTCTCTTGGGAACCACCTATTGTGGCACATTTTTGTCTTTTGCTTTTGGTTTCACTCTATTTTCCCTTTGTGATTTTAACAAGTAACAAAGATCAATGCTTTAGGTATTGCAGGGAAGCTCTGGACAGGGTTATATCAATAGAGTTTCTTTTGCTTCTAACCATTCCCCAGGGGCCAAAAACGACAGAAGTCATTAGGATGGTGTTAGTGTTTCAAGAGAAGCATTTCTGTTGATATTAATAAAACTACCCAGAAATCATTCATTCAACATATAACAAGAATGTCTACCATGTAGTCCCATAGCCCTCTTGACATGCATCCCTAGTATTGCAATTAACATACTGAGAAGAAATGCTGTTCACTTTTTTCTATTTTTCTTCTTTAGACTGTGAGCTTCTTGGGGCAAGGACCATGTCTTGTCAATTACTGTATCTCCTGTGCATAAGTGCCCGCTCATTCATACAGGTTATTGATAACTATTTACTGAGGGCCTACCAAGTGCCAGATGTTGTTCTATGCACAGGGTATTCAGCAATGAATAAAACAGATAAAGATCCCTAACACTTCTGGTGTTTACATTCTCAGTGTGTGTTTCGGTGGACAGAGTGGAAAACAAACAGGAAAATAAAATATGCAGTATGTTACATGACGGCAAGTCCTATGGATAAAAATGAAACAGGGGAGGGGGTAGGAAGTGGGGTGGATATGAAGGTGGTAGTTTTCAATAGGCTGGTCATGGGAAGTCTTACTGAGAAGGCGACATTTGAATGAAGACCAGTAGGAGGGGCAGGAGCAAGCTTCCTGTGTATCTGTGGGAAAAGTATTCGAGGCAGAAGGAACAACAAATGCAGGGGCTTTTGGAGGCAATTGTAGAAACTTGACTTTTACTGTAAATGAGATAGGAAGCAATGGGAAGGCTCTGAGGGGAATGACAGGATCTGACTTATATTCTAACACATCCACTCTGGCTGCTTTGAAAAGAATTAAGTGTAGAGGGCAAGAGTAAGGCACGTAGGTAATTTGTGAGGCTATTGTATTAATAACAATTCAGGCAAGAGATGATGCTGGCTTGGACCAACATGGGAGAGGCAGAGGTCAGGAGAATGATCGAGTTCTAGATATATTTTTAACAGAACATTGAAAGGATTTGCCAGAGGATCGGACATGGGCAAGAGAGAGAGTGGATTGAGGCAGGACTTGAGGGTTTTTTGACTGGGAAAATGGTAGGCGAGAACTACCATTTATAGCGATGGAAAACACTCCAGAAGGAGCATATTTGGGGAGTGAAGGATCAGGAGGTCAGTAGGAGTTCTGTGAAGCTGAAGACGTCTACTAGACACCAAAGGAGGGATGGTAAGCAAACAGATAGAAGTCTGCACTGAGAGCTCGTAGGAGAGGTCTAGGTGAGAGAGAGATATGGGCACAAAGATGGTATTTAAAGCCATGAGCAGAAGGAGGGGAGGAGTGCAGATGGAGTAAAGATAAAAAATGGGGAGAAGAGGGTGGGCCAGCAAAAGAAACTAAGAGGAATGGCTAGTGAAGGAAGAGAAAGCTCAGGAGACTATGGTGTTCTCAGTGAGTTTCAGAGAGAAGAAACTGATCAACTCAGTCAAATGCTTCTGGTGGGTCAATCAAAATAAGAATTTGGAGTGGATCATTGGTTTTAACAGAGTAAAGGTCAGCGGGGACCATGATAAAAGCCATTTGTATGGAGTGGAAAGGCTGAGACAACTGGATTCTAGGGAAGATGAGAGAAGAGCAGGTGACCATTTAGGAGGAGAGAAAATGGAGATGGGGAGCACAGGCAACTTCTTTTGGGAGTTTTTCCTGTTTTTACTCTGCTGAGAGGCAAAGGAAGAGTGGTAACCAGAGAGGAATGTGGCATTGAGAGTTCTTCCTTAATTGGGAAAAACTGTGATATGGGGATGTGGATGCAAATGATCCAGTAGTGAAAAGAAAATGGGTGATGCAGAAAGGAGAGAAAATGATGACGACAAGGTTCCTGACCAGCAGGTGAGAAGGGAGGAATGTAGTGCAAGAATGACCAATTCGGACTTTCCTGGTGGTCCAGTGGTTAGGCCTTGGCACTTTCACTATTGGGGCCTGGGTTTGATCCCTGGTTGGGGAACTAAAATCCCTCAAGCAGAGCAGCATGACAAGAAAAAAAAAAAGAGAGAGAGAGATAATAAAAAAGAATGAACAACTCCAATGAGAACTTCCAATACCAGGTGTCAACTACAAATTGGCACTTGCCAAGGGCATATGCCATCTGCCTCTGAGGAGATTGATCCCTGTGCTGCTACAGCTACTGACCTTCAACATGCCTTGAAGGCAGTTCAGGGTGGAGAGTGAGGCACTCTTTGCTCCAGGAAAGCAAGTGGAACAGATCTTTAGATAGCTGGATATTTTCAGGAACTGATTTCAGACTCCAATCCTTGCATCTCCTTGTATCTAGAAAAGCACTGAATCCCTTCATGGTGACATCGGCTCCTTGTGACTAGCAGAAAAGTGAAAGTGAAAGTGAAGTCGTGTCCCACTCTTTGCGATCCCGTGGACTGTAGCCTACCAGGCTCCTCTGTCCATGGGATTCTCCAGGCAAGAATACTGGAATGGGTTACCATTTCCATCTCCAGGGGAGCTTCCTGACCCAGAGATTGAACCCGGGTCTCCTGCATTGGAGGCAGATGCTTTAACCTCTGAGCCACCAGGGAAGCCCTAGCAGAAAACCTTTTGCAAAATAAGTATGATTGCATGAACTCCCCCTTCACCAAAATCACATATACTGTCCTTCCCCCGATACCTCAGAACTATATGAGGTGCTGTCTCCTGGGCTGCAGTCCTCATTTTGCCCAAAATAAAGCTTAACTTGCAACTCTTACATTGTGCATCTTCTTTAGTCGACTGTGATATTTGCATCTCTAAAATGAGACTAGTGGAACTCTCCAAAATGTAAGCTCCATGAGGGCAGAGGTGTTTGTATGGTTGGTCCTCTACTATATTCCTGGTGCCTAGGATGGGGCCTGGCACATGAGTTTAAAGACATCTGTTAAATGACTGACCGACTTGCCTTTAATTATGTGATAATGAAAGACCTCAGTGCTTCAAGATGGGCAAAACAGTGCTAGAGAGTTTTGACAACGAAATGGAATGGATCCTGACATCAGGGTTTGGATCTTCAGAAACACACTATGTATTATCAATATATGTTTTTGCTTTTATTCATAATCTAAAAGTGTCAGGCAAGCAGATGTTTTGGAGACCTATAGGCAGCACTACCAACACTGTCATAAACATGCCTTAAATTTATATTCAAAACCTAGAAAATGATGGTTCCAGAAGCCACGGTCATTGCTGGGGAACTGTTAAGGAAGTGTTCTGAACACATCTGTTAAACAAAAGCTGCAGCTTAAAGCTGTTGGGAGAAGGTGGAAATTTCATTCTTTGAGGAAAGTGGAAAACTCAGTTCACAATGAGGAAGACTTCTTAAGCACGGTGGCACAAAAAGACATGCCTTGTGAACACAGAGGAGGGAGCCAGGAGAAAGCGACGGGCAGAGCAGTTTCTGTTTCTGGCTGAGTAGAAAGGAACTATAAGACCTTGAGAAGGACAAGAGAGAGCCTGGATTTTGTGGGAAACCACAAGTAGTTCAAAGATGGGAACACAGGGCCACTACTGTGCTCCTAGGGCTCTGTGCCAAAGCTTCATTCACCCTCTCTTGCTTATCTTCACAGCTGTGGTACTACAAGACATACATATAATTACCCACAGACCAAGGGAGGAGGGACTTCCCAGGTGGCTCAGTGGGTAAAGAATCCACCTGCAATGCAAGAGACGTAGGTTCAATCCCTGGGTTGGGAAGATCCCCTGGAAGAGGGCACGGCAACCCACTCTAGTATTCTTGCCTGGAGAATCCCATGGACAGAGGAACCTGGCAGGCTGCAGTCCATAGTCAACTGAAGCAACTTAGCACACACACACACACACACACACACAGGGGAGGAGGCTTCAAGATGTTACGGAGGTGGCCCACCTCTGGCCCTGCAGCTAAATAAGTGGAAGAATTCGATTGTGAAGCCAGATATTTTTATTTCCTGGCTGCATAGCCACAGTGCCATTCCTCCTCTACAGATCATTCTGTGTCAAATGTTTATCCTTTCAATCTTGTCCTACATAATTAGCCACTTTACCAGTTAATGGTCACTTAATTTGCTTCTTAAAGTTAATATGAATTTTAGGGGGTGGGCAAAGTTTGGTTGGGATTCCCTAGTGGCTCAGATGGTAAAAAAAATCTGCCCGAAATGAAGGAGACCTGGGTCAGGAAGATCCCCTGGAGAAGGAAATGATAACCCACTCCAGTATTCTTGCCTGGGAAATCCCATGGACAGAAGAGCCTGCCAGGCTACAGTCTATGGGGTCACAAAGAGTTAGACACAACTGAGAGACTAACCCACACACACACACACACAGACACACACACAAGTTGGTTGGATTTAAAGCAGTAGAAATTCTCAGCAAGACTCTTGCTTAAAATATATGAATCTTTTGTAGATCAAGCAAGATGAATTTAACTGAGTCATCGACTGTCGCCAGACAGTAGCATACCCTAATTGCAAAGAAAAGCATCTAAGGAAAAGTCAGTCTTCTGAGTACTGAACTTGCAAAGCTACGTGCCAAAGCCATGCTGAGCACCGCAGACCTAAGAACATCCTTATTTCCCTTCTTGAGAAATTCTTGTGTTTGCTGACACACATATACTAAGGTAAGAAAAGGCTAATTATTATATTTTTATGAGAACTGAATTTTGCATTCAATTAACAGATTAAGTTATTCCCTGTTGCTAACAGTCTGTGTTCTCAATGAAACCAAATATTATGACAATTGCCAAGTTTATTTGATAGTTTATTGTATGAATGCTAAAAGTCTATTTTACTGAGTCTTTTTTTTACCCCAAATTAGTTTCTGACTCAAGCCCAGGTTTTAGGTATCATGATTTCCCTGCCATTTTTGGCAATTCTGGGATTCTTTTGGTATGCATTTAGTTTGGTTTCTCCTTTATAGAGGGATGCTCCAGAGCCTAGCAGGCTACAAGAGTTGGCTGACTTGGGGGAACCCCCTCCCCACACTTCAACCATAGCAATGGAACCATGAGAAGGATGGTAGAGCATGGGGAGGCTCTGAAGAAGCAAGGGACAGAGCCTGGCTCAGGGGTGGACCCCAAAATCCACATCAGGACACCAGGCGTGCCTCAGCTTGAGAGCTAGAAAGCTCCTTCTCTTTCACGTAGTCAAACCTGTTCATGTTGTATGTGGGGAAACTGACCACAGCCTGCACATGGTCACACAGGGCACCGATGAGAAGGCTGAATTGGGAAGCCTGGCCACCTGCCTCTCTACCTAAGTTTCTGGAAATTGCTGCCCCCCCTCCAGGGGCAAGTTTTGTTGGGAAATGACAACTCTTTTCTTCTTACAACTTCTACATTGAACTGAGGGTGCATTCATGCCATTTCCTGCCCTGGAGGTCAAGCTTTCATTGCACTTTGTGCTTTAGAAGTAAAATAGGGTTCCCTGGGTAGAGGTGGGGTTCTTTGGGAGGCCAGGAGGCAGAGAATGTCTCCTGGAAATAATAGTCAAGGACCCCCAACTGACCTGAGAGAAGCAAAGAAAGCCCCGAATCTTGTGACTTTATCAGAACTCATTAAAAAAGAAGATTGTGATTCCTTCTGAGAAAATATCGGTGCTTTCTTATTTGATTAAAGGGCGACTTCCTGTTTTCTGATACACACGCTCATGCCATGGAATGATGATCTGTCCCATTAATCCTCAGTGACCTGGGAGAAGAACAAGATAAAGCTTCTTTCAAAGTGGCTTGGAAGCATTCCCATGAGATGCAGATGTAAGCCAGTGAATTTCAAAATTGTTCTGAATAATTTCACAACGTCGACAAAAACAAATATACTCTGATGCTGACTATAAATTCTCATCCATAAATACATTTTTCCAATGAATCTACTGACCACCCATCTTGTCTCTGAATTCCCGTCATTCCCGCGAATGAACAGCCCAGACCCACACAGAACACCCCCTACATCTGGTCTGAGCCTCTGTCTCTGCAGCTTTACTTGTCTTTATGAATTTAGTACGATCTTGCAGTAAAAACAAGATCACTATCAATTTGTCTGATGTCCCCTGCAAGCAGCTATAGGACATTATAAATTCTCTCTCAAGACCTTTCCCCTCTCACTCTAAGGGATATAAACAGAGTTATTCTAAACCATTTGCTATGTTTTGACATTCTTTTCAGAATAATTATCCTAACGCATCCACAAGAGCAAAGGAGGACATAAAAGATAAGACTGCCAGGGTTTAAGGCAAAGATCAGTTAGAATATCCAGCACTTGTCAAAAATAATATTTAGAAAAAAAGAACTCCCCCCAAAATATTTTTATGCTGATCTCCACAAGATTGCAAGGGTCAGTGGGCCAGAACAAATGCTGAACAGTAGGTTTAGAACAGAGAGCTAGACATCCAGTCTTATGTGAATTAAAGAATGTACTGCATCAAGAACCGTGTTTTTCTTTGATGAAAACATAAAAATAAAAAATAAAGTGTCCCAAAGATAACAAAGTTGTAGCAGTTAGTCTGATTCCAGATGATGGAATTCATTAAACAACTTCATTTATAAGAAATCCAACTAAAAAAAAAAAAGTGCCAGCCCATCCAGTTTGCCTGGTACTTGGTACTGAGAGGCAGAATCAGTTAATAGGTTGAGGGGGAGCTGAAATTTGAAGCTAAATAATCAGACTCTATTGCCAGTGCTCTTAATCAGGAGTGCTGTGAGAAATGGGGATCAGATAAAGCTCAGAGATGGAATGTGTGGTCACTTCAAAGATATTTACCCACACTTTCTTCTAATTTCTATTTTTTGCCCTTTGTTAATTTCTCATTCAAGTTTCTCAAATCTGTCCTGCAGATACCCCATCCTTGAAGGGCAATTCTTTGGCATCTCTTTCATAAAGAGGTTTCCAAAAAGACAGTGCTTGTGTGTGTGTGTGTCTAAGAATATTGTTATTTGTACAGAAAGAACATTTACATATATTTTTAAATTTCTTCTCTTTTTACATTTTATTTATTTTTTAATTGGTAAACAATCACTTTACAATTTTGTGTTGGTTTCTGCTGTACAACAAGACAAATGCATCATAATCATATATTTTTATATCCCTTCCCTCCCGAGCCTCCTTCTCCTGCCCCCATCCCACCCTCTAGCTTGTCACAGAGCGCCAGGCTGGGCTCCCTGTGTTATTTATCAACCTCCCACTATTTTACACTTGATAGTGTATATAGGTCAATGTCACTTTTTCAATTCATCCCACCCTCACCTTCCCCTGCTGTGTCCACAACTCCATTCTCTACTAGGTTCATCAGTACCATTTTTCTAGGTTTCATATATTTGTGTTAATATATGTTACTGCTTTTTCTCTTTCTGACTTACTTCACTGTGTATAAGAGACTCTAGGTTCATCCACCTCCCTACAATACAACTGACTCAAGTTCATTCCTTTTTATGGCTGAGTAATAGTCCATTGTTTAAATGTACCACAACTTCACTATCCATTCATATGTTGATGGGCATCTAGGTTGCTTCCATGTCCTGGCTATTATAAATATTGATGCAATGAACATTGGGGTACACATATCTTTTAGAATTGTAGTTCTCTCAGAGTATATGACCAGTAGTGGGATTGCTGGGTCATATGGTAGATTTATTCCTAGTTTTTTTTAAGAAATTTCCATGCCTAAGGATAAACCTACCTAAAGATACAAATGACTTCCATGCAGAAAACCATAAGACACTGATGGAAGAAATCAAAGATAACACAAACAGATGGAGAGATATACCATCTTCTTAGATTATACGTGTAAATCTATGGCTGATTCATATCAATGTATGACAAAACCCACTGAAATGTTGTGAAGTAATTAGCCTCCAACTAATAAAAAAATAAATTAATTAATTAAAAAAAAAAAACAAGAATCAGTATTGTCAAAATGACTATACTACCCAAAGCAATCTATAGATTCAATGCAATCCCTATCAAATTACCAATGGCATTTTTCACCAAATTAGAACAAGAAAATTTCACAGTCTCTATGGAAACAAACAAACAAAAAAAACCTGATTAGCCACAGCGATCTTGAGAAAGAAAAATGGAGCTGGAAGAATCAACCTTTCTGACTTCAAATTATACTACAAAGCTACAGTCATCAAGACATTATGGTACTGGCACAAAAACAGAAATATAGACCAAAGGAACAAGATAGAAAGCCCAGAGATAAACCCATGCACCTATGGGCACCTTATTTTTGACAAAGGAGGCAAGGATATATAATGGAGAGAAGATAGCCTCTTAAATAAGTGGTGCTGGGAAAACTGGACAGCTACATGTAAAAGAATGAAATTAGAACACTCTATAATACCATACACAAAAATAAACTCAAAATGGATTAAAGTCTTAAATGTAAGTCCAGAAACTATAAAGCTCTTAGAGAAAAACATAGAAAGTACACTCTGACATAAATTACAGCATGATTCTCTCTGATCCACCTCTTAGATAAATGGAAATAAAAACAAAAATAAACAAATGAGGCCTAATAAAAGTTAAAAGCTTTTGCACAGCAAAGGAAACTATAAACAAGATATAGTTGTTTATATCTTGTTTATATCTATAGTTGTTTATAGTTTTCTTTAAACAAAAAAGACAACCCTCAGAATGGGAGAAAATAATTGCAAAGGAAGCAACAGACATAGGGTTAATCTCCAAAGTATATATGCAGCTCATATAGCTCAGTATCAGAAAAAAAAACAGCCCAACCCCCTGCCCAAAATGGGCAGAAGACCTAAACAGACATTTATTCAAAAAAGACATACAGATGGCCAATAAACAAGAGAAAAAAATGCTCAACGTCACTCATTATTAGAAACATGCAAATCAAAACCACAATGAGGTATCACCTCACATTGGTCAAAATAGCCATAATCGAGAAATCTACAAACAATAAATGTTGCAGAAGATGTAGAGAAAAGGGAACCCTCTTGCATCATTTATAGAAACGTAAACTGATACAGCCATTAAGACAGTTCTTTTATAGGACACTTGTAAACTGAATTGTCTCCCACCAAAAAATATATTGGAGTCCTAATCCCCAGTACCTATGAATGTGATCTTTTTTGGAAACAAGTTGTTTGTAAATATCATCAAGTTATAGTGAGGTCATAATAGATTAGTGTGGGCCCTAAATCCAACAACTGGTGTCCTTATAAGAGGAATGGGAATGTAGACACAGAAACACAGACACACAGAGGTAAAGGCCATGTGATGACAGAGGCAGAGATTAGAGTGATGCATCTCCAAGCCAAGGAATACCAAGGATTGCAGGCAATACCTAAACCTGGAAGAAGAAGGAAGGATCCTCCCTCTAAAGGCTTCAGAGCAGTATGGCCCTGTTGACACCGTCAGACTTCTAGCCTCTAGTACTGTGAGGCCATAAATTTCTAACGCTATAATCCACCAAAGTTTGTGGCAATTTGTAATGGCAACCCTAGGAAATTAATAGACACTGGCTCTGGCTTGCGTTATGGAACAAAGTTAGTGTCCCATTGAACAAAAATTACTTTGGCTCTTCTGTTTAAGAATGGATACATGTAAATCCATGGCTGATTCATATCAATGTATGACAAAACCCACTGGAAAAAAAATATATATATAATAATTAAAAAAAAAAAAAAGAAAAAAAAAAAAAAGAATGGAGTTGTAATACCAAGCCATTCTGGATGGATGCCCCAAATGGGTAATCACATCATTTTTTAAAACCTCTAGGTGAAGCTGTAATTATGTTACAGTGTTTATTCATAATAAACTACCTAGAGATATCCACTGTGCAGAATGGACCTTCAAGCTAAAGTATTTATTTGTTACATTAATTCTTCTTGCTCCTCTGGGTTTATCATTTTCACATTGTTCTGCTTCCTTAGAATCCTAGTTTCTACATATCCCCCTTTGCTCACTTTGGAACAACATGAGAACCATTCCTGGAAAACAGTTCTCCACATGGAGTCAATTGCAAAAATAAACTTTAACCTTCTGAAACAGATCTTTGGTAAGAAAGAATTCCCAACATCTATTATTTCCTTTAAAGGGGTCTCTTTTCATTAACACCAGTTACTTTTTATTGCTATTCCTGTAGATTTGCATTTTGTAATGCTGTTGATAAAAGTATGTACTTTATCTATTTCATACCTTACAAGTGAAAATTGGGAAGTGATATTTAGTATATTACTTTATGGCCAATATACCCTGGACTTTGGTGATAATAATCTGGTTATCTTGTTATCCGAAATGTATTTAAACACACACACACATAGCATCTTATCTTTTATACTGTGAACAACCAGCTAGCATTATTATTCAGTATAATTTTTGTGATAGGAAACCAAAGAACCTGATCAACCTAGTTAAGTGGCTTGCTTGATCAGTGGCTTTATCACAGATGAAAATATTACCCAACCTCTGCATGTAAAAGGTATGTCCTTATGCAAAATGGATATAATACATAAATTCTTAACTGATGGCCTTCATTAGGCATCTGCAGAATTAGTTCTATGAAGAAAGTCAATCAATGAAGGCTCCCAAAGGAATACTTGATCCAACATACCTCCTCCACCTACTAGCTGGAGAATTTCCCTCATTGAAACTCCCACCATTTTAGTCATTGTTGAAGGTTACATATCTAACATGGAAGCATGAATCCAGAAGTCTCCCATTAAATATGAACATGTTACCAGAGAGGAGAAGGAAGAGTCTGATTTATATGTACTCTAGCCATCTCCTGTCCACATATCAGGATGAATTTGTTTATCCTATGATATATTTCACATGTTGGAATTCAGAGAGAACTTTTTGGTGAAGGATGATATCCAGTAATGAGGGGTGGGAGTGGAAATGATGCCCTAGCAGGTCCTGAATAATGATACTGAAGGTAAAAATAGAAAAATAGTTAATAATGAATTAGGAATTCCCTGGCAGTCCAGTGGTTAGGTCTCTGTGCTTTCACTGCCAAGGGCCTGCGTTCAATCCCTGGTTGGGGAACTAAGATACCACAAGCCCCAAGGTACAGCTAAAAAAAAAAGTTAATAATGAACTAACACAATCTCTGCTACTTATTCACTTATTCAGAGCTCTCTACTTCTACCCTAGCCACAGACTTGCACAATGAGCTTTAAGCCTGATGTTACAACTATAAAACTGTATTCCAGATGAGATCGGGCACATTCAGGGCGGTATGGCCGTAGACTATCAGGGAAATGCAAATCAAAACCACAATGAGGTACCATTACACGCCAGTCAGGATGGCTGCTATCCAAAAGTCTACAAGCAATAAATGCTGGAGACGGTGTGGAGAAAAGGGAACCCTCTTACACTGTCAGTGGGAATGCAAGCTAGTACAGCCGCTATGGAGAACAGTGTGGAGATTTCTTAAAAAACTGGATATAGAACTGCTATATGACCCAGCAATCCCACTTCTGGGCATACACACTGAGGAAACCAGATCTGAAAGAGACACGTGCACCTCAATGTTCATCGCAGCACTGTTTATAATCACCAGGACATGGAAGCAACCTAGATGCCCATCAGCAGACGAATGGATAAGGAAGCTGTGGTACATATACACCATGGAATATTACTCAGCCATTAAAAAGAATTCATTTGAATCAGTTCTAATGAGATGGATGAAACTGGAGCCCATCATACAGAGTGAAGTAAGTAAGAAAGATAAAGACCAATACAGTATACTAACACATATATATGGAATTTAGAAAGATGGTAACGATAACCCTATATGCAAAACAGAAAAAGAGACACAGATGTACAGAACAGAATTTTGGACTCTGTGGGAGAAGGCAAGGGTGGGATGTTTCGAGAGAACAGCATTGAAACATGTATATTATCTAGGGTGAAACAGATCACCAGCCCAGGTTGGATGCATGAGACAAGTGCTCGGGCTTGGTGCACTGGGAAGACCCAGAGGGATCGGGTGGAGAGGGAGGTGGGAGGGGGGGATTGGGATGGGGAATACATGTAAATCCATGGCTGATTCATGTCAATGTATGACAAAAACCATACAATATTGTAAAGTAATTAGCCTCCAACTAATAAAAATAAATGGAAAAAAAAAGAAAAAAAACTGTATTCCACATGGTATGACAAAATATATAAAGATCAAATGCTTGAGCTTCTGCCATGAGACAGATTCAGATTTGAATCCTCTGTTTGCTATTTACTGACTATGTAACCCAGGGCAAGTCCCTTGACCTCTCTGAACATTTAGTTTTTCATCTGTAAAATGTGGATGATGAAACTTCCTTAATAAAGTTGTTATGAGAATTGCATGACCTAATGCTTAACACATTGCCTTGCACATAATAAACAATAAGTAAATATTAGGGATTATTAATGAACCCAAACCACACTAATTAGCATTTGCTCCTGATGGTCAGTCACTGAAGAGCAGATCAAATGGCTGATTAATTGATTCAGTTCAGCCCTTGAGAAGCCTAAGGTAACGTTACCCTAACTATTTATGGGCCAGTTATATCACCTTAGTAATTAAATAGGACATTTACTTGTCTAATTCACTACCATCAAATAAAACAGCTAGCAATTAGCTACAGTACAGGAAGGTTTCAGAAGATTCAAGCAAATATATTTGGTTGATTAGACTTGGGGAGGGAGCTGTGTAGGAGTGCTGCTGCTGCTAAGTCGCTTCAGTCGTGTCCGACTCTGTGCGACCCCATAGACAGCAGCCCACCAGGCTCCTCCGTCCCTGGGATTCTCCAGGCAAGAACAATGGAGTGGGTTGCCATTTCCTTCTCCAATGCATGAAAGTGAAAAGTGAAAGAGAAGTTGCGCAGTCGTGTCCGACTCTTCACGATCTCATGGACTGCAGCCTACCAGGCTCCTCCGTCCATGGGATTTTCCAGGCAAGAGTACTGGAGTGGGTCGCCAGTGCTTTCTCTGGTGTAGGAGTACCCAAACACTTTATTGTACTCTCATTTTTTGGCTTCTTGTGCACATTTGAAGACTATCCTGCATTATTCTGAGCTACGTTGGCTTTGAGATGGTTGGGTTCCCTCCCCTTTCAGAGCTGAAAACATTGCAGGATTTTTTTTTTGGACTTCTGATATAGAAACCATAGGGAGCTCCAGGAAGGTCCAACTGAGATATCAAAGTGTTTGGTATTCTAAGTCAATGATATTGTGATGCGTGTAAGTCAAGTCATTATGCTGTACACCTTAAACCTAATGCTGTATGTCAATTAACTCCCAACAAAAACCCAAAGAAAGGATATCAATAGGGAGGGAGGAAGAAAATTTACCATACACACCTCCAATAAAAGACAACCAGCTTGGGGAAAGTTCTCAAGGGCAATGACAGTGGACTTCAAGTATTTGAAGAGCTCGCCGGTAGAAGATGGTGTAGATCAGCTCTGATTTATTCCAGCAGGGCCAGTAAGTGGAAGGGCTGGTAAGACAGATTTTATAAGAGGGCTGGCAAGACAGGTTTGATAAGACTGGATTGTTCCAGTGGTGAACTCCCCATTGATGAAAATGTATGAACAGAGGCTTGATGACTAATTCTTAGGGAAACGGGGAAGGATTTGTTCCTTTGGAAAATATGGGTCTAGATAATAGTTAAGTGTCTTTCTAAGATGATATTACCCAATGAGTCCATAATAAGTTAGAGAATCCATAGTTACTATTTCATTATTTCAGGGGGCTTCCATTAGGTTTTCAGTCACCTTATGGAAAATTCCATGCCAAAAAATTGATGAACTAATCAAAGGAATAACTGCAACATATTTAAATCCATTAAGCACAGTTATTCATTCCAGTTTAAATTACTTTTTAAAAGAAGTAAATAATCTATAACTAGTACTGGGATTATACAAAGAGTATATGCTATTTGCAGATATGTGAAGAAGGAGGAAGAAAAATATGCCCTAATAAAATTACAGCTTGTAAGTTTCAACATTAAAAACCCTGATTTAATTTTATAATCCATCCTTATGAAGTCACTGAAGATTTGTAAGCTTTTGCCTAATGAGGATCTACGGTATAATGGTCATAGTACTCTGAGGATGGAGGGGCAATGTACCTCGAAAAAACATTTGAAAATCCATTTAATTATATCAGGGCCCCTGATAAGCATTTATGAATGCACACACCAAAAACCAGAGGTGTGATTTGGGATCACAAATCATCAGCTGAGGATTAGAAACAAAGCTAAGTAAAATTCTGCTTCTCTCCTCAAATGAACAGGACTGCCTCAGTTTAATTCAAGTTTTGGTTTTCTTAAGGAATAACCCAATGGCATAGTGCTATTTTGAACAAATCAATTGCCTGATTTCTCCTGCTGAGTCCTTACCATTTTGCAAAGCTAGTAGACACACCACACATAGTTCTGCAGAGACCCATTGCAGACAATAGAGACTCTGCTGTTAATCCAAGCGAAGAGGCTGGGTCCGACAGCATCCGAGGCTTCCCACACGCTGCTGTTTGCACCTTAGGTGTGATAAACTGAATACTAATTAGTTTTAGCACCTGTAATTAGATGGTTTATTCATGCTGTTGTATTTTTCCTTCCCTAATTTGGTTTCACAGTTGTCACTTACCAGATCATTGCCTGAGTTTTGGTGGCTATGTTGATAACTTCTTACAGCCTCCACCATTGGTCAATGCTTATTGGTTGAATGAGCTAACACTTCTGGCTTACTGCAATTGCCTCCTAAACTAGTGTTGCTTTTTCCATCCTTAATCACTTGCAGTCCATTCTCAACACGGCTGCCAGAGGGCTTCTCTTAAAAGCAAAGTCAGATCATGGCCATCCTTTGCACAGATTCCTCCAGGAGCTCGCACTTCACTCAGGATAGGAATAAAAGCCAAAGTCTTACATGAGGCTTGAACTAGAAGGTCCCATAAAGCAGCAGTCCTCAACCTTTTTGGCACCAGGGATCAGTTTCAAGAGAAAGACAAGTTTTCAATGGACTTGGGGAGTGGGGTGGTTTCGGGATGATGCTCAGAAGAAGTGTGCATTCTAGATCCCTCACATACACAGTTCACAGTAGTGTTCGAGCTCCGATGAGAATCTAATGCCACTGCTGATTTGAGAGGAGGTAGAGCTCAGGTGTCAATACAAGCAATGGGGAGAAACTAAATACAGATGAAGCTTTGCTTGCTCACCCACCCACCTGCCACTCACCTCCTACTATATGGCCTGATTCCTAACAAGCCATGAATTGTTACAGTCCATGGCCCGGGGCTGGGGACCTTTGCTATACAGTCCTGCTGCTCCATTCTCTCTCTCAATGTCTCTCCTACTACTCTCTCTTTCATTCACCCTATCCTGCTCCCTTAGCTTTCTTGGTATCCCCATAGCTAGAATGCTCCTGCCTTGGAGATTTTGCACTGGCAAAGTTTTTGCACTACTGGAAAAGCTCTTCTCTCAGATATTGCCATGACTAACTTTCTCATGTGTTTCAAATCTTTTTGCAAATATCACCTTGACTATCCTACCAGAAATTGGAACACCATTGCCCTGCTCTTTTCTATGCATGTGTGTGTGTGTGAGCTCAGTTGCTCAGTCCTGTCTGACTCTTTATGACCCCATGGACTGTAGTCCACCAGGCTCCTGTGCCAATGGGATTTCCCAAGCAAGAATACTGGGGTGAGTCGCCATTTCCTTCTCCAGGAGATCTTCCCAATCCAGGGATCGAACCCGGGTCTCCTGCATTGGCAGGCGGATTCTTTACCACTGAGCCACCTGGGAAGCCCCCCTCTTTTCTCTACTTAGGTATAAATCCAATTTTTAAAAATGCACAAAATCTATATTCTGAAAACTAAACAATAATGATGAAAGAAAGAAGAAAAAAAAAAGCTAAGTAAGGGAGATACAGACTATGTTCATGAATTGGAAGATTCTTCCCAGATGGCGCTAGTGGTAAAGAACATGCCTGCCAATGCAGGAGACATAAGAGATGCAGGTTTGATCCCTGGGTCTGGAAGATCCCCTGGAGGAGGGCATGGAAACCCACTCCAGTATTCTTGCCTGGAGAATCTCCATGGACAGAAGAGCCTGGCAGGCTTCAGTTCATGGGATTGCAAAGAATCACACATGACTGAAGCAACTGAGCATTCACGCACACACATAGTAAAGATGTCAATGCTCCCCAGATTCATACACAGGTTTAATACAATTCCTATCAAAATGCCAGAAGACTTATTTTGTAGATATAGAAAATATGATTTGAAAATATATATGGAATGGTAAAGGAACAAGGAAATCAACACTGAATCTTCACTGGAAGGACTGATGCTGAAGCTGAAGCTCCAATATTTTGGCCAACTGATGAGAAGAGCCAACTCATTGGAAAAGACACTGATGTTGGGAAAGATTGAGGGCAGGAGGAGAGGGGGATGGCAGAGGATGAGATGGTTAGATAGCATCGCCAAATCAATGGACATGAATTTCAGCAAACTCTGGTAGACAGTGGAGGACAGAGGAGTTTGGCATGCTGCACTCCATGGGATCGCAAAGAGTCAGACACGACTTAGCAACTGAACAACAAAAAAGAAACAAGAACAGCCAAAGCAATTTTGAAAAAGAAGAATGAAGTGGAGGAACCATTCTACCTGATTTTAGGACTTAGTGTATAGCACTCAAGAGAGCATCGTACTGGCAGAGGAATAAACACATAGACCAGTGGAAGAGAATAGATAACCCAGAAATAGACCCTCACAAGTATGACCAACTGACTTTTAACAAGAGAACAGAAGCATTTAATGGAAGAAAGATAGTCTTTTCAAAAAATGATGCTGGAGAAATTGGTATCTACAGGCAAAACAAAACCCTTGTGGCTCAGATGGTAAAGAATCTGCCTGCAACACAAGAGAACCAGGTTTGATCCCTAGACAGGGAAGATCCCCTGGAGAAGGGAATGGCTACCCACTCCTGTATTCTTGCCTGGAGAATTCTAAGGATAGAAGGAGCTGGGCAGGCTACAGTCCACGGGATCGCAAAGAGTTGGGCACAACTGAGCAACTAACAAACACACACAGGCAAAACATAAACAAACCCACAATTCTGAATCTAGATCTCATTTTATATAAGGTTAGCTCAAAATGGACAATAAACTTAAATGCATAACCTAAGAAATAAACTTTTAATAGATAACTTAGAAGAAAGTCTTCATGACATAGAGTTAGGAGATGAGTTCTCAAACATGGCAAAAAATAAGTGGACTTTTGTAAAAATAAAAAACTTTTGTTCTGTCAAAAACACTGTCAGTAAAATAAAAAGACAAACCACAGATTGGGATAATATACCTGTAAAGCACATATTCAACAAATTACTTGAATCCAGAATATGCCAAGAACTCTAAAAACTCTATAGTAAGAAAACAACTACCCAATTAGGAAATCGGCAACATGCTTGAACTGAAACTTCACTGAAGAAGATATAAGCAAATAAACACATGAAAAGATGTTCATCAGCCATTGTGGTGGTGGTTTATTTGTTAAGTCATGTCTAACTCTTGCAACCTCATGAATTGTAACCTGCCAGGCTCCTCTGTCCATGGGATTGTCCAGGCAAGAATACTTGAGTGGGTTGCTATTTCCATCTCCAGCAAATCTTCCCCATCCAGGGATCGAACCCTTATCTCTTACATTTCCTGCATTGACAGGAGGATTCTTTACCACTGAGCCACCAGGGAAGCCCTCATTAGTCATTAAGCAGATACAAATTAAAACCTTGGTGAGAATCACTACATACTTATTTCAATTTCTAAAATTAAAAAAAAGACAATAATTGATGTGGAAAGGAGGTGGAATAATAATTCTCATTCATTGCTGTTGGGAATGTAAAATGTTTCAGTCACTCTGGTAGTTTCTTGTAAATTTAAAAATTCACTTGCCATACAACCAACAATGTCAATCTTACATATCCTCAGGGGTATTGAAAACCTACGTACACATCAAAACCTGTATGTGGATGTTTATACCAACTTTACTCATCATTGCCAAAAGCTAGAAGTAAAAATATAAAACAATATCACTCAATAGGTGAATATAGACAAACTGTGGCCTATCTACCCAATGCAATATTATTCAGTGATAAAAATGAATGAGCTATTAATCCATATAATCCACATTTATGAATGAATCATACATGTATATTGCAAAGTGAAAAAAAGTCAGATAGACTATATGTTTTCTATATAGTCTCTGATTCCATTTATATGATATTCTGAAAAAGGCAAAAATTTAGATATGGAAAACTTATCAGTGATTGTCAGGAATAACTGAGTGCAATCAGAGCTATACAAAGGAAGCTTTAGAGTGATGGGTCTGTTCCTTCTTGTCAATGGTTATGAATGCATGACCATAAAAAATATGTATAACAAATAATGTATGCAAATAAAAATTTTCAAAAAGGATTTCAGGAGAAACTAGGATGGAAAGCAGATCAGTACAAACTAGTCTAACTAGGGACTTCCCTCGTGGTCCAGTGATTAAGACTTCACTTTCCAATGAAGGGGCTGCACATTCGATCCCTGGTTGGGGAGCTAAGATCCTATATGCCTCTTGGCCAAAAAAAACAAAACATAAAAAACCCACAAGCAATATTGTAACAAATTCAATAAAGATTTTTAAAAATGAAAAGTGAAAGTCTCTTAGTCGTGTCTGATGCTTTGTGACCCCATAGACTGTAACCTGCCAGGCCTCTCCATCCACGGAATTTTCCAGGCAAGAATACTGGAGTGGGTTTCCATTTCCTTCTCCAGGGTATCTGCCCAACCCAGGGACTGAACCCAGGTCTCCTACCATTGCAGGCAGAGTCTTTACCATCTGAGACACCAAAGAGTCCACATCAAAAAAAAAATCTTTTTTAAAAAAGCATATTGAAAATTTAAAGTACTGGCAAGGATACAGAACAATTGTTATCACTCAGATACTACTGGTGGGAATTTAAAATGTTACAGCCACTCTAGAAATCAGTTTGACGGTTTCCCATGAAATTAAACATAGATAAGACATATAACCCAGTAATTAAACAACTCATTGAATTATTCATGGGCATTTAGCTTAGAGAAATGAAAATGTGTAACCAAATAAAAATGTGCACATAAATGGTTATAGTCACTCTATTAATAACACCCCAAACTTGAAATAAAACTCATGTGTCTTTCAATGAGCAAATAACTTTTAAAAATTATACTATTAATATATCCATACCATAGAATACAACTCAGCAATGCAAAGGAAAGAAATATTGATATATGCAGCAATTTAGATGGATCTGGAGGGATTTACGCTGGTTGAAAAAAGCCAGTCTTCAAAGATTATGTCATATATGTATTTCTGCAACATTTTAATGACATTCTTGAAAAGACAAAATTTAAACTAATAATGGGGAAGGGATCAGTGGTTGCCAAGGGTTAGAGGTAGCATGATAAAACAATTCTCTATTTTGATTGTGGTGGTAGTTAAATGAATTTATAAATGGTATAAAATTAATATAACTGTACACCAAAAGAATCCATTTTGCTATATGTTAATTCTAAAAATGGGCTTCCCTCATCATTCAATGGTAAAGAAAACTCCCTTGCCAATGGAGGAGACACAGATTTCATCCCTGGGTCGGGAAGATCCCCAGGAGAAGGAAATGGCAACCTGCTCCAGTATTCTTGCATGGGAAATCCCATGGAAAGAGGAGCCTGGCGGGATATAGTCCATGGGGTCACAAAAGAGTCAGACATGACTCAGTGACCACCAACAATTCTAGAAATAAAAAATAAAGCCATACACCAAAGAGTATGGTACTTTGTATATGACTGTATGCATATTGTAGCTCAATGGAAAATGAAGAAATTTCAAAAGAATGTAAAAATTGTGTCATACTTTAATGTCTACATCTTAAATTAAAGTGATGAAAAAATATAAAACCCATACATATGGGGCTATGCTAGTTGTATTTTTCCTATTGATTTCTACTTATTGCCTTGAGTTGACGGCAGTACTTTGAAACGTGTTTAGATTTGCTTTTGGCCAAAGGTGTTGTCAAAGTATTTAAATGTTCCATATGTGCATGAAAAGAATGTACATTCTAAAGCTGTGAATATCCATATTTTATATATAATCTATTAGGTCACATTTGGTTAATGTGTTGCTTAAATATTTCTCTATTTTTCTTTAAACTAAAATAGGAGTAAATAGGAATATACAATTCGTTGTGATAAAAGAATCACTTATGGAAAACTTTTAGCCTGAAGATGAAGGTAGTTTCTTCTCAGTGGACTTGTACACACTTCTGCCATGTGCTTGGGAGCATTACTGGTCCAGTACTATCTTCAGTCAAGTTCACAGCTTGATATTTCTTAGACAACTCAGGCAATGCAAATCCAGGCTACAATTCAATGTGAGGACAGGACCATGGCCACAGTTCTCAGTGACAAGTTTTTCTTCTTTTATTTCCGCTGCTCTTGCTAATCCTGAAAAAGAGTGCCTTTGGTTTCTACCTTCCATCAGAGTATAATCCTTTGAGATTCACATTTACTACAGGGAAGAGTCTGTCACTAGTCTCCCCCCACCACCACCCTGGATCACAGCCCTTCTTTCTACCTTGACTCCTGACACTCCCTGTTGCTTTAGCCTGTGCCTTGCCCACCTCGATTTTTGACCTCCTGACCCTTCTCTGGTGTCCCATGCCTGACCTCTGTTTGAAAAACCCAGCTCTTCTGTTATCTGAGGGGTAGCCATTCAGCCAAGGCTGGATGGGTGTTGTGACAGCTTTCCTCCTCACTCGCTGAGTCACTGAGGTAGAGGATATGCAAACACAAAACCAGCATGACTCTCTGCCTCAACTGAGGCGGTCCAGGCATCAGTGACTGGGCTTATGTGTTAGTTTCCTGGGGCCGCCATAACAAAGTACCAGAGACTGGGTGGCTGAAACAATGGAAATTTATTATTTCCTCACAGTTCTGTAAGCTGGAAGTCCCAGATCAAAGTGTCAGATGTATTGATTTCTTCTGAGGCCTCTCACCTTGCTTTGTAGACAGCTGTCTTGTCCCTGCATCTTCACATGCTCTTCCCTCTATTTGTGGCTGTGGTGACATCGCTTCTTTTAAGGACACCAGCCATATTGGATTAGGGCCCATCCTAATGACATCATTTTAACTCAATCACCTCCCAAAGACCTGTCTCCAAACACAGCTCTATTCTGAGGTACTGGGAATTAGGATTGCAACATGTGAAGTTAAGGGGAAACTATTTCAGACATAACTACTTATATCAAAACCAAGGAATTCTGTGACCTGCCGATGTTACCACACCCATCTTACCAACATGAATGAGTTTGCTTCTGTACCACCCAGGTTTTGGCAATAAGCAGTTTTACCTTGCACAAGCATGATGTGCCATCTGTTTCTCAAGGCAAGTCTTTTCTATTATGAGCAAATTGGCAAACTTCAGTGTAAAAGTTTGAGTTCCAGATATTAAATATTTAAATATTAATTTGTTCTTTGAAATGCTTACCAAAGTTATCAGTATGTTCATTACAATCCTCATAATTATATTTAATATTCATTAATGAAATCAAAGTCCAGGAGATTATGAGGGACAGGGAGGCCTGGCATGCTGCAGTCCATGGGGTTGCAAAGAGTCAGACACAACTTAGTGACTGACAATGAAATCAACAGGGTAGGATTCTATCCTCAGTTCTTTGGTGCTGAGAGTAGAATCTCTGGTTTTGTTCTCCTTGTCTTTTCCTCCAAGTAGCTCAGTGAACCATACAAGACTGTAAATATTAAATCCTGTGACATGCTTAATTGACAAACTATGGAAAAAATGTTTGCCAGTAGCTATAAATGACATCACATGCTCTGGAGGAACGATGTTTCAGTGGAAAATAATGTAGCAATAATAAAACACACCAGTTACATTGAAAACAGGAAGGCATTCAGCTGAGAGAGAAAAAAATTGTTTCACACTACGGAATTCTGATGGAGAAATTGACTTTAAGTAGGCTTAATACAGAGGGTGTGTATGTCAGCACTAACAGTCGGCATTCCTGTATTTTCATCAAACATTATTCACGGCTTCAAAATAAATATTTTCTGTTTATTCCTGTATCATAGAAAATCAGTAGTTATAAACTTCCCAGGCTCCCCAAGGAGAAAACGGCTACCACTATTGAGCACACCTCCACCAAGTCTTGCCTGCATCAGCTCATCTCACCTGCAACTCCATCCTAGGAGGCAGGTACAATCCTTCTCCTCAGTTCATCACTGAGAAAACTGAGGATGCAGTTTGAATGATTCTCCCATAGTAACACAACTAGGAAAATAGAGGAACTGGGGCTTGAACTCCACTCTGATTCTAAATCACACGTGTCAATATTTAACCGCTGTTTTTAACCTCTTCTTGATCCCACATTTCCTCAAGTATACAATGCATAAGATACAAATGAACACCTTGGCAATATTCAGAAAATATCATACCTGGATATATTAGAAAAAAATTAAGCTCTGTGCAAACAAGCACAGATGTCAAGAAGCTAATTATAAGTGAACTAATTATAAGTGAACTCTCACTGCTTGCCATGTCCAGGCACTGAGAGGTTTTGTTGTTTTTCTTCATAGATCATCAAAGCTGGGAGAAAATACTTTATTGTTTGGTAACTTCAATGGCCTGATAGACTACTAGCTGAAAGGTACTGCACAGTGGTTGGGTCTACCAATTATTAGTTAAGGAAAGTTCTAGCAAAGTTATTTTACAGTCAATACTACTTGTTCTCTTAAAACATTGAAGAGTAGTGTCAACTATTTCAATGTCACCTTAAGTAATAACAACTGGAACAAAGAGAAAAGAACAAGATGCTGCTTACAACCCAATTGTTCAAACTACTTCATGGGAACACAGAGGCGTAGAAAACCTTTTACTGTATTACTTTTGAACAAAAGAGGTCCAATAATTGGCTGTGCATTGAAAATCTGCAGAAATAAATCACATGTAAGGAAATTCTTGCCTTGGGTTTGCTTGCCAATATCAACGAGTGTCAGTGAAAAGAGCTGCAACGCACAGAAGTATATTGAAGCAGCTGTTTCAGATTCCAACTATGGGACAATTCACGGGGCGGAAGAGTCAGGAGATCTGGGTTCTATTGCAAGGGTTATTCACACCTGACGGACTTCAACCAATCATTTCTCAGGCCTCAGTTTCTCTACTGGAAGCATGAAGCATTAGACAAAATCATCTCTCCAGGCCATTACAACTCAAGTGTGCTGGTCTTCTGAGCTCCTCTCTGCAACCTCTTTCTAGGGGCTGAGCTTTCTGGGACTAGTTGGGGAGCTTCATCCCCATGCCCAGATGTGACAGAAATGCAAAAAGAAGTGCTTTCTCTTGGCAACTGGCTCTGAGGAGAGCTCCTCAGACAGGAAGGAGTATATTATTTGAGTGTTTAATGGTGTCACAAACACATGCTTTGACAAAGCAAGAGCTCTCTCTCACCCGATGAAAACAATTGCGATCGCTTAGTGAGATGGCACATTATCAGCATCAGCAGTTTACTCTGGTATCAGCACCAGCCATTCAAGCTGGGCTCAACCGTCTCTCTGTGCAATTCCCTATCTTGTCTGATTTTTGCTTTTGGGTTTGCTATCCTCGCATTGTTCTTTGGCACAGCATGGGAGCAGCTTCTGATTCTGTTTGTTGCCATAGGAATCAACTTTCATACAAATACTCACCTGCTGCTCCTCCAAAGGCACCAGGCCTAGAATGTGACATCTGGGGAAATTGCGGCTTGGGGCTCCAGGCAGCTGGCCACTCCCCAGTTTAAGAAAAGTAAGCACTAAGATTTGAAAGGTAATTCCATTTTTCATCATGCAGGCCATCTGTGTTTTTCCCATCCTCCTGAAAACATATATTCCAGAGAGTGATTGTTTTAATTTGCAAATAGGGAAACTAAGGCACAAAGGCTTTACCTAACTTGACAAAATTCCCACAGAAAGTTAGTGGCACTACTGGGGCTTGAGCCCAAACTCTTCAGTTCAGTTTGCTTTCATTCCATTAGATCACTGTCTCTGATTTTAGAGTGTGTAATTCCAGGATCAGAATAACTTGCTGCTGTAGACAATTAGGGAAGTGTCTTACCTAGTTCAGGGCTTGGCAAACTACTGCCAAAGCTGGCCCACTGCTGTCCTTTTAAATAAAGTCTTATTGGAACACAGCCATGCCTATTTGTTTACACTGTCTCTGGCTGCTTTTGCACTGTGATAGCAGAGTTGAATAGCTTTGACAGAGACCATGTGGTCTGTGAATCTGAGAATATTTACTACCTGGCCCTTTACAGAAAAGTTTGCTATCATCCGCCTGGTGGGTAAAGAGTTGGACTCAGAATTCACACATACCAAGATTAGAAATCTCATCCTGCTACTGTGAAGTTGTGTTACATCAGAAGTTACTTGCCCTTCCTGAGCCTCAGTTTCCACATATGTAAAATGGGGTGTAACACCTGTGTCTGACTCATAGGGTTATTGTTTATCCTTTAGTAAAATTAAACTAGATAATGCATGCTCACAATAATATCTGGCATATGGTACATCATCTCTCAATGGCAATTATTGTTACTTCTGAGGATTATTAGGCCCTTTCTGACAGTGTTTTCTCTTGGCTAGCTGAGGTGCATTCAACTGGCTGCCAAGAAGCACAAAATTTTCCTAGATCCAGTGCAAAAACCTAAAAGCCAGAGCCTGCCTGCCCCTCCTTCACATTCCTCTCCCTCACGGCCCCCATGGCTCCCCAGTCATACCTGCTATAACTGAACTCACTTCTGATCCAGCTTCTGAGCTTAATTATCCTTACTCAGGCCTTCCCCCTGCTAGTTAAGGACATTTGACTGCTGCTTCTGCTTGGACACTGTTGCTATGCTTGGGATTTCCACCCCCAATGGTTCGGAGGTTTAGATCAAAGTGTAGCCTGTGACAGTAAGTAGAAGAGGGGGTGAGAGTGGTGAATTCTAGTGTAGAAATGAGGCCTGAGTCACAGATTTATTGTACATGTGGACCTTTCTGTTCATGTTCCTGGATCTTTGAGTTATCTTGGTGGTATAGGATGACTGAGCTCTTATATTCTGAGTTTTTATATCAGAAATAGGTCATTCCAATGTCTCAGCCAGCTTATAGACTCCATGGGGTGAGTTGTGAGTGAATGTGATTGCTGCTCTCCTAGAAGTGGCCCCTCAAAGCTGGGGTTTATTCTATACTTCCTGGACCTCTCTACCAGTCCAGGGTGAGGCTATCACTCATGACAAGATCTAAGCCAGCAAACAGCTCCATCTTTTCATCATCATCTTTTTTTAGGTTCCCCCCCACATTGGGAGGCAGATATTTTAAAACAATTCACCATATCAGCCTGCAATTAATTATTTGAATAACTTTCTTTACTAACTGTACTTCTGGAGTAATAATTAATTAAATTTTCCCTTTTAAGAAAATGAATTCTAAAAGAATCGGGGAGCTGTCAATTGTCAGAGTGAGATGGTCTCAAGTTTCTCAATCTGTGCATTGGAGGTGATGATAGTCAGGGTCTCAGGATTGCTGAGAAGATTCAATGAGGTTGAACAGAGACTGGCATGCAGGGAGAGCTCAAGACCAGTTAGCTATGACAGTTGCAAAGATGAGACTAAATTACCAGTCTAAAGCCCGAATTGATGAACTCAACAAAAACTTCACCCCAAGGTCAAAGCACTTGTGGCTTTGGCTGCCTGCACAGTCCTAGGGGGATTATATATAAATTCTCTGTCAGGTTTGGAGCACTTTTGTTTGTTTTGCTTTGAGACTTAGCCATTCCCCCATTTCTACCCTCTTGGTGTCCAGGGGCCTGATCTAGACCCTCTCAAGCCAATCTTTTGAGGCTTTACAACTTGAGGTTAAAAAAACAAGTAGTATTTTTGTTTCCCATGACACAAAAATGACCGACCACCTTTAATTTATCCTCAAGTATCTCCTTTCAGTTTCAGGATAGGTACAAGGAGTTTCCAGAAGGAAGTTGGTCTTTTGTTTCAGCATCCCAGGATTTAATGACTATGTCTAGGATGATCTATTTACATCCGTTAAGGGGGAAGGTGGCAAGCAGGGTAATGAGGGGCAGAAACTTTGATTCATGTGGATCTGGCTTCTGCCCCTTGGTCCTTTCACTCTCTGAGCCTCTGTTTTCTCACCTAAAAAATGTAGATTATGAGAGCCCCCACTTCGTACACTGGATGGGAGAAAAAAAGCAGACAGAACACATCTAGAGCAGCCCTGAACAGGGGATACTCGGAGGAGGTAGAGAGGGGAGGTCAGGAGGCATCTCTCATTCCCTTCCTTCTTGTCTGCCTCCCTGCATCCTTTTCCCTCTCAGCCTTTGTCTTCTCAGGCTGACAAGGCCAGACTTCACACCAAGCTCAGTCAAGAGATGTCTTGGTTAACTTCAATCCCATGTCTTTAGGGAAAAAGCATGTATCCTAGGAACTGATGAAAGCAAGCTAACTAAAACAGAATATTGTTTTGTGTGTGATCAAACACATGTAGTTCTTGGAGTGTCAGTTGAAGATGATGCCATTTCACAATCTGTGGCCCTCTTTAAGGGTCCAAAGGGGAACATCTATCACCTCGATCACTGGGGATCCCACACAAGCTTCTCAGAGTCTTCGCAAGTTGGCTTCATGTACCTTGTGTGTCATGGTCCAGCTTCGTACAGGATGCACGTGATGCTCAAATCACTCTGGAGAAGCTGAAGCCAGGGGTAGAAAGCTCACAGGCTGTAAGGCCTCGGGAAGTGTCCCATTTTCTAAGAAGTTTCTCCTGGAAGTTTGCTGTAAGGAGCAGTTGAGGACAACATCAGAGCCAAGCCAGCCCGGACAGCCTAACCCCTCCCAGGGGCATGTGGCTCCCTTTCTGTTGGACTTCCTGCATCTCATCGATATTATGCCTGTGCAGTAGTCTTCTAGGGCTTCGTAACCAAGTCCCACAGACTGGGGGGCTTAAAGAACAAAAATATATTGTCTCCCAGGTCTGGAGGCTGGAAGTCTGAGATCAAAGGTTTGACAGAGTCGGTTGCTTCTGAGGCCTCTCTCCTTGGTTTGTAGATGACCCTCTCTGCCCTGTTTCTTCACGTGCTCTTCCCTCTGTGTGTGTGTCCTAATCTCCTCTTCTTATAAAGACACCATTCAGATGAAATTAGGGCCCAGACTAATGATGTCATTTTAATGTAATTACTCTTTAAAGACCCTGCCTCCAGATACAGTCACATTCTGAGGTGCTGGCTATTAGGACTTCCACATAGAAATTTTGTGGGGTCTGGAGTCCAGGGAAGGGGGTGTGATTCTGCACATAACAGCTGGTGTGCCCACACAGAGTGAGCCCAGGGCCCCAGCCCCAGCCTCACTGAGGTTCTTCCCATGGCACTGCCTGCCCTTGGAAATACTAGTTGCTGTTTCCTCCTCTCCCTGTCTCCTCCCTTCCGAAAGGAGACCTTGTTCTCTGGTTCCTGAAACTTCCGTTACAGGACTCCCCCACTCTCCCCAGCTGCAAAGGATACACAACCAAATGGCTCTGGGGTCACTCAGTCATGACCTCCTTCTGACCTTTTCCTTGTGGAGAACAGAGCCTCTCCGCCTTGCTTTAGGGCCTTGAAGATTTGAGCGTAGCTTTAAGTCTCCTAGTACTTAGTTGAAAAAGTGCACGCACATGGGGCATAGCAACTGCCAAGGGATATTTGAGCTTTTCCAGGACAGCCCAGAGTTTTTTAAAAAATCCAATCTCTTTGTTAGACCACGTTTGCAATTACACTTCACGGTTTGGGATTTGGGAAATGTGGTCACTTGTAGGTAGGAGCCTACCTCTTTAGAGGTATATGCATAATTATGTATAATAATGTACCTCCCAAAGACACATAATGAATGATAATTAAGATATTTACATTAGGCACACGTGCTTTCAGCTCCAGGACTCCAATTCAAAATGCCAATTGTCCCTCAACATAAAATGAGATTCATGACAAATCTTCCTAGAACTTCACTGCAAATGTTTTCTTTTAACCCTAGGAAGTCCAAAGAGACAGGCAGGAAGCAGAGCGCTGGTATATCACCCATCCAGAATTTTCCAGGTAGTCCAACTTTCAAAGTATGTGTCCCAGTTTGGGGTTTGGAAAATACAGTCTTCATAATTTCAAAAATAATTCAACAATGAGATTCAGTTAACTGACTTTAAATAGTCAATCCATGTTTTTAAAGAACCCACCTGGTACACGATACAATGACAACTACCGCTTTTTTCAATTTCCTGTCAAACTGTTTTCCCCCTTCCCCTTTCCCTTTCACCCATCTCCAAAAAGGAAAATCTCAGGTCACCTTTGGCTACTCAGGTATTTAATAATGGGTATGTGAAGGTCTGTCATTATCTTTCCTATTTCCTGTATGATTAATATGTTTAAGGGCCTGTTACGATGCATGCCTCTAAAAACCTTACTGTCGTTTCTTTAGATGATGGGCTTTCCTCGTAGCTCAGTCAGTAAAGAATCTGCTTGCAATGCAGGAGACCCAGGTTCGATTCCTGGGTCAGGAAGATCCCCTGGAGCAGGAAATGGCAACCCACTCCAGTACCCTTGCCTAGAGAATCCCATGAACAGAGGAGCCTGGCAGGCTACAGTCCACGGTGTCGCAAGAGTAGGACACAACTTAGTGACTAAACCACCACCACCATAGATGATGGAAGAGAAATGCCTAATCTTCACTTTAAAAGTGCAAAGAACATTCTAAAATATATAACTTACAATTCAGTTAAATAGATCTGTGTGTACATGATCAGTCACTTCAGTTGTGTCTGACTCTGTGACCCCCATGGACTGTAGCCTGCAGTCTCCTCTATCCATGGGATTCTCCAGGCAAGAATACTGGAGTGGGTTGCCATGCCCTTTTCCAGGGGATCTTCCAGACCCAGAGATTGAACCATGTCTCCTGTGTCTCCTACATTGCAGCCAGATTCTTTACCCACTGAGCCACTGGGGAGTTCCTATTCTGTGTATTTGATGAGGTCTCAGGCAGGGAGAGGTGGTCTTGGAATAGGAGTAATGAAGCATTTTTTTAATCTTTTTCCTCCAACATTTGAAAACCTTCAAGTCTATAGCCACCTTGAAAGACTTCTACAACAAACAGCATTCAAGTGTTTTGGAATGAAAAAAGCAGCGGTCTCTTTCTGGTGTTGCCCTAGTACACTCTGACCAGGCGAGCTTGCACAGAGGCATTCCATTCCCTGTCCTGAACAGAATGTACCTAGATTGGACAGCTGTTTGTAATCTGAACAAAATATATCTACTTCCTCAGCAAATGACTGTAAATATTAGAGTGTTTTTCCTCAAAATTTCCAAAGGTCTTTGCTGATTAAAGACCACTGGTCACTCAGCCCCATGACTGCCCCCACTGTCTACTTCAATTCCAGCCCATCCACTCGTGTATCTGTCTTCTTCCAACTCCACGGCCAAGCGTTTGGGAATGTGAAAATGTAGACTCCAGGGAATATTTAGTTGTTACCTACCTAAGACAGTTTAATGAAGCTAGAGAAACATTTTTCAAGCAAATGTCACAGAGAACATCAAGCAATCTGAGGTAACCTTGTTAGATGGAGAAATATGTCTTCCCTTTTATTTAGCTCCTGATTTCTGTCAAGTTTGAATAAATCATAACACAAGGTTATTTCAGTTCTTCCTGATGAAAATGCAATGCAGATTACTAAAATTACAAAATACAGGTGGTAAATGCACTTGGGTAAGACCAGAATCCCTATCAATTGGTGCCCACCCAAATAAGTCAGAACTCTGGAGGGGTACAGTGGCTACTCCCCAAAATATTCATTTTAAATGGTTTGTTCATTATGAACAAATCCTAGCTCTGCATCTGAGGAAAATATGTGTGCATATTAATTATACCATTTATAATACAGAAGGTAATCATAGCTTGCAAATTCTAGACTCTTTAATTTAAAGACTTCAAGGAACTTTATAAGCATCAATTACTTCTTTCAACTCCCCTGTGAAACAGATACGTCCCCGTATATCCATTTACATTTATTAACAAGTACTTTACAAGCTCTTTTTTTTATTTTTGTTTTAAAATTTATCTTGTATATAAACTAGAGTGCATATATAATAATACTTTGCATATAGATAAAACACTTATTTTTTTCTAAGAGCTCAGAGTAGTTAAGAGTTATCTTCACAAAAGCATTTGAGGTCAACAGGAGGAAGCCCTATTGCTCTGGATTTCTAGATGGGAAAACAGAACTTAGAGAAAGACCAATCCTCTTTCTTATTCAGAGAGGAGACTGGGCAAAAACCAATTTCTTGCCAGGAACTCAGTTTAAGAACCACGTTCTCTGTAAGCAAAACTTAGAACCTGAGGAATAGTCATTGCTTTTCTGATTGTAGCCAGACCTTAACTGGGAAAAATACAATTTTCTCATTCTAAAAAATAGTGCTTAAAAAGAAAAACATTCTTATTCAACTACTGTAGGAAATACCAAGATGAATTGTACATGGTCCCAGCTCTACAGAAGCTTCTCAAATATCCCCTGAAGGAAGGAAACCCTGTTTATGGGATATACTTTATGTCATTACGTGAAGGTGAGGGTGATGGGGCCCAGGTCCCCCATGGGCTTCCACAAGAGCCCTGTCATTTCAAGTAAAGAAAATCAGCCATGTTTATGACTCTTCTTCAGTCCCTACCTTTAATGAACAGGATTGCAAGATTCCCTCCAAAGCCCTAGACAAGTCACAATTTCCTTGTTTCAGTTATACCGTCTTAAAAGGAAGCAACAATCTCCCAGGGCATTTCATGAAGACAGATTCACAATTACCAAACACTTTGAAAATTATAAGTGTTGTATAGTATCGTGTACCCTTAGAAAGAAAATTCTGCAAGACTTAAATCCCTACATATTTCTTATCCTTTATAATGCATTGAATCCCTTTAGGGTGATTTGAAATGAAATGTTTATTTGACTGTCATCCAATTCTAAGTAGAGAAGGTATTCCTCATTAAGATCCAAGATAAAATGTAAATATTTCTATTATTTCTTTATCTGTATGTTAAATTTAAAATCTTTTGTTGTATTGAGTCAGAACCATTAAACTGAATGACACATTAGAGAGCAATTTTTTCTCCCATTTTACAAGTGAGGAAATTGAGGCCCAGAGACAGAAGGGAAAGGATTTGCCAAGGGTCAAATAGGAGGACAATAGAAATTTTGCTGATTCTTTCTAAGTTCCATGGTTTTTCCAAAACACCACTTAACCCGGTTCTTTGAAGCATAATAAAATACAATTTTATAAGAAGATGAAAATTTTTTATATTTAGCACATATACTGACACACATACACATGCCATAAATTCATTCCTCCCCTTCTTCTTTTATCAACCCTTTCCCTTCATAGACTTTGATTCCTTTGTCACAAAATTAGAGGCTAGCAGTGAGAATATTCTCAAGCCCCACCCAACACATTTGCATAAATACCTATTCATACCTGTCATACCCCACCCCTTTCTGCCCAAGGGTAGCAAACTCTCTAGACTCACCCCCATAACATCCTAACCCATCACTGATATGTTCCCCTAAGCCTATAAAAATATTCATGTCTCACTCATCTACTTTTGAAAAACCATTCCTGAATCCAACCTCCCTTTCCCACATTCTAGCTTCAATCCTGAATATTCAACTACCTGCTCTTCTACATGTAAATATTCCACAGACATCACACATTCAACTCAAAGAGTTAATTCATCCTCCCCATATTGAAACTTCCTTGGTTCCTGGTCTGCCCTTCCCAGTAAGAGACACCAGAGAGCTACTTAAGTTAGAAGCCCAGAATCATCCTTGATTCCTTCCTTCCCTTGAAACTCCTCATCCAAACACTCAGCTCTAATGAGATCATGCCCTTCTACTTTCCAGGTGGCATGTGACACTTGCTACTTAGACATCATTCTGGAGTTTGTGTGAAATGCAAATCAAAAGTCCCATTCCAGATCTGTTGAACCATAACCTGCATTTTAACATGTAGCCCTTAGACACAAAGCTGTGGAAGTGTTGCCTTAGGTGTTGTTTGTGAAATACACAAGACACTTCATCTTTGACCAGTCTCATCTGGCATGCTCTCATGCTGCCCTGATTCTCCAGTCACAACAGCTTTCCAAGGTCCTCTGAGTCCCCATGCTCCCCTCCCTCTCAAGGCTCAAGATGCTTCTGAAACAACTTCTGGAAAAATTAGAACATTTTGGCCAAGGCAACATAATAAAATAAATATTTAAAATATATTTATATATAAACATGCATAATCATAGGCTTCCCCAATGGCTCAGTGGGTAAAGAATCTGCCTGCAATGCAGGAGACACTGGAGACTCAGGTTTGATTCCTGGGTTGGGAAGATCCCCTGAACAAGGGAATGGCAACCCACTCCAATATTCTTGCCTGGAGAATCCTATGTACAGAGGTGTCTGGAAGGCTGTAGTCTATAGTGTTGCAAAGAGTCAGACATGACTGAGTGACGAAGCAGGCAAGCAGGCATATATAATTATATACATCTCTCTCACACACACACATATGTGCACAACCTATTGTTCTGTTTCTCTGGAGAACCCTGACTAACCTATGCAGTGTAACGGGAAAGAAGGTGGGTACATGGTTCAAATGCAGGTAGTTGGGGAGAGATGATCATGGAAACTTGCAAAAGTTCTCTTTGTACTGTTTTCAATGAAGTTAAAAAAAAAAAGTAAAGTCACTGACTGAGAGGGAGGATGGGGCAAGAGGTGTTGAAGGATTCTGGATAAAGAATGTGTGAAACTCATCTGGGAAAGGGGAGGTAACAAGAGAGCGTCACTGGACCAGTTGAACCTCTTGTATCTAATTGGCAATGTCCACCTAGATTCCCACTGGTGTGTGTGTCCCTTGACTGTGACCTTCTCTGCTGAAGCACCAGGTCTGCTGCATCTCCCATGCCTAGTTCTGTGCTTTCTCCTGGTAGGTGTTGAGTACTAAGTTTTGAACAAATGAGGGAATCCATAAATAGATGTGAGACTCTGGGTAGAGTGGCAGTGAAGAGTGTTGCTGCTGTTGTTCAGTCTCTAAGTTGTGTTTGAACTCATTGTGACCCCATAGACTGAAAAATGCCAGGCTTCCCTGTCTTTCACTATCTCCTAGAGTTTGCTCAAACATGTGTCCATTGAGTCAATGATGCTATCTAACCATCCCATCCTCTGTCACACCCTTCTCCTCCTGCCCTCAATCTTTAGTAGCATCAGGGTCTTTTCCAATGATTTGGCTCTTCAAATCAAGTGGCCAAAGTATTGGAGCTTCAGCGTCAGCATTAGTCCTTCCAATGAATATTCAGGATTGATTTCCTTTAGGATTGACTGGTTTGATCTCCTTGCTGTCCAAAAGGCTCTCAAGAGTCTTCTCCAGCACCACAGTTTGAAAGCATCAATTCTTTGGTGCTCAACCTTCTTTAGGGTCCAACTCTCACATCTGTATGTGACTACTGGAAAAACTATAGGTTTGATTATATGGACCTTTGTCAACACAGTGATGGCTCTGATTTTTAATATGCTGTCTAGGTGTGTCAGAAAATCAATCCTGAATATTTATTGGAAGGACTGATGCTGACGCTGAAGCTCCAATACTTTGGCCACCTGATGCAAAAAACCAACTCACTGAAAAAGATCCTGATCTTGGGAAAGATTGAAGGCAAGAGGATAAGGGGATGACAGAGGATGAGATGGTTGAATGGCATCACTGACACAATGGACATGAGTTTGAGCAAGCTTCAGAAGACAATGAAGGATAGGGAAACCTGGCATGCTGCAGTTTATGGGGTCACAAAGAGTCGGAAATGACTGACTGACTGAACAATGACAATAACAACCAGGTTTGTCATAGCATTTCTTCCAAGGAGCAAGGGTATTTTAATTTCATGGCTGCACTCACTGTCCACAGTGATTTTGAGGCACAAAAAATAAAATCTGGCACTGTTTCCATTTTTCCCCCATCTAAATGCCATGAAGTGATGGGACTGGACGCCATGATCTCAGAGTTTTGAATGTTGAATTTTAAGCCAGTTTTTTCACTCTCTTCTTTTACCCTCATCAAGAGGCTCTTTTAGTTATTCTTAGCTTTCTGCCATTGGAGTGGTATCATCTGCCTATCTGAGGTTATTGATGTTTCTCCCTGTAATCTTGATTCCAGCTTGTGACTCATCCAGCCTGGCATTTCTTATGATGTACTCTGCATATAAGTTAAATAATCAGGGTGACCACATACAGCCTTGATGTAATCCTTTTCCAATTTTTTACCAGTCTTTTGTTCCAAGTCCAGTTCTAACTGTTGTTTCTTGCCCAGCAAACAGGTTTCTCAGGAGACAGGTAAGGTGGTCTGGTATTCCCATCCCTTTAAGAATTTTCCACAGTTTGTTATGATCCACACAGTCAAAGGCTTTAGTGTAGTCAATGAAGTAGAAGTAGATGTTTTTCTGGAATTCCCTTGCTTTTTCTATGATCTAACAGATGTTGGCAATTTGATCTCTGGGTTCTTTGCCTTTTCTAAAGCCAGTTTGAACATCTGGAAGTCCTCAGTTTATGTACTGTTGAAAAATAGCTTGAAGGATTTTGAGTATTACCTTGCTAGTATGTGAAATTAGTATGGTATGTTGAACATTCTTTGGCATTGCTTTTATTTGGGATTGGAATGAAAACTGACCTTTTCCAGTCCTGGGGACACTGCTGAGTTTTCCAAATTTGCTGACATATTGAATGCAGCACTTTAACAGCATCATCTTTTAGGATTTGAACTAGCTCAGCTGGAATTTCATCACCTCCAATAGTTTTTTTCATAGTGATGCTTCCTAAGGCCCACTTGACTTTGCACTCCACGATGGCTGGCTTTAGGTTAGTGACCACACCATTGTGATTATCTGGGTCATGAAGATCTTTTTGTGTAGTTCTTCTGTGTATTCTTGCCACCTCTTCCTAATCTTTTCTGCTTCTGTTAGGTCCTTGCCATTTCTGTCCTTTATTGTGCCCATCTTTGCATGAAATTTTCCCCTTGATATCACCACTTTTCTTAAAGAGATCTCTAGTCTTTCCCATTCTATTGTTTTCCTCTATTTCTTTGCATTGTTCACTTAAGAAGTCTTTCTTATCTCTTCTTGCCATTCTCTGGAACTCTGAATTCAGTTGGGTATATCTTTCCCTTTCTTCTTTGCAAGGAGAAAATAAATATTAATTTTTTCTTTTGTGCTCAATTTTCATCTTATTATTCCTGTGACAGGACTATCTGCTCCCAATTTATAACAGTGAGAGAGTCTATGAAAATATTGACCCAATTGGCTTGAACACATGAAGACAGCACATATAACTTGTTTTCTGTTTAAGCAAACTCCATATACAAAAACCCACGCTTATAAAATCAGTGGTGAGATTCACATTACAGAAAGCCAGTGGACTTTTCAAAACCTTGTCCTGCAATAGTGACCACATTCTCTTAACTCAAAGCTTCATGATTTTTGTTTCTGTTTGTAATCTACTCTGTGCTTTTCGGAAGCACACCTATGACATAAATGAGAATGTTACCAGCAGCAACCTCCGGCTCTTACTGGGAATGAATTGGGACTTTCGAGAGCACCATTTGGATTCCAGATTATTCTGAGGCAGGCCTTTCACAGAGCCAGTCTTTTCCTGGAGATTGCCCATGGATGCCAAAGACAACTTCTTTTATGAGAGCTAGAAACCCTGGTAAGGAGTGAATGATAGCACGGTAACTCATGCCTTGTAGCTGGTTCTTGGGAATGCTGGAGCCAAAGTTCCATCCCCACAACTAGGTGAGAATCAATTCAGAGCAGTTCAGTGAGGGAAGAAACATATTATGATTCTGTGTTCAATTCCAAAGTGTTACTTTAAAGAAATATTTATATCACTAATGAAGTCAGGGGCTGTATAAATCTTGTGTGCTGAATTATCATGTAATGAAGCCATTGCTCAGAATTCTGATTAACCCACCAGGTCAGTCAATTTCTCCTGCCTGCTTTATAGTGATAAATAGCCCATGAAGTGCTCTGTGTGGCAATGACCTTCCTCATTTCAAATGTCTTGCACAGTCAAAGGGGAAATCCCTCGTCTTGCATGTGAACTCAATACTCAACTCCATGGTCAGCTCCAGCCCACCCGTCCATGCCTTTCAGCCCACATGGCTTCTTCTGGTGTGCTAGTTCAGGACTCAACTGAGCAGATCTGTTAAACCTCACTTCAAAAAAGGCCTCTTCTAGGAAGTCTTGGATTAATCCCTTCAGAATCTCCCCTTGAGCTCTTCCTTCTCAGCTCTCATATATTGCAATTGGACTGCATTATTCTGCATTTAGCACACTGCTTTGGCAAGTGAAAGAGAGATGGAAAAGTGATTCTATCAAGGTGGGACTGGAACATAGAAAGGAGCCCGAATCACTGTCATTGCCAGAATCTCCAGTCTTCATGAACAGTTCTTCCACTTCAGTGATTCTTAACCTTCAGGGACCAAGGAGCCTCTCTAAGCCTCTGATAAAAGCAGGAGCTCCTCTTAGAAATATGTTCACAAACAGACACGCAAAATGTCACCTCTGAGTTTCAGGGAGTTTATGAACTTCCCACGGAGCATCCATAGGCCCCAGGTCAAGAGTCACCAATAATCACCCTTCATCATGAAATGATTTATGTGACACTGACTTGAGAATCATTCTATGAAAACATCTGGCATATCATTGGTTGATTTCCAAGGTTCTGCTTGGACCCTCTCCTGACCCCACTCCCTTCAGGTGGGCTCACTCATGCCCTAGGCTCCCACTGCTCTCTCTAGCCCCCTTGGTGGAACAGACAAGAGTTACAAAGGCTCTATGCAGAAACACACACTTAAGCCCACTCAGTGGGGCCCCTGATGGCTAGCACTCTCACATGCCACCTGAAGTCCATCCACAGACTAAACATGCAGAATCTCTGATGTAGAGGGAACCACATCTTGTACCAAGTGGATTCAGGCATATGGTATTTTAATGTGGCATATAACTCTATTCCAGTGATTCATAGAAACAAATCTTAAGCTTTCAAATAGCTATATAGTCCAGTTTCCAATCTTCATGGCTTCTTACTTCATTACAGAAATCCTGATCAAGCTTCCAGTGCCAAAAGTGCAGGTGACTCACATACAGCTCAGCAGAGCCCAGTCTGGTCCCCCAGGCTCTGCCACAACCCTCTTGGGAACTATGAGTGAGCTTTCAGGCAGACCTTGGCCCACCATGCTCAACTGGGGCCTAAATCACCTTGTTTCATTACCCTATTAAACCCCAAGTCTTTTATTTTGGTGCTATTTACAAGATAATAAGATCCAGCACAGCCTAGTCATGAAAAAGATCTATTGCCTCTAATGAATTCTAATTTTGCAAGCAGCTCCATCTTATATCAATAGCTAAACATAATATTACTGGTTTGCCTTTACCTTGTTTGTCTGTAAATTTGATGCATTTCTACTCTTAACAATAAATATTCATAATCTAAGCCAAATGGGTTTTACAAATGCAGCCCCTTCATGTGTGAAGTAGAATGTTAAAATTGAAAGAATATGAACTTCAGAGTCAAGAGGAAAAGTGTTGAACTCTCTGCACTGCCATGTCCCAGCTGTGTCTTACATTAATCATTGAAGTTTTCTGAGCCTCAGTTTCATAATCTATACAATGGGTCTAATAAGGTCCTCTTTTAAGATTGTTTTGAGGATTCTAATGAAATGATGACTTCTGAAAGGACTTTATTGATTTGAAGTGCTATAAATTTATAATGACCATTTCCTGTTTACTATACAAATGATTTTTGAAAGAACAAATGACAAAGGTGGGTGGAAAGAATTAATGATCTTGAGCACCACTTTATACAAGTATTAGAGAGAATTCACGCAGATTGTTTCATTATTATTGGTATTAACCTTTAAGAATAAAAACAGAGCATTTGGGGGCACTTTCTTAGTAGTCCAGTGGTTAAGACCGTGTGCTTCCACTGCTAGGGGCACGAGTTTGATCCCTGGTTGGGGAACTAACATCCCACATACCGGGTGGTGGGTGGCCACAGAAAATAAATAAATAAAACACAGCAATATAGGTGAGACAAAGTGAAACAGTCACAGGCTAAGCAGTGGGGCTTTCACTTGTAATCTCAGCTCTGGCAGTAATGTGCCAAGTCACTTAATTGCTTTTTGGTTCAGTTTCCTCATCTGCCAATGGAGCTAATACCAACTGCTTAATTTATCCAAGGGGATTAAATTGACTTTAAAAATCATAAGGGAAAGAAAAAAAGCTGGAGAATGGCAGCAGGGTGAGGAGGAGAGACAAAAGTAAAGAATGAGGAGCAAGAAGAAGAAAGAGGCAAGAAAGCAGGTAATGCTGCATCTGAGAGAGCTGCAGGCAGAGAGGAAGCCAGAGAAGGAGAGAAGATCTGAAAGCCTTTGCACAGGGGGGAAAGTGGGGAGGTGGCGAGTGGGGACAGTCCTCAAAGGGAAGATTTGGTGTGCAGGTCTACTTTTAACGCTGCATGGAGGAGATCCTGTTCTGGGGACACAGATTACTAATCCAACTGGCGGGAACCCTGGGGACATATTTGTCGTAATTAAATTCCCAGAAAGTGAAGGCATTTGATATAAGCTTCAGATCAGCAGAAAAATTGATTTTGGAAAGTGCACTAGGAGAAAAGGCAGCAGGATGGTTTAAGGAGGATTCTGTGTGGTAGGCTCAGCAACATCTTTGTTTTCTTAAGGAGTCAAATCATAGATGCAGGAAAGGTTCAACCTAAAAAAGAAGAGGCTGTGTGACATAGGAAGAGAGTAAGATTCGGATTTGAGGTCTGGACTGTCGAATCTAATGTGGGAGGGAGAGTGCTACCGAGTTCAATTCAAGGGCATTTTTGCCTTGAGCACTTCCTGTGCCCCAGGCCTTGGACGAGATATCAGTGATGAAACTTTTCTGCTACTTGAAAAATATTCACTGCACATCCGGTTTGACATCAAGTGTACAATCTCATTCCATATTCCTGGGTGACTGACACCAGTACTGTGCTCCTCCCAGCACCTGGCTGTCCATCTCTGGCTGCGGACACAGGGAGGGCCACAGACATGTAGAACAAGTAGAAAAGAAGGAAGAAGCTGAATTTCAGCTTGCAGTGAAATAAAGAATAAAAATAGAGAAAGAAGTTAGGGAGAAAGAGGAGAGGTGGGGACAGGCAGGGCAGGCTCAGCCTTCCCTGGGAAGAGAAGGTTCATTCATAGAGGAGGCAGCAGGTGGAGGTGGGGCAGGTTGGGGCATCCAAGAAACCCATAGAGAAGAGAATGGAGATGAGCCCATAGAGAAGGTCCCAGTTTGTAAAGGAAGAGGCAGAAGGGCAGAAGGAAGGGTAGCAGGTAAATGGAGGCAAGAGGAGGAAAGAAAGATGGGAGAGGTAAGAAGAAACCTGGAAGGGCTAATTAAAATAACACCATGGGGTGGGACGGCAAGGGTGCATCTTAAAACAGGTAGTACAAATAATTGGAAGCTCAAGACAGAGCCTGTGGGGCTCTGAGAGCAAAGAAAAAGGATGTAATTTTAGTGTAAGAAACAAGACTGAATACAAAGAAGGACATGTATTATGTATGAAAGGACACGGCTTGCAGGCTCTTTGCAGTGGTCAACAGGGGGAAGAAGTCAGACAGGAGAGAAAGTTTGCCTGGCTCACATCGTGCAGCATATCTGAGGCCGGAGCTGGACATGTCTGAAGAGAGATGTCTATGATGCATAACCTTCTTTATTGCGAGAATGAAGTGGTTCTTGACTGGGAGCAGTTTTGTCCCCCAGAGGTCAGATGGTCATGAATGGAGTAGGGTGGGTGCTCCTGGCGTCTAGTGAGTAGAGGCCACAGATGCTGCTAAACATCTTACAATGCCCAGAACCACCCATACACCAAAGGTTAATTGAACCAAAAGCATCAGTGGTGCCAAGGACAAGAAACCTTGGTAAGTATTCTCATCTCCATGTGGAATCACTATTCCTATGGATGGTGGTGACAAGGGATATCTTTCAACCTCCTAATGAATGTAAACTCAGTTCTCTGTCTGTCAGAGTCTCTTCTGGGTTAACTTAGTATCTTTGGGTAAATGCTCAGTGTTACAAGGTTTCCAAGCCTAACCCTGTATTTCAATCTCCCCAAGATGGTGACAGAGGTTGATATGGGGCTCCCTCTGTGGCTCCTCACTGGCCTCTACAGTAATGCCCCCAGATTGCCCCACTCCATCACTCAGCACCTTCCTGACATCCAGTGATAAGATTCAGGGCTTGCAAAATGTAGAGTCCATTCTCCTGGGCCAGTGCTGGCCCGATGTTGTGTTCCACGTAGCTGACGTGGCCCTGCCACAGCCTATGACTATCCTTTAGGTCCTCAGAGTCTCAGCACATCCTCCATTCAGCCCCTGGATTAATTTGTCCACCTGCAGCTTCTGCCCTGGGGCCACCTCTCCCCTTCCGACAGTGGCCCCATGGTAGGCCTGTTGGTTCTCAACATTCAGGGCCCTTCCAGGTCCTCCACTGGGAGCACGTGGAAACATCTGGATCCCTCTGCGTCAGGCAGGAGCTGAGGGAGAAGTGGCTCTTCCGTGTGCATGGGTTTCTCCTCTATTATGATTGCTCCTCGTTGAGGAGGAGCTCTCTGAATGGTGGTCTCCCAGAGTCCTAGAGAGCAAAGATGTCCAGTCCAGTCTGTTGTCAATTCTTCCTTAAACTTTGTAGGCAACACTTTCATCAGACCTCCACCTCTCACCTTCCAGGTTGCACTCATCAATATGGAGTGGCTGGTGGAAGCGGCACACCACGGTCTGATTTCTTACTCATACTTCTCTCTTTCATTTCTCTCTCTGGCACTTTGCAGTGTGCTCCACTTTTGTTACTTTGCTTGCCTCATAGAGATATTCTGGGTTTCCTCAAGTGATGCCTTAGAGTAAAGCTCTAGGGCCCCATTTAAGCTGTCTTGCCCCTTCCTTTGTTGCTTCCCTTTCCCCTCCTTCACTCTATCCCTCCCTTTCTCCCTTCTTTCTTTCCTTCCTTCACAGCCTTATTTAGATATAATTCACTTACTATATAAAAGCTACCATTTAAAAATATACAATTCAGAGGTTTATAGTATATTCACAGAGTTACACAACCCCCACCACTATCTGATTTTAGAACAATTTCAAAAGCTCAAAAGAAACCACACATCCATTAGCAGTTCCCATTCCACTCTCTCTACAGTACCTGGCAACCATTATTCTACTTTTGGTCTCTATGAATTTTCCTAATCTGGACATTTCACATAAGTGCAATCACACAATACATGGCCTTTAGTGGCTGGCTTCTTTCACTTAGCACAATGCTTTCAAGGATCATCCCCGTTGCAGCCTGTACCAGAATCCATTCCTTTTTGTGGCTGAATAATATTCCACAGTGCTGACAGATCACACATTGCAATTTCAATCATCAGCTGATAGACAAGTGTACAGGATGGTATAAATAATGCTTCTATGAATATCCATATCTGGGCTTTTCTTTGAACATAGGTTTTCCTTTTTCTTGGGAATATATCAAGGACTTGAATTGCTGGGTCATAGACAACTCCATGTTTAATTTTTGAGGAACTGTGACACGTTTTCAAAGTAGCTGCAATATTTTATGCTCCCACCAGCAATGCAGCTTTAGCCCTGTATCCAAACCAGCACTTAGATGATCAGTCTTTTGCTATAGTTTTCCAAGTGAATATCAGTTTTTCCTTTTGACATATAAAAGGAAATTTGGAAATTTAGAGATTCCTGACTCTAAAGGCCACTGTCTCCAAGAGGACTTAAACACACCTAACTTGATGATGGAAGCCTAGTAATGACTATTTTTAAAAAGTAGTGCTCCTTTTTAAAGCACTTAAATCCACTGATTTAATGGCAGAGGGTGATGGAGGATTTAACAGGGCATTATGATTTTAGAAGAAGGAAAGGTATATTGCTTGGGTACTTGATACACATGCACACAGACATGAGAGTGGAAAAGATCAACATTGGGAATGGATATAATCCTATAACCCCTAAACTGTATGCTTGTTGTTGTTGTTCAGTCACTCAGTTGTGTCTGACTCTTTGTGTCTCTATGGACTGTGGCTTAAACTCATATCCATTGAATCAGTGATGCCATCCAACTATCTCATCCTCTGTTGTCCCATTCTCCTCCTGCCTTCAGTCTTTCCCAGCATCAGTTCTTTTCCAATGAGTTGGCTCTTCACATCAGGTGGCCCAAGTATTGGAGTTTCAGCTTCAGCATCAGTCCTTCCAATGAATATTCATGGTTGATTTCCTTTAGGATTGACTGGTTTGATTTCCTTGCAGTCCAGGGGACTCTCAGGAGTCTTCTCCAACACCACAGTTCAAAGGCATCAATTCTTCAGTGCTCAGTCTTCTTTAGGATTGAACTCTCACATCCATACATGACTACTGGAAAAACCATAGCTTTGACTATACAGATCTTTGTAGGCAAAATAGAGAAGGGAATGGCAAACCACTTCAGCATTCTTGCCTTGAGAACCCCATGAACAGTATGAAAAGGCAAAATGTATGGTAAAGAGGAGATATATCACAGGTTTCTTGATCAAGGGGTGATGGTGGGAGGCAATCATTAATTATATCAATGAAAAAAGGATGATAATGTTGAAAGCAGCAAAAACATGCCAAATATTTAGAGTTGGCATAGATGAATCTGGAAATGAAGGCTACCTACCAATATCCTCTGTGGAAAAAATTACCAAAAAAAAAAAAAAAGGCAGGTTAGCAGAATGACTGGGAAATGAATACTAGAATAGGTAGTGTGTAATCAAAAGGGAAAGGGCCTGACTTTTCTGATTATAGTCTGGTAATAACTGAAATGAATTTCTCGGAAGACAGAACACTTGACATGGATATAAGGAACAGATGTACATTACTATTAGAACAGAGCAGAATTTAAATTATGGTGATAGAAAAGATCAAAGAACATGAAGCTTATGTGCTTTCTAAGATATTAGGGAGTGGTAGGACCTGCTCTGAGAAGACAAAGTTGTCAAGGTCTCAAGATATGCACCATCAAGAGCAAGTCTTCAGGATGAACTCTGTGAAACTCTAATATGGGGGATTGACCTATCTCAGGAAAACTGAAACCTGGTGTGGTGAAAAAAGAAAAAGCTATTGATGTGGGTTTCTAGTCTGACTTTATAAATTGAGACAAGGAGTTAATTCTCCCAGAATGCTCATCTGTAAAGGGTTAATAACAATATCTATCTTAAATGTTAAATTGTTGGTTAATTGTTGGGTGGTACAGCATCTGTAAAGTATCTAGCACACGGTAGGCATTTGTTATATAATAGCTCTTGGTATTGCTATTGGGTTTGACAACAGTTTTTCATAGAGAGATGAGGGATGTGAAAAATTGGATACCACTGGCATTATTGAAAGCGAACTACATTAAATTAGCAGCAAACCTAGACCCAAGATCAGGCAAGGCTATCAGTGGAACTTTATCCAGAGATAACCGGTAGGCTTGAACTTGAGACACGGCAGAAAATGTCCATAGAGGGAGGTTAGAAAGGATACTGTGGGTAAATAAAGAAAAATTCATCTGATTCTCAACAAACATTGACTTTCTCTTTCAGTTGTGGTGAAGTGACCACCCTGTTTAAATTAACCCCCAGCACTCTTTACCCACTTGCATCCCACTTGTATTGTTTCCCCCACTGCACTCAGCACAATCCATCTAATGCCTCTGTCTATTCTATCTAATGCCAGTGTCACAAGGGAAGAGTTTTTACCTCTGTTGTTGACTGCTCTACACTCTGCCCAGAACCATACAAGACACATAGCAGACACTTAAAATATTTCAAGAAAGGCAAAATGACTTAGTCAATGAATAAATAAATGACTTAGTCAATGTCAATGCAATTACATGCCCAGGATCAACAGTTAGAAAAGTTAGAATAAAGTGGGTGGGAAGAGAAATAAATGGGAAGCGAAGAGTGAGGCAGAGCCTCACTATTGAAGCCTTAACCTCCAATGTGATGGTATTTAGAGATGGGGCCTTTGGAAGGTGATTAGGGTTAGGTGAGGTCGTAAGGGTGAGGCCCTCATGATGGGATTAGTGCTAGACACCAGGGAGCTCACTCTCCTTCTCTCCATGCACTCAGAGGAAATACCGCATGTGTTCACAACAGGAAGATGGTCACCTACAAGCTGAAAAGCAAGTCCTCACTAGTACCCAACTTTGCCAGCACCCTAATCTCAGACTTCTGGCCTTAAGAACTGTGAGAAAATACTCTTCTGTTGTTTAAGTCATGCAGTCTGTAGTATTTTGTCATGGCAGCCTGAGCTGACTAAGACATTTAGTATTCAGCACCCAGGGATAACTTACACTATACAGAGTGTATATCTGGGCCCAATGTCAACTTTTTGAAAACTTGAAATTCTTACTTTGCTGAATCTCATGGGGTAATCTCCACTTCTCTACACTTGCACTAAGAGTTTTCCATTTTGGCCCAGGTCATCGCCTCCTTTGGCTAACCACCCCAGTCAGGGCTGACTGAGTTGATGGTTACATCACTGTGGCAAGAGTAGCAGAAGAGAGGCAGCATGGATTCAAAACATATAGAGTAGGCTTACATTGCTGAAACAAAACACATATCTATAAACATGGGACACAAATGGAAAAGTGTCAGCAGAAGAGGCATACATGGAAGAAGGGTTCGTCAGACTCTTTCACAATTGTATATAAGGGAATATTTTGCTGAAAGACATTGGTGCACAGGAATAAAAGCAGCAGAAAAGAAGTGAAAACTGGAGACTTTGGCAGTTTGTCATGAGGAAATTATAAGACTGGTAAGAAACATTCTGACACCAGTTCCTTGGTCGCTGCATGGCTCCCTTCAAAATATGTAGGCTTGCCAGAGGGGACCCCTGGCATGGCAGTCTGGATTTATAGTTAGAAGGCAGCATGCCAACAGAGAAGTGAGGGCTGAACATTATCAATATGGAACTATTTGAGAGCTTCATATTTTAGTGCTTCAAGGTTATAAGAAGGCTGAAGAAAGACTCCCATGATGGTCCAGTGTTTAAGACTCTGAGTTCCCAATGCAAGGGGCACAGATTTGATTCCTAGTCTGTGAACTAAGATCCTGCAGGTGGCACAGTGGTAACAAATCTGCGTGCAATGCAGGAGATGCAGGTTTGATCCCTGAATAAGGAATATCCCGTGGAGAAGGAAATGGCAACCCACTCCAGGATTCTTGCCTGGAAAATCTCATGGACAGAGGAACCTGTTGGGCTACAATCCCTGGGATCACAAAGAGTTGGACACAACTGAGCAACTGAACTTGTACTTTGTGTCTGGCTTCTTTGGGGCATCAGTATTTTTAAGCCTCTCTGGATAGTTCTAATGAAGTCAAAGATGACTATATGGACTTTGAAGATGGTGCTTTTTATCACCTATTTCCATATTTTATTATGTCTTTTTCCTTCCTAGTGTATGAGTTCCTTGAAGGTAGTGTGTATATTAGTCACTCAGTCATGTCTGACTCTTTGAGACTCTGTGGACTGTAGCCCACCAGGCTCCTCTGGCCATGGGATTCTCTAGGCAAGAATACTGGAGTGGGTTGCCATGCCCTCCTCTAGGGGATCTTCCCAATCCAGGGATCCAATTTGAGTCTCCTTCATTGCAGGCAGTTCCTTTACTGTCTGAGCCACCAGGGAAGCCTTCATTGAAGGCAGTCATATATGTCATACATTTGTTATACTCTAAACACCTGGCTCATTATATACCCCATACTGTTAATTCAATAATTTATTTAAAGGATGAATAAATACACAAGACATGTTACAAAAATCACCTTTTATGGAGTTATGTATTTATTACAAATTTTATTTCTTGGGAATGGACAAGTATCAAATTCTCACAGACTCCTGGTATGGCCTATCCAAGGCTTCCTGGGTGCCAAGCACTGCTCTAGGAATTTTGGATATAGTTGTAGGAACATAACAGAGAAATTTCATACCTTCATGGGGCTCAAAGTCTGGTAGAGGAGTCAGATCATTAATAACTATAAAACTTAAGAAAATTTTAAGTGGTGATAAGTATTTTAAGACAGTAGACCTGAGTGCTAAGAGGTGCATGGGGAGTGGAGAGGAAAAGGCAGACTGTTTCAGACATCTGCGCTGGGAGAACCCAGTCCCTCAGACTGATCTCATATGCAGAAGCCAGCTCCAAATGAAACTGCCAGACAGAATGTACAAAGTACAGAGAAAATTGTTAATCAGCAATTTAAAAATAATGATGTGTTTAGTCACTGAGTCGTGTCTGATTCTCTGCAGCCCTGCAGCCCTGCCCATGGAATTTTCCAGACAAGAATACTGGAGCAAGTTGCCATTTCCTATTCCAGGGGTTACAAATAATGAAGGCAACTTTAAAAATAACACTGTATTCAACAGAAACAGCATAGTGTGGTAAAAGAACATGGTCATAGGAATTCAAGCCAGTTCTATTTGAAAGTGTGTCATTGCCATGGGCTGTAGAGAATCAACACATGATGCCCTCCTTGAGTCCAATGGACACAACAAGAGCAATACAAGGGAAAATCTGAATTCCCACAGAATCCAGAGCGAGGGAAGAGACCATCCAAGTGACAAAGACTTTTTGATTCCTGTACCAACATCCTAGAATCTTATTTCTTGCCTAGACAAATATGGATGAAGTGTCCCTCTTCACACTGATGTCATACAATATTTGTCTTACTTAACATACTAATCTCTATGTCCATCCACGTTGCTGCAGATTGTAGAATTTCATTCTTTTTTATGACTGATTAATATTCCATTGTATATATACATACACACAAACATTTTCTCCATTCATCTGTTACTGGGCACTTAGATTGCTTTCATATTGTGGCTATTGTAAATAGTGCTGCTATGAACATTGTGGTACATTTATCTTTAACAATGATGTTTCTGTTTCTTTCTGGATATATGCCCAGGAGTGGAACTGCTTGATCATATGGTAGTTCATGATACCAATTCTCATCAAACTGGGTACTGAAGGAATATATTTCAACATAATAAAGGCCATTGATCATATAAAGGCTGAGGCATGCTGGATGCAGAGAAACTGAAGATGTAGTGAACCAAATTTTGGAAATAACTACAACAGGAAGTCTAAAAAACAAAGAGGTCATTTTCATCTCATCAGTCCTAGATGAAGAGATCAAGCCCCAAGCCTTTGGAGTGGGAGCACTGATTCCAAGACCTAGACTACCAGAGAACTAACCCTAGGGAGTATCAAATAGTGAGAACTCACACAAAGGAAACCACTTGAATACAAGACCCAGCATCACCCAACCACCAGTAGCACTCTGTGCAGGATGCCTCATCTAAACAACAAACAAAACAAAAATACAAACCCAATCATCATCAGACAGGATTGCCACCTCACTAAGTCTTGCCCATCAGAGGGGGAAAAAAACTCAGCACAAATCTCAGCCTATACAAAGCTTATACAAACAAATGGACCAACCTTAGAAGGGCAGAGATCAAAAGGAAGAAAGAATTCAACCTTGAAGCCTAGGAAAAGGAGACCTCAAACACAATAAGTTAAAAAAATAATGAAAAGGCAGAGAGATACTATACTACACAAATGAAGGAACAAACTAGAAACACAGAAGTCCAAATTAATGAAGAAGAAATAGGCAAACTTGAAAAAGAATTCAGAATAATGGTGGTAAAGATGATCAAAAACCTTGAAAACAGAATGGAGAAAATGCAAGAATCAATTAACAAAGATCTAGAAGAATTAAAGAATAAACATATAGAGACAACACAATTACTGAAATTAAAAATACTCTAGAAGGAATCAATAGCAGAATATCTGAAACAGAAGAACGAATCAGTGAGCTGGAAGGTAAAATGGTGAATAACTTCTGAAGAGCAGAATAAAGGCCATTGATGACAAGCCTACAACTAAAATCATGCTCAGTGGTAAAAAGCTGATGGTCTTTCCTCTAAATTCAAAAACAAGACAACAATGTCCACTCTCATCACTGCTATTTAACATAATATTGGAAGTCATATCCACAACAATCAGAAAAGAAACAGAAATAAAATGCATCTAAATTGGAAGGAAAGAAGTAAAACATTTTTCAGATGACATGATACTTTATATAGAAAACCCTAAAATCTTCACCTCAAAATTATTAGAACCAATAAATTAATTCATCAAAGTTTCAGGATGCAAGATTAACACACAGAAATCTGTCATATTTCTACACACTAATAACATAATATCAAAAGGAGAAAGTTTTTTTTTAACCCCGTTTAAAATCATGTCAAAAATAAAATGAAATACCTAGGGGTAAACTTAACCAAGGAAGTGAAACCTATACTCTGAAGACTATAAGACACTGATGAAGGAAATTTAACATGACACAAAGAAATGGAAAGATATTCTATGCTCTTGGATAAGAATAATTAATATTGTTAAAATGGTCATACTACCCAAAGCAATCTACACAGTTAATGCAATCTCTATCAAAATACCCATGACATTTTTCACAGAACTAGAACAAATAATCCTAAAAGTCATATGAAACCACAAAGCACCCTGAATAGCCAAAACAATCTTGAGAAAGAAGAACAAAGTTGGAGGATATCACACACTTGTCTTCAGATTATACTACAAAGTTACAGTACTCAAAATGACATGCATGCATGTGTGTTCAGTTGCTTCAGTCATGTTTGATTCTTTGTGAATCTATGGACTGTAGCCCACCAGTCTCCTCTGCCCATGGGATTCTCCAGGCAAGAATACTGGAGTCGTTGCCATTTCATTCTCCAAGGGATATTCCTGACCCAGGGATCAAACCTACATCTCTTATGACTTCTGCATTGGCAGGAGGGTACTTTACAACTAGCGCCACTTGGAAAACCCATAATGGACATACGACATTGTCATTTCACAGTATTTATTTATATCAAATCATCATATTGTACACTTTAAACTTATAATGGACATATAACATTGTATAAGTTTAAAGTATACACAGGGCTTCCCTGATGGCCCAGAAGGTAAAGAATCCACCTGCAATGCAGGAGACTCAAGTTTTGTTTTTTTTTCATTTATTTTTATTAGTTGGAGGCTAATTACTTTACAATATTGTAGTGGTTTTGTCATGCATTGACATGAATCAGCCGTGGATTTACATGTATCCCCCATCCCAATCCCCCCTCCCACCTCCCTCTCCACCTGAATCCTCTGGGTCTTCCCAGGAGACTCAAGTTTGATTCCTGGGTCATGAAGATCCCCTGGAGAAGGAAATGACTACCCACTCCAGTATTCTAGAGAAGCCTGCAGGCTTCAGTCCATGGGCTTGCAAAGAGTCGGACACGATTGAGCGACTAACACTAATGTGTACAATGTGATGATGTGATATACATATATATTGTGAAATGATTACCACAATGAAGTTAGTTAAGAAATCCATCATCTCATAGTTAACATTTTTTGGGGGGTGATAACTTTTAAGGTCTATTCTCTTAGCAACTTTCGAGTATCCAGTACAGCATTGTTAACTACAGTCACCATGCTGTACATCAAATCCCCAGAACTTACTCTTAACTGAAAGTTTTTACCCTTTGCCCATCTTCACCCATTTCCCCCACAGTCCATCCCAATCTACTCTCTGTTTCTACGAGTTTGTTTCTGTTTTGTTTTGTCGAATTTTTGGCCATACCATGAGGAAGGCGGGACCTTAGGTCCCTGACCAGAGATCAAATCTACATCCCAAGCATTGGAAGGCAAAGCCTTAACCACTGGACCACCAGGGAAGTCCTGAGTTTGGTGGTTTTCTTTTTAGATTTCACATATAAGTGGAATCATACAGTCTCTGTCTTTCTCTTATTTCACTAAGCATAATGGCCTCAAGGTCCATCCATGTTGTCACAAAGGGCTGGATTTCTTTGCTTCTTATGGATGAATAGCATTCCCTTGTGTTCATATACCAGAGTCTCTTTTTTAATTTTATTGAGGTATAACTGGGAATAATTGACAAACATAATTGCATATATTTAAAGTCTAAAACATGATTTCATATACACATATATTGCAGAATGATTACTAAGATCAAGATAATTAGCACAATCCAATAGCTCAAGCAGTGAACTTCTTTTGTGTGTATGTGATGAGAATGCTTCAGACTACTCAGCAACTTTCAAGTACACGATACCATATTATTAACTAGAGTCACCATGTTGTATCTTAGATCCTTAGAACTTATTCTTCTTATAACTGAAAATTTCTACCCTTTGACTGGTTGTTATTCAGTCACTCTGTCATGTCTGACTCTGTGACCCCATGGACTGCAGCATGCCAGGCTTCCCTGTCCTTCACTATCTCCTGGAGTTTGCTCAAACTCATGTGCATTGAATCAATGATGCCATCCAATCTTCTCATCCTCTGTTGCCCCCTTCTCCTACTTCCTTCAATCTTTCCCACAATCAGGGTGTTTTCCAGTGAGTCAGCTCTTAGCATCAGGTGGCCAACGTATTGGAGCTTCAATTTCAGCCTAGTCCTTCCAATGAATATTCAGGATTGATATCCTTTAGGATTGACTGGATTAATCTCTTTGCAGTCCTAGGGACTTTCAAGAGTCTTCTCCAGCACCATAGTTTGAAAGCATCAATTCTTCAGCACTCAGCCTTCTTGGTGGTCCAACTCTCACATCCACACATGGCTACTGGAAAAAAAATAGCTTTGACTCTACAGAACTTTGTCAGCCAAGTGATGTCTTTGGGTTTTAATATCCTGTCTAGGTTTGTCATAGCTTTTCTTCCAAGGAGCAAGCATCTTTTAATTTCATGGCTGCAGTCTCCATCCAAAGTAGTTTTGGAGTCCAAGAAAATAAATTCTGTCACTGTTTCCATTGTTTATCTATTTGCCATAGAGTGATGGCACCAGATGCTATGATCTTCCTTTTTTGAATGTTGAGCTTTAAACCAGCTTTTTCACTCTCTTTTTTCAGCTTCATCAAAAGGTTCTTTAGTCCCTCTTTGCTTTCTGCCATAAGGGTGGTGTATCTGCATATCTGAGGTTATTGTGATTTCTCCCCAAAATCTTGATTCCAGCTTGAGCTTCATCCATTGGTCTTTATGTCTGCTTTTGTTTCCCACAAAGTTCTTTGTACTCAAAGTGTTGAAGAAAACAAAGTCTCGTATAAATGTCAAATGATTTGGGGTATTGGGAAATATACATGTTGCTTTTTAAATTTTTTATTGGTGGATAATTGTTTTACAATATTGTGTTGGTTTTCTGCCATACATCAACATGAATCAGCCACAGGCATACATTTATGTCTCTTCCCTCTTGAATTTCCTCCCATCTCCCAACCCATCCCACCCCTCTAGGTTGTCACACAGCACTGAACACCCCATGTTTTAAAGACTATATGTACCCCCAATTAATTCATGCTTTCTATTACACTCAAGTCCAATCATTGACCTTCTATTCATTTATTCTTGGACTAATTTTTGAGATTTGTATCAATAGTTGCTTAATTGGCTCTGTCCAGAGGTTATTTTTCTACCTTGGGCACCAGCTGAGAAGGTGAAAGATGTACTGAAATAAGAAGGGAACCAACTGAGAGAGAGAGAGAGAAAGAAAGAGATTGGTTGATTAGTGACCCATAGGACACAACAGACGGTGTTTAGGGGTAATAATTAGGATACTGGAGTTCACAGTAGGAGAATAGTGTGAAAAACCTGGAACTTTACTGTGTATTAGATAAAAGCAGGGATACTAAAGATGAAGAATCACCCCATATCCCAAGCAATTAATTGCTCTTTCATTTATTCAAGGATGTTATGAAAAACTCCCAAGGTACATGGCATCCAAAATGTAACCACAATACTAAAAGGAACAAAAATATTGTCACAAGATTAGGTAAAGTATTAAATTGTGTTCATTTTACTCAAATAAAAGGCCTATAAATAACTATAATTTGCTTGCTAGCTTTTATATTAAGTTCAACATCATCTTCTAAAATTTGAAGTCTCCTTTGTTTTTCTTCAAAGCAAATATTTCCTTATTGGCAGGAATATAATCTCCTGTAAGGAACATAATCTACTCTAATATGTGTATACATTTTCCCTCTGTGGGTCCCAAATCTTAATTTATTAATATATCAAGTCATTAAAAACATGACTGATTGACTTAAACAATTAAGAAAACATAGGGGGAAACAATTTTGCATTGATAGAGAATGAACAAAAAAATTCAGTGAGTCATTTCTATTTTCAAGTCAATAATACATTTACAAGTGACATTACTAACATTTGTAGTAGTACATAAACTATGATTAGATTAATTATGAATAGTTAAACCTTTATTTATAGCTGTTGTCAACTCCACATTTCTTGGGAAAATCCTTAATCACCCACATTACAAATTGCCAACTCGTCTCATTTCTGCACAGAAAGCCATTGTTCACTGGTGAAAATGTGAAAGAGAAAATGTCAGGCAATCAAATCAGAGCATCCTGATAAGTCCTTCCTCCTCGAGTCAAACAAAACCTTTACCTTCCAGAGCAACAAATCAGCTTCTCACTGGACGCTAAAGCTATTAGATACTCTTTCAAATCCCAGAGAAGTGCTGCAAATTGGACCAGGACTAAGCCTTTCCATCTCTGTGTCCCCAGAGCCCAGCACAGGGCCTGGCACAGAGCAGACACTATGTAATTGGCTGTTGAATGGTGATGAATGACGTCATTTGTATATGAGGTACGAGGACAACCTCTACATCAGAAACTACACATGACAGAAATACATTCTGCCAAGTTAGTAAAACATTGGCCATAGGTCCAGTACCTTGGAATGCAAAACCAGAGCAATTTGCAGGAACCACTACCCAAGGGTATTGTTCAACTCTTTCATTGCTTTTGTCTCTCAACATAATGCATAGGACACCTCCTGTGTCCAAATCACCTGGTCCCGTCATTTATACTGAAACACGGATGGCCATAGAAACAGAGACTGTAGCACAAAGCTCAGGTTGTAATCTATTGGACCTATTGTTCACTATTGTCTATACATATTTAACAGAAAGTATTAACTTGTCTAAGAATATGCTTATTCAAGAGGACCACCCAGACAGAGTCACATAAAACCACAACACAGCCCTCTTCACTGTACTTTGGTCAATGAAGGTGTGCAACAGAGTATATATAATGTGATCTCATTGATTCAATTTTCACTGTACTTATAATGTTTTTACTGGCTGAAAGGAACACTATAATGGGAATCTAGCTTTAAAATCTCATACATTAAATCATGCAATCTAAAGATAACAACACTGAGCATTTCTGAGTCCCTTCATCATTCCAGTAATAGTGACATGTTTTTAAAAGGCTTCACAAGAATGCATATAAATTTTGCTAGCCTATCTCCCCAGGATGTTCAAAGAACAACCACCAAAAGGAAAACACCAATAATTTCCACTTGCTTGGCATAAATATGTACTCATCTTGGTGGAGTTCTTTACTGCATGGCAATTCCATAACATTTTAGTCTTTGGGTCTCAAAACAATTCCCAAGTTTACATATCTTATACTCATGTCCTTTGATAGATGACATTCTAGCCTAGGTCAAAGGCAGCCCATTTCATGGTCCAGCAATGATATTTTCAGGAGGGCATATGAACAAAGCCATTTACGTTTATATCCTTCTTTTAACAATGGCTCCTCTGTGCTAGAAGCTAGAGTCTCAAAGATGAAGCAAATGAAGGTCCTGCTTTTGAGGGGCAACTCCTAACCCTAATTCCAAATATTATCCTAACCTTGACTCACAGAGGTATGCAAACCCATACATTTCAATGAGCTTAAAAAACAGCAAGTAAAATAGTACACTATACCACAGCTTGTGAAACATTAGTCAAGAAAAATACATTATACCACAGCTTGTCAAACATTAGACAAGAAGGAAACCTAAAAGTTCAGTCTAATAAAGGTATCAAAAACAATGGAAAATACTGAAGTCTACTAGTGTTACCACCTCTTTAATCTTCTCTAGCATGTGAAAATAGTGTAAATACTTTATAATAATCTTATAAGAATCATTTTAATAATAAATAAAGTTCAAAAATATTAACACTATTTACTTCTAAATAGTATGAGAGTTCAGAATATTTATTCTGGATCAGACTGCCTAGGTTCAAATCTTACCTCTAAAGTTAACTAGCCACACATGGTCATGGTCAAGTTTCTTGATTCTGAAATACTTGAGCTTCTTCAATGGGAAAATGAGGATAATAATACATATGTACCTCAGAAGGTTACTTTAGAATGAGATGAGTTAATATACATAAAGCAGTCTGATCCAGAATAAATGTTCTTAACCCTCATACTATTTAGAAGTAAATATTGCTATTATTTTTAAATTTTATTTTTATTAAAATGATTCTTATAAAGCAATTATCCTCCAATGTGTGTGTGTGTGTTAGTCTCTCAGTCGTGCCCAACTCTTTGCGACGACATAGACTGTAGCCCACCGGGCTCCTCTGTCCATGAGATTTTCCAGGCAAGGATACTGGAGTGGGTTGCCATTTCCTTCTCCAGAGGATCTTCCCAACCCAGGAATCGAACCCCGGTCTCCTGCACTGCAGGCAGATTCTTTACCAACTGAGCTACAAGGGAAGCCCAATTATCCTCCAATAAAAAGAAATAAATACATTTAAAAAATACTTCCCTGGTAGCTCAGCTGGTAAAGAATCCGCCTGCATTGCAGGAGACCCCGGTTCGATTACTGGGTCAGGAAGATCCACTGGAGAAGGGATAGGCTACCCACTCACTCCAGTATTCTTGGGCTTGCCTGGTGGCTCAGCTGGTAAAGAATCCACCTGCAGTACAGGAGACTTGGGTTCAATCCCTGGGTTGGGAAGATCCCCTAGAGAAGGGAATGGCTACCCACTCCAGTATTCTTGCCTGGAGAATTCCAAGGACTGTATAGTCCATGGGGTCCCAAAGAGTTGGACATGACTGACTTTTACTTTTTCACTTTAAAAAATACATTTCCTTCAGCACTCAGTGTACCCTAATAACTGTGCTAGAAGCCAGGATTTCAAAGATGAAGCCTAGAAGGTCCCTGTCTCTAATCATGACCATAACCTTGACTCATTCACATATGCAAACCCATAACTTACAATGCAACAGGGCAAATACTAAGATATCAGCATGAATAGCATGATAGGGTGCCCTCCATTCTTCATCTATGACACTCACTGGCTTTCTCTCTCTCTTTCTACCTTCAACAAATATTCAACAAAATGTCTCAAGTCACAATATTTTGGGGGCAGACATCGTTTTAAGCATTTGGGATTTATCAATGTTCAAGATGAAAAAATCCCTGTATGTGGATCTTATACTTTAATGGGCGGTGGAAGACAGACAATAAATACTCAAGTTAATTCTATATGTTAGAGAGTTATAAGGACTAAGAGAAAAATAGAGCACAATAAGTGGCCTGATTGGATGTAGGTGACATTATAAGTAGGATAACTTGGGAGGTCTTGCTTAGTTAGTAAGACATGAGCAAACAGTTGAGAGCTGAGGGAGGTAGGTCTGAGGACACTGGGGTGAAGACTGTAAGTGGTCCTGACAAAGGGACCAGCTGAGTAAGGCAAAGGCCTTGGTGTAGCAGCATGCTTGATGGGCTCGATGGGCAGAGTAGACTGAGTGGCAAGAGCAGTGAAGGAGGAATAATAGGAGAGAAGGTCTGAGAGCTAATAAGATGGCTGGGCCAAATTAGGCCTCAGCAGCCACCACTGGTGACTTGTACTCTGAGTGAGTTGGGAGACCACAAGATGATTTTGCGTAGAGGAGGGTCGTGCTCTGATTCACATTTTATCAAGAATTCTGGCTGCTCTGGGAGGAATCAGTGGAAAAGACCCTGATGCTGGGAAAGATGGAAGGTGGGAGGAGAAGGGGACAACAGAGGATGTGATGGTTGGATGGCATCACTGACTCAATGGACATGAGTTTGAGTAAGCTCTGGGAATTGGTAATGGACAGGGAAGCCTGGCGTGCTGTAGTCTATGGGGTCGCAAAGAGTCAGACATGACTGAGCGACTGAACTGACTGACTGGGAGGAATTAAGTGTTGAGGACGAGAGGGCAGAAGAGTAGGAGGTTAATACAGCAATGTATTGATAGGTGAGAGAGGATGGTGGCTCAGACCAGGCTGGCAGAAGTGGAGGGTGAAGAAATGCTTAGACTGGGGAATATGCTTTGAAGGTATAGCCAAATAGGACCTGCTGATAGCCTGGATGTGGGATGTGAGAGCTTGAGGTGACAAAAGGTGAGTCTGGGAATTATGGCCTGAGAAACTGTAGGAATGGCCCATTGAGGGCACGGAGCTGGGGGAGATCAGGATTAGTTTGGAACCTAACAAATTTGCAATGTCTCCTAGCAACCCCAGTGGAGATGCCCAGTGGGTAGGCAGTTTTGGATAGATTAATCAGGAGCTCTAGAAGAGTCCACACTAGAGAAGCCATCAGTACGTCAATAGCATTTCAAGCCATGAGATCATGAGTGACTACATGTAGACAGAGAAGACTTTCAAGCTCCCATCATTTCTCCCACACACATTATGGAGGGAAAGGAGCCACATTTCCGTTTCAAATTTATGGACAGACATAGCCATGAGGTAGGGATCCAATGAAAAGGCACTTCCTTTATGGTAAAGGAAGCTGGTCTCTAGGACTTGACTCTTGTGTCCAAGAGGAAATCCTTTCAATTTTCTGGGTATCGGGTTATTTATCTGTAAAAATGGGCATAGTGTCACCTGCCCTGCCTCTGTCATGCACTCTGGAAGGCTTAAATGAGATCAAGAATGGTAAAAGTTTTGGTAAAGTGAAAAGCTCTGCCCAGAAGCCCAGAATACACTTACCTTGGCCTGTGGGGCTCTGCCCTTGGCTCACTTGACTCAGCACACCCTCCTCCACAGGCTGAGTTCTCAGTGTCTCTGCAAGGTCGCAGGAGACCTGTGTTCTAACCAAGGGACATGATGTGGGCCCAAGGATTCTTGTGGCATCAAGGAGCATATGGCCGACCAGGTCTTTGCTCTCGCCTGCCACTTCCTCCTTTCCTTTTATCTGTAGACTGCACTCAAGATAAGTCAAAGTGTGAAACTGACCACCAAACCAGAAGACCTTCCCTGGAGCAAGTGAGGGCCAGCAGGGTACAAATGAGCAGTGCACCATTTCCCTCGTTTACCAATGAGGTCACTGGCTCAGAGAGCTGAAGGGACATGCTTGTGGTCACAAGGCAGTTAAGTGACAAAGCCTTAAGGTTTGCTTGCCATCTTCCAGATAAAAGGTTTGCAGTTTTTGCCCAGAGGGAACACATTAGGCCCTGGAATTTAGGCAACAGCTGGGCACGAATGTCTGAGCATTTGCCAGAAAAACACACAAATCCACAGGATGCTGATTCACTGGCAAGAAATAGTAAGGATTTTCAGTTTTAGAAAAAAGTTAGGTGGACACCAGTTTCATTCTTCATTTCGGGTTCATGGTGTAGGGGTGAGGGGCAACATGGCTATTCAACCCACAGAGTGAAGCTTCTGAGATGGGACGTTGCCTATCTCTCAACCAGAGACCAACAGAAATAACTGCCTTCACGGCTGAGATATCATACCGAGATTTCAGATGAAAGCGCAGGCCAGGAAGTGGCTTCTGAAGCAATAGAAAGTCTATAAAGACAGCTTGCAGCTTTTCCTGTGTGTGTCTCTGTGCCTGTGTCTGTGTGTGTGCACAAGTGTGCATACATGCTCCAGAGAGCAGGGAAGGATTGAATTAAGCGGATCTCTTAGTAGATTTATTCTACCTAGAAGCAAAATATCTTTTCCCTATTTAAGTTTCCAGTTTTTCCAATTGGATGTGACCTTAAAAATTATAGCAGTAACTTTCACTTCTGATAACTAAGTTAAATTTCCAAGATGCAGTGGGTACACTATAGAGTTTTTAAAAAGTTACAGCAAATTCTATGAGCATATGATCCACTGTGGATATGACTCCAACAGCAGGCTTCAAAAGCAATATGAACTTTGCTTTGCTTTTGCCTTCTTTAATGTCATTTCAGAAAGGTAAGACACTTACATAGCCAAGCTGATGAGATGGTCTCCAGCATACACTAACCAGTAGTGTCCAGAGGGGGAACTGGCCACTTACTTTTCATATAAGTAGCTGAGGAAATTACCTGAATTAGAGTCAAGGAAACACACAAATGTGCTTGTCCTGATGAAAGGCCTGGAAAAGCTCATCAGTCAGCTAAGAACAGACTCTTTTTCTCCTTTGCCAGGGGATGCGCCGGATGAAACTGGGCCCAATTTCCCAACCTAGGACCTTGCACTCATAATATTCTTTTACAGCACTCTAACTTAAAAGCTAGTCATAAAATCAGGGGAGTAGACATAGACATTTTTTTTAAAGTATTAAAGATAGATAATAAAGATAAATTGCAAAGTAGAGAGTGGTTTCAATCTTTCTTCAATTGTAGGATGAGAGATGGAAGGGGAGCATTGTAGAACTAGAGACCAAAGCTTGACTCCTGATTCTGCCCTTTCTTAGCTGCGTGACCTTGAGCAAATGGACTAACCTTTCTGAACTTTAGTTTACTTCTCTGAAAGGGGCAAGGGGCCTATTTGATAAAGTTGTGGTGAGGATTCCATGAAATCACAGCATGTGAAGCCATAATCCATGTGCTCAGAAGAGAGTAGGTCTGCAGTTAGTGCTAGCTGTTAATGTTCTTCCCAGTCACTCTGTCAGTTTTTAAATGCTTAATTATATCAGGAAAGATTGTAAAGCAAATATTTCCAATCTCTTGCTGGTGTCTCTATTCCATTCCGAACCGACAAGACACTCTCCCCTCCCATTATTCTTCATACAGAAGCCACAGTGATCTTACAGAAATTTGCCTGTTCAAAATCTCATGATGGGGACTTCCCTGGGGGTCCAGTGGCTAAGACTTCTTGCTCTCAAGGCAGGTGACCCAGGTTCGATCCCATGTCAGGGAACACATGAGGCAACTAAGCATTCACATGCTGTAACTGAAGGTCCTGGTGCAGCCTAATAAATAAATATACATTAAAAAAAGAAAAGATCCTGCTATGGTTCCCATAACAGGAAAAAAAAATCCATATCCTCACAAGGCTCTCTAAGGTTCTTCTCCAGCCTGACCCACCACCCAGGACTTCTGCAGACTTGCTTCTTACTCCTCTCCTCTCTCTCACCCCCACAATCTCTTCCAGGCTGTTCTCCAAACTGGCTAGCAGAATTCTGCCCTGGGGTCTTTGCATTTGCAGCTCCTCCTACCTGAAATACTCTTTTCCCAAATAGCCATTTGCTATGCTCTTTCCCCTGGAGAAGGAAATGGTAACCCACTCCAGTATTCTTGCCTGGGGAATCCCATGGACAGAGGAGCCTGGCAGGCTACAGTCCAGGGGGTCACAAAGAGTCAGGCACAGTAAGCATGCATACTCCATGCTTTCTCAGCTCCCTGAAGGTCCTGTGTAAACACCCTCTTAGGGTGTGGAGAAAAGGGAACCCTCTTACACTGTTGGTGGGAATGCAAACTAGTACAGCCGCTATGGAAAACAGTGTGGAGATTTCTTAAAAAACTGGAAATAGAACTGCCATATGACCCAGCAATCCCACTTCTGGGCATACACACTGAGGAAACCAGATCTGAAAGAGACACGTGCACCCCAATGTTCATCGCAGCACTGTTTATAATAGCCAGGACATGGAAGCAACCTAGATGCCCATCAGCAGATGAATGGATAAGGAAGCTGTGGTACATATACACCATGGAATATTACTCAGCCATTAAAAAGAATTCATTTGAACCAGTTCTAATGAGATGGATGAAACTGGAGCCCATTATACAGAGTGAAGTAAGCCAGAAAGATAAAGATCATTACAGCATACTAACACATATATATGGAATTTAGAAAGATGGTAACGACAACCCTATATGCAAAACAGAAAAAGAGACTCAGAAGTACAGAACAGACTTTTGAACTCTATGGGAGAAGGTGAGGGTGGGATGTTTCGAAAGAACAGCATGTATACTATCGGTGGTGAAACAGATCACCAGCCCAGGTGGGATGCATGAGACAAGTGCTCAAGCCTGGTGCACTGGGAAGATCCAGAGGAATCGGGTGGAGAGGGAGGTGGGAGGGGGGATCGGGATGGGGAATACGTGTAAATCTATTGCTGATTCATGTCAATGTATGACAAAACCCACTGAAAAAATAAAATAAATAAAAAAAAAAAACACCCTCTTAGCTGTGAGCCTTCCCTACCATCTACTGGTCTACAGGAAAGAGAACCTCCCAACCCAGCCTTCTCTCCCTACCCAGCCTGGATTAACTTATTTCCATTGGGACTTCTCATCTGACACACTATCCAGTGTTTTTGATGATCTGTTTCATGCCTTCCCCGCTAGCAGAATGTAAGCTCCCTGAAGACAGGCATTTCTGTCTCTGTTTATTGGTCTATCCTGAGTGCCTAGAACAGTGCCCGGCCCACCATGGGGACATAATATAGATTTGTTAAATGAAGGATTAGGAAAAGAACCAAAGAAATTACCTACATTACTTTTCAGAAAAGCAAAATGGTATTAATTAACAATATGAAACTGTCATTGCTGAAATCAATCTGATAAGTACTAAAAGCAATTGACCTACAAAGCAGGGATAGCTCAGTGAGTGCTAATGTATTGCTGATTCAAAAGGCACATCTGAAAATGAAGGCGAGCTACAGGATAAGCTGAATTGAATCCTGTGAGACCCATATCTACATGCAGAAACCCTGACAGCCAATGTTCTAAACTCAATGAGGAGAGAGTTGGGAAATTCAGCTAGGGGTTCTTAAGAAGAATCTATTCAGTGTGAAGGCTCAGGTCTCCAACAGAGAGGCAACAGAGCCCAACCCCCCAAGACATGGCCTGAGGACCAGCAGCCTCAGCATCCCCTGGTAGACCCTCAGAAGTGCACACTCTCAGGCCCCTCCCCAGGCCTGAAGACCCAAAAACCTACATTTAAACTGGCCGCATGGGTGATACATCTGCACACAGAAGGTGGAGAAGGCCTGGAGTAGAAGGCAGTGTTTGAGCTCTCACTTGGGGTCAGAATCACCATTCTTCTAACATACCCGCCATAAAACTCCAGACAAGTCATGCAAATCCCCTGAACCTTAGTTTTATCATTGGTAAAGCAGGAATAATAAAAGCACCCCAAGTTCTAGGCCAACAACTATGATGATGATAGCAACAAAGATGACAATGGGTAACATGTACTGGGAATGCGCCAGGCAATATTCTCAGCACTCTTACTTTATTTATTTAACCCTCTCCATCCACCTGTGAGGGCTTCACAGATGGCACAAGTGGTAAAGAATCTGCCTGACAATGCAGGAGATGCTAGAGATGCAGGTTGAATCCCTGGGTTGGGAAGATCACCTGGAGAAGGAAATGGCACGCAAATCCAGTATTCCTGCCTGGGAAAGCCCATGGATGGGGGAGCCTGGAGGACATGGGGCCACAAAGAGCCAGACACAACTGAGCACACGTTGAGCACATCCACCTGTGAGGCTAATGACATTACTCCCATGAAGAATGGGAGGCTCAGATAGGTTAAGGGAATGAGCTGAGGCCACTCTGCCATGAAAGCACAAAGCCAGGATTTGCCTCATTAAGGTAATTGCAGGTATGCACTTGACCCAGTGCCTGGCTTAAAGGAAGTGATCACCACTTGTGCCTGCCATTAAGGTCTTTTTGCTGTCATTCAGATAAACAACACAATCTCTTCCCTTTGCTTGTTCTTCCCTTCCCACCTCTTATGGGGTTGAAAAGCCTTCTGAGATAAGTGAAAGAAAACAAGTGCAAAACTCCTCACATTGCATGCTCCCTTTTTTGTAATATCAATAAACTATATCAGTTCAGTTCAGTCGCTCAGTCATGTCCGACTTTTTGCGACCCCATGAATCACAGCATGCCAGGCCTCCCTGTCCATCAAAAACTCCTGAAGTTTATTTAAACTCATGTCCATCGAGTTGGTGATGCCATCCAGCCATCTCATCCTCTGTCGTCCCCTTCACCTACTGCCCCCAATCCCTCTCAGCATCATGGTCTTTTCCAATGAGTCAACTCTTCACATGAGGTGGCCAAAGTATTGGAGTTTCAGCATCAGCATCAGCCCTGATGCTGAACACCCAGGACTGATCTCCTTTAGGATGGACTGGTTGGATCTCCTTGCAGTCCAAGGGACTCTCAGGAGTCTTCTCCAACACCACAGTTCAAAAGGATCAATTTTTCGGCGCTCAGCTTTCTTCAGAGTCCAACTCTCACATCCATACATGACCACTGGAAAAACCATAGCCTTGACTAGACAGACCTTTGTTGGCAAAGTAATGTCTCTGCTTTTTAATATGCTATCTAGGTTGGTCATAACTTTCCTTCCAAGGAGTAAGCATCTTTTAATTTCATGGCTGCAATCATCATCTGCAGTGATTTCGGAGCCCAAAAAAATAAAGTCTGACACTGCTTCCACTGTTTCCCCATCTATTTCCCAAAGAAAGGCAATCCCAAAGAATGCTCAAACTACCGCACAATTGCTCTCATCTCACATGCTAGTAAAGTAATGCTCAAAATTCTCCAAGCCAGGCTTCAGCAATACATGAACCATGAACTTCCAGATGTTCAAGCTGGTTTTAGAAAAGACAGAGGAACCAGAGATCAAATTGCCAACATCTGCTGGATCGATGTTGCAAGAGATGCTGTATCGAAAAAGCAAGAGAGTTCCAGAAAAACATTTATTTCTGCTTTATTGACTATGCCAAAGCCTTTGACTGTGTGGATCACAATAAACTGTGGAAAATTCTGAAAGAGATGGGAATAACAGACCACCTGACCCACCTCTTGAGAAACCTATATGCAGGTCAGGAAGCAACAGTTAGAACTGGACATGGAACAACAGACTGTTTCCAAATAGGAAAAGTAGTACGTCAAGGCTGTATATTGTCACCCTGCTTGTTTAACTTATATGCAGAGTACATCATGAGAAACGCTGGGCTGGAAGAAGCACAAGCTGGAATCAAGATTGCTGGGAGAAATATCAATAACCTCAGATATGCAGATGACACCACCCTTATGGCAGAAAGTGAAGAGGAACTAAAAAACCTCTTGATGAAAGTGAAAGAGGATAGTGAAAAAGTTGGCTTAAAGCTCAATATTTGGAAAATAAACTATATATATATATATATAGAGAGAGAGAGAACAAAGTCTACAGGAAATAAACCCTACATGGTTAACTGAGATGACTACCTCAAATTATGTGGGATTGTGGGATTATGGAGGACAGTCACTGTCTAATTTGCATGTTACTATAGTCCTCATGGCTTTTTTAAAGACCAAACACATCTGTAAACAGAAAATCAATACAATTATTTAGAATAGAATGTGTGTATTTTGAAACCTGTAAATCCTTCTGTGGGCACTATTATTATAATTCTTATTACAGACTTGGAAGAAAACTTGTGTTTTGTAGGTAAAATCCATTTCACTCTCACTTGATGCTAAGCTTTGAGGGGACAGGAACTGTACATCACTTCCTTGTACCTCTGTATCCTCAACATATCAAGACTTCAGGGTAGGTGTCCCAGAAATGGGCATACAGTGTGACTGTATGCCTTTGCAGTGTGTAAAGGGTCTTTAGATTGGCACCGAGCAGTGGGATTTATTTTCAGAAACAGAATGAAGGTCCTAGCTTCATACACAAAGGCCAGGTAATAAGCCCCACATTATTGGGTGTTTATTAGAAATGTCAAATTGTATTACAAAGGTGCTTGCTATTGGCCAAGTTATATTGGTGTCATATCTTATTTAAAAATAACCTTTCAGCAAGTTGACATGAAAATATGTGTGTGTGTGTGTGTGTGTGTGTGTGTGTGTATGTGTGTGTGTGTTCTGGACCTGGGTTGTTTTGGACAGAAATATAGATAAGAGAGAAATGTGTCATTTCTTTCTAGACCAACTGTGCTTATTCATTTTCACCAACCCACCTGGGATGACACACGCTCCCCCAGGCCCCCAGTGGCTCCTTTTGAAAACTGACTCATGATTTGAAGTCCTTCAACCCAGGGATAATGTATCATTTCCACTTGCTATAGCTTTTCCTCAGGCAAGAGGACATATTCAGAGCAGAGGCGTACCTTACCCCAAGCATGCTTCTGTAGGAGATACCAGGTATGGTTTTCCCAGCACATCAAGCATCGGGCTCAGTAGACAGAACACTGGACCAAGAGTCAAGAGACCTAGATTTAAATGCTGTCTCTGAAACTTGGCTGTGTCAGTCTGAGCAAGTTATAACCTCTCATTAGCTTATAATATCATAACCACTTACTAGCTCTGTGTCCTTGGGGATATAGGATCTTGTAAAAATTGTCTTGCTTCCCTATACCTCAGTTTTCCCATCTATAAAATGGAATAACAGTAGCCCTTTCCTCATATGGCTGTTGGGCTGGTTGAAGGTGCTTTCTGGCACTCAACAAGTGCTCCTAGAATGTTAGCCACTACTGTCAAACACTATTTTTCTGTAAGTGGCCCTTTCAGTTCACAGAGAGCTTTGGTAACCACAGTCTCATTCATCCTCTTGGAGGATTCCTCTTGGAGGCAGTGGTGGTTCTAGCATAAACATCCCTTTACATAAAGCAGAACAATGTGGAGAAGGGTTCATGGACTGACCTGAGGCTACACGACAAATTTACAAGCCCAGAGCCTAAAACCTGAGCTTCTTCCTAACATCCCCTCTGCTCCTGGATTCAATTCAAAGCTATTTCCTGGGTCCTTGCCCCTCACTGGGGATAGGGAATCAGGCCCAGTGCTGGTCCTGCAAGAGATCACAGCTAGGTCAAAGACTGAGAATGCTGTCGTGCTATGAACTCAACTAATTACCACACAATGTGACAGGTAACATCGGAAGTTGTGCTCCAGACTGCATGAGAAACCTTACCTGCACGAACCAGTCTTTACGCTGTGAAATGAAAATGTTTATACAATTTGAAGTATCTCTTCAGAAATATCTCTAGAGGAGAAAAGAAGATAAAAAGATAATTCTGCTTCAGGAAAATATTCCTTTCTTTTCTATATGTGGGCCATATGATGCTCCCATGACCCTATTCCTCCGAAGAAAGAAAATCACATGGGTGGGTTTATAACACAGGTTCTAAATGCTCTAGAAGGTCACAGAGCAAAGGCTGAGGAAGTGCGAAGAGACAGGATGTCTTAGGAGCTTCCAAAAGTAGACAATTTGAGAAATATTGAATGACACCCCTTATACATGGAGTATAAAGAGAAATGATACAGATGAACTTATTTACAAAACAGAAAGAGTGCACTGGGAAGACCCAGAGGGATGGGTTGGGGAGGGAGGTGGGAGGGGGGATTGGGATGGGGAACACATGTAAATCCATGGCTGATTCATGTCAATGTATGGCAAAAACCACTACAATATTGTAAAGTAATTAGCCTCCAACTAATAAAAAAAAAAGAATAAAAAAAAAAACCAGAAAGAGGCTCAGACTTAGAGAACAAACTTATGGTTGCCTGGGGAGAAAGATTAGGGGAAGGGATACTTAGGGAGTTTGGGCTGTGCATGTATATATTGTTATATTTTAAATGGATAACCAACAAGGAACTGCTGTACAGCACAGGGAACTCTGCTCAGTGTTATGTGGATGGGAGGGGAGTTTGGGGAGAATGGATACATGTATATGTACATATATATCATATATGAGTCCATTTCCTCTTCACCTGAAACTGTCCCAACATTGTTAACTGACTATAACCCAATACAAAATAAACAGTGTTTTTTTTTAAGTACGCAGACTCAATGTCACAGAGGAAAGAAAGGGCCCTGTGAGCCAGGAGTTTTGGTTGTGGCTCTGCCACCAGCTCATTACCCGTACGTGAGTCATTTCTTTCTGCTGGGCCTCACTGGCTCCACTGGTTGGTCTCAAAGGGCATTTCCAGTGCTGATGATATAGGATATGATGATATCCAAGAATCTCTCGAATATCTGCTCTTTATTTTTTTTCATTTACTTTTATTAGTTGGAGACTAATAACTTTATATATTGTAGTGGTTTTTGCCATACATTGACATGAATCAGCCATGGATTTACATGTGTTCCCCATCCTGATCCCCACTCCCACCTCCCTCCCCATCCCATCCCTCTGGGTCATCCCAGTGTACTAGCCCTGAGAACTTGTCTCATGCACCCAACCTGGACTGGCGATCTGTTTCACCCTTGATAATATATATGTTTCAATGCTATTCTCTCAGCTCATCCCACCCTCACCTTCTCCCAGAGTCCAAAAGTCTGTTCTATACATCTGTGTCTCTTTTTCTGTCTTGCATATAGGGTTATCATTACCATCTTTCTAAATTCCATATATATATATGTGTTAGTATACTGTATTGGTGTTTATCTTTCTGGCTTACTTCACTCTGTATAATGGGCTCCAGTTTCATCCTTCTTATTAGAACTGATTCAAATGAATTCTTTTCAATGGCTGAGTAATATTCCATGGTGTATATGTACCACAGCTTTCTTATCCATTCGTCTGCTGATGGACATTTAGGTTGCTTCCTTGTCCTGGCTATTATAAACAGTGCTGCAATGAACATTGGGGTACACGAATCTCTTTCAGTTCTAGTTTCCTCGGTGTGTATGCCCAGGAGTGGGATTGCTGGGTCATATGGCAGTTCTGTTTCCAGTTTTCTAAGGAATCTCCACACTGTTCTCCATAGTGGCTGTACTAGTTTGCATTCTCACCAACAGTGTAAGAGAGTTCTTTTTTCTCCACACCCTCTCCAGCATTTATTGCTTGTAGACTTTTGGATAGCAGCCATTCTGACTGGCGTGTAATGATACCTCATTGTGGTTTTGATTTGCATTTCTCTGACAATGAGTGATGTTGAGCATCTTTTCATGTATTTGTTAGCCATCTGTATGTCTTCTTTGGAGAAATGTCTGTTTAGATCTTTGGCCTTGTCTGCTCTTTAATAATGGACCTTTTATCAGGAAAAATCATTGCTGACTTGCGTCTTGAGGATGTTCTTGGGAATATAACAGAATTAGAACAGGAATCATTAGGCAATAGGATGTTTCTCATATTCTCTTTACAGGAATCTTTGTCCTTCAGCTTCCCATTTGTACCTCCAATTAAATTAAGGATGTTAGTTCTAATTGTCCCAAAACAATGCCACACACAATAAGTAAAACTTCCTGCTTGCAACTGACTGTGTAAAAACACCTACAGAGGAAAACTCATGCTGTGCTGTGCATACAACTAAACCGAATCTATAGTTGTGTAAGCATTCCCATAGAGATAGCAACCTCCCTTTTTCTCTCTCCCCTCTCCCTTCCATCCTCCCCACTCCCTACTTCATGCCCATCACCATTTAAGAAGTGATTTGGCCTAGTTAAATGGCACCAACACTCTCAAGCAACATATGCTATGATTAATAAGATCATAATGAGCCAAATCCACGGCCTCCCAGCTTAAGGGGTTGGGCTATGAGACACTTTTCCATCTCTTTCCAAGAGCCATGCTGGCCTCCCTTTGTGGCTGCTCTCAGAGAATCAGTCAGCTGCACTCTGACCTCCACAATCCCAAAGAAGCATCTCTTGCAAGTAGAAATCTGGCTCCACAGTTTCCCATGACTACCAGAATGCATCCCTCCACCAGCTCTCAGGTGAACTTCTCTCTCCATCTTGGGTGGAGGCCCAGCTGGGTGAGCAGGTGGGCAGCTGTGTGAATAACAACTCTCCAGGTGTTTTGTTTGCTTCCCTTTCCCTCTCCCCAGGGTCTGGGGGTTGCCCCAGAATGGTCCTCCTATGTGGTTCAACAATAACACAGTCTTTTCCCATACATGCTCTTCCCATGAGAAGAGGGGTCTTACAACTCCTGACCACAAGCAACTCCCTTTTCCCTCTTTCCTCTCTCTTCACCTTTCATTCTTTTTTAAGTCTTTCTTCTTTTTCACTTCTCTATGATTTTGACAGTCTGAACTGCTCTAGACAGTCTTGTTTCCAGTTTTTCTCTGAATGCTCAATTCCTATCAATCACCATCATCAGCACCATAGTTCACATTTGTTGAGCACTTATGATGTGCCAAGTGCCAGACTAAACCTTCCCTTTCATTAACCTGCGCGCCTTAAGCTCCTGGCAGGGGTAGCCCATTCTACAGATGAATCCACTGAGATATAGTTTACAGAGAGTTTAGGTATTTTGCCCAAGGTTACATAGCTAATAAGTGACAGAACCAGGATTCAGAAATAGATCTGCCTAGACGCCACTACACTATATGGTCTCGATTACTGTCAGACCACCTGGCCTACAAAATATGCACCCCAATACCCTGGATTAGATTTATCAGTGGGCTGCATGGGCATTCTCAGTCATACCAGAGAAGTTTGCTGAATGAAATCCAAAATGCCTAGGAGTAACTTTAATTAGAACCATGTAAGACCTACAAAAAGAGAACTATAAAACTTTACTGAGAAATATATTAAAAGAGACTTGAATAAGTAAGGAGACATACCATGTTCTGCAATTGGAAGGCTGAATGTGGTAAAGAGAAATCAATTTGTTCTTAAATTATTTATAATTTTAGTTGAATTCCAATCAAAACACTAACAGGATTCTTTGGGGGACTTAGCAAAATGATCCCAAGATTTAGTAGGAAAAGCAAATGGAAGAAAAGTGCACAGAAAGCTTTTGAAAAAGAAAAGTAATGAAATGGAATGGAATTAGCCTGTGCTTGTGCTTAGTCACTCAGTCACGTCTGGCTCTTTGCGACCCCATAGACTGTAGCCTGCCAGGCTTGTCTGTCCATCGGGATTCTCCAGGCAAGAATATTGGAGTGGGTTGCCATGCCCTCCTCCAGGGGATCTTCCCAACCCAGGGATCAAACCCAGATCTCCCTCACTGCAGGTGGATTCTTTACCATCTGAGCCACCAGGGAAGCTCAAGGATACTGGAGTGAGTAGCCTATCCCTTCTCTGGGGGATCTTCCTGACCCAGGAATAAAACCGGGGTCTTCTGCATTGCAGATGGATTCTTTATCAGCTGAGCTACCAGGGAAGCCCTGGAATTAGCCCTATCAGACATTAACTTTTTTATTTGTAGTCTACTGCATGCAAAATACACACTATACATCTACAATTATTAAAAGACAGGATACCGAAACAAATTTAGACATACAAATCAGTGGAATCCTATATATCCCCAACGCTGATCTTACTACATATTTGAAATTAATACTGATCAAGAGGCATCTCAAAAAAGGGGGAAGAAAAAGGTTAGTAATAAATGATATTGGAAAATGTGGTTAAATATCTCAGGAAAAATAAATAAAATTATTAATAAACAGCATTAAGTAATTTTTAGATGAATTATTGAGTCAAATGTTCAAAAACTTCAAATGATAAAGCCATAATAAAACATAAATATTTATCAAATAACTAATAGAAATAAAAATTTCTAAATTTAGAAATATTGGAGAAATAACTTAAAAATTAATAACTTTGACTTTTTGCATATTAAAAATTTTTCTTAAAACCAAACTATTCAATCATTTCATAATTAAACATAAAAGGCAATTTGAAAACTGATAAAAATATTCATAATAAATAAAGAAGTCTTATTTTAACAATTAAAATAATTCATACAAAATATATAAGGAAAGTACTAATACTCAAATAACTGGATACAAAACTGAACAAATAGTCACTGGATACAGACTATATTTCAAGATATGTGCTAAACACTATAGAATATAAAGTTTGTAAGAACTGATCTGTCTCTTGAAGTGCTTAAAATCTACAGAGAGATTAAACATTAAAATTTTTTTTTAATTTTAAAAAGTGGCACAATCAAGCATCAGAGTTGTGATGATAGAAGCCTGAATGAGATAGAAGTGTAACAAAAGGAAGGTTTACCAAGTTTGGGGAACTCAAGTTTCATGGAAGAAGTTTAGAAAGGTGAGTAGATGTTCCATAGTTGTACAGGAGATGCTGCGTAAGGATATTTCAGAAAGAGAGAGCAACTTTAAGTAGATCAAGAGGCATGATGCATGAGGTTAGATGAAGGTGAGACTTTCAGCTGGAGCCCACTGAAGCTAAACTTATAGGCCAGAACATGGCAGACCTTACTTTTTATTTCCTAGGCAATGGAGATTCCAAGAGTTGTAAGTAGGCAAAACTGTAAACAAATATGCATTTTAGAGAAAACAATTCTGACTTCAGGAGAAAGGATACATTGAAGGGAGGCAAGACTGGAGGTCATGGGACCAATATGGAAGTTGTGAAAGCAACTCAGGTTATAAACGGTAAGAACCTGGCTTAAGACATTAGCACTGGGGAAAAAGAAGGACATAATTCAAAAGGTGTTGTGGACAATCCATAAAAGAAATCTGAGCGGTTAATATGGAAAACAAGTAGAGCTATCAGTAGTCAATGAAATACAAAATAAAATTTTTTGAAGATATCACTTTTCAAGATATCACAGAAATCAAAATATTTTAAATCTGATAATATGGCATACTAACAATTTTGAAGTTAAACCTACTTTTATATATTGTTTCAATAGCCACCTAGTTGTCAACAAATATGAAAATGGTTGTTAACTGTGCTAAATCCACTGGATGGAATATTATGCAACTGTTACAAGAATACTTCTAAAAATTTTGTAATGACATGGGTAAATGTTCATGACATGTGTGTGTGTGTGTGTGTGTGTGTGTGTGTGTGTGTGTGTTAGCTGCCCAGTCATGTCAGACTCTTTGCAACTTCATGGGCTGTAGTTCACCAGGCTCCTCTGTCCATGGAATTCTTCAGGAAAGAATACTAGAGTGGGTTGCCATTCCCTTCTCCAAGGGATCTTCCAGACCCTGGGATCAACTCTGGGTCTCCTACATTGCAGGCAGATTCTTTACTGACTGAGCCACCAGGGAAGATCGTTGATGACATAGGCATCCACAATTATACATTGAGTCAACACTCACTGATCACCCACTATGCACTAAGCACTGGACAGAGGATGGTTATACAGCAGTGAAAATTATATAAATGGTTTCAACTCTCATGAAGTTTAGTCTCTGGTGGATGAACAACAAAATAAATAATTCACTTAAATCAACAATAAACAATGGTGTGGAGTGCTATAGAGAAAGAGACCATGGTGCTATGACTGAGAATAAAAGGTAGGATGGGGTGAATATACTGAGATGAAGCAGCCAGTGAAGATATCTCTTAGATGGCAGGGATTTACAGATGTAAAGATAATAGCCTTGTGAAGATTAGTTGAAATGGCAGTCAAGGCAAAGGGAAAAGACAGTGCAAAAGCACTGAGAAGAAAAACACAAAGGCCGAGTTTGATTAATTTTAAGATCATTTGGGAGCAGTGAAAAAGTGACAGGGATGATAGAAGAGGAAAGTAGAGAGGTGAGCAGAGGCTTGACCAGGCAGGGTTTTGTAGGTCATGGTACAGAATATTAGTTGAATTCTAAGTGCAACGGGAGGATAATTCTGTTTTTATTTTTTGAATAGGGAATATATCCACATGGTTCAAAAATCTAAACAGTATAAAAAAGATTTACTTTTTTGATGAGTGATGAGTCTTGCTCTCTCTCAGCCCTTGTACTTATCCACTGGATATTTTTCCCTACTTATCCACAAGCAACCATTTTTTTGGCCACACCATGGCTTATGAGATCCTACTCCCCTGACCAGGGATTGAACCTGGGCCCTCAGCAGTGAAATCATAAGGTCCTAACCACTGGACCACCATGGAATTCTTTCACAGGTAACCATTTTTATTAGTTTCTTATGAATCCTTTCAGAGTTTCAATGCAGATACAAATACATACTGTTGATTTGTCTCTATGTCATATGTCAGAAGTGACATGCCATATATACTACTCTATACACTGATATTTTTTCACTTGATAATATATCCTAGAGCTCTTTCCATTTGTAGGACCACACATTTAACCAGTCAATGTTTAGCTATTGAAGGATTTTTATCACATAATATGATTTGTCTTTTAGAAAGGTGATTATGAATGTGTAGGGAATGGGTTGGAGGGGGCGACAGTTAGGTAAAAAAGATATTTGTTAAGCCCAAGGGGTAGCAATGGAGTTCTAAAGGAGTGAGTCAGTTCAAGATATAATTTAGAGTAGAGAAGGCTGGAGTGGGTGATGGACTGGAAGTGAGACATAAAGGAAACAGAGACATGAAGGATGATTCCTTAGTTTTTGGATGGAGTCACTGGTGGAGAGTGGTACCATTTGCTGAGATGGGTAAGACTGAGGAGCAAGGAACAAGAAGAGGAAGTCAAGATCTCCCTGCAGACCTGCTGGGTTTGAGATGCCAGGGAAACCTTCAGGTTGAGATGTCAAGTAGGCATCTGGATGTGTGAACATGGATCTTAAAGTCTATGCTAGAGATAGAAATGTGGGACATATCTGCTTGTCAATTATATTTAAAGTCATGGTGACGGGTAAAGTCACTGAAAACATGAATGCAAAGTAAAAAGAGAAGAAGGGGAACACCTTGGCTCTGCAGAATCCACCATTTGATGGTCAGACAAACGATGCTTAACAAGTTAGAAATGAATCAGAGGAAACGTAGGAGAAGCCAAGGGAAGTGAGAGTTTCAAGAAGGAAGTGGTTGACTGTGTGGGCTGATGAGAACAAAGAACAGTAAGTCAAAAAAAAATAGAGCAAAAAATTGGAACCATCCTTAATTATACATATGTGTGTGTTTATAAACTATATGGACACACGCATATACATATATACACATATGCAAATCTATACCTACATATACACATATGCATATATTCTGATGCATAAAAAATAACTGAATAGAAATCTTCTAAAACATTATCAATGATCAACTTTCAAAGGCCAGGTTATATGATCTCTCCCTTTATCTCATATTTTTATGTTTGCCCAGTTTTCTATAATGAATATTTGTGACTTTTGTAATGGAAAACTGCATTAAAAAAATAAGAGGTTTCTTAGCTGATCTTGAGGTGGCCCTGACTTGGAGTAGATACGCAGTATGAATAAGGGTCTTCTAGAAGCCTGTGAAAATCATTTCTGTTTGGGAAATGAAACTTGTACCTTCTGATAGGGTTCTACACCAGGTGGATGCCATGTGGATGGAGTGTGGGGGCAGGACAGGAGAGGAGAAATGTGGGTCAGGGAACCTGGCCCTTTGCAAGATCTGCTTTAACTGGATCAGAATCACACTGCTATGGATCTTATGCTGAAAGTGAAGCAAACTAAGACCAATTCTTTTCAATGCAAGCAAGCTAACCTTATAGAACTCAATTCAAGCGGCTGCCTATTAGAAGCTGCCTCTAAAATTTGCACTAATTTGACTCTGAATTCACATGAATCCCCTTGTCCACTATGGCGCTCAGTAACTTAGTGAAACACAGAGTCCGAAGGATGCCATTCTGAAGGTAACAGCTCTGATCTACTCACACATTTCAATCTTGCCCCTTTCAGGCACCATGGCAGTTGCTGCCTTGACCAATCCAAAAAAATATTCCCCTGAACACATATGGAACCCCCATCACTAGTCATCTCTCCAGATGGCTGTCATACTGCATTTAGCTAGCATCCTGTCAAGGTGGAGCATTTCTAAGCAAGCCCCTGCTTTTATTTCCCAGAGCAGTGATTGCCAAATCCAATCAGTGCCTAGTCTGTTTTGGCAAGACAAACAATCCTACAGACCTCCACCCAAAGCTAAGTCGTTGCCAACACCCCTAACAGCTAGAAGACTCAATGGGAAGACAAGCGTTGCCTCTAACAGGCACTGTCCCACAAAGTGCCTCCCTCATTTCAGTATCTGTAGGAGGTTGAATACTAGCTCCTCTGCCAAGATGCCCCTGATCTAATCCCTGGAACCAGTGAATGCATTACCCTACAAGTCAAAAAAGGGCACTGTTGTTCATCATGGAATTTTTTGGCAGTCATTTTGATTTTTAAAAAAATATTGCATTAAAATGTTGTTAATCATCAAAGGAAATGACTCCATGATCAATAGTGAGTTTTGAAGTCTTCTTAAATTGTGTGTCCTAAGCAAGCATCTCACATGCCTCAGCCTTGTCCCAACCTGGCAGAGACTAATAGAACTAATCACACTATTATTTAATTATCCATTTCTAAATCTGACTGCTCCCTAGACTGTGATCCCTTAAAAGTTCAGATCATAGCATATTCACCTCTGTATGCAAAGGGCACAGGATGGAGGAGGCACCCAATAAATTTTACATGAATGCATGAGAACCAGTGAGAAGTATTATCTGAGTTTTCATCTACTCAGTATTCTGTAATACCTTATGTGGGGAAAGAATCTAAAAAAGAATAGATATATGTATATGTATGACTGAATCACTTTGCTGTATACCTGAAACTAACAAAACATTGTAAATCAACTATACTCCAATTTAAAAATAAAAATGTATATAAATGAGATATTTGTAATGCACAGTAAAACATAGAATTGTTTAAATGGATATTTGTTTGGAATGTTCATTTCCCATGTGAACACGGGAACATAGAAATGAGCATCTTTAAGAACCGGCCTCCTTACAACTATAATTGATGTAAAGGAAAATGACTGACCTTCATTCTTCTAAATGCTCCTAGGTGATGGATCACAAGAGGAACAACAGAGAAGAATGCCATGCTTCTGCAGAGACAAATTTGAGCTATCTCAATTAGGGGTTCAGTTTTATTTTGTACTTTCAGGCTACATACAGTTCATTGAACACACTCCCCACTCTAATGCTGATTTTTATTTCCTTACATTAGCTTTATCTCTTTTCACTATTTTGTAATTATCTAGTCTGTAATTTTCTAGGCTTGTCTGAAATCCCTGCTATGGTATGTTCATTCACAGGAATCTAGTATCTCTAGGAGCCAGTAACACCTGTGGTATGCTGTATTTGTATAAACATAATTTCATTTCTCTCTTCTCTTCCTAGACTACCTGCAATGCACTCCAAGACATGAGACAGGTAGCTTGTTGAATTCACAAATACCCTTAATTAAATTAGAAGATAACTTCAAGGTAGTTCAAAGACTGGAGTTGAACACTAAGTCTTAAGTTGTCAATTCTAAATCTTTGCTGCTTTGACACCATTTTCTAATAACCACAGGACAGGCCAGAACTAAACAGCAGCTACAGTTGGTTTAATGAAGTTTAGGTAAATTGGCTCATTAATACAGCTTTGGAAGGAACTTCCATTTTCTACATCACAAGACATGATTCTTACCATCTTTCAGCAATAACATTAAAATCTTTTCGATTTCCCAAGATGCCAAGTCAAAAAAGAGTTTGGAAAATCCAGAGGTTCTTCTAATTACTTATAAAATGCAATTGTCATCTTCTCTGTTCTCAGTATGGGACCGCAAATAGCATCTGCCTAACTGTGACTGGGAGCCGGCACCCGGTTGCCCTCTGTTTGGAGTTTTAAGTAAATGGTAATAAAGAAAAGAAAGAAGGGGTGGCAAGTTGAATTGAAGGCTCCCTAATAGATGGCATTCTTCCTGTTTAGAGTGACATTTACAGCATACATTTGCCACCTCATTGTTTTCTGTATGACTTAGAGGGAAAAAAAGTCAAATTAGTGTAAATCTTTAGTGACACAAAGACTTGAACAGACTTGTTGAAAATGTCAATCCAACCAGGCAGTCATTATTGGTTACAATGATTATAGCGACACAGTCATATTTTACATTTCTATCACACTTAAGATCTTTTGAAAACACTTTGAGATTTCTTTCTCATTGAAAGTCCTAAAAGGACATTTCTTGCCCTTGTTTCAAATTTTTTTTTAATTATTATTATTATTATTATTATTATTATTATTTTTTGGTCATACATTGATATGAATCAGCCATAGATTTACACGTATTCCCCATCCCGATCCCCCCTCCCACCTCCCTCTCCACCCAATTCCTCTGGGTCTTCCCAGTGCACCAGGTCCGAGCACTTGTCTCATGCATCCCACCTGGGCTGGTGATCTGTTTCACCATAGATAGTATACATGCTGTTCTTTTGAAATATCCCACCCTCACATTCTCCCACAGAGTTCAAAAGTCTGTTCTGTATTTCTGTGCCTCTTTTTCTGTTTTGCGTATGGGGTTATCATTACCATCTTTCTAAATTCCATATATATGTGTTAGTATGCTGTAATGTTCTTTATCTTTCTGGCTTACTTCACTCTGTATAAGGGGCTCCAGCTTCATCCATCTCATTAGAACTGGTTCAAATGAATTCTTTTTAATGGCTGAGTAATATTCCATGGTGTATGTGTACCACTGCTTCCTTATCCATTCATCTGCTGATGGGCATCTAGGTTGCTTCCATGTTCTGGCTATTATAAACACTGCTGAAATGAACATTGGGGTGCACGTGTCTCTTTCAGATCTGGTTTCCTCAGTGTGTATGCCCAGAAGTGGGATTGCTGGGTCATATGGCAGTTCTATTTCCAGTTTTTTAAGAAATCTCCACACTGTTTTCCATAGCGGCTGTACTAGTTTGCATTCCCACCAACAGTGTAAGAGGGTTCCCTTTTCTCCACACCCTCTCCAGCATTTATTGCTTGTAGACTTTTGGATAGCAGCCATCCTGACTGGCGTGTAATGGTACCTCATTGTGGTTTTGATTTGCATTTCTCTAATAATGAGTGATGTTGAGCATCTTTTCATGTGTTTGTTAGCCATCTGTATGTCTTCTTTGGAGAAATGTCTGTTTAGTTCTTTGGCCCATTTTTTGATTGGGTCATTTATTTTTCTGGAATTGAGCTGCAGGAGTTGCTTGTATATTTTTGAGATTAATCCTTTGTCTGTTTCTTCATTTGCTATTATTTTCTCCCAATCTGAGGGCTGTCTTTTCACCTTACTTATAGTTTCCTTTGTAGTGCAAAAGCTTTTAAGTTTCATTAGGTCCCATTTGTTTATTTTTGCTTTTATTTCCAATATTCTGGGAGGTGGGTCATAGAGGATCTTGCTGTGAATTATGTCGGAGAGTGTTTTGCCTATGTTCTCCTCTAGGAGTTTTATAGTTTCTGGTCTTACATTTAGATCTTTAATCCATTTTGAGTTTATTTTTGTGTATGGTGTTAGAAAGTGTTAAGAAAGCGTTTTGACAGGATCAGCAGTTGAACTTGTGTGGCTCCTCTTGCTCACCTCTCCAACAACCCAGACCTGTCACATCCTGTCTTTGACTTTGTAGGATTTTTGTTTATCATGAAACTTTTTACATTCACTTTGATTTTTCTTTCATTTTACTGCATTTAGGTGGTATCATCTTGATGATTGGGTTTCTTTTTATTTTTTTTTTTGCACTCCTTCAATTTTGCGCCCAGGGTGGAGTGCGTCACTTACCTCATCCTAGCCTCAGACTTGATGTCTGACAGGTAGCCTGCACTGAATAAGTATTTGTTGGGATGGCCAAAAGGTTCGTTCAGGTTTTTCCATACTATCTTTTGGGAAAACTCAAAACGAACTTTTCGGCCAACCAGATATAAGGTGATCCACCACCAACGTAAGGTCGTTGCATTTGAGCTCTACAGTCCCCAATAACATAGGCAAACTCACTGAAAGAGAGAGAAATGGGGGCATGAAAGGGAGTCACAGAGGGCCAGAAGCAGCCTCACCAGCACCCAAATGTCACCGTTCCTGCAGCTACGAGTGGCTGCTGCGGTCACTGTACAGTGCACCCCCTGGGTTCTCCGGGTGCTTGCACGTGGGACTGGGAGTGGTCCAGTAACAGTCAGTGGAGAAGAGGCTGCAAAATGGAGAGGTGTGACTAGCTCCCCTCTGCGGCCCCAATATGGGGGTCGCTCCTGCTACAGCTGGCATTCTTTTCTGAGTCATACAACACACACTTCTCTTGATCTGTTTGGACCTTTGTTTTTCGGGTATGGCCAAAGCTCCACAATTGAGCACATGTCCAGAGAATCTGGCTGGTTATGGCTGGGCAGCAACCATGAACCTCTTTTAGGATAGCCACTCTCCTAGTCAATAAAAACTGTCTATTTGGAAAAACTGAGCCACTGACTGAAATGCAGACTTGGACTATACATGACCAGAAGTATTAACACAGCCACCCCCTTCAGTAGAATTTCATTGACTATTAGTTCAACCTATGAAAGAAAGAAGGAGCACAGATTATCAGCCACCACACAGAGAAAACATGAAATTTGAGAAACAATGTATTTCATAGTGGAGGACAGAGGAGCCTGGTAGGCTACATACAGTCCATGGGGTTGCAAAGTGTTGGATACAATTTAGTGACTGAATCTACAACAAATGTTTCATAGATGAAGAATAAAGATGGTAAAATACTAAGAAACCTAAATAGTCACCAATTAAAGCTTATAAAAATGGTTTTCAGACAAACCAAGCTCACATTCTAATTTTTATTTTGAATGCTGACAAAGATAACAGTTAAGTTGACCAGAGTTGTATGCTATGGTGGAGAACAATGGCAAAGAGGCGGGGAAGGAGTAGGAGATAATGGGAAGCACATAGGAATGAAGTTGAATAGACTTGGATTCCAGGCCCAGTCAGCCACTGATGATAAATAAACTCTGTCCTGCAGGACAGAGAAGTAAACACATGTGCTCAGACAGCCATGTGGAACCAAAAGTCCTGAGGCCATATTCCAATTTTAACTACAGTATTTTCTTGTCTTTCCAATTTTTTTAGTCATATGTTTACTGTATCAAACTCTCTTTAACATACTGTCCTTAACCTCCAGCTATAGATCCCACCACAGGCTCACCTTTGCTTTCTTTCTGGTGAATGAAAATAGACGCTAGGGCTGGGGAGACAAGTACTGGTCTGTGCCCTCCATGGGTATTTCATTTAAGATCCTCAGCAGCTTTATGAAGTGAATAATATCCCCATTTTCCAGATGAGGAAGCAGAGACTCAGAGAACCTAGGAACTAACCCAATGCCCTGTTGAGAAGCAGCATAGTGTATGGGTTGGGACTAAACTCCCTGGTGTCAGACAAATATATACACACACATATATATATATATATATATATGGAAGAAGATTTAAGGGAGCTGGGAGATACATTTTTGGCAGAGCCCCTGAGAGGCTCCAAATTCAGAGTCAGAAGATAATAGGAGCAAAAGATGGCTGTGGGGCAGCAATCAGGGTGGTCACCTTAGAGAACTGTCAATGGGTAACCCAGTCAGTTGTTCTCTGCTTCCCTTCATGCATACTAAGTAGTTAACTGTAACACCTGCTCCAAGCTCACATCCCAAGAACAGTTTCCTCATCAGAGTAGACTATCTATCTGGAGAGGACCAACAGTATGGGTGCTACCGTAAGTAAAGAGGCAGGATACAAAGTAGGATACACTATACCTCATTTGGGGAAGAAAAAGAAAAAACAAGGAAAAGCAACCCCACCAAGAAATGAAATACATTAAGGTCTTCTAGAACAAAATCTGAAATACTCTGAAATACTTCCAAGCCCTCCTTAATCTATCACTTCTGTGGAGGACTCCTGAGTCAGCCTGCCTACTATCCACTAAGACACCATAAAGAGAAGCTGCAAATTGACCAGCCCAGCTCCATTCCACAGCCTACATTCAGTACTCCCAGTCCAGAGAATAGCCTGTTGAAGACATGTACACACACTGCTATAAAAGAAACTCATGCCAGCTGCTGTTCTAATCAATGTACTTATACATTCATAAATATAAAGGACCTTCCCTGGACCATGTCACTACACTTTGAAATATGAACTGCAGAGGAATTGTAGGGAGGGAACAAGGATAGAAACAGGGAGTTAAGTGACTATTGGAGTGTGCTATGAAAGATGACGGTCTGTCAAATGAGGGTGTTGTACTAGAAGGACTGAGAACTCACCAATTCAGGATATATTTTAAAGGATGAGTCAATACATTTATCTAACGGCAGAGTAGGGTGCAAAAGGTAGCCATATGAGATGACTCTGATCTCAGAGTGTGGAGTGTGATGGGTGAAAGTGAAAGTCGTCCAGTTGTGTCTGACTCTTTGCAACCCCACGGACTGTACAGTCCATGGAATTCTCCAGGCCAGAATACTGGAGTGATCAGCCTTTCCCTTCTCATGGGATCTTCCCAACCCAGGGACAGAACCCAGGTCTCCTGCATTGCAGGCAGATTCTTTACCAGCTGAGCCACAAGGGAAGCCCAAGAATACTGGAATGTGTAGCCTATCCCTTCTCCAGCGGATCTTCCCAACCCAGGAATCGAACTGGCGTTTCCTGCATTGCAGGCAGATTCTTTACTGACTGAGCTATGGTAATGGTGCCATTTAATGGCAAAAAATGGAGAGATGGTTTTGCAGGCTAGACATGAAAAACTGTTTGACAGGTTTAAGATGGCAGGTAGACACACATGTATCAAATGGGTAATGAGATGATGAGTCTGTACTTCACAATAGAGGTTGGGTGTGAGGATCTATATTTAGGAGTCATTAAATAGCATTTAAAAACATGAGTCCAATGACACTACTTACATCCATGTATCCATTATTATGAATGTCTATTGGTTTTCAATGTTTAGAATTAAGCTATTGAGAAGCACAGAAAATAGATTGAACCACAGGAAATGGCTGGAGTTTGGCTATTTTGACATACAAAAATGATAATTTCACATGATTCAACTCAGCAGTTACAGAATAGATTGTAAATGTTATAAACCTTGACAACATAAAAGTAATGACATGGGAGACAACCATCAGGAGGCAGAGGGGGAGAAGGAGATGTGGTGATAAATGTGTACCTGCTAGCTTCCTTTGTTTACAAGGTATGGAGCAACTACATAGTGTCAACATTTGATGAAACAAAATATAGAACTAGATGTACCTTGTTCAAAGTTTGCACATGAAATCACTGCAGGGTGCACAGGTTCAATCCTTGGTTGGGAAACTAAGATCCTGCAAGCTGCACAGCATGGCCAATTTAAAAAAAAGCAGTTTGCAATATATTTGATAGAAAAATAAATATTTAAATAAAAGAAGTTGAAGGAAGGAGAGATGTGGAAAACAGTGTAATATGTGAAATTCCTCATTTGTCATATAGCTAATATGTGATATCAAAAATTGACAAATCAAAAAAATTGACAAATCAAGAGTGTCATATTATTTATCATTTTGGTGATATCTTCCAGAATCTTTAAAACCATTAAGTAGCTTCTCTGGGAAATATACTGGAGGAGGTGAGAGTTGGGGAGACCTTACTTTTTATGTTTTAAGATTTATTAGAATTTTTGATATGTGCATTATTTTATAACAATGATGATGATGATAAACATGACAATAACAGCTTCCACTGGTCATATTCATCTTCCTTTCACCCTTTTCAAAATCAAACGATGGATCACAGCTATGGTCTCTCTGACTGGCTGCACTAATAATCAACCAATACCACACAGCAGGTTCTTATTTTGTCCATTCAGATGCAGAAAATCACTAAATGTGACTTCTAATATGGATGCTATTAGTTAAAGATCTGGATCCAAGACCAGGATGTCTCTTACACCAAAAAAAAAAAAAAAAAAAGATAAAAATTTGAAGTTCCCTGCGGGACTTAATCAGTCCCACCTCAAAACAGATGGCTGCAGTTTTGGAAGAGCTGTAGTAAAAGGTGAAATTGGTTAAAACCCAAAGGAAGTTTGTCCTCATGATTTCTAAACATACTTATTACAAATTTGAATGTCACCAACCCTTTAAACCAAATTTAACGGAACACATAGTTCAGTTTCCCAATATTGGTTTTGTGACACGTCAGAGTGCCTCTGATTGTCTTAAAGAGAATTTTAAGATTCTATTTGTCCATCTAACAATAATGCATGTTCACTTTAATGAGAAATTTAACATATACATGTCCCTTACTACTTTGATTCAGAGTTAAGGGGCTAGCATGAAAGAGTACTGAACACAGCATCTCAACTACAGAAGAAACGGAATCCCTAGTTCACAATCTAGATTGGATTTATATGAACAAATAAGTTCCTGACCACCCAGGAAACTATTTATTTGTGCTACTAGTTCCTTACTACTATTAAAATTCTACTGTACTTTCCCTCATTTATTTTGTTCAGTAGCTAGTTTATTAAATTATGTAAGTTCCAAAATATATAGCTAGCTTTTCCTTCATACTGAACCTTACCCTTGGCTGTAAACTAAAGAGAAGCATCCAGAGGGTCTTTGAAAGGTGTTCAGTTTTTTATTTATTCCATCTCACAGAAGGAAATGAAAACTGGACTACCTCTTCTCTGGATAGTGAATGAGGATCACCCATCCCTCTTGACAACAATGGCATCTGCCTTGAGGCCTCCTGTCTAAACAAAGAGAGAAAAATCCCATGGTAAAATGCAAAGTCTGGTTACTATCAGCATCTCACCCTGAGGGTAATATTTTCTGAGGAGAATCAGTCTCTGAAAGATAAAAGATAATTTATCAAATTTCTGCTCTCCCTTCTGGGTTTTCAGGACCAACGTGTAGGTAGTAATGTTAGCAGCTCACTTGTTGGCCAGATAAAACTATTTCTCTACTGCCTTAGTGCCTGGATGTCTTCAGGTGGAGCAAAGTCACAGTAAAGGAAGTAACAGTAAATTTGCCTGGTTCCATGAAGGTACCACTTTCCCCCTCAATTTCTTATTTTTTCAATCCTACAATATTCTGAAACCCATTGTAACAGATTTCCAAGGCTGTGAACTACAGCTCCCAGAAAGCTAGGAAAGATTGGTTAGAAACCCATTGGGTTTGGAACCAGATTTTCTCTTCCTGCCCTTTCTTGGTGTCATTTGAAGGTCTGGTTGGTACATAGTGCTTCCAATCTTATAGGGAGCCATCTTGATAACTCATCTCTGTGGTTTTCAATAGCAAGTCTTCAATCTGCACACTGTGATAACCAAATCCACCCACAGCACCCGAGTAGGGGGTAATCCATGTGAAGTCTTAATCACTAAAATAAGGCTTGTCTGGGCCAGTTGGGTTTTAGCACCAACCAACCTGAGGTGGGAACAAGCTTTTAGCTGGTGCCTCCTGTAAGAAAGGGAGCTGGGTCAGCGCATTAGTGAGCTGTAAAGGCCGGGTCCCTGGTGAGACTCCAAGCTCTGAAGACTCAGTGTCACTGTGTAAATGACTTTAAAAATAAATGTTTGGAAAAGCACCAAAATGTTTTAGTCACTTGATTATGGTAAGACAAAGTCATTTTATAGCCTTCATACAGGAAAGAAACAGCAAGACACAAGGAAAAATCTACTCAGCACCTAGAAGCAAGCAGAAAGCAAGCAGCGCTGTTAAGTGCTGGGAGCGGATTCATGTAACACCAACAATTAGACCCTAATCTTTCACAACCAAGAGCATTTCACCAGTGTTTAGAGCCCTGGACTATTTTCTCCAAGTCGATTCCCCCAGTTAAATGCTTCTGCCACGCTAGAGATGGCCAACCAACCCTTCAGAGTTTAGAGAGATGTGAAAATATAAAAATACACTTCACAAGGTACCCTCAGGGCTGAGAGCAAGAGGAGGGAGACAAGAGAATCCTGCAACTCTGATTTTGTTCCTTCCAAAGATAGAATTTTAGTAAACTGTATGTTCTCTAACTACAACTTTCAACAAGGACAAACTATCTTTGGAATAAAATAACATCCAGGGTGTTTTGCTAGCCCAGGGTTTACTAACATACAATTGCAAGAGTCTATAGCAAGAAAAATCAATCTCCTGAAATTTGAAAACATAGACACACACACACAGAGCCATAGAGCCCTCTCCATTATAGGAGCTCAAACATTTCAATCTAAATTAAATCCAATTAGAAGTAATCATAGTGGATCATATTAAACTAATTCTCGGACAGGAAAGATTATAATTTTAAATGGCTCCATAAAGCACTAATGAAAAAAAATCATTTATTTCAATTAAGTAGGCCTATAACCAATACCTAAAGGTCAGTGGAAAACTGCCAGGGTGGCTATTCCTCTCCTGTGTCTGAACCCCAGTTGAGCTATAAGAGCCTGGGGTTCTGAAGCAAGATCCACCTGTGATGAGACTGAGCTGGAAGCCGTCTGTCATGCCAGACTGAGCAATGGTAGAGCTTAGTAATGACAGGAGTGATTACCTCTCAGGATGGTTGTAACACTACATTTCAGGACTTAGGCACATAACTTCTATTATTACATCTCGCTTTTGTACTTGATGTATTCTAGTCAATGGTTCTGCAATTTCCCAAGCAACTTCAGCTTCTCTAAGAAGCCTTTCTAATGACTGTGCCTGACCTCTTCCTTTCCTGCATGGAATTGAGAACTACCACACACTAGTCTAAAGCTGTTTTGCCTTTTACTCCTAAAGCATCTATTTAAGGAGACAGAAATTAACATGGCTTTCTCCTCTGTGTTCATTATTTCTAAAAGTTGCCACAGACTGACAGCTTGAGAGGCCTAGAAAGATAAGTCACCTTTTCACTATTCAGCAAGTGGCTGTTAACATCTTCAAAGCGAAAGTGAAGTGAAAATGTTTATCGCTCAATTGTGTCTGTCTCTTTGTGACCCCATGGACTATAGCCTGCCAGGCTCCTCTGTCTATGGGATTTTTCAGGCAAGAATACTGGAGTGGGTTGCCATTCCCTTCTCCAGGGAATCTTCCTGACCCAGGGATCTAACCTGGGTCTTTCGCATTGCAGGCAGATTCTTTACCATCTAAGCCACCAGAGAAGCCCATTAACATCTTATCTCTATCCAAACTTAGAAGATCTGGCGTCTAGTGCTAACTGCTACCCCAACCTTGCTGTTTGTATGACCTTAGCCAAGTCATTTAACTACTCTGGGATTTAGTTTGATCATGTATGAAATTGGTGTTTCCCACTCACATCTGCTAGTTTATGGCTCCTCTAAGATGCTGCAGAACTGAAGGGACAGTTGTTGGATACAGAGCTCTCCCCCATTTTTCCCGAAGCAGCTGTCTTTTCATCCATACATATAATGAGCTTTCACGCGAGGTCTTGGTTTACAAAGGATTCTGCCATGAAAAATTTTAAACTACTGGCCTTTAAGGTCCAACAATTCATGATTCAATGAATCTGTAACTTTGATTCCAATAAAATAATCAAATGATGAATCTTCCAGAGAAATATCAACTTGCAAATTAGGATAGGTCTCCCATATTCTACAGGGGAAACGTAATATCTGGACAATGACAGTCTCTTTTTCCCTCCACATACTATGATGAAGTGACTTTTAATTGATTCAAGTACACAACAAGGATATTTTTCACTGAAGAAGCTGAAATCATTCTGTCTCATCAGCATCTTCAACCCTCCATCAATCAGTCTACTATTCTCATCTTTTGTTTGCACCCCCTTTTTCTGAAGAGGTCAGATGTGTACTCTATTTTATAATGGCCCAATCCATTTTTTTTTCTCTGTCTGGTTTACAAACCAGAAAAGGTAGATGCTTGAGGATAACAGAGACAATTGTCATCCACACTGGCGCTGAGAAAGGACTTGAAGGCAAAAACCTCTATCTGACCAAGAGATTCCTGATGGGTCATTTAATTGCTTGGAGATCCCCCCATGAAATCTGAGAGAAAATGAAAGCAAGTTCACCTTTAAAAAATCTACTTTGATGGTATCTTACCTTCTAAATGGAACAGGGATATTCACAAAGGCTCTGTTATTTTATTCATCTCTCTGAATTCACACACACACATATTCAGAGATATACCTGTGCTCCCTACTTCTGCATAGTATTCCTTTAAATCACCTAATACATAATAGTTCCAGTACCAAAAAAAAATTGATTAAGGGGTTTCCTTTTCAGCATAACTGTTAAATCAGCAGCTCATCCAATGATCAGAGGCAGAATGTAACAAGTTCCTGATAGAGTTGTGTTCCCTTTGAGAACAAGTGTTTTTTCATCACCCTCTTAGTCACCTAATTTGACTGAAATCTAAGATCTTAATGCATCAGTCTTGTTAATTCTCTTGCCAGTACGTAGGAAATTGAAGCAATAAACCACAACTTGTTTGTAGTGGTGTTAACATTATTAAGTACTCAGCTAGCTAACAAGAGCCCCGTTTTTCCATTAAACTTCAATAGCAGCTTCATGCATATTTAGCTCTTTGGCACTTTTCTTATTTTCCCCCTGATGACTTGTTTAAAAAGTTGACCTCAAATTCACTACACTCCACTTCACTGTTTATATAATCAAAGTTATGACATATTGCTTTAGCAAATGGCTGTTGTCTTTTTATTACTATTTTTTAAACACTATTCAACTGCTAGTTCTCTATAAGGACATACATAGCATTTTTTCCTCATTATGCTAGTTAATGGAACTGGACCTTGAAATTACAGTACTGCATTTCAAAAGATAGTATTCCAATGGTTAGGCTTTTGAAATATAGTGGGTGATTTTTATTATTGTTATTATTATTATCATTATTACTGAGTTGCTGTGGGAGTTGCTTCCACTTTCCCCTAATTGATTAGTTTGTTCCACATTGGGTTCTTTGGTAGCTCAGATGGTAAAGAATCTGCCTGCAATTCAGGAGACCCAGGTTCAGTCCCTGGGTCAGGAAGATCCCCTGGAGAAGGGAATGGCAACCCACTCCAGTATTGCCTGGAGAATTCCATGGACAGAGGAGCCTGGCGGGCTACAGTCCACAGGCTCCCAAAGAGTCAGACATGACTGAGCAACTTTCATTTCATTTTTCACCTGTCAAAAGTTTCAATCTTGGAAGGCACATTGGCCTTTCTGCCTACTGCCACATATGTGAAAAATACTATGGCCTTGGCATCAGGCCATACCTATAACTGATGGCTCAGATATAACCACTATGTCATATGAGAACAGACAAGAGAAGTAACTTGCCATCTCCATGACTAGTTTATTAGAGGTTAGTGGAAAACTTGTCCAAAACTTGTCCAACACTATGTCTTCACATTTTTAAACTCTATGCTCATAATCTTTCTCCCCAAATTAGCTTCCTCACTGGGCTCCCCATTTCTGCCAACACCTCATTTCTGCTACCCTCTCAAAACTTTGGGATAATCCTTGTTTCCTCCAGGTCCCTTGCCCACTACCTCTCCGGTTATAGAGTACTATCCATTTCCTCTTTGCAATCATTTCCTCATTCTATTTCTGATAATCCCACTGAAGTCCAGGTCTTCATTACTTTGCTCAAAGGCACCCAGACTGGTTTTCCTGACTCTAGTCTGTCACTCAGTACATGCTATTAACAGTAGCAAGGCTTGTCTTCCTAAGACACACTTTTGTATACAGGCAATACAGTTGCTCAACAAATATTTATTGAGTACATAGTATGTGCTAAGTACCACAATGGGCTCTGGACTGACAGTGATAAGCAAGGGAGGCATGGCCTCTTGATTCTTTGAGCTGTATTATAGCAGAGAAACTAGATGTTCATAATCATCCCCTCTCAAAAATCCTCCAACTGGCCCTCACTAGTGAGTACACTGAATACTGAATAAAACTCATAGTGTAACATTCAGGGCTCTCACAGTGTGGCCCTAAAATACCTCCTCAACTTTATTTCCTACTATTACCCTACAAGAGTCCTGTATACTACCTCTATTCATTATTCCTTAAACATGAAAATCCTCCTTCTCACCAACTTGATCTTAAGCAACTTGAGGTCATATAGCCCTTGGATACTCAGAACTCCACATGGGATCCTTCTTATGATAGAAACTCAACCAGTGGTTGTCATTGATAAGAAGACATTTTACATCTTAGTCTCTTATTCTGAGATGTCCCTACTATGTGCTCCCTTGGTATCATGGAGCCATCTTTGTCCTTGAATTTAGCACACTGTGTTATAATTATCCATAGGCTCCTTTAGAGTATTATTAGCTTACAGAAAACAAAATCCCTTCTCCTTTATGTTTGTTTACCCAGAAGCTGCCATATTGCCTGGCACTTAACAGGTTCTCATTAAATGGATAGGTAAAGGAATGAATGGGCAGAGAAACAATGTTCCCATGGCAAATTTCATACTCTCTGGAAATGATGGGTAATCAACTGGGTAGCAAAAGGTATACATTTACATTAAAAATGAAAATAAAATCAGAATGATTTCATCAGTCATTCAGTTGGTGCTAAGATATCATGCAACTGGTCAAAGGTTTTGTTTTTCTTGAAGATGTACATTATCAATATATGTATTTATATTTACATTTATATCTGCATACATACACATTTATGTCTGAAAGGACTTATTAATTGCCCAACTAACTGCTGCCTAAAATAATACTCATTTGGAGAAGAACATGGAAGCTATAGTTTTAAAATTAAGGAATATGAACAAAACCTATAAGCTTTGCAAAGTCCCAAAGGGAGTTACAAGGTTAGAGCCGGATGCTATTACTAGCCACTATATATCATTCAAATACAGCTTTTAAGGAGGAAACCATAACCCATAGGGATCAAGTTGAGGAATTTGCAATTCATCATCTGTATTTTGGAGTCAAGAACTCCAGTCTGTCCAACCCCATTAAATGCTCACTCTCTCATAAACATGCAGGCAGCCTAGCTAGTTAGAAATATGCCCAGGATCACAGTTTAAAATGGATAGCTGAATTACGTACTTCTTGAGCATTATATATTTGTGTTTTCTAAACATTTCGCAGTTTCTGAGAGTTTCCAAACAAAAGATTTTCCTGCTTATTCTCGAAGCCTAAACATTATCTTAAGGCTTTCATACAATGAATAAAAACAGTACCTATCTAAATACTTCTTTCCTAGACATCATAATTTATTTCCATTAATACCCCCCCAGAAGTAAAATTATCATCTATATTATATCATTTATCCCTTCCATGAACTTTTTTAGAACAAGTAATCTGCTTCCATATCATTTGTTTTTATAGGATGTGTATGTATTACTTTTGTAATCAGAGAAACAATGAAGTCACTTTCAACTGGAAAAGGGCAAGTTAAATGATCAAAATTTCATGTAGTATTTTAATAGAGCTATTAGCAGAATTACATATGGTGCTGAAATCATTAAGAAATAAGGAACAGACATGGAGAGGATAAGAAAATAGTGCAAACAAGGAGAGGAAAAATGAGTTTGTGCCCATGTATGATCTGTCCAAAGATAATAACCAGCATGAAGTACTATAACTGACAGTGAAGAACTAGCAATATAGTTACAGAAAATAGGGACCCTATCCAGGTGATGGCTAATGCAGCAAATGCATATCTGTGCTTTTAAAATATGGTAATAAAATTTCCAGAATTCAGTACTTGTATTGTGTTTAAATGTCTTCCAAGAAGACAGAGAGATGAGTGAGGTCACTTGAAAATCCCTCCCCCAAATCACCATTAATAATACTATGAGACGATCAGGCTGGTGTGCTACAGTCCATGGGGTTGCAAAGAGTCGGACAGGACTGAGCGACTGAACTGAACTGAACTGAGATAATCAGGGGGGGAAATGAGTCTTCTCTGCAACCAAAGTAAAAACAGAAAATGATCATATTATATATTTATTTAGAAATTTATCCATCTTCCATACCTGTGATGCAACCAAACAAAAAACTGCAATAATCAAGATGAAAAAAATGAAGCAGAAGCACTGAATACACTAGACACCACAGAAATCTTTATTACTGAAGTAAACAAATAAATGCAAGACATATCACTAAAGTGCTCTGTCGAGATAAGAGAAAAAATAGTCATTGTGGAAGGTAGGTCACACAACCTACCTACAAGTACCAGGTGTCTCTGAGGTAGTAAATGGAGAAAATGAATTAGAAATAATAATCAAGGTTATAATACAAGAAAGCTTTCTCATTTAGAAAAATTACTGAGATTGGATATTGGAGAACCTCACCATGTCCCATATTATAAACAAAATTATGAAACAGAGATCAGCATATATTCAGATATGTCCTGGGAAATTGTTGTTGGAAAGACTCCTGTTGGCATTCAAGTAATAAACAAACACTCAAATCAAAGTAGCCATGCTTTGCCCTTAACGAAAATTACCAAAAGACAAAGGAGCAATATCCACAGGGTTTTGAGAGAGTAGGTCATTCTGGTGACCTAAGAATTTAGACTCAGCAAAGCTTTCTTAAACATGTAAAGGTAACAGAAGGGTAGCCTGAGGTCTGCAAGGTCTTAAATAATGCACCAGACCCAATAAAGAGGTGGCCCAGATTACTGAGCATGAAAATAAGGAGATGAGGCAAGAGATGATACCAGAAAGGTAGTGCTTACTTTCTCTTTTGAGTAATAGGAAGCCTTTGAAGGTGCTTAAATGGTAGTGAGCAGGGAGATCAGTCACATTAATCCAGAAGAGGCAGGGTACTAGAGAGAAACAAAGATAACAAAATGGTCATTTCTTTTTGTTTTGTTGTTTTATAAAAGTTGATTCAGACACATGTGTAGTGAATCAGGTGGGGAATCATCTGATAGAAAGTATTTGACAAGAAAAAGTATTAGATGAAGTAGTTTTCTTATGAGGACCACACTGTCTGAAGGCATTACTATGAGGCTAGACTGAAAAGTGAGAAGTCAGAGGCCAGGTCTTTTTCTCCATTCTGTCTTCAGGACCTGTCAAAGTGCCTGACACAAAGTAGGCACTTAATAAATGCTTATGGGATAAACAGATGAAGAGAAGAGCTCCAAAAATGGTTTGCCCAATTGCGGCATCATTGGAATGAGTGTGTTTTTATCAAGGAGACGAGTCTGAAGAACGATACTCATTTAAAGTGAGAAAAATTCGGGTGCCTTTGTTTATAAAAAGGAAAAGGACAAGAAAACAACCCTTTGATTTTGTAGTCAAAATTTGGAGTTGATAATTTTACAACTAATATACCAAATATCAAATATTAGCCAAGTAGGAAAAAAAAGATCAAATTAATTTGTTGCATTTAATTAACTCACAGGGTTTGAGAATAGATTCCTAGTCTAAAAGCTAACCATTGTTTAATTAGGTCCTCCTGCATTACCAAATGTCATAATACAAAGAAAAATTGGATGAACCTGCCTATATTATAAATGCTTCACCTGTGATTATCAAACTTACCATGGAAATGAAGCAGCTTTCATTGACTAAGAGGCTGTCCTCAACAAAGAGTCTCACTTGTACAGGAAGGAAATCTATTATGTTGCTACTTATTCTTCCTTTAATCTGTCTTTAGCCAGGATGCAAATTCTTCTAAAACTTCTCAAATGCGAATTTTCTATAGCATATATAACAAGCACCAAATTGCATTCTATAATAGTTCCATTTGCTCTACCAAGATTTATTACATACTCCCCTATATACCACCCCTGCTGAGGAACACACATGGTGGGCTATTTTGCAAATAAGAAGGCCCTACCAGGTCAGGCAAATCATCCATCCAGTCTGGTATGTGGGGCTTCCCATAGTAATATCTTAAAATAGATGATATTTCTTCTAAAATTTCTACTAAGTTCAGCCTTTGATTTCAGCTGTGGGATACATCAGAAAATGTTCTTTCAAAAAAAAAAAAAAAACTAGGCAGAACTGACAACGAATAATCAAGTCTAAATTATAAAAGCCCACCAAAGAAGGTCTTGGCTCAGTTCTTTGGCAAAGAACAGCATTTGCTGTGAAGCAATGAGATAACAAGGGACTCCTTTTGTTTCTGAGCAACTTGAATCCCAAAAGAGTTCAGAAGACCAACACTTTTTCTATAGGGTGGTTACTATCCCATGGGCTGAGTTCATGCAGGTATGCATTGCTCGACTTGTGCACCTGACTTCTCCCTATTTCGTATCTCCTTCTAGTCATACCCAATGAGACACATTGTATAAAAAGCACAGTCTGAACTGTCATCTTCAAGTGCAGACTCTGAGGTTTTCTGTAATTCCCTTCTACCATTGCAAATTAGGTTTGGATTTTATAAAGGGATTTCCCCCTGCTAGTATTTAGTGCCTGATGCATAGTATCTGGGGCTTTCCAGAGGTGCAGTGGTCAAGAATCTGCCTGCCAATGCAGGAGACACAGGAGACATACCCTGGAGTAGAAAATGGCAACTCACTCCAGTATTCTTGCCTGGAAAGTTCCATGAACAGAGGAGTCTGGCGGGCTACAGTCCATGAGATCACAAAGCACTGGACACAACTAAGAGACTGATCATGGACACATAGTATCTGCGTAGGTCATTATTACATTATAGGCACAGCATGAATTCAAAAGAGCAAAATGACATTCTCCCTTTTTTAGAAGAGGTAAGAAACTACATTCAAAGTCCCAGAAACATCTAATTCAGGGGCATTGACCTTGATGTTATAGCCAAAACATTTTAGGTCTTTTTTTAGGCTCTGCCCCTGCACATGAAAACTAAACACAGGGGAAAAAAAAAAAAAACTATCCTGGGAACACTGAGAACAAACACTGGGATTAAATATTTCCCAGGGATAATTAGCAAGTTGCAAAATCAAGTATGGTATGCATAGGAGACTTCAGAAGAAAGAGAGCAAGGGGGGAAGGGTAATGCAAGCATGCATTTTCATTATGTAGATGTGGACAAGGAATTGCTGCTGGCATGGAAAAAGTTAAGGAGATTCTGGGCAAATTAATGAAGTGAAAACGAGATTAGTTAATGAAGTAAGCACCACAAAGTTAATGAAGCAAGGACTGGTAGAGCTCATTTTCAAAGAGTAACTCTGTACATGCAAATTTGGAGCCTGGCCTCTGTATATTTTGAGACCCTGGCTACTATTACCCAAGCCGGAACTGGATAATATATTGCCCATGACACTTCCTTTCAAATAATATAAATAAGCAACAGATCTTCAGATCTCTGAGCCATGGCTTTATTTTCATCCCACTGGAAAGACTGGCATCGGATCGAATGAGACCAAAAGATTAAAGAATAATAAAAGAGGGAGCAGATGAGAGAAAGACTGATTGAGACAATGACAGTGCCGCTTTAAGCAGTTTGCTCACTGGCTCACCCACCAGGGAGTATGTAAACACAGGTGGCCTTCCAGTAAGCAAGACTTTGGAGAGAAGCTAAACTGGGCTGGACTGCCTACACAGTCTCAGATTCTCAACTCCATCCCCATTTCCTGGCTCCATACTGTGCTTCAGGGTGATGCTGCTGGCAGGCCCTTTTCCCTGCTTTGACTCCATTTTAGGGTGACCTTCAGGTACCCCAGGATCCCCTACCTCCCCACCGGGGAGCAGAAGCACCCATGACTTGAACCCATACCTGCCACTCATTGAGTGTTTTCTAACATGGCCATGTGGATTACACACGCTGTCCCATTTGTCTCATGACATTTCTCACAACAACTCTATCAGGTCAAATTTCTTCTACTTCTATTTTGTGACTAAAACAAAGGCCCAGTAAGATGGGATATCTTATCCATGGACACACACATATCTATAAACAGTTCTGTGTGTAACCATCTTCATATATATATATACATATAAAGCTAGACATGAGCTCTTATTGATGTCTCCAACTTCAATTAATTATCCCATGGATCATTCTAGCTTCCTCCTTTTGCTCATCTGAATTCCTCTCATTCCAACAGGGAGATCCTGGTGCCCATCACCTGCCATCCATTTTCTTTGCAGGGCTATTCCAGGATATATGTTTAGTAGTATCAGAATTGTTAATCCATGAAAAAGTGGAAGCAGTGGCAGATTTTATTTTCTTGGGCTCCAAAATCACTGCAGACACTGACTGCAGCCATGAAATTAAAAGATACTTGTTCTTTGGAAGGGAAGCTGACAAATCTAGACAGCATATTAAAAAGCAGAGACATCACTTAGCAGACAAAGGTCCATACAGTCAAAACTATGGTTTTTCCAGTAGTCATGTATGAGTGTGAGAGTTGGACAATAAAGAAGGCTGAGTGGCGAAGAACTGATGCTTTTGAACTGTGGTCCTGGAGAAGACTCTTGAGAGTCTCCTGGACAGCAAGGAGATCAAACAAGTCAACCCTAAAGGAAATCAACCCTGAATATTCATTGGAAGAACTGATGCTGAAGCTGAAGCTTCAATATTTTGGCCACCTAATTCAAAGGGTCAACTCATTGGAAAAGATCCTGATGCTGGGAAAGACTGAAGGCAAAAGGAGAAGGGGGCAGCAGAGGATGAGATGGTTAGACAGCATCACCAACACAATGGACATGAATTTGAGCCAACTCCAGGAGATAGTGAAGGACAGAGGAGCCTGGCATGCTGTAGTCCATGGAGTCGCAAAGAGTCAGACACGACTTAGTGACTAAACAACCACCATCTCTGTAGTAAACAACTTCTTAGCTGAATTAAGTGCTTATGTCCATATTCTTAAAAACTCCACAAATTTCCAAAGTTACCCAGGTCAGTACCTTCCTCTCCATGCTCTTCAATGAAATGACTTCATATACTTATCAGTGCAGTTAGAGTCTTCTATGATGGTCTGTGTTCTACTCTGGGATTCTCCCACTTTCAAAATGACTTTTTAAAATTTGTGTACATTAAGGTTTATTGTTTGTGTTGTAAATTTCTGGGTCTTGATAAATGGGTAGTCAAATACACCAGTATAATATCGCACACAATAGTTCTACCATCTCAAGAATATCCTCTGCACTTCATCTATTAACGCTCCTCTTTCCCCAAATCCCTGGAAACCCCTGATCTGTTTCCTGTTTCCATGGTTTTGCTTTTCCCAAAATATCACTTTTAAGCTGATTTCTTTCACTTAGCAATATTCACTTAAGATTCATTCAAGTTTTTGAGTTTATAAGAATCTTCCTTTAATTTTTAAAAATTTATTTATTTTATTTTTGGCTGTTCTGGGTCTTTGTTGCTGTGCACAGTCTTCTTTTTGACGTGGCTTCTCTTGTTGAGGAGCACAGGCTCTAGGGCACTCGGGCTCAGTAATTGTAGTGCACAGTCTTCGTTGCTCCATGGCATGTGGGATCTTCCTGGACCAGGGATAGAACCAGTGTCCCTTGCATTGCAAGGCAGATTCTTAACCACTGGACCACCAGGAAAGTCTTATAAGATTCTTATATTTTTTTTTAATATGAGGGATATATGATGATATTTTATTTATTTTTTGCCTCATGGCATATAGGATCTTAGTTCCTTGACCAGGGATCAAACCTGAATCCTCTGCATTGGACGCCTGCAGTCTTAACCACTGGACTGCCAGGGAAGTCCAAACAGTTCATTTTTTTTTTAATCACTGATTAGTATATCTTTGTTTGGGTGTGCCACAATTTGTTTATCCATTAACCTACTGAAAAGAACATCTTAGTTGCTTCCATTTTTGGTGATTATGAATGAAACTACTATAAACATCCAAGAGCTGTGGACATAAGTTTTCAATTCACTTGAATAAATATCTAGGAGTGTGATTGCTAGGTCATATGTTCAACCTTATAATAGACCACCAAACTGTCTTCCAAAATGGCTGTACCAGTTTGCATCTCCACCAGCAATGTTCCTGTTCCTCTACATCCTCACAGCATTTGGTGCTGTCAGTGTTTGGGATTTCAGCCACTCTAATAGGTGTGTACTAGTATCTCCTTGTTGTCTTAATTTGCATGTGCTTATTGGCCATCTGTGTATCTATTTTGCCCTTTTAAAAATTGCTTGGTTTCTTTTCTTGCTGTTGGGTTTCTTTATATGGTCTTGGCATGAGTCTTTTTTTCAGATGTGCAACTTGCAAATATTTTCTCTTAGTCTTGGCTTATCTTTTCATTCTCTTAAGTGTCTTTTACAGAGCAACTTGGAAAAAAATTTTACAAAGCCTCTGTTTTTCACCAGTTTTCTGTGTCTCTTCAATTTAACTGTCTGTCACCAGTGAATTCCAGAGTCCTCCATCTCTCACTCACTCAGGGTCTCAGATGATGCCAATGACAAGAATGAAAAATGCTTTTGGCCAAAGGATTTCCCCACTTGGTAGCACTCCCATCTCTGTGAAGAGTGCCCAGGGACCACATCACATTGGCCTCCTTACTGTTCATCAAAGAGGCCAGGAAAGATTCTGTCTCAGGGCCTTTGCACTTACTATTCCCTCTGCCTGGGATATTCTTCCACAGATATCCTCTTGGGTCAAGTCCTCACTTTCTATAAATGTTTCTTAAATATTACCTTCTCACTGAGGTCTACTTTCCAGAACTCTGGAGACCATTATTGCCCTAGCAGCCAATCAGGAACCATTTCAGAGTATATCCAGCACTCATTCTGGTGCAACCGAGAGTGATGAGCAACACAGGTGTGTGTGCTAAGTTGCTTCAGTCGTGTCCGACACTTTGTAACCCTGTGGACTGTAGCCTGCCAGGCTCCTCTGCCCATGGGATTTCGAAGGCAAGAATACTGGAATGCATTGCCAATTCCTCCTCCAGGGGCTCTTACCAACACAGGGATCTAACCTGCATCTCTTACGTCTTCTGCATTGGCAGGCGGGTTCCTTACCATAAACACCACCTGGGAAGCCCCAGGAACAACTCAGGACCTGTAGGCAAATGGAGGGCCTGTGCTCCCATTTCAGGAGGAAATATTATAAGGCAGCCATCCAGTGAGCAATTTCTCAAATGTGTCCAGAAACTCACTTCAGTGACTAAAAAGCAGTGCTGATTTTCTCATACATGTTCTTCAATAAAGTTGGTAAGCTAAGTTTAAAGAATCTGCCTGCAATGCAGGAGATCCTGGTTCAATTCCTGGGTCAGGAAGATCTGCTGGAGAAGGGATAGGCTACCCACTCCAGTACTCTTGGGCTTCCCTGATAGCTCAGCTGGTAAAGAATGTGCCTGTAGTGTGGGAGACCTGGGTTCAATCCCTAGGTTGGGAAGACCCCCTGGAGAAGGAAACGGCTACCCACTTCAGTATTCTGGCCTGGAGAGTTCCATGGGGTCGCAAAGAGTTGGACACGACTAAGCGACTTTCACTTCATTTCAAGCTAAGTTTTAAGCATTTGCATTTTTTACCATGAACTCCATATAGCAATTTTCATTTTGAATGGGGAAAAATGAGGTCAAGAGATAGTTTTATTTTCTAAAATGATTTCCCATGAACAAAGGTTTGCTCGCCCCTGGAGGAAGGCATGTGATTGCCCTGTCCAGGACAGAGTTGATTGGGGTCAGTGACCACACTTGGAAATGTGATTGGCTCTCCCATGAACATGGCAAGGAAAGCAAATAAAAAGCCAGATGTATGTCACAACTCCCTGCACCTACCACATAAGAATTTTCCCAGGCTCACCCACTTGCTTACCTCTGAATCCATGACCTCTGACCTCACCCTACCCCCCGCCCCCCCCCCCCACCCGCCACCACCGCCGCCAGCTCCCCTCTTCTCTCGCCACAGTAGCTTCTCAACCTTTCTCTTTTTCTAATGACCTGCTCTGGTGTCCTGACCTCAGCCATGCCCCTCTCCCTCAGAATGCACCCCTTGTTGATTTTCCTGGACCCAGATGTTCTGGGCAAGACATGCTTCCCCACAAACTTCAGCCTTGAAGAACCCCCACAGCTGCAGTCAGGCCAGGCTCTCCCCTCCCTGCCAGGGCACATGCACATTCTAAAAGAGGATTTCTTATTCACAGCAATAAGGCATTTGGCTTTGGGATGTACAAGATCAGGGCTAAGAGGAAACAGGAGAGATTTTGCAGGAAAGAGATCAGAACAGTTTGCTTTAGCAAGGATTTGGGCTTTTATTTCCCTGACCCTCTGAATCCTCGTAACTATCCAGTACTTTCCAGTTTGGTGCACACTTTCTCGTTCATGAAGGACATTAATTTCTTGAGTGAAGAATGGCAGAATACAAACTATGGTAATTTCTAGAATTAATAGCCAGAAGTCCAAGGATGCTTGCAAATATGTTGACTGGGAAGCAAAAATTCAAACTGCTCTCACAATAAATGATGTCACTTATCAGTTTCCTCAGATCAAGAAAGAGATATTCAAATGGTTAAGTTCCTAGGAGTCTTAATTGCTTTGACAATGGCATCTGAAAGGTGATAAAACACAAAGAACATAAAGAATCATAATTAAGGGTATAAGAAATTTGCAGCTGTAAGCTCACATCATAGGCTGCCTGAGCTTGATATTGTTCTGTGCTTTCATTCCTTTGAAAATGAACACAACCTTCCCATTGATACCCTGTCTTTCTGTAAGGTTCACCACAGTAACAATAACCACCACTAAAGGAATAAGGCAACAGAAAATCCTATTCTTGGGAGACACATTTATATTCCAACAAATAGTACAAATATATTTATAGAAACCTAAAAGGGAATTCAAGACCAATGAGAAGAATAATCTTGTTTGCCAGGCAGCAAACAGCTGAGTGCTAGAAATCAGGGTTCCTAAGTTCTCATAGTCAAGGTTTAGTAGCTTTAGGAGATACAAAATTAGTTTTCCTTACTGCAGTCAATAAGCAGCCTACATATCCCATTTGGGAGTCAGCTTCTTCAAACAGTCCTCAAGGAAATGTACAGTTTATGGGAAAGCCTTTAGGAAGTTCACAAGCCTTCAGAGACACAGCAGTGTTACTGTGGCCACAACAGATGTATGTGGAGCCTGTCCTGGGAGGTGGCTAGCCTCCCTCAGCATCTCTCAGGACAGATGTGGCGATCACCTCCACTGGAACTTCTACGTATGGGGTGAGAGATTGTTTTGGACAAAAAAGACAGCATGATTTACTACTGGAGCACCCAATGGTATGTGACTCAGGCAATGAATGACAAGTGGCCAACTCAATGACTTGGGGAAAGGCAAACTCAGGAGGTATAAGGAATATCCTTGGAAGAAGGGGCCTAGGATTTGTAAGGTTTACTCGAAGATGAAAGCATTTTGTCTTTAAGTTCCTCTCTGGAAGCCACCCCAGACAGAAAGAATCAACTGTTCCCTTTATCTCCCTTGGAAGAATAAAGAACTCGATTGGCACAGTTCACTTCAGTCTGACTGTTTGCGACCCCATGGACTGCAGAATGCCAGGCTTCCCTGTTCATCACCAACTCCCGGAGCCTACTCAAACTCATGTCCATCGCATCAGTGATGCCATCCAATCATCTCATCCTCTGTCATCCCCTTCTCCTCCTGCCTTCAATCTTTTCCAGCACCAGGGTCTTTTCCAATGAGTTGGTTCTTCACATCAGGTGGCCAAAGTATTGGAGTTTCAGCTTCAGCATCAGTCCTTCCAATGAATATTCAGGACTGATTTCCTTTAGGATGGACTGTTTAGATCTCCTTCCACAGCTATTGGCACAGCTCATCTTAAAACCTGTAGTTTATGGGCCTGCATATGTGTGTGCTCAGTTGCTAAGTTGTGTCCACTTCTTTGTGGCACTATGGACTGGGGCCCATCAGGCTCCTTCATCCACGTGATTGCCTAGGCAAAAATACTGGAGTGGGTTGCCATGCCCTCCTCCAGGGGATCTTCCTGACCTAGAGATCAAACGTGCATCTCCTGCACCTTCTGCATTGGCAGGCAGATCCTTTTACCACTGAGCCATTAGGGAATGCCCCAGACACCAGAAAGTGATGGGGGCCCCTCAACCATTGTTGGTTTTGCAATCAGAAGACCAACGGAACCCAAAGCCAAAAGTAGCTCTGCCTAGAGATACTGTCTACATAATTAATGTTCAGCTTTGGGTGATCATTAATGTGGCTGGCCACTTGGTAGAATTTCTTATAGACACTGGTCCAACCTTCTCAGTCTTAATCTAAAGGACTGGAAAACTTAGCAATCATAAGAATATGTAATGGGGTTGTCAGGGAAAAAAAAAAAAACAGGGACAATTTTCTGGAGCCTGTTTTGTGCAATGCTAATTGTCAGTTGTTTTTACATTCATGTCTGTTTGTGCCTGATTGCCCCATCCCTTTAATGAGAAGAGATTTATTAACTAAGTTAGGGGCCATTCTGTTTCTGGAAGGGCAAAGGAACCACCCTCATCATCAAATGATTTTAACAGAAAAAAGAAAGGGACAGATTGAATCTGAATTTGAGATAGAAGACTTAATAGGCCCCGGAATGTGGAATATCAAGGTTCCAGGTCTGGCCAAAGAGGTCCAGCCAGTGGTTACTACATAATATCCTCAAGAAATAGGTGTTGTTCATTGTAGGGGACATAGGTCTCAGATTCCCAGGTCTCAAATTGGAAAGGGAAATCACAGAGCTGACCAAGAAGCAAAGAAAACAGTTTACATACAAACAGATAAAACATAGGCAGTTTTAAAAGTCCTAGGCTTGATAGAGTAAATGCCACAACCTTGCTATACCAAAGAAGAAAGCTGGGCTAAAAATAGGGGGTTAATAAGTCTAAGGGGATGGAATATGTTAGATGAAAAGATTATGATTGCACAAGCTCAGCAATGGAAAATAATCAAGGTTTATATGAAATTACCCACTATGGGCTATCTGGGCTTCCCTGATAGCCCAGTTGGTAAAGAATCAGCCTGCAATGAAGGAGACCCTGGTTCAATTCCTGGGTCAGGAAAATCTGCTGGAGAAGGGATAGGCTACCCACTCCAGTATTCTTAGGCTTCCCTGGTGGCTCAGCTGGTAAAGAATCTGCCTGCAGTGCGGGAGACCTGGGTTTGATCCCTGGGTTGGGAAGATTGCCTGAAGAAGGGAATGGCTACCCACTTCAGTATTCTGGCCTGGAGAATCCATCCATGGGGTTGCAAAGAGTCAGACACAACTGAGCAACTTTCATTCATTCATCAGGGAAACCCATTTATACTTCCCACAGTGGTAAGGAATCTGCCAGCCAAGCTGGAGACCTGAGTTCAATCCCTGGGTTGGGAAAATGCCCTGGAGTAGGAAATGGCAACCTGCTCCAGAAATCTTGCCCAGAGAGTTCCAGGGAGAGTGGAGCCTGGCGGGCTACAGTCCATGGTGGTCGCAAAAAGTCCAACAGGACTGAGTGACTAACACTTTCACTTCTTTCACTTTTGTACCTAAACCAGCCCCCCCAACAAAGGGGTAGGAGATCACTGTGAACAGAGAAACAAACTATTACCTAAAGAAAATTTGAGTTCTTTCACCTAATAATTCTGGTTTTACTGTGTTAGGAAATATAAAATGGGGAGATGAGCCATTAAGCCAAAATAAATGCTGATTAACTGTGGCCATCAAGAAGCAAGCACTGAAAAGTCATCAAACAAATAAGCAGCACTCAGGTGGCCAAAGCATAAGGCAAAGAATAGTAGCAAAACACTCTCCATCTCCTGTGGATAGGAGAGGTTAAGAATCGGCAATGCAAGGTTTATAATGAGAATAAAGGAAATTATTATAAAAGACATAGTTCACAAATGTTTTCCCCCTCTGAAATCTCCAATAGTATCTCTCTCTCTCTCTCTCTCTCTCTCTCTCTCTCGGCTGCACCCCATGGCTGGTACAATTCTCCTGGCAAGAATACTGGAGTGGGTTGTCATGCCCTCCTCCATGGAATCTTCCCAACCCAGAGATCAAACTCCCATCTCATGTCTCCTACATTGGCAGGCAGGTTCTTTACCACTAGTGCCACCAGCTCTTGGAATAACAGAAGCCAAACCAAGGTCTGGCTTCAGGATGAAATAAAGCTTACCAGGTAACTATATCCACTGCCCAACACAATATTGGAAAAGGTGGACTTTTATACCACTGTGATCAATTCAGGGACAGGCAATGAGAAGCTTCCTCACCTCAGGTGAGAACCATGCTCCAATTCAGTGGAGGATCCAAGCTGGCCTGGCGTTGGTTGACTCTACAACTGAATTTGGTTATAACAAGTCCAAAACATGGTCCAGGCACTTCTATGGCCCTGGAATGTCATGCTGGTGTCACACTGATGGCTACTTGGAATAAGTACACCACCACCAAGGCTTGGGGACTCTGTCACAGAGATTCCTGCTGGAATGGCAGTTTTATTCTGGGAATTGGGGTGAGAAACCTGCACCTTGAGTTACATACAGACAATGACAGCAGACACAAATCTGGTTTTCAGGGGAAGAGAACTGGGTTACCCTGTCACTGTGTTACCTTTGTAAGCCAAGGACAAAGGAGTTTTCTCAAATTGTTCTTGGAGGCTCTCAGATAGAGCCCAAAGTTAGCTTGACACATAAGGAAGAAGTGTTTTGTGCTGGGCTTTCCACTAACCCCACCTGGCTCTCTGCCAAAGTTGAGGCTTTCAGGGCCTCTCCAGGGGTGGCCCCAAGGACATCAGGCCAGGAATTTAGGAAACCATGTGGAGACAGAACCTGAGGTCGGCTTTGGAAAAAATGAAACACAAAGAGGAAAAGGTTGGTGCCCACTCCAAACGTGACTGCCATTTGGAAGCACGTCTGGTCCAGGTGAGTTCAGGAAAACAGGGTTCAAAGATGGTGCATGGCCCATGAGCTGCCAGTCACACAGACCATGACTGTCATTACCTGAAGTTACCGCACTCTGGCACTGAGGGTCCCAGGTTTGTATGTGCCGCTGACCCTTTCTGGCATCAAATAGATGTATCCGATGTCTAAAATTTCTTTCTTCAGCTTCCCTTCTTCTCACAGCCCTCAGAACCTGTTGTCACAATGATTACTGTTCAGCTTCGAGATGCTTTACTAGTCAGGCTCCCAGCCACTGTCAGCAGGCCTCTCTCCAGTAGTCACCTAACTGTTCCCCCTGCGCCCCCATCACCCTCTGTCTTAGCCCATTCAGGCTGCTGTCACCAAGTACCACCAATGGAGTGGCTTCTAAACAACAAATGTATTTCTCAGAGTTCAAGGTCAGGGTGCCAGCATGGTGGCGTTCTGGTCAGGACCTTCTTTTGTTGCAGACTACCAGCTTTACAGTGCATCTTCACAAGGTGGAAAAATACAACAACCTCCTCTTCTAAGAGTCCTAATTCATGACAGCACCACCTCATAATTCTGTCATCTCCCAATGGCCCTCACCTCCAAATGCCATCCTCTTCAGGATTAGGATTTCAACATGTGAATTTGGGCTGGGGGACACAAACATTCAGTATGTCACATCCCTCCTGCAGTCTGCTTCCCAGAGCAACCTTCTGAAAACAATCTTATTTCCAAGGTGCCAGGTCCCAGGACTCAAATGTCAAACAGACCACCAGGCCAGCAGGTCTCCCTCATATCCTTTCCCCAGAAGTCCCTTCAGTAAATGTAGGCACAATCATCCTTGGTGCCAGCAGCAGTATTATCTCTGTTTTAAGATAGAGGAATATGGGGAGCTGCCTTTGCTAAGAAATCTCAGAAGTAAGTCATGAAGCTTGGTGTTCTTGAGGGACTGAATGTGCCAAATGCATGTCTGCTGATGTCTGATGATAAATTTGTCAAACCACCACCACCTTTTGACACAAATGACATTCCTGAGTTTTCAATAAAGGGGGAGATAGGAGGGAAAAAAGATAGATTTTACATACAATTCTTCTTGGAATGAAATTTTTGATACTTAATTTAATTTTTCCCCTCTTAGGGAGTGGTGAGGACACCCAAACACCTCTCCTGGAATCCAATGGCTGCACATGGATATTGCTAAAGAAAAAAGAACATGGATGTAATTTTCAGAGAAAAATAAAGGAGGTGGGGAGAGGGGCAGGGAGGAAGAGGGGGAAAGAGAGAGAGAGAGGTTTTTCCAGGCCACACATTAACATTTTACCATACTAATTTTCTAAAGGTCAAGCTGTGGAACCATGGCCATAGGAGCTGCCTAATACACTGACTCCTAGAATTAGTTTAGCCACACAAAAGGTTTTAAATCTTGTTATTCATTCTCCTGAAAGCATCTTAAAGGTATCAGGCACATCTCCTTTTGGAAAGTTGAATCAAAAAGTGATGAGTGAAACACTTCTTGATAGCTCCCATTAAAAGCATGCATATTATCTGATGATATATATTTTTATCAAATGACCAAGAGACCAGATAATAGTGCAAGCTTATACAACTGCTGGCATCACAAGGTAGATGATCACAAGCTAATACTTGTGGAATCTACGTTGAAAATGTCTCTTAAATCTAAATCTCCTTTCTCCTTCTTGAACCAGTACCTCTAGTCATGTCCTTATTAACTGCACAGCACTGAAGCAATGACTTCCCAACTAGGCAAGGACCGTGCACTTCTGGCCCCATTGATTATACCAGGCACAGTAATCTTCGAAAAGCACAACTTTCAGGAGGCTATGCTTCTGCTCAGAAATCTCCTATGATTCTCCATTTCCCACTGACTTTTGTACAAGTTCCTCACTGTGACTGTTAAGCCGTCCCCAATTAGGCTTCGACAGGCTTTCCCACCCTTATCTTTAGCACCACCTTACACTAGCCTCATATGTCAGCCAGATACATTCCTAGCTCTTTCCCAAGTGTGCCCAGTGCTTTCTTACCTGCATTACCGTATTCAGTATTCCCTCTGTCAAGAATACCAGACCTATCAATCTCTGCCTGCTAAAATCTGATCCATCCTTCAAGGTCTTTCTCAAATATCTTCACCTCCCTGAAGTATTTCCCCTAATTGTAACAGAGAAGTTGTTCTGAACTTCTATAATGGTACTTCTTACTGAGACATTTCTCTCATTCCTTCCCCACCCAACCCAGTGGTGCACTTGTACGTATTTAACACTAGACTCTGGGGGGAAAAGGCCCTTATTTACAGCATTTGCCAATTTCCATGATGCAAATATTTCCACTGTGGTCAATCTCAAGTTATCAATCTGATGTCACTCACTGAACACAGAGTTATAAAGAAAAAGATGTTTGGTAGTAAACAATTTTATGGTATTTCCACCATGCAGATACAATAGAGGTTAATAGTCTCAAGAGTATAGACAATAATAAAATAGAGAAAAACAATGAGAAATGAATGAATTACCTCTGTTTTCTGTAAAACATTTATTATAGGCTTACATAATCTAAATTTCAATAATGGATGTGTTTAACAACCTGTTCTCAAAGTTTCTAAAAATTTAATGATGAGCTCTTTTGAGCTGACTCAAACTAGATCCAGCACATCTCTGCTACTATTCCCCACAGAACTATACAGGCTCCTTGCAGGAAGATGCCATATCTTTAGTCATATCTGTGTACCCAGCTCAGTACCTTGGACAAGGCAGGTTCTGAACAAAATGTTAGAATACTGAAAGCCATATATATGGAATCTAGTCCCAGTATGGACAGCTGAATCCATATCCTTGAGGGAAGATCTAAAACGAGCTATCCATAAAGACCAAGAATGGAGGGAAAGGCCTGCATTGCTGGGTAGAGGCTCACAGTAAATTCAGCACCAGAACAGAGTGCAATTTGGTCTTGGAGGTCTGGTTTTATCGCTGCAGGAATTCTTTGGGTTATTTTTATTTCATTTGTTAGAATGTCCCCAGGTCTAAATCAAGAACAGGGAATGCAATGGATGAGATAAAACTGTATAAGGAAACTTCCATGTGCTGCTTCAGAGGTACCAATTCCAGCAGTAGGGGTGGCTCAAAGGGACAGAGGATGGTGTTGCAGAGCATTGCTGCAGAAACTGTTTTGGACTCCAACATTCCCACCTCTCCCTACATCACTAAAATGAGGCTGCAAAATAAAGAAACATTGCCTTTCGTTGTTTTGGCCGCACAGCATGCAGGATCTTAGTTCACCCATTGTTAGAACTCATGCCCCCTGCAGTGGGATCAAGGAGTCTTAATCGTTGGACAGACTGTCAGGGAAGTTCAAACATTACCTTTCTTTGGAAGACTTATACACAGAACGAAAAAGAACCAACTGATAAAGTTAAAGTTACTTTCATGTAGAACAACCATTTCCTACTTATGTGTATTTTTCTCATCCTGTAGGAGGCCAGGCTAAACATATTGAGAGTCTAGGTATTTGCATTTTTACCCAAGTTGGGTTGGGATTCAAATAACACAGTTCAGCTTTGTTGTTTTGTATTTTAACAGTGCTCAATTGCTATTTTCCCCTCTAGGATAGTAAGAGGATAACTAGCAAAATGTAAATTCACTGATGGGCTTCCCAGGTGGCTCAGTGGTAAAGAATCTGCCTGCCAATGCAGGAGATGGAGGAGATGCGGGTTCTATCCCTAGGATGGGAAGATCCCCTGGAGAAGGAAATGGCAACCCATTCCAGCATTCTTGCCGGAGAATCCCATGGACAGAGGAGCCCAGTGAGCTACAGTCCATAAGGTTGCAAAGAGTCAGACATGACTGAATGGACTGAGCACACACATACACACACACAAATGCATTGACCTCCTTATATAAAACACATCAGGGATGATTCAAAGCCACTAGGAATGTCTAAGCCAAGAGAGTACAGGGTCTATTAGAGTTGGAGTTGAGAGTTCTGATTTATAAAACCTCTCCCAGATAATCCAGGTGCCCAGTAAGGTCGTCATAGCCCAAGGGCATATGGCTTTAGTAGGATACAGGTATCTGAACTCCCTGCTCTGGGGCATGGACAAGGACACTAACTAGAAATCAGGGAAGGACTATCAGGCCCCAGGTGATGCTGGGGCCTCTGATGTCAGTATGGCCCCTTCTCCACAGAACTGTGCTTTTCCTCTGGCCATCCTCACTGGCCCAAGTGAGTACGGGAGCCACGAGTTTGGATGATTGAGCTGCTCCTGAATTTTACAGGGTAGATGTCACAAAAAAAGAAGAGAGACATGTGCCAAAAGGCAAAAAGGATCATTGGAGAGCAGGACCATTCATGGCAGTGAAGCCAAGATGGGGGGTAACTGGACAAGAGGTCAATTAGTGATCAAACAAACAGCAAAAGGTTCACATATCTGAATTGTTCCAAACAGAGAGTTACAAGTGTTCCAATAATGGAACAAATTGTAATTTTTAAAATTAAATCTAATATAATTTTTAAATTAAATCTAATCTAATTTTTAAAATTAAAATAAAAAATTTAGTTCCTCAGGTGCATTAACCAGCCACATTGAAAATCAGATAAAGTTTTTCCAATGAAAACTTAGCATCAAATTAAGACATGCCATAAGTACAATATACATTCTGAATTTTGAGCAATTTGCATAAAGTAAAGAAAGTAAAATCTCTCATTAATACTTTTGTAAATGGATTCCATGTGGAAATGATAATACTCTGGGTGTGTGTATGTGCTTACTCACTAAGGTGTGTCCAACTCTTTGCGACCCCATGGTCTATAGCCCACCAGGTTCCACTGTCCATGGGATTTTCCAGGCAAGAATACCAGAGTGTGTTGCCATCTTCCTCCTCCCTAGGGGATCTTCCCAACCCAGGGATCAAATCTGTTTCTCCTGTGCCTCCTGCATTAGAGGCAGATTCTTTATCTGCTGAGCCATCGGGGCCTCATACTTGGTTAAATATTATTAACATTTTATTTTTTAAAGCAGGAATAGAGAGGCAAGGGTGTGAGAAAGATGATAGATGAGTGGAGTGGCCAGAGAATGAAATGCTGCTATTTCCATTTTCAAGGGGACATTGATGATGAATATGAGAAGCACCTAGAATATAGACACTCATAGGTGCCTCATTGGTACAGTAGGTAGCACATCAGTCTCATAGAGTATACATGCTCATGAGGATGTAAGGGGCCAGAAAGACAAGCCTGGTGGGTGGGCTATTGGCATGAAGACTGAAGCCACCCAGGACATGGTTGGCCTTAGAGTAAAGAACAAGCCCCCAAGGAGGAACTGTGAGGGCAGGACCACAGCATCATAGGTTACTGCAGGGAGGTGGTTCAGCACCAGAGTGATGGTGCCTGCCACAAAGGAGGATCAGAAGTTGTGTGAGAGGCCTACAGTGGTTCCCAAACATCTATCTGCAGGCTAATCCCTAGAATTTATGAATACTGATTTATTGGTAAAAAGGAATCCTGCAGATATGATTAAATTATGGATTTTGAGATGAGATTATCCTGGAACATCTTAGGCAAGCCCTAAATGACATAACAAGAGTCCTGATAAGAGAGAGGCAGAGGGAGACAACCAGCAACTCAAGAAGAGAAGCCAATGTGCTCACAGAGGTGGAGATTGGAGTGATCGGGCCATAAGCCAAGGACTGGTGGCAACCACCTGGAAGAGACAAGGAATGATTCTCCCCTAGAGCCTCCACAGGGAGTGCAGACCTGCCGACATCTTGATCTCAGCCCTGTGAAACTTCTTTAACACTTCTAGACTTCAAAATTTGAGAAAATACATTTCTTTTATTCTAAGCCCCAAAATTGATGGCACTTGGTTACAACACCACAGGAAATATGTGTGAATGGGGAGCTGGGGAAAGGACTCCTAACCCCGTGAACAATGGGCAGCTCCCACTGGAGGCAGGTTTCAAGTGAGGAGACCATTCCATGAAGAGGTTGTTTCTGTAAGGAAAACAGCTAAGCCCAGGACAAAGCCTGCAATGGGCCCAGTGAAAACCACTGGCAGGAAGGTCAGGTTGCCAAGGGAGGAAAAGTGAAGAGAAGGAAACACAGCGGAAATGTGGTGACAAGAAAGCAGAGAGGAGCGGGCTGGGGAGGCCTTGCAAGGTGGGCACTGGTGGGGCTGGAAAGGCCACAGGGGTAACAGCTCACTGTAGATGATAATCTGCCACTCAGCTGCCCTTCCCTCTCACCAGTGAAGTCTGTCCCGGGCATCTCTCCCAGCTTCCAGTGCTTGCTAGCAATCTGTGACATTCCTTGGTTTACAGATGTGTAACTCCAATCTCTGCTTCCATCTCCATGTGACTTCATTTTCTGTGTCTCTGCATCATCTCCCTTCCTTATAAGAACATCAGTCCTTGGAGGCAAGGCCCGCACAAAATCCAGGAGGATTTCATCTCAAGATCCTTAACTAATTACATTTGCCAAAACACCATTTCGAACTAAGTTTACATTCTGAGGTTCAGGCTGGACACAACTTTTTGAGGGACACTATTCAATGAACTATAAATACCACTTGTAAAGCACTTTATGCCAAGCATGTTTCTAAGTATTTTATTTGTATTAAATTACTTTGTCCTCACAACTTTCCTATGAGGTAGATACTATTATGATTATCCCTGTTTTACAGATAAGGAAACTGAAGTACAGTGAGGCTAAGTAACTTGCCTGGGGTCACACACAGAGCAAATACTAGCACTGACTTCAAACCCAGTCTGGCTCCAAAGGCCATGTTCTAAACCACTGCAAGAATCTTCTCTATCAAAACTAACTTGGAATCTAAAAAATGACAGAAATGAACTTATTTACAAAACAGACTCACAGACTTAGAAAACAATCTGATGGTTACTAAAGGGGAAAGGTTGGAGGTGGGGAATAAGGAGTTTGAGATTAGCATATACACACTGCTATGTATAAAATGGATAACCAACAAGGATCTACTATATAGCACAGGGAATTGTACTCAATATTCTGTAAGAACCCACATAGGAAAAAAATCTGAAAAATAATAGATACATGTATATGTAAAACTAAGTCACTTTGTTGAACCCCTGAAACTAACACAACATTATAAATCAACTATACTGCAATATAAAATAAAAGTTTTTTAAAAAAGAAAACTTGATTTCTATTTTTCATGCCTCAACACTTCTTAGCTCGAAACCTGACTCAGTCACTTCAACTTACACTTGTGATCAGGCAGTATCTAATCCTTAAACTACTAGTTTATTGCTGGAGTACAGCAATGAATCATGGAGTACAGAAACATGAATCATGAATTTGCTAATTGTTCTTCCTTGTTGCAGATGCCAACCATGTGGTCCTAGATAAGTCAATCATTCTCCATGGATCAGTCTGCCAATTCATATCTATTGAGCACCTACTATGTGCCAGGGCTTCCCTGGTGGCTCAGACGATAAAGAATCTGCCTGCCATGCAGGAGACCCTGGATTCAATCCCTGGGTCAGGAAGATTCCCCAGAGAAGTGAATGGCTACCCACTCCACTATTCTTGCCTGGAGAATTCCATGGACAGAGGAGCCTGGTGAGCTGCAGTCCATGGAGTCACAAACAGTCAGACATGACTGAGCAACTAACACTTTCATGTGCTAGACAATAGGCTAGATACTGAAGACTCAGTGAAGCACAAGGCAGGCAAAAGCCCCTGACATGCTAGACAATAAATACTAGTGATAGAAACAAAGTAACCAAGGAATCACCCAGGTACTTTAACACTTATGCAAAGGACTGTGAATGAACATGCAGTATGGACTTTCTGGAAGCAAATGGCAGCAGGCCTAGCTCCATCTGAGGAGTTGGGGAAGAGGTCTTTGGAGAGGATCATTCAAACCAAGACTTGAAGGATCTCTGCAAGATGGGAAAAGCCTTTCAGGCAGAAGAAACCAAAGGTCTGAAACTGAGAACTGAAAAAGAACAGAGTAGGTTCAGGAGTGGAGAAATGTGAAAAAGAGTGAATATATGTAGATGTATAACTTCCCTGATAGATCAGTTGGTAAAGAATCTGCCTGTAATGCAGGAGACCCCGGTTCCATTCCTAGGTCGGGAAGATCCACAGGAGAAGGGATAGGCTACCCCGCTCCAGTATTCTTGGGCTTCCCTGGTGGTTCATCAGGTAAAAACTCTGCCTGCAGTGTGGGAGACCTGGGTTTGATCCCTGGATTGGGAAGATCCCCTGGAGAAGGGAAATCTCCAGACTTGAAGGATCTCTGCAAGTTGGGAAAAGTCTTCCAGGCAGAGGAAACCAAAGGTCTGAAACTGAGAATTGAAAAAGAACAGAATAGGTTCAAGAGGGGAGAATTCTGAAAAAGAGTGGATATATGTGTCAGTCAGTTCAGTCCCTCAGTAGAGTCCAACTCTTTGCAGCCCCATGGACTGCAGCACGCCAGGCTTCCTTGTCTATCACCAACTCCCAGAGCTTGCTCAAACTCATGTCCATCGAGTTGGTGATGCCATCCAACCATCTCATCCTCTATCGTCCCCTTCTCCTCCCAACTTCAATCTTTCCCAGCATCAGAGTCTTATCCAATGAGTCAGTTCTTCACAACAGGTGGTCAAAGTATCAGAGTTTCAGCTTCAGAATCAGTCCTTCCAATGAATATTCAGGACTGATTTCCTTTAGGATTGACTGGTTGGATCTCCTTGCAGTCCAAGGGACTCTCAAGAGTCTTCTCCAACACTACAGTTCAAAAGCATCAGTTCTTCGGCGTTCAGATTTCTTTATAGTCCAACTCTCACATCCAAACATGACTACTGGAAAAAACATAGCTTTGTCTAGATGGACCTTTGTTGGCAAAGTAATGTCTCTGTTTTTTAGTATGCTGTGTAGGTTGGTCATAGCTTTTCTTCCAAGGAAGCCCAGATATATGTATATGTATAACTGATTCACTTTGCTGTACAGCAAAAACTAACACAACAGTGTAAACAAACTATACTCTGATAAAAATTTAAAAAACAGAGTGGAGAACTCTGGAGCAGCTGAAGAAGGAGCAGAGGTGAAACGAGACAGAACAATGAGGCTGCTCAGGATCACAAAGGTGGTACTCCCCACCAAAAGGGTCCTCTGAGTCTCAGTTGCCTCATCTACAAAACCAGAGCTGATCATGGTGATCACCAACAGTTGTGAGGAAGGGTCACTGAGCTAGCACAGGTGAAAATACCTAGCACAGTGCCAGGAACAGAGAAAGGACTCAAGAAATATTACCAGAATCTCAATCCACGGATAATGTCTCTTGAACCATCAACCTAATAAAATCTGATAACCTTAAATCCTCAACCCTCTTCTTCTTGAGGGCTTGGTGAAGCTCACATTCAAGACCCTATGTACTAAAATTGCCAAACAGTTGATATAAATTCCTTTTCCATGTTACCAGATGAAGTCATCTTAATGAAACAAAGAAACCTGAATGTAGTCACATTTCAACAGCACTTGGCCTTGTGTCATTCACAAGCATAATATTTTCAAAAGACCTCAATACACATGACATCAGTCATATTAAAAATCATTGATCCCTCTAAACAATGATTCTGTAATCATGATAATTATTGTATTATTGTATTAGGGGCAGACAATCTAAAGACAGACAATCTCAAGACAGAAAAAGCAAGCTTACTCCACAATACATTTTGGGGGGTGGGGAGGTAGCATACCAAATTTAAATTACACCATAGGCACTTTTTAGCATAACATGTACTGTATATTTTTGCATTTCAATAAATCCATTTCCCCCCTACACATAAAACTTGGTAATTCAGAGAAATGTATCTTAGCGGCTCCCAACTGCTTCTTCCTCAAACTGGCTCACGGGTTTCTCTCTTTCTCTCTCTCTTTTTTTAGTTAAGTGAAAACTAAGAGCTCTCTGGCAGCAAGAATAAACCTGACTGTCTTTGAGAAAAAGGAATTCCTTTTGTTTCCCTCCCCCTCTCTCAAAATCATATCACATGCAATGGAACTGTCAGCTGAATTTATCTGTAATAAAGTGACCATGGGAGGAAATCAAGAGAATAATTTCTGATTTCTGTGAAAACTGCCATGTGTGGTTGTCATTATACCATATCAATGAGAGATCTTTCTACACATCCTATTTTCTCCCTGGAGCAAGGAGAAAGGCTTATTACAAATACAACCTCTGCTACCAAACAGAAGTGTGTTCAAATCTTGGCTTTACAAGCTATAAGCTCCATGGCAAGGTGACACTGTGTGACTGCCCAGGCTCAGTCACAAAGGTCATGCACCTTTTATCTGTGCAAGTGAGCATTTACGTACAGAGCTATGAGCTGCCCTGTAAGGGTCTTCTGCATTCTTACAGTATGGAAGCCCAGGCCACAAGGGAAGGCAAGGTGAAAGTGCTCTGGGGGTGGTTCTGATCTGAGCCATCCCTACCCAGCCACTGGAGACGGAAGCAATGGCATCAGAAGTACTCCAGACCAATCTATACACTAGCTGAAAGCCACTGCAGAACATTAGTTGATGCCATGAGAAGGAAAAGAATCACCTTAATTCTTGGCCCACAGGATCTGTCAGCTTAATAAAATGGTTGTTAATTTTAAGCCACTGAGTTTTGGGGTCATTTATTCTGCAGTAATAGTAACAGGGGCTACTGCTTCCCAGGTGGCACTAGTGGTAAAGAACCCACCTGCCAATGCAGAAGATGCAAGAGACACGGGTCTTCCTGGGTTGGGAAGATCCCCTGAAGGAGGGCAGGACAACCCACTCCAGTATTCTTGCTGGAAGAATTCCATGGACAAGAGGAGACTGGCGGGCTACAGCCCATAGGGTCACACAGAGTCATACACAATTGAGTGGTTTAGCATGCAGAACAGAAGTAACAGAAGAAGCAATCCACGCAATCATCATCTCACAGGGCCTTCAAGCCTTTAGAAAGACCCTCGGCTACAATTCAACAGGATAGGGGTCTGGAACCGTGGCAACAATGGGCCCGTATATAGGACTTACCCTGTGCTGGGCAGTGTTCTTACTGATTTCTATCTATGAATTCATTTAATCCACACAACAGGCCTGTGAAGTAGGCAGTGTAATTATTCTCACTTCACCAGTGAGGGAACTGAGGTACAGAGAGGCTAAATGACTCAGCCAACTTCCCACAGCAAGTAAGTGATAAAGCAGCATTGAATACAGATGGTGTGATATCAGAGTCCCTGCCTTTATGCATCCCATCATACAATATCACTTGTGTCAACCATGTACATCAAGTATGTACGAGAAACCTTACCGAGGTGCCTGGACTTCCTGAAAACACTGATTGGCTGGAAGGAAAGCCTTTATGATGGCTACTGAGCTGGCCTCCTGGTCTGCTCACCAAGTCCATCCAGAGTGGTGTTCCTGATGGCTCAGTTGTGGGCTCCTCTTCCTCTGGATCAGTCTTCAAGCTCAGAGGGTACTTACTGGAGTCCCTGCAATTCATAAAGACCATTTTCCTTTAGCGCACAGAGACCATTGCCACTCAGTGACAGCTCAATATTGATAATGTTACTCCCAACCAGGCTTTACTGGTACCATCTTAAGTGCTGTGGGAGAGACAGATAATAATCATAGCTAACACCTGCTGAGCACTGTGCACCAGGCAAGTCTTATGCTCAGCATTTCACATGTAATATCTCCTGTAATACTCACAAAAACAGTGGTCCATGATGCAGCAATATGGTTTTCAGTGCAGTTCTACAGAACAGGCAACCAAGGCTCATGGAGATAAACTGACTTGTCCAACATCACTTGGTAATTAAGTGAGACAGTCAGCATTTAACTCACATCAGTGTAACTCTAAAGCCAGTATGCTCAACTAGAGCCGTGAAACTCAATGCACTGCCTTTCCAGTGAAAAAGAGATTTTAATCCAACCTAGTGGATTATAGCCAGTGTGAGTTTCCACACCACCCTTCCTGGGTCCCATGCCTTTTGCTCTCGACTATCCACTTCTCTCACCTGTAAAATAAGGATAATGAAAATATTCTCTTCCACTCCTCAGTCTATGCCCAAGAGAAATAAAAACATTTATTTACATAAAAACTTGGAGAAGGAAATAGCAACCCACTCTAGTATGCTTGCCTGGAAAATCTCATGGATGGAGGAACTTGGCAGGCTACAGTCCATGGGGTCGCAAAGATTTGGACATGACTGAGCGACTTCACCTTCACACAAAAACTTGGATAGGAATGTGTATGGCAGCATTATTGACAATAGCCAAACACTGGAAACAAACCAAATGTGTTAGTGGAATATTATTCAGCCATACAAAGGAATGAAGTATGGTACATGCTATTACATGGATGAACCTCAAACACATTATCTTCCATGATAGAAGCCAGGCACAAATAGTCACATATTACATGACTCAAGTTATATGAATGTTCAAAGTAAGGAAATGTATGGAGAAAGAAAATAGACTCATGTTTTCTAGGGGTGAGGGGAGGGGTACTAAGGAGTAACTACTACTGAATATGGGGTTTCTTTGGGGGGTGATGAACAGTTCTCAAATTGCTTGTGTTGATTGTTGCACATATCTGTAAATACACTAAAAAACAGTGAATGGTATACTTTAATGGATGAATTAGATTTTATGTGAATTATACCTCTATGAATCTGTGTAAAGAAAAAAAAAAAAAAAATACTGCCTCACGGCCTAAGATTGTTGTTTGGCATAAATGAATGAAGTACCAAGAAGCATGCCTGGCACAAGATCAGCTCTGAACACACGTTAGCTGTTTTTACAATTTAAAAGGTTAGAAAGAATGTACTGGAACAGACTCGGGATATTGGTTCTTGTTTGGGCACCACAAGAAATCACATTCAATTTTCACTCCCGATTTTATTGTGTTTTCCTGAAAGTTGTTAAGTCCCCTTCATCCTGTCACCTGAAACACACAGCTAGAAGTGCCAAGTTGCACAGGAGAAATGAGAGAAAAACAGAAGCAAAATAAAACCAATATTTTGGTGGGAAATACCAACTGTGGTGGGAAAAGACCTCATCCTGTTTGTGTTTAAGGAATTGATTAATCCTCAGGGAGACTGCCTATGTCTTGCCTGGGCGGCCCCTCCTCCACACCCTGCTCTCCCTCTCTCTCTCCTTCAAAACCTCGAGAGCTACTTCCTCAGCCAAATAAATCCTGTTGAAGTATGCAAAGCGGAAGTTCATATACAAGATAGGAGCAGACAGGTTGCAGCAACTTACAAGAGCTACTTTCCTAGCACATGGTCCTAGGTAAATCTCAGAAGAATGCCCCCAAAGCAGGTGTTGATTGGCTGAGGGACAGCTGTAGCTGTGGGATAAAGAAGGCCAGCTTTGGAATCTACACAAATGGCTCTGATGAACCTATTTGGAGGGCAGGAACAGAGATGCAGGCATAAAGAACAGACATGTGGACAAGGCAGGGAAAGGAGAGGGTGGGATGAATTGAGAGAATAGAATCGATGTATATGTACTCCCATGTGTAAAATAGTCTGTGGGAAGCTGCTGTATAGCACAGGAAGCCCTGTCTAGGGCTTGGTGACCATCTTGAGGGGTGGGATGGAGGGCAGGGGAAGGGAGGCTCCAGAGGGAGAGGATGGGGCTTGCCTGGTGGCTCAGTTGTAAAGAATCCTCCTGCCAATATAGGAGACACGGGTTGGATACCTGTCTAGGAAGACCCACATGCTGTATGGCAACTAAGCCCATGTGCTGCAACTCCTGAACCTGTGCTCTAGAGGCTGGGAGATGCAACTGCTGAGCCCACACAACACAACTACTGAAGCCTGTGCGCTCTAGAACCTGTGCTCCACAAGAGAAGTCACTGCAATAAGAAGCCCATGCACTGCAACTAAGAGTAGCCCCAACTTGCCATAACTAGAGAAAAGTTCACACAATAATGAAGACCCAGCACAGCCAAAAATAAATAAATAAATAAAAATTTTAAAAAGAGGGAGGGAATATAAGTATACATATAGCTGATTTATGTTGCTGCACAGCAGAAACTAACACAACATTTTAAAGCAATTATATATCCTACAATATTGTAAAGTAATTAGCCTCCAACTAGTAAAAATAAATAAAAAAATAAAGCAATTATATATCCAATTTTAAAAAGAAAAGAAACGACAGTTTTGTGCTACCTCTCTCTGCACACCACTGAGTTTCTACCCCAATCCTAGGAGCAAAGGTCAACAGGAAATGTAGAAGTACTTCAAGATGCTGAGGAATGAAATTGCACTTCCAACCTTCCCCAATTTCTTCTTTTTAAATTGGAGTATAGCTGATTTACAATGTCATGTTAGTTTCTTCTGCACAGTAAATTGAATCAGTTACACACACACACACACATATACATACATACATACATATATATATATATATATATATATACACACACATATATATGCATACACACACACACACACACACACACATATATATATATATATATATGGCTTCCCTGATAGCTCAGTTGGTAAAGAGACCCTGGTTTGACGCCTGAGTCGGGAACATCCCCTGGAGAAGGGAGAGACTATCCACTCCAGTATTCTGGCCTGGAGAATTCCGTGGACTGTATAGTGCATGGGGTCCCAAAGAGTCGGACATGACTGAGCAACTTTCATATATATATATGTGTATATATATATATATATATATATATATATATATATAGACACATACATCTCCACTCTACTCAGTCTTTTTAAGATTATTTTCCCACATAGGTCATTACCCATGTGGCATAGAGTAGAGTATTGAGTAGAGCTCCCTGTGCTATATGGGTAGGTCCTTATTAGTTATCTATTTTATACACAGTAGTGTGTATAGTGAAGTCACCCAGTCATGTTTGACTCTCTGCGACCCCATGGACTGTAGCCTACCATGCTCCTCCATCCATGGGATTTTCCAGGCAAGAATACTGAAGTGGGTTTCCATTTCCTTCCCCAGAGGATATTCCTGACCCAGGGATCGAACCCGGGTCTCCCGCATTGTAGGCAGACACTTTACCATCTGAGCCACCAGGGAAGCCCATATATGAATCCTTATCTCCCAGGTTATCCTTCCCCACCTTTTTCCCCCTTGTAACCATAAGATTGTTTTCTATATCTGTAACTCTATTCTGTTTTGTACAGTTCTTTTTAGATTCCACATATAAGCAATATCATAGGATATTTGTTCTCCAAACCTCTCATTTAACTTTATGGAAATAATACTGTGTTCCTTGCAGTTGTTTGCAAGTTAAGTTTCCTTGTCCTTGACCTTGTATCCTAGTAGAAGCTTTCTTCAACACCAGCACATTACAGAGGACAGGGCTCAGATAATCTCTTCTCTTTGGATTTTTTAGGTAGAGAAGCTAATTTAGAGAAGGATTCTGTCCCAAAATTCCACTGGTCAGTCAGTCCCTTACATGGTAAGCTCACCAGTCCAGCTCAAAAATAGTTAACTGACCCACAGGTAGCCTAAATAAGGATATTTCCAATAGCAGGGCCACAATTCCTCACCTAAAATGCTTTCTGTCTAATGTTTCAGAAATCAGAACTGTCTGGATTTTAGCAATGGAGCTCAATATATATATACTGTATATGATGTAATGCCCCGATTGGGATTGGGAGCAGCATCCAGTAATCAAGACAGTAAATAACCTTTCTGAGGTGAAGAAAGTGATTTCTCAGATGAAATAGGATAAACAGATTCAAAATAAACTTACAGTCAATTCAGGTCATCTTTTGCCATGAAACCAGTTTGCTGGAAGCTTGCCAAAAGATCCAGTTTCCTATCCACATTGGATTTCAGAATTGTAGATGAGAGATTGTAACCCTATACCTTCATGTACACATTACCAATTGTTCATTCCTGGGCAATTTCCTCACCTGACTGAGGCTCATTTGCCTCATCTGTGAAATACGATAATAAAGGAGCCAATGTACGGAAAGCTTTGACCAGTGTCTGATGTGATAAGCGCTCAAGAAACGTTATCTCACCTAATTATCGATTGACAATCATTTATCTAATGGGTACAGAAGCTGTGATATATACATACATTGTATACATATTGTGTATATATATATATACTATATATATAAATATGTATATAAAATGGAATATTATTCAGTCAATAAAAATGGTATTTGCAATTCTGATCTTTGTTTTTTTTTAATTAATCTATTTATTTTAATTGGAGGCTAATTACTTTACAATATTGTAGTGGTTTTGCCATACATTGACATGAATCAGCCATGGGTGTACATGTGTTCCCCATCCTGAACCCCCCTCTCACCTCCCTCCCCATCCCATCCCTCAGGGTCATCCCAGTGCACCAGCCCTGAGCACCCTGTCTCATGCATCAAATTGGAACTGGTGATCCATTTCACATATAATAATATACATGTTTCAATGCTATCCTCTCAAATTATCCCACTCTTGCCTTCAACCACAGAGTCCAAAAGACTGTTTCTTACACTTGTGTTTCTTTGCTGTCTCACATATAGGGTCATTGTTACCATCTTTCTAAATTCCATATGTATGCGTTAATATACTGTATTGGTGTTTTTCTTTCTGGCTTACTTCACTCTGTATAATAGGCTCCATTTTCATCCACCTTATTAGAACTGATTCAAATGCATTCTTTTAAATGGCTGAGTAATAGTCCATTGTGTATATGTACCACAGCTTCTTATCCATTTGTCTGCCAGTGGACATCTAGGTTGCTTCCATGTCCTAGCTATTGTAAACCGTACTGCGATGAACATTGGGGTTCACGTGTCTCTTTCAATTCCTGTTTCTTCAGTGTGTATGCCCAGCAGTGGGATTGCTGGGTTGTATGGCAGTTCTATTTCCAGTTTTTTAAGGAATCTCCACACTGTTCTCCATAGTGGCTACACTAGCTTGCATTCCCACCAAAAGTGTAAGAGTATTCCCTATTCTCCACACCCTCTCCAGCATTTATTGTTTGTAGACGTTTTGATAGCAGCCATTCTGACCAGCATGAGATGGTTCCTCATTGGGGTTTTGATTTACATTTCTCTGATAATGAGTGATGCTGAGCATCTTTTCATGTGTTTGTTAGCCACCTGTATGTCTTCTTTGGAGAAATTTAGTTCTTTAGCACATTTTAGTTCTTTGGCAAATTTTTTGATTGGGTCGCTTATTTTTCTGGATTTGAGCTGCAGGAGTTACTTGCATATTTTTGAGATTAATTCTTTGCCAGTAGCTTCATTTGCTATTATTTGCTCCCCTTCTGAAGGCTGTGTTTTCACCTTGCTTATGGATTCCTTCTTTGTGCAAAAGTTTTTAAGTTTAAATTAGGTCCCATTCATTTATTTTTGCATTTATGTCCATTACTCTTGGAGGAGGGTCATAGAGGATCCTGCTGTGATTTATGTCAGAGTGTCTTGCCTATGTTTTCTTCTAGGAGTTTTATAGTTTCTGGTCTTACATTTAGATCTTTAATCCATTTTGAGCTTATTTGTGAGTATGGTGTTAGAAAGTGTTCTAGTTTCATTCTTTTACAAGTGGTTGACCAGTTTCCCCAGCACCACTTGTTAAAGAGATTGTCTTTTCTCCATTGTATATTCTTGCCTCCTTTGTCAAAGATAAGGTGTCCATAGGTGCGTGCATTTATCTCTGGCCTTTCATTTTGTTCCATTGATCTATATTACTGTCTTTGTGCCAGTACCATACTGTCTTGATGACTGTAGCTTTGTAGCAAAGTCTGAAGTCAGGTAGGATGATTCCTCCAGTTTCATTCTTTATTTTCACCATTGCTTTGGCTATTCGAGGTTTTTTGTATTTCCATACAAATTGTGAAATTATTTGTTCTAGTTCTGTGAAAAATACCATTGGTAGCTTGATAGGGATTGCATTGAATCTATAGATTGCTTTGGATAGTATACTCATTTTCACTACATTGATTCTTCCATTCCATGAACATGGTATATTTCTCCATCTATTTGTGTCCTCTTTGATTTCTTTCATCAGTGTTTTATAGTTTTCTATATATAGGTCTTTTGTTTCTTTAGGTAGATTTATTCCTAAGTATTTTATTCTTTTCATTGCAATGGTGAATGGAATTGTTTCCTTAATCTCTCTTTCTGTTTTCTCATTGTTAGTGTATAGGAATGCAAGGGATTTCTGTGTGTTAATCTTATATACTGTAACTTTACTGTACTCATTGATTAGCTCTGGTAATTTTCTGGTGGAGTCTTTAGGGTTTTCTATGTAGAGGATCATGTCATCTTCAAATAGTAAGAGTTTGACTTCTTTTCCAATCTGGATTCCTTCTATTTTTTTTTTTTTTTTTTTCTGCTCTGATTACTTTGGCCACAACTTCCAAAACTATGTTGAATAGTAGTGGTGAGAGTGGGCACCCTTGTCTTGTTCCTGACTTTAGGGGAAATGCTTTCAATTTTTCACCATTGAGGATAATGTTTGCTGAGAGTTTGTCATATATAGCTTTTATTATGTTGAGATATGTTCCTTCTATGCCTGCTTTCTGGGTGTGTTTTTTTTTTTCCATAATTGGATGTTGAATTTTGTCAAAGGCTTTCTCTGAATCTATTGAGATAATCATATGTTTTTTATCTTTCAATTTGTTAATGCGGTGTATCACATTGATTGATTTGTGGATATTGAGGAATCCTTGCATCCTTGGGATAAAGCCCGCTTGGTCATGCTGTATGATCTTTTTAATATATTGTTGGATACTGTTTGCTAAAATTTTCTTAAGGATTTTTTCATCTATGTTCATCAGCGATATTGGCTTGTAGTTTTCTTTTTTTGTGGCATCTTTGTCTGGTTTTGCTTTTAGGGTGATGGTGGCCTTATAGAATGAGTCTGGAAGTTTAGCTTCCTCTGCAATTTTCTGGAAGAGTTTGAGTAGGATAGGTGTTAGTTCTTCTCTCAATTTTTGGTAGATTTCAGCTATGAAGCCATCTGATCCTGGGCTTTTGTTTGCTGGAAGATTTCTGATTACAGTTTCGATTTCCATGCTTGTCATGGATCTGTTAAGATTTTCTATTTCTTCCTGGTTCAGCTTTGGAAAGATATACATTTCTAAGAATTTTTCCATTTCTTCCAAGTTGTCCATTTTATTGGCATATAGTTGCTGATAGTAGTCTCTTATGATCCTTTGTATTTCTGTGTTGTCTGCTGTGATTTCTACATTTTCATTTCTGATTTTGTTGATTTGATTCTTCTCCCTTTTTTTCTTGACTAGTCTGGCTAATGGCTTCTCTATTTTATTTATCTTCTCAAAGAGCCAGCTTTTAGCTTTGTTTAGTTTTGCTATGGTCTCCTGTGTTTCTTTTTCATGTTTTCTTCCCTATTTTTTATGATTTCTTTCTTTCTACTAACCCTGGGGTTCTTCATTTCTTCCTTTTCTAGTTTATTTAGGTGTGAAGTTATGATATTTATTGATTTTTCTTATTTCTTGAGGTATGCTTGTATTGCTATGAACTTTCGCCTTAGTACTGTTTTTACTGAATCCCATAGGTTTTGGGTTGTTGTATTTTCATTTTTATTCGTTTCTATGCACATTTTAATTTCTTTTTTGATTTCTTCTGTGATTTGTTGGTTATTCAGAAGCGGGTTGTTTACCCTTCACATGCTTGTATTTTTAATAGTTTTTTTTCCTGTAGTTGACATCTAATCTTACTGCCTTGTGATCAGAAAAGATGCTTGAGATGATTTCATTCTTTTTTAATTTACCAAGGTCAGATTTATGGCCCAGGATGTGACCTATCCTGAAGAAGGTTCCTTATGCATTTGAGAAAAAGGTGAAATTCACTGTTTTGGGGTGAAATGTCCTATAGATATCAATTAGGTCTAACTGGTCCACTGTATCATTTAAAGCTTGTGTTTCCTTGATAATTTTGTTTAGTTGATATATCCATAGGTGTGGATGGGGTATTAAAGTCTCCCACTATTGTGTTACTGTTAATTTCCCCTTACATACTTGTTAGCATTTGCCTTACATATTGCGGTGTTCCTATGTTGGGTGCATATATATATTTATAATTGTTATATCTTCTTCTTGGGTTGATCCTTTGATCATTATGTAGTGTCCTTCTTTGTCACTTTTCACAGCCTTTATTTTAAAGTCTATTTTATCTGATATGAATATTGCTATTCCTGCTTTCTTTTGGTCTCTATTTGCATAGAATGTCTTTTTCCAGCCCTTCACTTTCAGTCTGTATGTGTCCCTTGTTTTGAGGTGGGTGTCTTGTAGACAATATATATAGGGGCCTTGTTTTAGTATCCAATCAGCCAGGCTTTGTCTTTTGGTTGGGGCATTCAACCCATTTACATTTAAGGTAATTATTGATCAGTATGATCCTGTTGCCATTTACTTTGTTGTTTTGGGTTCGAGTTTATACACCCTTTCTGTGTTTCCTGTCTAGAGAAGATCCTTTAGCATTTGTTGAACATCTGGTTTGGTGGTGCTGAATTCTCTCAGCTTTTGCTTGTCTGTAAAGCTTTTGATTTCTTCTTCATATTTGAATGAGATCCTTGCTGGGTACTGTAATCTGGGTTGTCAGTTTTTCTCTTTCATCACTTTAAGTATGTCCTGCCATTCCCTTCTGGCCTGAAGAGTTTCTATTGAAAGATCAGCTGTTATCCTTATGGGAATCCCCTTGTGTGTTGTTTGTTGTTTTTCCCTTGCTGCTTTTAATATTTATTCTTTGTGTTTGATATTTGTTAATTTGATTAACATGTGTCTCAGTGTGTTTTGCCTTGGGTTTATCTTGTTTGGGACTCTCTGGGTTTCTTGGACTTGGGTGACTATTTCCTTCCCCATTTTAAGGATATTTTCAACTGTTATCTCCTCAAGTATTTTCTTATGGGCTTTCTTTATGTCTTCTTCTTCTGGGACTCCTATGATTCAAATGTTGGGGCATTTCACATTGTCCCAGAGGTCTCTGAGGTTGTTTTCATTTCTTTTAATTCTTTTTTTCTTTTTCCCTCTCTGCTTCATTTATTTCCATCATTCTATCTTCCACCTCACTTAACCTATCTTTTGCCTCTGTTATTCTACTGTTGGTTCCTTCCAGAGTGTTTTTGATCTCATTTATTGCATTATTATTGATTGACCTTTTTATTTCTTCTAGGTACTTGTTAAGCAATTCTTGAATCTTCGCAATCCTTGTCTCCACCCTATGTACCTGTAACTCCATTTTGTTTTCAAGATTTTGGATCATTTTTACTATCATTATTCTGAATTCTTTTTCAGGTAGACTCCCTATCTCCTCCTCTTTTCTTTGGTTTGGTGGACTTTTATCATGTTCCTTTACCTGCTGAACATTTATCTGCTTTTTCATCTTGTTTAGATTGCTGTATTTGGGGTGGCCTTTCTGTATGTTGGAAGTTTGTGGTTTCTCTTTATTGTGGAGATTCCTCCCTGTGGGTGGTGTTGGACGAGTGGCTTGTCAAGGTTTCCTGGTTAGGGAAGCTTGCTTCAGTGTTCTAGTGGGTGGAGCTGGATTTCTTCTCTCTGGAGTGCAATGAAGTGTCCAGTAGTGAGTTTTGAGGTGTCTATGGGTTTGGTGTGACTTTTGGCTGCCAGTATTTTAATGCTCAGAGTTATGTTCTTACCTTGCTGGAGGATGAGCTTGGTATGTCTTGCTCTGAAACTTGTTGGCTCTTGGGTGGAGCATGGTTTCAGTGTAGGCATGGAGGCTTTTGGAGGATCTCTTGTCAGTTAGTGTTCCCTGGAGTCAGGAATTTTCTGGTGTTCTCAAGTTTTGGATTTAAGCCTCCTGCCTCTGGCTTTTAGTCTTATTCTTACAGTAGTCTCAAGACTTCTCCATCCATACAGCACTGATGATTAAACATCTAGGTTAATGGTGAAAAGATCCTCCACAGTGAGGGACACCCAGAGAGGTTCACAGTTACATGAAGAGAAGGGGGAGGAGGTGACCAGGAAGAAAAGAGGGGGAATCAAAAGTGGAGAGAGCAATCTAGCCAGTAATCAATTCCCTATGTGCTCTCCACAGTGTGGAACACTCAGAGAGGTTCACTGAGTTACATAGAGAATAAAAGGGGGAGGAAGGAGATAGAGGTGACCAGGAGGAGAAGAGGCAGAGTCAAAAGGAGAGAGACAGATCTAGCCAGTAATCAATTCCCTAAGTGTTCTCCACAGCCCAGAACACCCAAATAGATTCAGACAGTTGGGTAGAGAAGAGTAGGGGGAGGGAGGAGATAGAGGTGACCTGGGGGAGAAAAAGGAGAATCAAAAAGGGGAGGGAGAGTAATGAAATCAGTAATCACACTCCTAAGTAAACATACGTACTGAAGATTGGATTCTTAAAGGTACAAAATTGATAATAAATACCTAAAAGCAAAGATTAAAAATCTAGAGTAGAGGGTAGACTCTCAAAAATACAAAATTAAAAAATCAAAACAAAATCACAAAAATTATTTAAAAAATTATTTATATATGTATATATATATGAAATCTGCTTTAAAAATGGGGTCTTTTTTTGCAAGGTAATAAGTTTAAATATGAAAATTAAAGGAGTAATAAATAACTTGAAAATAAAAAAATTAATAAATGATAATAATGAAATATATCTAGGAATTTCTCTGGAGCTGTTGAGGGCAGTGTGTCATCAGTTCAGTTTCAGATAGTTCCTTTTTCCAGCTTATACTTCTTCTCAAGGTCAATAGGCCCCTTCCAATGTAGCCGGTGCTAACTACAGGGTTTGAATCTGTTGCACCTGTCACTTCCAAAGCGGTTCCCTCTTCTTTATTTATTTTGGCTTCCCTTGTTTGCTGGTCTCTTCAGTGTCTAATTTCTGCCCTGACACAAGGGGCTGAGGGTGATCACTTATTTAGGCTCACTTGTTCAGTTGTGCTGTGGAAAGGAAGGAAAACTGCAAACTAATATCACTGGCGTGTGTGGGGAGTGCTCGCAGTGTCTGGGCCACACTGGGTTTGCCCCCACTCACGGCGTGTGTACTTTCCCAGTCTACTCTGCTCAGGCTCCAGGTTGCTCTACAGTGGAACTGTCTAAAGCAGGCCCTGGGTTGTGTGCATCTCCCAGGACTAAGCCGCTCAGGTTCAGGTTCTTTGGTACTCCACACAGGCACAGACTTGGTTGGGCGTGCGTTTTGTGTCCTTCCCAGGTTTGAGCAGCTCAGGCAACCATGTGCTTGGCTCACTCCCCAGGTGGGCAGTGCATCTTATCACCACCCCAGTCCCAGCCTCTTGGTTTCCTGGGTGTGCAGCAGGAGTGCCGTCTCAGGTGTTCCGTGTGTCTCCTCTGGGGAGCTGATTTCTCCCAGATGTCAACCATCCAGGATCCCAGGAAGACTTGGTTAGCGACTGGGAGCCTGCTCACAGTTTGGTGGAGGATGCCATCTCTGGGGCTAAGATTCCCCCTCACCTTCCAGCTCTGGCTGTCTCTTGCCTGCCTCTCTGCCTCCGGCAGGGGCAGAGGCCAGTCTGCAACCAGCTAGCTCTCCTTTGGAGTTCGCTCAATTCTTTGTTCTGTGAGCGGGCCAGGTTGTGCCTTATAGCTTTCCACGAGAAAGTTCTCTCTCTCTCTCTCTTTTATTTTCCTTTCTCTGGCTATCCCACAGTTTGGGTTGCTATCTCATGTTAGCTCCCTCAGATTGTCCTCAGGGCATTTAGGCCCGGTCCTTACCCTAAGCATGCAGCCCGCACCTTCCTGTTCAGCCCCTGCTTGCTGCTGGTGGACACAAGCATCTGGGCTACTTCTCCCCTGGGAGTTGCGGTTAGACGCATAATCTGTGGGGGTTTTTTTGTTTTTTTCCCTCCAGGTTATGTTGCCCTCTGAGATTCCAAAACTCCCCACAGACCCGCCAGTGAGAGGGTTTCCTGTGTTTGGAAACTTCTCCTCCTTCACAACTCCCTCCCCGGGATGAGTCTCCATCCGTAACTCTTTTGCCTCTCTTTTTATCTTTTATATTTTGTCCTACCTCCTTTTGAAGAGATTGGGCTCCCTTTCTGGGTGCCTGCTGTCCTCTGCCAGCATTCGGAATTTGTTTTGTGGAATTTGCTTAGCGTTCAAATGATCTTTCGATGAATTTGTGGGGGAGAAAGTGGTCTCCCCATCCTATTCCTCCACCATCTTCCAATTCTGATATTTGCAACAACATGCAAGGAACCTTGAGGGCATTATGCTAAGCAAGATAAGCCAGAGAGACAAAGACAGATGTTATATGCTCCATGTGTATGTGCGATCTTAAGAAAACAATACTCATATAAGAAGATCCCACTTGTGGTTCCCAGAGAGAGGAGGAGGGAAGTGGAAGAGCTGGAAGAAGGTGGTGAAAATGTACAAACTTCCAGTTAAAAGACAAAGAAATACTAAGGATGTAATGCATAACATGCTGATGACAGTTAACACTGCTGTATGCTTTACATGAAAGTTAAGAGAGTAGATCCTAAGAGTTCTCTTATAAGCAGAAAAAACAAAATCTCCACTTCTTGTTATCCAATCTGTATGAGATGATGGAGTCTAACTAAACTTTGGTCATCATTTCACAATGTAGGTAGTAAGTCAAATTTTATACTGTATGCCTGAAACTCATACAGTGCTGTATGTCAGTTATATCTCAATAAAACTGAAAAAAATTAGAAAAGGAAAGAAAGAAATGTTAAGTTCATGGTTACTGCTGCTGCCTTCATCCTTAGCATGACTTCTGCCCTCCATGACAGTAGGAACTGGAAGAGACCTAGATAGGAGGATTTGTTAATTTTCCATATCTGCACAGTAAAGACACATCTTTAGGTTCATCACTTTTCAGGTGTTCTCAATCAGCAACAGAAGAAGAGTGGCCACATTGAGGCAAGAGGGGCAGCTACAATTCAGTATTAGGCAGCACTGATTTATGTGTCTGAGGTGCCTGAGAGTTAGGGGTTTAAACACCAGTATCAGTGTAGCACAAGCTGCCCTTAGTTGAGTCCCAAAACATGCCCAGCTCTGCACTAGATAATTACCAGGTGTTATGTCGGTGATCATGGCCACAGCCCTATAAAGGCAGTATTGCTGCCATGACTTAGAAGCATTAAGCAGTGCCCAAGACCATGGGGCATCTAAGAGATGGCAGCCCCAGGGTTCACCCCAGTGTCCTCTGACCCCCAGCCCCAGTCTCTTTCTTCTGCGCTACTTCTGTGGAGAGGGCTGAGATTGGCCCACTTGGTCAACACAAAATGAAGGTGAATCTAACAGGGCTCAATTGAATCACCTACAGTGCTCAGAACACACGCTTCACAAGGAAGAACAAATTACCTACACCGATTCTCCTGGTTCTGAGAAATATTAAACATAGTGGGGTGTATGTGCATGTGTGTGTGGTCTTTAGGGTTGGGGGTAGGGAAGCTGATTATTCTTACAAAGTTTCATTATGGTTTAATTATTTTTTTCAAGAGATAAGCCCAGAAGGCCTTTGTTTCAAATATTATTTCTAATTATTCATGGCTTATGAATGCAATCACAAATAAGGGTGAGAAAGTAGGTTTATTATTTAATCAACTGCATAAAAATGATGTACCATTCAAATTTAAAAGAAAAGAAAGGCATTGTATAATTAAAGCCCTAGTCAGATAGTGAGGTCTCTTTGGCTATGTCTATATTCCAAGTCACTAAAACTTGTGAAGAATAAAATAAGTGCAAGAGTGAAAACCTGACATGCATGGTTAGGGCAGATGCTGGGGTCCACTCAGGGGTTTCCACAAGCCCCTTAGAGGTCACACAAGTCCAAATCCTTGTGCGCTGAAGCAAATCCTTCTGAAACCCAGCTAGAGAACCACACTTTGAGTGATAAGGAGCCTACCACCTTCTGGGATAGCTTGTTCCTCTGTGGGACAGCCCAAAGGGTCAGAAGCCATCAACTTGTGTGATGTATGTGGCATGATTTCTAGACCTTTGTCACCCCACCATCCACCCATTTTTGGAAGCTGTCTATAATGCAGTGTTTCTCATACTTGGCTGCATAATAAAAATCACTCAGAACTCTTTTACAAATCATGATGCCCGGGTCAAACTCCATACCATTTGGGTCAGAATCACTGGAGATGAACCTCAGGTGTCACCCCAGGGTATTTTGAATCTTTCTGGGTGATTGAAATGGGTAGTCAAATATGAGAACCAGAGATCTAAACCATCGCTACTCAAG